>NC_049236.1:46141295-46854420 GCF_011100685.1 Canis lupus familiaris
TCCTAGTTTGCAAAGTAAGAGTAACAACAGAATTATGAAGAAAGCGGGGCATGAGTGGCTCAGTGGTTGAGCATCTACCTTCGTCTCGGCATGATCAGGTCCTGGGATTGAGTCCCACATCTGGCTCCCCACAGGGAGCCTGCTTCTCCCTCTGCCTATGTCTCTGCCTCTCTTTATGTCTCCTATGAATAAATAAAATATTTTTTAAAAAAAGCATTATGAGGAACAATAAATGGAATAGTGTGAAAAACACGTAGCACAGTGCCTTCCACAAAGATTATTGATATATGTGTAGGGATTAGTTGGGTGGGGGGGGGACAGAGAGTGAATGAGAGAAGAAAGGAAGGGAGGGAGAGTGAGGGAGAGGAAAGAAGGAAAAAAGAAATCCCAAATTAGAGAGACTTCAAAGAAATACAAATATCCAAATAAATTAGGGGAGGAAGCCCATGCTGTTATATACTTAGTTATATTAGAGTAGAAATGCCTCTTAGAGATTATGGAGTTCAACCCCAATTTAAAGGTAGTTAAACTGAAGCCCAAAGTCATATTAACTCAAGGTCACATGGCAAGTTTGCAACAGATGTCTTCTCCAGAAAAAAAAATGTATATGTATTACAGTTATTTTAGAAAAGAAAATTAATGTCAGACAAGGTTGGCTGACTTATTTATGGCCATAAGTAGGGGATGAGCATTAGCCTTGGCTGGCTTAAATTTACAAAATTTATAGCCTAAATATTTGACTTGCTTTTGGCCTATTCACTTGAACATTTCTTCTCTTCAATTTAATGAATACTGTTTCATATTCTACTTAAATCTAAACCTAAAGGATACATTGAACATTTTATTCATTTTAAAACTGCCAAGACTGAGCATGTAGTTCTTTGGAGTAAATAATTATTACCTCTTTGTTACTTTAACCACTGTCTCCGAAGACAATTTAGCCCAGACATGTCAATTAATTCCAGAATCATTAGTACTTGGCTTCCAGTGCTTCTTGATACCTTTTCCCTATTCTAGCCAAACTCTAGAAACTATAATCACAGAGATCCTTTCATAACCATATAACCTTGTTATTATTTTAAAACTGTAGCCAGAAAGAGTATTTCTCAAAGGAAAGAAAAAAGAACTTTGTTTCTGAGGAAGAAATTATGTATTCCAGCCAATGAAGACTATTGTTGAATATTTATAGAGTATAAGAATATGTTTCAAAGTCCACATAACTAAAAAATACTTGGAATGGGATTTTGGTTTATGTTTATTTTTTACATCAGTATATGACAACACTACTCAAGTAACTTCACTTTAGGAAAATGGAAGAGGTATTTGGTTCTGTTTTTTTAACTAGATTTCTGGACTTTTCACTTGGTTACCATCAATCTAATTTTAATCTGCAAACACTAGCAAGCAGATGTTTCTAGGCTCTTTTAAGCTCTTACAGAGAGAAATGTCGAATTTACTGATTCTGAAGAAGTTTAGCATCTAAAAGAGGAGATGATACTTAAATAGTTTAAAAAGATAATTACCAACACAAGAAAAGACATCATTCCACCAGTTACTAAATGAGTAACTTAGTGAATAAATACTGAGTTGAGAGAAGGGATATAAGATGGTCAAGGAAGACTTAAATCTAGATCATTGTCATCATCATCATCACCACCACACACCACCACCACTACCATTATGTCTAATGTGTATAAAGTGCTTATCATGTGCCAGGGGATAGTTTAAGTACTGTATATCTATTAACTCATTTAATTTTTACAACAACTGTGAGATAAGTATCCTCATTTACAGATGAGGAAATTGAGGAAATTGAAATGATTTATCCAAGATCACACAATTAGTAAGTAACAGAGCTGAGGCTTGAATCCACACACTCTGGCTTCAGAGTATGAACCCAAAGGAGGTCTCAAGAACTGAGATTTAGTCTAGGTCTTGAAGGATGGATAAGATTTCACTAAATGTAGAGGAGATTAGTGGGAAAAGGTAATAGCAAAAGAAAAAAGGTGAGAAAAATAAATTTGCCTGGAGTAGAGAAATACAAGATCAGAAAGATTGGCTATTGCTAACAATGACAACAAAACCACTGAGACTTTTAAGCAAGAAGTAGATATATCAAAATGCCATTTTAGGAAAATGAACCTGACAATAATGTGCATGATGGATTCAAATAGCTGGAGCACTAGTTATAGACCTTCATGACAAGTGAGATTTGCAGATACAAAGACTCAAACAAGTAGTAAGTGGGAAGGAAGAGATGAATGAGAAACATCACAAAAATGTGTCATTTCAATCACTGAACTTGCCTCCAGGATTGGAAAAAATGAAGAATCAAAGATGGCTCTGAACCTGGACAAATAGATAGCCACAGATTTCCCTATTGACAGAAATCGGAGAGTTGATTTACAAAGACAATAATGAATTAAATTGATTATATTTTTCCCAAGCCATTAGTTTTCCTATACAAATGATTCTTCACTGTATTACTTCTTTCTCCAACAATCCATTTTGTGTATTTTCCAAGGCTTAGTATTTGATGTCTTTTCTTCTTCCCCATCCTTCCCCTCCAGAGAGTGCCATTCATTCTTATAGTTTCAATATTAATTTGTATGTTTACAATTCTTAATTCCACATCTATATCCGCTTATCTCCTGAGTTCAAAATCTACTCTACTGTACTAAGCCTTCCACTTGGAGATACATCCACTATCTCATTAACATGTTCTCAAATAAGTGAAGTAATGGCAGAGCAGGCAACCAACGCTAAAAAGGCAACCTTAACTATTAACCCATATGGTCAATAGATCTTGATCCTTGCTATGCATTAGAATCAATTATGGAACATTTAAAATCCACACGTAATAGCTTCATACCCCAGAATCTCTGGCAGAGGGTCATGAACATGTATGTCTGAAAACCTCCACAGGTCTTCCTATTGTGGAATAAGGTTTGGAAATTACTAACCAATAAAATATCAGTAGAAGTACAGCTCAACATCTGGAAAAAAGGAAATGGAACCATTAGAAGTTAGAATTAGGTTATAGAATAGAGTTCAGTTTCTTACATGAAACAACCCCAGCACACGTAGAGGTGTTAGGATAGCAAAGATCAGAAATGGGTCTTAAGTCAAAACTGGGGCATTAGACAACAAAGTTATGAGAAATAGATTATATGTTAGTTACAGTTTGAACCAGCAGTTCTGTGAGTGTGATTTCCCCAGACCAACCCACTTCAGCATCACCTGGAAACTTAAAAATGCAAAATCCCTCAACCACACCTGACCTACTGAATCTAAAACTCTGGTGGTGGGGCCCAGCAATGTGTGATCTAACAATTCCTCCAAGTGGTGGTGATTGTACCATAAATTTTGGGAACCACTGGTCAAGAATCTCAGAGAATGGACAGAAGGAGAGGACATAAGTAGAGAAGAGGATTCCAGAGGGCCTTAAAATGTTTCCAGCCATCCTATGGAAACTTTTAAACCATACCCTATGCTACACAAGGGAAGTTTTCACCTACTACTAAGGATTAATATTATTTAGATAGTATTCTCTGACAGCAACACAACAAAAATAGAAATCAATAACAAAAGTCTGTAAAAAAATAGTTAGAAATTAAAAACTATACTTCTAAATAATCATTGAAGAAATAAATATTATACTGAAAATTATAAAATCCTCGGAAGTAAATGTCAACAAAATACTATGTATAAAACTTCCACAACAATGACAATAAAGTAAGACTTAAGGGGGCAATTATAATCTTAAATATGTACTTTAGAGGAGCTCAAGATCAAAAATTAATGAATTAAGGTTCTAAAACATAGATGAAATATGCCATTTCTAAATTATCAAAATTACACTTAAGAAGAAATACTGAACATGAATACACTTGCAATCATACTATCACGGATTCTCAAATTGAGAACCCCAGGCCAAAATAATATTATGTGAGTACTTGTTAGAAATGCAAATTTCCAGGCTCCCACATACCAACTGGATCAGAAACTCTAGGGATGGGGCCTAGCAATGTGTGTTTAACAATTCCTCTCTGATTCTAGTGCAACTAAAACAATAAGCCTACTCTACAAAGGAAACCACTAAAATCATTTCAGTGACTTTTATCTCTGATTAACTTGCTATAATCATTGTGAAGATTCGAATGGGTTTTCACAGGTGAAATTAGAGTCACCATGATGTGGAATACCTAAAACATTTCACTTACGTTTGCATGAAGATGATATAGAAGTCTGCTCTATATAAAATAGCTGGCTAAGCACTTTGGATGGCACCCTAATGAAGATCTCTAATGGGTCCCATGTCCAGCTTTAAATTCAGGGAATTCTAGTTGTCTGAATGGTACCTCTAGGATATTGTTATGTTTGATAAGACAATTTCCAGACAAGCTGTGGTCAGAACACCTAAAAGGGCAAAGATTTGAGGTTTTATATATGTTTTGTGCCTGATTGCTAATATATACACATGAGAATTTGCTCTGGGACTAGCTTTCATTATAACCTGGTAGCAAGATGGTGGAGGAATAGCAAACCCCTATTTGTCTGTCTTGGTGGCTACCAGTATCTACCAAAAAGAATCTCATGGTCATACATAGTCTAGTATGACTAGTATGTTCACATTACGTGAACATAATGTGGGGTAGTTCACATTAGGTGGACTTAAATAAGAATGGGAAAAGAGAAATTGGAGACAATGAGTATGGACAATTCTTTCAAGTATTTTATAAATGGGAACAGAAATATAGAGGCGTGATTAGTGTGGGCAGGGGCGAAATCGAAAAGGATTATTGCGTTTGTTCTGAACAGTCAGTAAAGCAGTATTTCTATCATTTTTCCTTTTTAAAAAAAAAATATTCCCCCAATACATTGAATGTATCATAGAGAAAAAAACTAAGAGCTAGTGATGCTCAAAAAACCTTAAAGTGTTTTAAGTTAAATCACATCTTTAATCTGTTATAGTCTACGTTTTAACGTGCACATATGTAATCTATTATCTTCTCAAAGAGTCTGGCAAATTAGCAAATAAATTTAAAACCAATAGAATCAGTTTTTAAATTTTTAACAGTTTAGCCACCAAAACACAGAAGGGTCATGGGTCTTCCATTCCGCACCACTTATTCTGTTCCACTTCTGTGGAATGCCGTTCCCCTGCAACCATCACAAACAAACTTTCAACAGTATTTGACCTTTGGAGCATTTTGTTCCATAATTTCAGTTCACAGGAAGGTTGGATAATGGAGAATGGCTTTTTGTTAATGAATCCTTCTCTTTTCCAAAGGCTTAATCCTGATCATTAGAATGCCTGGTTTTCTTCTATAATAAATATATCCCAGATTCTTTTCCCTGGGGAATTGGCTGGGCACAAATGAATTCTGAGTTTTCATGGTCTGACTTCAAATGTTTTTCTTTTACAATTCCCTGCCTACTAGAATTCTTAAACTGAAGACTAACTCATGCAGAAGGCTAGATCGGAAATTCTGAATAAAAGAATGAGTCTTCAGCTGACACCAGTTACTGTAAGGAATTAACCAAGGAAAGGTGAGTCCTAAGTATCTATTTTAGAAAGAAGGCTTAACCAGCCAAAATAAATTAAATACTTAGACCAGGAAATTCTAAACATTTCTAATCCACTATTCAGATGTTTCTATGAAAACATCTCCAAATTGGCTCCTTTTGGGAAGCATAATTGTGAAACACTGATGAAAAAAAAACTCTATTTTTCACCAGATCTAATGAATTGTTCTACTTTATCAAAGAACTTACTATTCTGCATTTGCCTTTTCCTCATACAGAAAATTGTCATTTTAATAACTTAAAAAATAAACATTTGAATTCGAGTTGTCATCTCTCTAAAGAAGTCAAGAATTCTATTCATTTTTTAACTCTAATCTTTGAAGATAGTCATTGGTAAAGTCTGAGAATACTTAATGTTAACTTACACTTACCTAAATTTGATTTCTTAAAGGACTTTCACATTCATTCTTTCAGTATCTGTGAGACAGGGACGGGGAAGATGTTATCACTGCCATCTTGCATATGAGATTCAGAAATTTAAGGGACTTGGCTCGAGGTCTACCAGCTAGTAAGTGCTAAAGGCAAAACTCAATTACAGTACTCCAAATTCCAAATCCATCAGTCCTCTCATGACACTACTTATGTTCCATTTGAGAAGACAATGGATCTACCTGTACTGTCCATTTCCAAGAGGTTATATATCAATCCTTTCTCAGTTGACTTAGTGATTGAGTTCTAGACTGGCTTTACTGAAGGAACTACCAAAAGTACCATAGAATTTTTGCTAAAATAAAAACCAACCTTTAAAAAAAAAATAAACCTTTCAATGCTCAAATAACTCATGGTTCAAAAAAAAAAGAGTCTAAAGATTTAGAAATGTTTAAGAAATATTTCTCACCAATATTGCATTAATACTGTAATGTTAACTAAAAACAACAACAACAACAACAAACCTCTATCTAATATTAACTTATCAACAGAGAGGGGGAAAAAAGTATATTTGTTAGAAAAGAGACCAAGCAGAACTCTAACAAAGTAGTAACAATTGCTATACTGAGCTCATAAAGCTTTCAGTTGGTCAGACTAAACATATGTTTACTTTTCATTCTTTATATTCCATAAATAAATAAATATATATCCATAAATGTAAATATATATCTATATATGTAAGGAATAAATCCCTAACAGCACTAGAAAGAAGAAAAATATAATCAGTAGAACAGAATCTTATGGAAATAAAAAGCAGATGAAAATCAGATGGATAAAAAATCCAAACCAGAGAAAACTGGAACACACAATAGGTGTGGAAAAGACAGCTGTGAGAGACATTCATCTCTAAGGATTCCATCAGAGAGAAACTGTAAGCTCTGAATCAACAAATGTGGAAGGCAGAGTAGAAGATGATAAATTAAGGAAATACCTATAAAAATGCTGAGCCAGCTGTGTCCCTTCTTCCTGTCTATAGAAATCTTCTGGCCAGGATATTTTCTTCCAGCAGATCTAACTAGGCAGAGTTCGTAGCAGCGGGCAAAAAATGGAAGCACAGCAGAGTCTAAGGTAACTCCCAACATCCACAATGGACACACACACATACACACACAGAACCAACTTTCACACCCAGACAGTCCTACTGGCAATCCTGGGGGTCTCTCAGTCTGCACAACTGCTCCTAGCTAACATACTCTAAAAGAAAGTATATCTACTTACATAGAAAAATTTAAATTCTAGACAAAATGTTATGCTCCTAGAAAACATAAATATTCACAGTTCCAGAAAAAGCCGCAAGCCAAAACTGGATAATAACCATAGGATAAATTAAACACATGGCAGGGGTGGGGTAGAGTAAATGCATGCCCAAAAGGGCAAAGGACCCAGACTGTTTTATGGGTAAATTTGTCTCAATAAAACCAATAATCTCTATTTATTTTAAACTGTCCCTAGTTATTAAAAAAAAAAAAAAAAGACAAACACATACACACATACAAGATGCTTCTAGATGGGCTCTATGGGCCACATCTACCTTGCCGATGATTCTGTGTAAATAGCATTTTTAAATGTTGAGTAGAAATATCATGAGATCCAACATCCTTTTTCTATTATCACAATCTCTGCTTCTCTCCTTATGAACCTCATCTACTGTACTCAATTTTTTAAACAATTTGACTCTTTTAGGCATGTGAGCTCACAATACTTACCATAGACCAGTTTCACTTATAAATGTGAATTTTAAAATCCTTACCAAAATATTCACAAAGCAAATCTAGCATAGAGTAAAAGAACAAAGCATTATAACTAAATGGAGCTTTTATAGGGACTGGTTCATCATTAGAAAATTAATTCACAGAATTCACTATATTAATATATTAAAGAACCATTTGGTAGATGGACATAACACATACACTTGAAAATTTTATGACCATTCTTGATTCTTTTATAACTCTTAGTAAGCTAAGAATAGAAGACAGCTTCCTTAATTTGACAAAGAGAATGTATCTAAAACATAGAACAAATGACATTCTTAGGGTAAAAGGTAAGAAAGAATTAAGAAAAAGACAATCATCACTATTATTAAAAATTATTCTGGGCAGCCCGGGTGGCTCAGCAGTTTAGCGCCACCTTCAACCCAGGGCCTGATCCTGGAGACCTGGGATCGAGTCCCACGTCGGGCTCCCTGTGTGGAGCCTGCTTCTCCCTCTGCCTGCATCTTTGCCTCTCTCTCTCTGTGTCTCTCATGAATAAATAAATAAAATCTTTTTTTTTTTAACACAGAATGTTATTTATTGAACACTGACTCTGCATAGCAACAGCTTTTATATTTAAAGAGTAATCACACTTTAGGAAAGGTAACTGTTCTCCTGGAAGGCTCAGATTGACATTCCTATCATAAGCAACCTGAAGAATAAACATAAGTTGGTTGCCTGGAAAATTTTTGTTTGTTTGTTTGTTTTAATTTATTTTTTATTGGTGTTCAATTTACTAACATACAGAATAACCCCCAGTGCCTGTCACCCATTCACTCCCACCCCCCGCCCTCCTCCCCTTCTACCACCCCTAGTTCGTTTCCCAGAGTTAGCAGTCTTTACGTTCTGTCTCCCTTTCTGATATTTCCCACACATTTCTTCTCCCTTCCTTTATATTCCCTTTCACTATTATTTATATTCCCCACATGAATGAGAACATATAATGTTTGTCCTTCTCCGACTGACTTACTTCACTCAGCATAATACCCTTCAGTTCCATCCACGTTGAAGCAAATGGTGGGTATTTGTCGTTTCTAATGGCTGAGTAATATTCCATTGTATACATAAACCACATCTTCTTTATCCATCATCTTTCGATGGGCACCGAGGCTCCTTCCACAGTTTGGCTATTGTGGACATTGCTGCTATAAACATCGGGGTGCAGGTGTCCCGGCGTTTCATTGCATTTGTATCTTTGGGGTAAATCCCCAACAGTGCAATTGCTGGATCGTACGGCAGGTCTATTTTTAACTGTTTGAGGAACCTCCACACAGTTTTCCAGAGTGGCTGCACCAGTTCACATTCCCACCAACAGTGTAAGAGGGTTCCCTTTTCTCCGCATCCGTCCAACATTTGTTGTTTCCTGCCTTGTTAATTTGCCCCATTCTCACTGGTGTGAGGTGGTATCTCATTGTGGTTTTGATTTGTATTTCCCTGATGGCAAGTGATGCAGAGCATTTTCTCATGTGCGTGTTGGCCATGTCTATGTCTTCCTCTGTGAGATTTCTCTTCATGTCTTTTGCCCATTTCATGATTGGATTGTTTGTTTCTTTGGTGTTGAGTTTAATAAGTTCTTTATAGATCTTGGAAACTAGCCCTTTATCTGATATGTCATTTGCAAATATCTTCTCCCATTCTGTAGGTTGTCTTTGAGTTTTGTTGACTGTATCCTTTGCTGTGCAAAAGCTTCTTATCTTGATGAAGTCCCAATAGTTCGTTTTTGCTTTTGTTTCTTTTGCCTTCGTGGATGTATCTTGCAAGAAGTTACTGTGGCCGAGTTCAAAAAGGGTGTTGCCTGTGTTCTCCTCTAGGATTTTGATGGAATCTTGTCTCACATTTAGATCTTTCATCCATTTTGAGTTTATCTTTGTGTATGGTGCAAGAGAGTGGTCTAGTTTCATTCTTCTGCATGTGGATGTCCAATTTTCCCAGCACCATTTATTGAAGAGACTGTCTTTCTTCCAATGGATAGTCTTTCCTCCTTTATCGAATATTAGTTGACCATAAAGTTCAGGGTCCACTTCTGGGTTCTCTATTCTGTTCCACTGATCTATGTGTCTGTTTTTGTGCCAGTACCACACTGTCTTGATGACCACAGCTTTGTAGTACAACCTGAAATCTGGCATTGTGATGCCCCCAGATATGGTTTTCTTTTTTAAAATTCCCCTGGCTATTCGGGGTCTTTTCTGATTCCACACAAATCTTAAAATAATTTGTTCTAACTCTCTGAAGAAAGTCCATGGTATTTTGATAGGGATTGCATTAAACGTGTATATTGCCCTGGGTAACATTGACATTTTCACAATATTAATTCTGCCAATCCATGAGCATGGAATATTTTTCCACCTCTTTGTGTCTTCCTCAATTTCTTTCAGAAGTGTTCTATAGTTTTGAGGGTATAGATCTTTTACCTCTTTGGTGAGGTTTATTCCTAGGTATCTTATGCTTTTGGGTGCAATTGTAAATGGGATTGACTCCTTAATTTCTCTTTCTTCAGTCTCATTGTTAGTGTATAGAAATGCCATTGATTTCTTGGCATTGATTTTGTATCCTGCCACGCTACCGAATTGCTGTACGAGTTCTAGCAATCTTAGGGTGGAGACTTTGGGTTTTCTATGTAGAGTATCACGTCATCGGCGAAGAGGGAGAGTTTGACTTCTTCTTTGCCAATTTGAATGCCTTTAATGTCTTTTGTTGTCTGATTGCTGAGGCTAGGACTTCCAGTACTATGTTGAACAGCAGTGGTGAGAGTGGACATCCCTGTCTTGTTCCTGATCTTAGGGGAAAGGCTCCCAGTGCTTCCCCATTGAGAATGATATTTGCTGTGGGCTTTTCGTAGATGGCTTTTAAGATGTCGAGGAATGTTCCCTCTATCCCTACACTCTGAAGAGTTTTGATCAGAAATGGATGCTGTATTTTGTCAAATGCTTTCTCTGCATCTAATGAGAGGATCATATGGTTCTTGGTTTTTCTCTTGCTGATATGATGAATCACATTGATTGTTTTACGGGTGTTGAACCAGCCTTGTGTCCCAGGGATAAATCCTACTTGGTCATGGTGAATAATTTTCTTAATGTACTGTTGGATCCTATTGGCCAGTATCTTGTTGAGAATTTCTGCATCCATGTTCATCAGGGATATTGGTCTGTAATTCTCCTTTTTGGTGGAGTCTTTGTCTGGTTTTGGAATTAAGGTGATGCTGGCCTCATAGAACGAATTTGAAAGTACTCCATCTCTTTCTATCTTTCCAAACAGCTTTAGGAGAATAGGTATGGTTTCTTCTTTAAATGTTTGATAAAATTCCCCTGGGAAGCCATCTGGCCCTGGACTCTTGTGTCTTGGGAGGTTTTTGATGACTGCTTCAATTTCCTCCCTGGTTATTGGCCTGTTCAGGTTTTCTATTTCTTCCTGTTCCAGTTTTGGTAGTTTGTGGCTTTCCAGGAATGCGTCCATTTCTTCTAGATTGCCTAATTTATTGGCGTATAGCTGTTCATAATATGTTTTTAAAATCATTTGTATTTCCTTGGTGTTGGTAGTGATCTCTCCTTTCTCATTCATGATTTTATTAATTTGAGTCTTCTCTCTCTTCTTTTTAATAAGGCTGGCTAATGGTTTATCTATCTTATTAATTCTTTCAAAGAACCAACTCCTGGTTCTGTTGATCTGTTCCACAGTTCTTCTGGTCTCAATTTCGTTGAGTTCTGCTCGAATCTTTATTAACTCCCTTCTTCTCTTGGGTGTAGGATCTATTTGCTGTTTTTCTCTAGCTCCTTTATGTGTAAGGTTAGCTTTTGTATTTGAGTTCTTTCCAGTTTTTGAATGGATGCTTGTATTGTGATGTATTTCCGCCTTAGGACTGCTTTTGCTGCATCCCAAAGATTTTGAATGGTTGTATCTTCATTCTCATTAGTTTCCATGAATCTTTTTAATTCTTCCTTAATTTCCTGGTTGACCCTTTCATCCTTTAGCAGGATGGTCCTTAACCTCCATGTGTTTGAGGTCCTTCCAAACTTCTTGTTGTGATTTAGTTCTAATTTCAAGGCATTATGGTCTGAGAATATGCAGGGGACGATCCCAATCTTTTGGTATCGGTTCAGACCCGATTTGTGACCCAATATGTGGTCTATTCTGGAGAAAGTTCCATGTGCGCTTGAGAAGAATGTGTATTCAGTTGAGTTTGGATGTAAAGTTCTGTAAATATCTGTGAAATCCATCTGGTCCAGTGTATCATTTAAAGCTCTCGTTTCTTTGGAGATGTGCTTAGAAGACCTATCGAGTATAGAAAGAGCTAGATTGAAGTCACCAAGTATAAGTGTATTATTATCTAAGTATTTCTTCACTTTGGTTAATAATTGATTGATATATTTGGCTGCTCCCACATTCGGGGCATATATATTCAGGATTGTTAAGTCCTCTTGTTGAATAGATCCTTTAAGTATGATATAGTGTCCCTCTTCATCTCTCACTACAGTCTTCGGGGTAAATTTTAGTTTATCTGATATAAGGATGGCTACCCCTGCTTTCTTTTGAGAACCATTCGAATGGTAAATGGTTCTCCAACCTTTTATTTTCAGGCTGTAGGTGTCCTTCTGTCTAAAATGAGTCTCTTGTAGACAGCTAATAGATGGGTCCTGCTTTTTTATCCAGTCTGAAACCCTGCGCCTTTTGATGGGGTCATTAAGCCCGTTCACATTCAGAGTTACTATTGAGAGATATGAGTTTAGTGTCATCATGATATCTATTCAGTCCTTGTTTTTGTGGACTGTTCCACTGAACTTCTTCTTAAAGGGGAATTTTGAGAGTCCCCCTTAAAATTTCTTGCAGAGCTGGTTTGGAGGTCACATATTCTTTTAGTTGCTGCCTGTCTTGGAAGCTCTTTATTTCTCCTTCCATTTTGAATGGGAGCCTTGCTGGATAAAGTATTCTTGGTTGCATGTTCTTCTCATTTAGGACCCTGAATATATCCTGCCAGCCCTTTCTGGCCTGCCAGGTCTCTGTGGGGAGGTCTGCTGTTACCCTAATACTCCTCCCCATAAAAGTCAGGGATTTCTTGTCTCTTGCTGCTTTAAGGATCTTCTCTTTATCTTTGGAATTTGCAAGCTTCACTATTAAATGTCGAGGTGTTGAACGCTTTTTATTGATTTTAGGGGGGGATCTCTCTATTTCCTGGATCTGAATGCCTGTTTCCCTTCCCAGATTAGGAAAGTTTTCAGCTATGATTTGTTCAAATACATATTCTGGCCCTCTGTCCCTTTCAGCGCCCTCGGGAACACCAATTAAACGTAAGTTTTTCTTCCTCAGGCTGTCGTTTATTTCCCTTAATCTAGCTTCATGGTCTTTTTATTGTTTGTCTCTTTTTTCCTCAGTTTCCCTCTTTGCTATCAACTTGTCTTCTATGTCACTCACTCGTTCTTCTACCTCGTTAACCCTCGTCGTTAGGACTTCTAGTTTGGATTGCATCTCATTCAATTGATTCTTAATTTCTGCCTGATTAGCTCTAAATTCTGCAGTCATAAAGTCTCTTGAGTCCTTTATGCTTTTTTCTAGAGCCCCCAGTAGCTGTATAATAGTGCTTCTGAATTGGCTTTCTGACATTGAATTGTAATCCAGATTTTGTAACTCTGTGGGAGAGAGGACTGTTTCTGATTCTTTCTTTTGAGGTGAGGTTTTCCTTCTAGTCATTTTGCTCAGTGCAGTGTGGCCAAAAGCAAGTTGTATTGGGAAAAGGAGAAAAAGAGAGGAGAGAAAGAAGGAAAGAAAAGAGAAAGAGAAAAAAAAGGAAGAAAAAAAACGAAAAAAAAAGAAAAAGAAAGAAAAAGAAAGAAAGGAGAAAAAAGGGGGGTGGGGGAAGGAAGCAAATCAAAAAGCAAAACAAAACAAAACAAACAAACAAACAAAAGAACCACGGGGGAGTATCTTCTGATTCTGTGTACTTTAAGTCCCTTGACTTCCCCTGGAACTTGTCCGTCTAGCTGGTCTTCTGGGGGAGGGGCCTGTTGTGCTGATTTTCAGGTGTTAGCAGTTGGGGGAGCTGCTGTGCCCCTGCCTGGTGCAGGGCTCAGTGGGGGTTGTTTACCCCGTGAGGCCCCAGGAGGAACAGCCCCAGTGGCGGGGCCAGCTCTGGAGCCCTGGAGTCAGCCCCGCAGTAGCTCCAGAGCTCTCCGTCTGCAGGGCCTGGAGGCTCCCAGGCGGGGCCGCTGCTCTGCTCAGCTCGGGGCAGGGGCGTCCTTGCTGTCCTGGGCCCTCCCGGCCTCTGCCTGTCCGGGGAGGCCGGATCCTGGGCTGTGTCCCGGCGCCCTGTGCTCCGGAGCCTGCGCTGTTGGATTCGCTCCCGCCCCGCAGCCCCCTCCGCGGAGCCGCCGCCCAAGCCCCTCCGAGCTGCTCTGGGTCCCGCTGCGCGCTGCAGCCCTTAGGGAGCTCGGCGCACTCTCCTGGGCGCGCAGTTGCTGTTACTGTCCCAGGGAACCCAAGGGCATCCCCGCCCTCCTGGGTCCTGCTCCACCTCCCTGCGAGCCCCTTTCCGCCCGGGAAGGTCGGTGCAGCTCCTGCGTCTCCGGGACGGGGCTCTCCTGTCCTGGGGACACTCGCCCCGGCCTCAGCCTGGCTCCTCGCGGGGCCCCTCCCCCTTGGAGGCCTTTTGTTTCTTTATTTCTTTTTCCCCGTCTTCCTACCTTGATAGAAGCGCAAACTCTTCTCACTGTAGCATTCCAGGTGTTCTCTCTTTAATTCTCAGGCCGAATTCATAGATTTTCAGGATAATTTGAAGGTTTTCTAGGTAATTTGGTGGAGACAGGTGATTTGGGGACCCTACTCTTCCGCCATCTCGCCCCTCCTCCCTAAATAAATAAAATCTTTAAAAAAATTATTCTGAGTTACTAGATAATGTAATAAGACAAGAAACCAAAGGAAGCATAAATTATTAGAATGAAAATAGACAAATGTATTTTATAATCAATGGAAAATTATCAAAATAATCAACGGAAAATTATATGACTAATGGGTTTTCTGAAAGATCAAGATACAAGGTAAGTATTCCGAAATAATGACATTGCTATAAATCAACAATAACCCATTAAATGCAATAAAAATCATATTTGTAATGATTAAAATTTTATATATTCATATATTTCAGAATAGTCAAACCAGAAAAGTGTAAGAAAAGTATTAAATATTTTAGAAAAAAACTTTTTTAAGCTTGAGTAAATATCAAAATATGTTATTCGTTTTTATATTGGAAGATTCCATTGCTATCAGTTTTTGCCAAGTTGATAGTTTCAAATTGAATATGATTCTGACAAAAATCTAAAGTATCTTCTTTTATTTTTTTAATATTTTTTATTGTAGTTCTCAAAGTATCTTCAATGGAATTTGAAGTTGATTCTAAAGTTTACTTGTAATAGTAAATATGCCCAGAAAAAAAGGGCTTAAAAATTGAAAAATAATGCAGATGGAAATTTTTCCCTTGCAAATATCAAAACAAAGTATAAAGCCATATTAATTAAAACCAAGAATTCACATTAAAATATAGATTTATAGGCATACACAAAGATAGAGATACATATACACATATATACACACACACAACACACCTCCAGGGTACATCCAGAATCAACAAGAATGAAGGAAATATATGAAAGAAGGAAATAAATGAGTGTTCCAGAGTTTTGGATCCTTAGTGCACCACCATGAGCCAGAGTAACCATTAGAAGCTAAATGTCTATTAAAATGTGCAGCTCTGGGCCACCTGGTTGGCTCAGTTGGTTAAGAGTCTGCCTTCTGCTCAGTTCATGATACTGGGGTCCTGGGATTTGAGCACCTCATCAGGCTCCGTGCTCAGCGGGGAGTCTGCTTCTCCCTCTGCCTGCCGTTCTGCCTGTTTGTGTGCTCTCGCTCTCTCTCTCTCTCTCTGTCAAATAAATAAAATCTAAAAAAAAAAAAAAAAAAAAACCAACTGTGCAGTTCACACTTTAAGTGCATTGTATTTATAAAGACTAAATGCCTATAACCTGTAAGTAATTTTACCTATAAACTTAATAGTAATAATCTGGCTAAGGGTGAGCATTTTATTTTTAATCCTGGGTCACAGTTGGCTTTATTCTATAGAAACACAAGGATTATGACCCAGTATCAAGGGTCAAAAAACAGAAAATGCTGGCACTATAAACCTGAACTTCTCATCTGAACTGCTGGAATATGGAAGTGTCTAATCCTCAGCTGTGGGGTATTTCCCTGTGCCCTATCAGATGGTTAGCAGCATCCCTGGCTTCTAGCTAGGCCAGAGTGACATTTTCATAAAGAGATTGGATCATCTCTCCCCCTTATTCAAAATTCTCCAATGACTTCCCAACAACTTACAATGAAATCCATATTCTCTACTATTCTGGCTGCCAGAAGAATGTATCACACAGACCCACGCCCACCCTCCCCCCACACACACCTCATTGGCGATGACCAAAAATGTCTCCAGACACTGCCCCTCTTTGGGGGCGACATTACCTCAGGCTGAGAGCAACTACTATGAACAATTGAGGTCTAGCCTCTGCCTCCTCTGAGCCTAAAGAGTACTCAACAGTGTGCAGCCCCATTTTGATATTGCTAACACAAAGCTCTGACAAGGTTTCTGTATTGCCTTCCATCCTTGCATTACACCCTAGTAGACCACTTCCCAAGAGCCTACGACAAGAGACCATAATTTCAGCCCTTTCCATCAATTCATCCTCAATCCTCACTCTTGTCAACCACCAAGACAAAAGACACAGGCTCTAAAATAAAATATGTGCATTTATTTAGGGTCTTAGAGATTGCAGTTGGGAGACACAGACCCCACCAAAATCAAAAGCATGCTCCAGAGAGACAAGGGAGGTTAGAGCTTTTAAAGAGGAAAGAGAGAATTTACATAAGTTGTTTCACACAAAATGTGATTGGCACTGGTATAGTTATACTAATCTATACATGATTGGATGCTAGGGCTAGTGTTAGGCAGAAAGTTCATTTGTGTCCATTTTAACATATAACAGATGCCTAGGCTTTCAGCTAAGTTCAGCAAAAATTCTGAGAATTTGAGACGAAGACGTGCATAAGCCCTACATGCTCAATGTCCACCCAGCTCCATTTTAAATTAACCCTCTTAAGGAAGCTTACTCCATTTTATTCTCTCTGTTGTTACTTTCAACTAATGGTTTTACTTCCTATTTCACTGAGAAAATAGAAGCAATCTGAAAATAGCTTTCTCACCTTTTTATCACAAATTCTGCCAGTATTCATATGGCACATCATTCCCACTTATTCTTGGGGATGCGTTCAAAGATCCCCCAGTGGCTACCTGAAACCGTGGGTAGCACCAAACCTTGTATATACCAGTTTTTCCTATACATACAAACCTTGATAAAGTTTAACTTATAAATTAGCACAGTAAGAAATTAACAATAACTAAAAATAGAACAATTATAAAAATGTACTATAATAAAACATATGTGAATGTGGTCTCTGTGTCTTTTTCAAAATATCTTATGTACTGTACTCACCCTTTTTTCCTGTGATGATGTGAGATAACAAAATGCCTGAGTGATGAGATGAAGTGAGGTAAAAGGCATAGGCATTTTGACACAGTGTAGCATCAAAGGCTACTAATGACCTTCTGATGATTCTTCGGAAGGATGGTCAGCTGCTTCCAGTTGACCACAGTAAGGGGAAATGCCAATAAATGCCACAGGTGAAGGGGGACTACTGTAACTCTATATTCCACCATTTTTCCTGAACAATGAGCGATCCCTCCCTGCTCCTAGCTATATTCATGGAATGATAATTAATACACACATTAATTTTATAGCCTTTAGTAATTCGTATTTGTCACCATCAAAAGGATATGTAGTTAAATTAAGATCCTATCTTATTCCAGTCATAGCACTACTGTGATATTGTTCCATTTTTAAAATTCTGAGCTTGTAGCCTGGTCACAATATTTATAGGTATCAGTGAGGCAGGAGAATCCTGATATCGAATATCTGTCAACAAAGTATTCAGAAGTCCAATGTCTTTGAAGGAGGGAAGCTTTCAAATATCTAGTATCAAGTAACCATATTCATAATTTTGGGCAAATTGAGGATGTTGAAGAGAGTAAAGATTAATCTTGGTTTTTATTTTTTTAAGAACATTGTCGACGAGAAAAAAAGTGTGAAAAGATTTGTCAGGTTTTTTATTGAACAGCTATTACACTTTTTAGAATAGCTCTAAGATAAGTGAGAGTCTTTAGTAAGGTATGTAACCTCCAAATGTAACATTGTTCCTTTGGGGAAAATGGGATCTCCTTAGAACAATTTACCTTATGATGCAATTTCCAAAGAAACTGGTAAGGAAATGAAATTTGCCTATACCTGCCCTACTTTTTTCACGGGAATACTCTGAAGCTTAAAAAAAATGTTGGCTATAAGTGCAATTTGAAAAAGGTAAGTAAGTTAAATGTAAACTATTATCGAAAAACAAAATCCAGTTCTTTTTTTTTTTAATCCAGTTCTAATCACAGAAATATTCTGTCCTAGGGTGGGCCGCATGATTACTACCCACAGTCATCCTTTTATTTTTGAATTTTGTGGGACTAGGGACTATATCTTTTAAATTCTCTTCCATTACAAAGCCTAAATAAGGACAATTTTAAAAAGAGATAAAATTAAACAAGCATTTAAGGAATCTAAAAGAGAAAATGGATGCATGCTAACCCCTGGAGTAATAAGCTGAGTGGACTCAGCTGGCTGAGTCTGATAAGCTGAGTGATGCACCGGCCAGGTGCATCAGAGGCTCTGATGGAAGGACAATGAGAAGGTATTTCTGAAAAGGAACTGGGAGGGTACTCTGGTCGGAGTGAGTGGCACATATGGAAGGCTTGCTGGCAGAAAGGGTGAAACTGGATAGCACTTGCTTGAGAGTCGTCAAATATATTTGTCTGACTATCCTTGCCTGTATGGATGATAAACACAGACTAGTCAGATTCCATTCATAATGCTGAGGATGGACAGACAAGACACTCTGGAGTTTCAGTTTCCTGTAGTTTGGGTAGAAGACAGTGAAGATCCTTGAAGAACCCTGGGATGGGACCGTAGATGCGAGCAAACAACACATTCTCAGTATTCTAGAACTAGCTCTGAGTAAAGATAGAAAGAGGGGACAAGACAAAGTCTTTCATATGAACTCAAGTTAGCTCCTTACCAGCCACTAAGGATAAAGAAAAGAAATGATCTAGAAAACTATTACCACAGACCAGAAATGGAAAAAAAGAACATTAAAGAATGTCTCCAAGGATTAAAGTAGGTAAGGGCTCAAAGCAAAAGAGCTTAAAATGTTATTAAAAACAATCTCTAAAACTTAATAGATTCAAGGCATGAGTCTATTTTTTTCTAAGTCTCACATAGATAGAAATTACAAAACTATAGCATGAATAAGTTTTACCTGAAATGACTAATATCAACATAGTATTACTAAAGTTAGGAATAATGACACATAACCACTTCCTTGAGACACCTACATCACCATTCCCTAATGTTACGTAACCACAGGACGCTTTATGAATTATGAAATGTTGATAGAATACCAACATTTTGATAGGAGATATTATGCACACTTGATTAAAAGAGAACAGCAAAAAATAAGTGCTTCAGGAAAACATCAAAATTGAATTCGTATGCTTGAGAAGAAATAAACACATAATGAAATCACAAATTCAATAAAAATAAGTATTTAATAAAATCATCAATATATTCAATAGAAAAATCTTCTTATATTTTAGAGATGATCAAATATCTAGAAGCAAATGCTATGATGTCCATAACTTACTTTAAAATACTTCCACAGAAATAAGTACATTTGTAAAGCACATTAAGCAAACTGAACACTTTTTTTAAGTCATGCAAACCCAAAGGTCAGTACATGAAGCGGCAAGTTGGAGCAGAGCTACGGAGCCTGGAGTGTAGTGTATGTGCTCACCATGTCTACAAAATCGAGGCATTTCAAACCATGGGGTGCAAATGTTAGATTCTTCACAGCACAAAACCCATCAACCAGTTTTGGATATCAATTTCAGAATAGCAGTTTTAAAGCTCTGGTTGACAAATTAAAATGAAAAAATTCGAACACTTTGCTACAAAATTAAATCAATAATCATATATGGCAAGCTGGAAGTCTCAATCACTGTTTCCTTAACTCAGAATTCAGATGAGGTCATGAAAAATATCTTAGCAGCATTTTAAAAATATAAATTAAAGAGATTAGGAAGAGGCTTTGCCTCAACGTTCACCTTACATGCCAGCTTCCTTGTCTCTTGTTCACCTCTACCTAAATAATCTAGGTAAAATTATTTCCCCAATAAAATTCTTTTTCCAGACTTACCAAGAAGTCTTGAAAAAAAGCACAATGTAGTATATGCTAATTGTAGATGGTGTTGACTTTTCTTCCACATATTACAAAAGTAAATTTAGCAGAAAGATTTATACTCACTACTTAGCAATGTTCCTGCATATCTTTTTGTGCTGTTTCTAATTACAAAGTTATTTTGAATGTGTGTAAAGCAGGAGTTTGCCTAAAGGCCCAACCTGACATTCTTAGAACAATATCCCCCTTATTGCCCATCTCCCCGTCCCATTCTCAGTCTTCATTCCCTTTGACCTCTTGACCACTCACTCATTGCCATAACTCACTTCTTTCTTCCTGTCACAGATGTGGCCCTTCCCTGGTTCTTTC
Organism: Canis lupus familiaris; assembly: GCF_011100685.1. Classification (NCBI taxonomy): domain Eukaryota; kingdom Metazoa; phylum Chordata; class Mammalia; order Carnivora; family Canidae; genus Canis; species Canis lupus. The sequence continues at coordinate 46,161,794 of NC_049236.1, forward strand.
TCTGATGCTTCTCTCTCTGTTTGACAAGCAGACCTGCTTACCCTAAACTGAATGCTTTGTACAAGGCTCATCCTGGCTTCTTAGCCCTTTCCTTTTTTCACATTCAGTCTCCAAATGAAATGCTTCCAGTTCATGGCTTCAGTTACTGCTTACTACCTTCGTTCATGACCAAAGGCCTCACCTAGGCCCAGGCCTATTGTTCCATACGCCCTTAGATATCCATCACATCTACTTGAATGGATCTGATGCTTAACAGTTTCCAAACTGTTTAAAAACTTAATTCCTCTTCTTCCCACTTATATAAACCTCTCTTGACCCCTCAAAACTGGCTTCCTTTTCCTGGTACCCTAATGGATTCACTGTCCATCTTCCTCATCTGGCCATTTTGCTCACATTCTGAGATAAAAGCAAAGTCCAGTAACTGTCAAAGCCAAAGTATTTACTAGATAACCCTTTACAAAAAATGTTCCCTGAACCGCTAGCTAGCATAGCTCTATCCTAACCCTTGGTGAGCTGTTTTTAAGCTGTTTATATATTTTCCCCCACTCTAGACTTCTTTAGAATAGAGTTACATCTTGTTCGTTTTGTTTTGGGTTTTTTTTTTAAGATTTTATTTATTTATTCATGAGAGACAGAGAGAGGCAGAGACAGAAGCAGGCTCCCTGCAGGAAGCCTGATGTGAGACTTGATCTCAGGTCTGGGATCACACCCTGAGCCACTCAGGCGTCACTGTTGGTTTTTAAAATCTGTCTTCCTAGCACAGAACCTGGTACATAGTTTTAATTAATAAATATTGGTATAGAGTTATTTTTTTTATTCTTCCTGCTTCTTCCTCTAGATCTACTCTGCACTCTTTCCCACAAAATAACTCTTGGTTTAGGGACACCTGGGTGGCTCAGCAGTTTTGAGCCTTTGGCTTGGGGTGTAATCCTGGTCCAGAAATTGAGTCCCTCATTGGGCTCCCTGCGAGGAGCTTATTTATCCCTCTGTCTATCTCTTTGCCTCTGTGTGTGTCTCATAAATAAATAAATAAATAAATAAATAAATAAATAAATAAATAATAAATAAATAAATAAATAATAAATAAATAATTTTTTTTTTTTTTAGCTCTTGGTTTCATTAGATTGTTTGCAAAAATGGCTAAAATAATTCTCTATTTCCATGCTCTTGGTTAGTCTCCTCTAATACTGGCTCTGGCCCTGATCATGTTACTTGCTTTGGCCAATGGGATGACAACAAACATGGTGCAAGATGACACTTGAAGACTACTTGGTTATTGGGGCTTGCCCTTGCTTCTGCACTTGGAACCCTGACACCACCAGATCAATGAGCCAGGCTAGCCTGCTGGATGATGGAAGACACATGGCCCTGAGAATCCCTTGCTCCAGCCAAGAGCCAGATATGTGAGTGAGGCCATCAAATGCTGGCTGACTACACACACATAAGGAAACTCTACTACATAAATGAGCCTGCCCAAGACCAGCAAAAGAACTACCCAGATGAATCTAATCAAAACTGCTGACTTACAATGTCATGAGCTAATAAACTATTGTTGTTTTAATCCAATATGTTCTTTTGGTGGAAGGGTTTGTTATATAGAATATACTTCCTGCTATTTTGGTGTTCTTCATTTTAAATATCTCTAGGATTTGTGCCTTAAACTTGACCACCAAACCAAAGCTGTGTCTACCACCACTTTACTCTCTACACTTATGCTTTATACTAAGGTAACACCATGTAGGAGAGGAAGAAAAAATTTTCCATCTATCTTTCTTCTAAGTTCTCTGGCTGGTTGAATAATCAAATTAACAAATAGATTCTATATGTTGGAAAATTGAATTTAAATTTAAAAACTAAAAAAAATAGAATAACTAGAGAAAACAATTTCAATTATGTTCATATGGGGGCCCCACAAAAACAATGAGACCCCAGGACAAATCAGACAATTGAGGCTTATATGCCATCTTGAGCTAAGGAATGGATAAGGGCCTGGGGCTTCAAGGAGGAGGAGGGTGATTCACAAGAGGATAAGAAAAGCAGATGTTTGGTAATTATGTTCGTCTTGCCATTCAGATAGTTCATTCTGATTTTAAAAAGAAGAAGAAAGCAAGCAAGCAAGCATGCAAGGTATCTCTTGGTAGTAGCTCTGTTTCTTGGTCAGCCCCTCAACTAAAATTTTTTAGGCAGTTTGAGGGAGAGGTAATAGTTTCTCTTGAATCTGTTGAGTCTTAATTGCCTTCAGCTGAAAGTAGTCTACCTGCCAAAGTGGCACATTTGGGGGAGACTTGTTCCTACCTCCTTCAACACTAACCTGTCTTCCTGCTTCTAGTTTCTAGTTTCTAGTTTTTAGATATGTAAATTATAAGCTCCAGAAGAAATTCATCACAGATCCATATATCCCTTGATATCCTTTGATATCCTAAAGATGATGTGATCTTAACAATTTCCTCTTATATACAAGCAAATTGTCTATTCTATGTATGTCCCACCATTATATTTTGGAGGCACAGTTTTTACAGGTTCACGGCTGGAGATGAATTTTGCCTTAGGGATGAATCATACCGCCAGTCTCACTCATATCTGATTTAGATGATATTTAGATGAGACTTTGGACCTTTGACTTTAGAGTTAATGTTGGAATGAGTTAAGACTTTTGGGGGCTGTTGGGCTAGAATGAATGAATTTTTCATGCAAGAAAGACATGAATTTAAGAAATGTAGGGACAAAAAAAAAAAAGAAATGTAGGGACAAAATGTTATAAACTGAATGTTTTCCTCTCAAATTCATATATTGAAACCTATATTGTGATTTATAAGGAATATATATTTGGTCATTCTAATGAACAGAGTATATGTCTCACATGTATTTCATCTTCATCAACAATTCCTGGGTCACAGATCCCAACACTCTTGGAATCTCCTGAGCAATAAGAGTATCTTTGGTTAAAATATTTAGTCTCTTGACCTCAGTGCAGAAAAAACACTTCAGAACCATAAAGGTGAAGTGAATGTCTTATTCATGACAAGCCCCTTTCCAACACAACGGGACTATGTTAATGAGATGACTTCTGGAAAGCAAGTAAGGATGGGGGCTAACTGTCAGGGGAACCAACCATGAATAGAGGGTTGGAACTTTCAATCTCATGCCCTGATTTCTTGAGACTGTATCAATGATCAATGGCCAATGATTTAATCAATGATGCCTATGTAATGAAGCCTCCATCAAAAAACAAAAAAGAGAGGGTTTGGAGAGCTTTCAGTTTGGGGAACCAGATGGCTTCCATGTACCACCATGCCAGGCCCCAAACTCCACAAAGACAAAAGCTAATTTGTTCAGGACCTCACCCTGTGTATCTTTTTACTGGGCTATTGGTTAGTATCCCTTGATACCCTTTGTCATAAATCAGTAATCCAGTGAGTAAACAACTTTCCTGAGTTCTGTGAGCCACTCTAGCAAATTAATCAAACCCAAGGAGGAGGGTGTATGAACCTCTGATTTACAGCCAGTCAGTCAGAAGCACAGACAACAACCTGGGTTTGTGATTGGCATCTTAAATGGAGTGCCATCTCTTGGGACCAAGCCCTTCACTTGGAGAATCTGATGCTATTTCTGGAAAGATAGTGTCAGAATTAAGTTGAATTGTAAACATCTAGCTGGTGTTAGAGAACTGGTTGGTGGTGTGGAAAACTGCCCCCCTCAAATATGCCCCTCCACACATTAGAACTGTTGATCAGAACCCATTAAGTCTTAACATCCTATGTGATGGTATTTGGAGATGGGGCCTTGGGATATAACTAGGACTTGATGAGGTCATGACAGTGGTGACTTCATGATGGGAATAGTACCCTTATAAAAAGAGATACCAGGGTACATATCTTTTCTCTCTCTCTCACTTTCTTTCCCTTTGCCATGTGAGGACCCAGCAAGAAGCCAGGAAGAGAGAGAGTTCTCACCAGAATCTGAGCATGCTGGTGCCCAGATATTGGACTTCCAGCCTCCAGAACTATGAGAAAATAAATATCTGTTGTTTGAACTATCTAGTCTGTGGTATTTTACTATGGCAGTTTGAGCTAAGACAAGTGGTCAATATCCACAAGGCAAGAATCTCTTGCATCTCTACCAATCGAAATTGTTATTTCTATGTTCAAGAATCTCTTGTATTGCTACCAGTTTTCTGCAACCTACAGAGTTGTAAAAGAGCTCAAAGTTGATGGAAGGCACAGATAACAGAAAAATGCACTAGACAGGACACCTAGTGATCTTCCCTGCCAATTTCAAGTTTTCCTGACATATCTAAAGCAGAGACTGTAAGCTATTGGTCCTTACCTCTACTCGTCCGAACTTATTCCATGGAACACCTGCTGTCACCTCTTTCAATTAATTCTGTTTATTCAAGCTCATGCATATTTTGTTTGTCATCTTATATTACGAGTGCAACCTGCAGCTCCCAAGCCCATACCAACCTAAAGGAACATTCAAAAGTCAGAGTCACAGTGATGTCCTCATAGCACCCATCCTGGCCTCTAGTCCTCACCAGCAAAATCTTGAACCCTCAGACCCCTCCTGTGTCATTAAAGGGATCCCTGGGGCCATGTTGCATAAACTCTGCTATGGATAATTGTTCTCCTTACAGCCACTTCAAGACACCAGATAACCTTCCAGCTTTTAAGTTCTAGCTCCTTAGATGCCATTGATCACCTTGGCCTTCATCACTGCTACTATGTCACTTTCCTAAGGTCACTCAAGGTGCCATGTGAAGCTGCTTATTCTGTTCTACCATTCTCCTCATGGACAACTAAGAAAGGAACAAATGAAAATAAAAAGAGTTAAGGCTTATTGAGCTCTTATTATGTGCCAAGCCCAGGTACTTTACATTCTTTTCTTTTTCTTAACTCATATCATTTTTGTTTCTGCTTTGGTAGTTAAAGGTAAATTATATATCCCCGAAATAGCATTTCTAAAATATAAGACTGTTCTCCTATATGCCAAAAGAATCGCATTTAATTAAGTTCATTTCACATTTGATAAATTTAGTAAATCCTTCACTGCATCCAATATCCAATCCAAATCTAAATTTTCCCAGTTGTCCAAAAATGTTCCCCACAGTTGGTTTCTCCAAACCAGAACCCAATCCAGGACAGTGCATCTGGTGGTCGTGCTCCTTTATGTCTCTTTTAATCTAGAAAAATACCCATTTTTCATCGACTGACTTGTTAAGGAGCCGGGGCCAATTGTCCTGTAAAATGTCACACTTTCTGGATTTGTCTATTTGTTTCCTCATAGCATGTGTTTAACTTGTATGTCTGTCTCCTATCTTTCCTGGAAACTTGTATAGCTAAAGCCTTAAGTTAAACATCTGTGGCCAGATAGAATATGTCATCAGAGGACAACTAATATCTGCTTGCCTAACCATTAGTGATGCTAAGATAGAACAGTTTCTCAGCCCTCCAGTGAGATTACCAGTGGTCTACAAAACATTGGGCTACATTAGGCCTTAAGTAGGTTTCAATGAGGTAACCTGCAGTCTTGACCACCATGAGCAACATTATTGCAGTGAAAAAACACTTTAGAATCCTTAGCAACCCATCACAGGCTAACATTTGGAAACATTTTCTTTTAAAAACAAACTGCCTGTAGTGAATTTCAATTAAAAATGGAACTTAAGAGCACCTGGGTGGCTCAGCGGTTGAGTATCTGCCTTTGGCTCAGATCATGATCCCAGGGTCCTGGGATCAAGTCCCACATCGGGCTCCCCACAGGGAGCCTGCTTTCCCTCTGCCTGTCTCTGCCTCTCTCTTTCTGTGTATCTCATGAATAAATAAGTTTTAAAAACTTTAAAAAAATGGAACTTAAACTCAATGGGCTTGCTTTTTCTTCTCCAGGCCTGTGATGTATGTTGTCAACAGCAAGTCCTGACCATGGCACTGCCCAGTATGAAGGCTACGGTGACAGGTCCAGGTCTCTGATGTGCAAGTCCCCAGTTTCTCCCCTTCTCCAAGGGTTCCTCTCTGACCCCTTCATGTTTCCTATCCCCCAGGGGGCCCTGAAGTGAACACAACATTTTTAGCAAATGCTGTGAGACACAAATCCTTTATTGCACTTCAGGTTTGAGGATCTTAAGAATTAGCAATTGTGAAATGGATTTGCAAATTTGAATCAAAAATCTTAAATTCATAAGAACTTTTATCTGAAAGACACATGAGAACTGGGCTTTTAAGTGCTATCTTGAGTACTTCTTGATCTTCAGCAATTATTCAGGAAATCAATAATGATAATATGATGCTGAGAAAAATCAGTGTAACTACCATTATAGTAATGCTCCACTTATGAGCTGCTTGAACCAGAAGTCAAGTGTGGTTAAGAAAGTCTGGAAATTCCAAAGACCCGAAAATCTGCTTTCAACCTACCTTCCAGGGGAAAGAAATAATCCTTGGAAGTAGAATTGAGAAACTTAGTTAATATACTGATTATATTTTCATTAAAAGTACAAAGCAGTGGCGGACACCTGGGTGGCTCAGTCCGTTGAGCATCTGACTCCTGGTTTCAGCTCAGGTCATGATCTCAGGGTCGTGAGATGGAGTCTCACATCAGGCTCCATGCTCAGCAGGGCGTCCGCTTGAGATTCTTTCTCTCTCTCTCTCTCTCCCTCTTTCTACCCCTACCCTTGCCCCCAATCTCTCTCTAAAATAAATAAATAAATAAATCTTTTTAAAAACTTAAAAAGTACGAAGCAAAAAAAAAAAGTACAAAACAGGGAATATAGAAATGGAGTAAGTATATAAAGTCCTGTATATGGGGAGAGGGGTTAGTGGAAGTAGTTAATTTAAATGAAAACAGATTTAAATCTATTGAAGTCATTTTTTCCCAAAGCAGAGAAGACAAGAATATAAATCTCTAAAAACTAAGGAAAGTTTGTGTTGTTCTCACCTAAAACGAGTAAGGCAATCCCAATCCCTTACAAAGGCAGATCTATGCTGGTGATCCACATAAAAAGATCTTTGTTAGAAGAAGCAGTAAATTTATTTTATGAACGTGTAGGGTAGATAAACAGGTAATATATAGAGGCAGATTTCATATCAATGTCAGGAAGAATTTTTTGTATGGCAAACTATATATAATATAAATTTATCACTTTAACCATTTTTAAGCATACAGCTGTGGCATTAAGTACATTCACATTGTTGTGCAACCATCACCACCACCACCATTTACCTCTAGAACATTTCCATCCCAAACTGACACTCTGAAACACATTAAATAGTACATCCTCAGGTCTCCCCCAAGACCAGTCCATGGCTACCACCGTACCATTTACTGTGTCTGATTTTGACTACTACTCTAAAGCACTTCATATAAGGAAAATCACACAATAGCTGTCCTTTTGCATCTGGCATGGTTCACTTAACATAATGTCTTCAAGTTTCATCCACATTGTAGCATGTATCAGAATTTTACTTTTTTAAGACTGAATAATATTTCATTTTATGCATGTGTGTATGCTACATTTTGTTTATCCATTCATCCATAGATGGACATTTGGGTTATTTCCATCTTTTGACTATTGTGAATAATGCTGCTATGAACATAGGTATACACATACCTGGTTTTATTCACATTGGGTATATACCCAGAAATAGAATTTGTTGGATCATACAATACATCATACATACATCATACATACGTACATCATTAATACAGTAATTTTATGTTTAATTGTTTGAGGAACTGCCATACTGTTTTCCAAGCTACTGCACTATTTTCCATTCCCTGAGCTGAAGGTAGATGCTTAACCAACTGAACCACAGCCAGAGAAGGAAATTTTAATAACTAGACCTGTGCCACCATGGGATGAGCTGTTCCCAGGATGTAGGGACTGATTAATGTGCTCTACCAAAGACTGGATAGACTAACATGTTCAGTTACGCAAGTTGTGCACTGTCCAAGTGTGTCTGGTTGCAGGGTGAGTAGGGACTAAAATCCAGCACATGTTTCATATTCCAAGGTGTGAACCCTGGTGTAGAACTGCCTCTTCTGGAAGGAAGCAATAATTTTTTCCTTCTCTGGAAATATTGCCAGCTTGCCAAGCCATATGCTTGAAAGGGTACCTTTTTTTCCATGAAAACTAAGGCATCCATTTATGGAAGCTATCAGTTATCTTGACTGACTGACCCTCTGTCATGAGAAAGCTGTAGATAGAATAGATTAATGCACAGGATAATACCTAGTCCAGTTGGACTACATGACTGTTAAGGCCTCATTCAATGATGATATTCTGTGCATCTCTCTGATTATTTTACATGATGCCCTCTTAAACTTCTTTGCATGCCTTGCATTGACAGGTGGAAGCAATATCCCCTCACCTTGAATCTGGGACCAGTGACTGCTTCATAATAGAGTTCTACAGAAGTGACACTGTACCAATTTCCAGGCCAGACCTTAAGAAACTGGCAGCTTCACGTCCCAACTCTTTGGACACTCCTTCTTGGAACCGGGCCACCATGCTGTGAGGAAGCCTAAACCACTTTGTAGAGAGACAAACATGGAGGGAAACCAACACTCATCACCAAGTGAGTGAACTGCCTTGCAAGTTGGAGCCTCCAGCCCCAGCAAAGATGAGCTGTCCCTGCCAAGCCCTGCTCAAATTGCAGAATGATGAGTAAAGTAAATGACTGCTGTTGTTTGAAGCCACTACTGTCTTGGGGTGATTTTCTTTAGCTGTAATAGATGAGCAGAACAGTCTGTATATCATGTTACCAGCACTCCAAACTCACGTTTCCATAATATGTCTCATACCAGCAGCACATTAAGTGACTCCAAGGGAGAACTTTCTCTAAGGAGCCCTCAAGTTTTTCTCGAATGTCACGGGCAATGGCCTTTGTCCCTCACGTCCTCTCCCGCTCTGCAATTTAGGATAAAACTCTCTATTACAGAAAGATTCTGAGAGCTACCTTCTGCAGTGTCTGCACCCCTCAGTGCTTGGATTTCTTGAGGAATCCAAAGTGTCTCTGAGCCACACACTGGACCCTTCCACAGACTCTCCTGCCTTGCCCTGGAGTGGTGTGGAGCCTTGGGGTGCAGGCTTCTAGGAATGAGATCAAAGCAACACTTGATCAGTCCACCGCTAGGTTGGCTCTTTCACTTGCCACAAGCTTAAGAAGGGGGGCAGACAAGGCAAGCCAAGAGGCGGGGACGTGGAGCCCCCCCCCCCCAGCAGCACCCTTCCGCTCGGGCTCCATCTGTAGTCCTTCCCTCTCGGATCGAACCCGCCTGCGCCCGCAGCGAAGGGAGCGGGTTTTCAGCAGGGCCTCCCTCGGTTCTGGGGCTTGCTGTTGCCGAACCCCCTTCACTTCGGGAGCGAAAGAGTTAAGACTCTCGCCCCCGGGGCCTGGGGGGGCGGCGGCCGGGTGCGGTCTAGGGGGCAGGCGGGGGGGGCGGGGGGCGCTCCTGCGGCCCCGGGGCCGGGCGGGCGGTCGGGGAGCGCGGCGCGCAGGGGGCCGGCCGCGCGGGGGCGTGTCCCCTCGAGTCTCCCGCGAGCTCGGCGCGCGCGCAGTCGTCCCCGTGGTCCGGCGGCCGCGCACAGCGGGCGAGAGGCTCGGTCCGCCGGCGGCCGCTGCGGCTCCGGGAGCTCCCGCGGGAGCGGGGCGGCGTGGGAGCCGGGCCTGCAGCACCGGCGCTCGGCTGCGCTTCCTCGGGCGGCGCGCGGACCGGGCGGCCGTCGCCCCGCCGAGCTCCACGGTCGGTGCACCTCTTCCCGTCGGGGGGCGGGGGGGGGGGCCTGCAGCCTGGCGCCCCCGCCCGGGGCTGCCCCCCACCTGCCCGGGGCGCCCCAGGCGGGATTCGGCCTCCGGGCTCTGCCTGGGGCTCCCTGTCCCCGACGCTGCGAGAGCGTGGAGGAACCTCACGCCCTCGGCGGCGGCCCCGCGGCGGCTGGTGAGGTTCCCTCGCAGCCTTTGCTCGCTCCGCGCGCCCGGGCCGCGCCGAGGGCAGGAGGGCAGGAGGGCAGGCGGGCAGGAGGGCGCGGGGCCGCGGGGAGGGCGCGGGGAGGGCAGGGGGGCGCGGGGAGGGCGCGGGGAGGGCAGGCGGGCGCGGGGAGGGCAGGCGGGGGCAGGCGGGGGCAGGCGGGCAGGAGGGCGCGGGGAGGGGCGCGCCGAGGTCGGGGAAGCCCGGGCGCCCCCGGAGCCCCGGCTCGGACGCCCGCAGGCCGAGGTCGGGGGCCGCTCTCCTTCAAAGGGCACTTGTTGCGTTTCACGTGCGGAAAACCCGGGCTGTGTGTAGATCACCAGCCCCTGCTGACACCACCCTGGGGGAGTTCCCGGACAGAGTTGTTGGCCGGCGGGGTGGGGGCACATCAAAGTCGGGCGTCGTCAGGAAGAACCGAGCAGAGCCCGCGGCAAACTAGTAAAAAGTTCCTAGTTTATTTGTTTGGCTCCCCCCCCCCCCCCCCCGCCCCTCCTCGGTTGCTGTTCGCGGCTTTCCCCCCACCTCGTAGCCCCCCCCCCCCGCCCCGGGGTTAACTATGGAGAAACACCTTGGCAATCATTTCAGTAAATTACCTGCTTTAAATTTATGCCATTTCGGTAAGATTGGAATTTCCAAATTACTAATTACAGGCGAACTTTAATCCTAAAAATCCAAGATGGTAAATGCTTACAGTGTAGGCCTAAGGATTCAGTCCTCTTCCTCAGTAACAGCTTTTGAACTCCACCAAATTCTTAGCCCCCAGATATGAAGAAGGCTGAATCTACAGCCCTTGGGCTGAACCTAAGAAGCTTCACTGGAGCTGGGTCTAGTGACTGAGGGTTTCAAGCACAGCATGACTTAGATCCATGGATTGGGCTACAGATTCATCCCTGGAGTAACATGTATATGAGAGGCCTTTTTTGTTGTTTATTTTATTGTATTTTTCACCCAATGATAACATGATACCCATGCATCTTTGCCAAGTATCCCTTAGCCCTGCTGCTTAATACACGTAGAGGGGAATCCCTGGGTGGCGCAGCGGTTTAGCGCCTGCCTTTGGCCCAGGGCACAATCCTGGAGTCCCGGGATCGAGTCTCGCGTTGGGCTCCCAGCATGGAGCCTGCTTGTCCCTCCGCTTGTCCCTCCGCTTGTCCCTCCGCCTCTCTCCTCTCTCTCTATCATAAAATAAAATAAATACACGTAGAGAGCTGATGGAGATGTCATCAGAAATGATGTGCTCCCAGAGGAAGGAAAGTGGTTTTGATGGTTTTGATGGTCACTAGCTCACCTCACACCTTGATAAGAACCCACAGCCTTGGCCTCCTTAGCTCCTACATCAACAGCCGACCAAGCAAACCAGCATGCTAATGTTCAACCACTAGTAGTACCTTTCCCCAGTGTCATAACCCCATGATAGCCAGATCAGTTCACTAAATACTCTCCTAGTGGACTCTGCTGGGCAAAGAGCCACTTCGTTTCCAGGAAAGGCTTTCTTTCTCTTATTTTTTAAGGAAACATTGCTGAAGGGTCCATTCCAACCTGGAAACTGGGAGACTTTAGCCATCAAATAGCACAAGGTATTGAAGGATTTCTTTTCTCCCATATCTGTGATCTGAAACGGAGAATGATGATCTGCTTTGTTCATAGAGTCCTGGTCTCCACTGTGGAATGCAAGTAGTGGCACTTCGTAGGTCTGTCAACATTCAGTCAGATATTTACTCCAAACTGTAAAAAGCAGGAAACAACTGCAAACTACTTATAATTAGGCAGAGCAAAGAGAGGCATTATACCTGTCCTGCCACTTCTTGATCACGAAGCCTTAACTTCTTCAAGACTCATTTTCCTCACAGTTAAAATGGGAATATTGCCCCTGCCTACCTAGAGTTGTAAAGCTCAGGTCAGATAACAGATGCATACATAATAAGCTATTAATATACATACGATGTCATTAATGTTTCAGGTTCCTGTGAAAAACCTCAGGGGAAGGCAAAAAGTATATGGTATTTGCACCTTGTACTTACTTCAGACCTTCCGTACAACCTGAATAAATCTTATTTCATCTACTTATTGTCGAAACCTAAGCTCTGTTGGTTTCCCAAGATAACTGTCCAAATTCTTAAAAGTGGTCAATACCAACCATAAATAGATAAAAAAAACAATGGGACACAACTTTTAAAAATTAAGTTATGAACTGGGCATATAAATCATAGACACATGCCATTGCATTAATGATCTTATGGTCTTCATTTAAAGAATCATTAAAAACTCACAGAGAAGAAAATTCACAAAATATTTAAAGGGGAAGAGCCATTTTTTTTAATTTACCTTTGATTGCTATGTGACCAGCAACTCCCTCAATTACCCCAGCATCTTTACTTTAAGGATTGAAGTAGAAATCTATGGGATCCCTGGGTGGCGCAGCAGTTTGGCGCCTGCCTTTGGCCCAGGGCGCGATCCTGGAGACCCGGGATCGAATCCCACATCGGGCTCCTGGTGCATGGAGCCTGCTTCTCCCTCTGCCTGTGTCTCTGCCTCTCTCTCTCTCTCTCTCTATCATAATAAATAAATAAATAAATAAATGAAGGTATTGATGGAGTTAACCAGAGTTCTGATCTTTAAAAGAGCATTTTATAACACTTTAAACTTGGCTACGTGTGCTACATTTTATTCTCATGTTCATTATCATGTGCCAAACGGAACACATTTTGGAATATTAAATTGTTAATTACAGAATTGATTAATTTTTAGTCTTAATACCATGTGCCTTCTACTTGTCAAATAATGCCTTTTCTCTTCCATTAATAAGTGACATTTTGTAACTCTTGAAGATTTTTGTGACTCAGGTTCTTACCAGCCTAGTTGAAACAGAGAGAAAAAAGTAACTTTTATCTACTAAAGGAAAAACTGGCATATCCTCATCCATATCATAATCTAGATAAAAGTATAGCTATGGATGGAGATGAGGGAGGGAAAGAGGAGAAGGCAGAGAGGCAGAGGGACAGAGACTGAGATAGAGAATTTGCCATAATGGAGCTTTTGTCTTCTCTCTCTTTTTTTTTTTTTCCCTGCCATGAGATAACCTGACACAGATTATTTTATCTAATTACCAAATATATACTACTTTTTACTGGAAGTGGTAAATAATCATTGACTATAATTTTATTGGCAGCTGGATTTTGTAACCAAGATTATTTTTCCTCCTTTCTTTTCCAGGTGAAAAAAAAAAAGTGTGGGTATAAAGACAACGCAATAAGAACCCTTTCCTCAGATTCGCATCACGATGGAAACCTTTTGCCTCAAGGTGACCTTTTGGGTAGCGCTGGTTGGATATGTAATCGGTGATCATCCTGAGAGCTACAGCACAAACCTAAGCACTCCAGTGGATTTCACCACTTTTCATGGAACAGAACTCAGCTTCCTGGTCACCACTCATCGACCCACTAATTTGGCCCTACCTAGCAATGGCTCAATGCACAGCTATTGCCCACAGCAGACTAAGATTACTTCAGCTTTCAAATACATTAACACTGTGATATCTTGTACTATTTTCATCGTGGGAATGGTGGGGAATGCAACTCTGCTCAGGATCATTTACCAGAACAAGTGTATGAGGAATGGCCCCAACGCACTGATAGCCAGCCTTGCCCTTGGAGACCTTATCTATGTGGTCATTGATCTCCCTATCAATGTGTTTAAGGTAGGAAGTAACCATGAATATATTTGCAGGTTTGAACATATGCTCTGATTCCACAGTAAGAGAGTTGCTGCAGACCTTTGGAATTTTAGTCCATGTTTTTACTGAAAGTGATTTCTGCAACCTTCTAACTCTGTGGCATTTAAAATTTTTATTATTAGTTAAATGTTACATTCACCTGGTAACTCAGTTGTTAACAAAATCAGATTTCTGGGATGACTATTCAAAGTCATGGTCTTTAACGAAGCAGATTCTTATGCCAGCCCTCAGCCTGCTGAGTGGATGGGCAATCTTGGGAAGCAACTGGATTTTTCTGAGATTTGGTTTGCAGGGTGAGATCTACTGAGCCCAAGGAGTACTTACAATGAGTATCTCTTCAGTTGTCATTACCTTTGTAAGGTGCTGCCGTTCAGCAGCCAAATATCCATGGTACATCTTGAAGTGAAAAGTACCTATTTTCTTTTGACTATCTGGATTGATGATGGAAGCCAAAGGGCATGCTAGCTTACCTCAGTGACCTGGGTGACTTAGAGACGACGGGGTCCACGTGATCGCGGGCTAGTGCTAACCTTGTTGAACAGTGTCACTAAAGCTCTTTAAAACAGGCATCTGTTTATTGTCACCCCCTTTGTTTTCTTTGGTATATGCAGTTTTTATGAAGGAACCACTGTGTGTCCAACCCTGAGTGAGGAAGGAAGGATTCTGAGACAAATAAGACAAGGTTGGGGCTTCTGCGGGAGAGGTAGATAACCCACTGTCGCTGTGATCACCTCACTTCAGCGACTGCTTAGTATCAAAAAAAAACTCAAGCCAGAAGGAGTTAGGTATTTCATATTTGGTCTAGCGGTTATGAGGGAAAATGGTTGTAGGAATCCAAATAACCTAAAATTCAAGTGAAATCATGTGGTCTGTGCCAGATGTTACAAAATGTCTTTATTCTAAGCCCAGCCTTTATTTTTTTTTCTTCTCATGTATTATCCATAAGAACAAAGCTATTCTGAGCAATAATATTCTGCAATATGACTTTAAATGGCAAATTTTGTCTGAAGACCTGATAAATTTTAAGTAAGTCTTGCAGTTTCCAATAGTTACACTTAAATGGCAAAATTATACTTGCCTGCCTATCAGGAAAAGCAGCCACACAGTGAAGTCCTAACAATATAGCCGAAAACAGTGATTACAATCTTGAATATTACAAATAAAAAACATTCCAGAATTACTCCAATATACTGTTTGCAAAATTGGGGAAGTTAGACAAAAATGATTTTTAAAAATATACCGTATCTTTTCACAGAATAGCATGAAAACATGTTTTGTTTCCTTTTTTTTAAGATTGTTTTTATTTATTCATGAGAGATGCAGAAAGAGCAAGAGACACAGGCAGAGGGAGAGGCAGGCTCCCTGTGGGGAACCCAAGGTGGGACTCAATCCCAGGACCCTGGGATCACAACCTGAACCAAAGGCAGATGCTCAACCACTGAGCCACCCAGGTGCCCCAAAAACATACATTTTCTATTTGAACTTAAAATGGGATTTTAGAACTGAACTATGATGCAAAATGAAAATGTGTAAGTAACTTAAAATGTTTAGCACATGCTACAGAACTTTAATTTTTGAAGGTTATTCATTTTTTCTTTATGAAATATTACATGTAAATACTTGACTTTCTCATGACATCTTTCTTTAATAATAGATTTAAATCTTTATATGACTCTTATTCAAAATTTGGCTCCAGTCAAAAATATAAAATGCAAAAAATACAAAAATACAAAAAATACAGTGTAGAGTATTAAATGTTGATTATTCACACATATACACTAGTTATCCAACCCAGCAGGGCTCAGGAGAATAATTAACTATCTCTGAATTAACTATTCCCATTTGACCATTTGCAAAGAAACTTTTTGGAAAGTCATTATCTACAACTGCTGGGCAGGAGACTTCCTTATCTCTTTGAGGTGCCACCTGCCAATCACTAGACTAAATGTCATTTGTATTCCATAGCAACATTTGAAATCAGATCATCTGGAATATCTCCAATTGGTGAAAAAATCAAATAAAACTTTGTTTTACCTTCATATAACAATGGATAATAACTTAGACGTCCTCATTTGACCATATGATTCTTCCCTCTTGGGAAGCCAATGCATAATATATTTTATTGTAGTTCTAAATAATGTGGACACTTTGACAGTTTTTACACCACAGGAGTAACTTTGTGTAGTTTCTGGTTTTCTAAAACTCATGTAATGAGTCATTTAACCAATATTCATTTTAGGAAGTAAATCTTTTGAGTTAAAAAATATATATAAGCTTTAGTTATTTTAATCTTCCAGAGGAAAAGAAGAAAACATGCGAGTAAGCTAGAAAGCCTCACAGTATTGGGGAGTTATTCCTACTCATTCTGTCAGTCTCTTCTCTAAGTTAGGAGACCATAAAATGATGCAGTTTCCCTGATTTCTGCCCAGGACAGTCCAGGGAAATCCTTCCAAGCAATGTGAGCTCTGGGCCCTCATGCCTTTTGTCGGCAGCTGCTCCTGCTTTAAGATTCTAGTGCTTTGGAGCCTCACGTATCAGACCTGTGGATTCCTCTGACCATGGCAAGCTGCCCTGTGTTGCAGGACAAAGTAGCAGCTGTCCATCTCACTTTACCATTTTGTTTGGTACTGAGTGGCTCTTGATGGTCTGTGAACAGGGAAGAAGGGGTCATTCTACACCTGATTTCCAAAAGTTTCCTAATTGATCTATCTTCAGACCAGCCTCTACTGGTCTTCACTTCCACCTACTGAGTGTTGCTTTAATTAAAAACACCCAAAAGTTCACATGTATGGTATTCAAGATCTTCCCTACTCCGACTACACTTCACCTACTTCTTACCAGCTCCCAATATGTATACACAGCTCTGGTCAAAAATGCCATCACTACCCCAAAGTAAATAACATTCTCAGAAAGGCTACATCTAGTAACTGAATGACTGCTGCTGAAGTTTATATAGATCCTAAATGGGAAAAAAAAAATGAGCCTGGAGATATATATGTTGCAGAGAGAAGAAATAAGCCAAAGAGTAGAGAGAGACTCCTCTGGCCCTGGCTTATACCTGCACACACAGGTAAGCTCCCAGGTAATACAATCAGAAAGTCTGAGACAATAAAATGTAAAGCAGAAGGAATCGAAGGAAGCAAATAAATGTCACTTACCTTGTTGGTTTTGGAGCATTCAAGGGCCTTCCAAATGGCAGCGTTGAAGAAAAGATTGCTAAGTTTATCAAAGGATTAACTCTAATTTTTAGTTATGCAAAAAAGCAGAACATCAGTAATTACATGAGAAGACTAACAAAAACAGGAGAGAGGAGGGAGTTACAGACTCCTTCAAATATACACACTTGTAACCTAAACTGATGATGGATTTGATTTGTCAAGAAATTGAATTATCTCATACGTGAATTTTCAAGAAATGCACAAACTTAGCCAGTAAATTAATCTGTATATAAGTTGTTTACATTCACTATAATGGCAAAAACAATTTAAACATTGTATCTGTGTTTAGGGTCTCAACCTCCAATTACTAAATGCCAAAATATATTAGAAGTACAGAATCCAATAACTGTACTCTTTAATGATTCATGAGATTCTGTTAATGCCCTGGAGTGTTATCTATAGGAAGATGGATTATAATTTTGAATACAATGAAAACCCTAAAAATGATGTTTGTGCATGGGTAAGCCAAAGTTTTCCATCATGTACTTTTAGGATAACAGTTCACGCATACGTGCACATGGATATGCCCATAAACCACTGTACCTCAGCCCAATCAGTAGAAACAGGATGTGGGGAAACATGTTTATGACAGAAGTAGATTGTAGAGGGTTAGAATGATGGCCCATGAAAGAGGGAAGAAGGTAAGCCCAAAGGCTAGCATAGAAATCTCTGATGTGCATATCTGGGAGTTGAAACCAGTGATGTCGTAGATAATACTGTAGGTGAATGAGGTCTCCATTCAGTATGTGGGGTAAAAGCTAACTAGCCAGTGACAGACTCCAATAACTGATTGTTGGTTGCTAATTTGGTCCACTCTAAGAATCTACCTCTTATTGAGGACAACAATGAAAAATAAACAAATACAATTTCTGTTTGAAATTATCAGGAATATTTTGCAATGGAAAATCAAGACTCAATATGTTGCTCTGGCAGAGGATCTGAGCAATGTGGAAACCAGAGATGTTCACTTGGAGCCAGTTATCTCCATGTTCACACAGCCTTTGACATCTTGTGCAACTGGAATCCATTCTTTTTTGGGGCAGCCATACAAAAGTTGTTTCTTGACACATCAGATCACCAAGGCAACTCCTGTCTCAAAAATAAATGGCCACAACTTATGGATTGTGTGTCTCAAACAAAGTAGTTAGTTGTTCATTAAGTGCTTATTGATATGATTTGATTTATTAGGGTCTTTACTGTTAAAATTAACTTCTAATCAGATTTCTCAGAGATCTTCAAGTTAAAATATTGATGGTGATGACGATGATGATGACAATTTGTCACAGGAAATCTCCATTTATGTACAAGATACAGGATATTACCCATGGTAATATTCGCCCAAATTGATGAAATTACTCACCAAATTATTGCATATATGATAACAGTGGTGTTTTCCTTTTACTCCTTATCAAACAAATAAAAGCAGATCTTTCTCATGCACTCCAGTAATAGTGCTATAACCATAAAATTAGGAATAAAAACTGTATTCCCTGAATTTTGCAAAAGAAAAATGTGTCCCTTGACTAAGATCTCTGCCCGTTGCTGGTGCATTCCATCCCAGCTAAACATTTCCTATGGGGTGGCTCTGACCCTGCCTTCCCTCCTAGCACTTCTCTGCACACTTTCCCTCCATTCACTCTAGCTTAACCTCGCCTGTCTGAGAATAAATACCAAGATGATCTTTCTACCTGGCATATTTTTCCTCATGCTGCTTCCAACTTATTCCACTTGATTCTTCAGATCTCCACCTAAACGTTTATCTCTTTGTCTGGCAAGTATCTATGACCCAAACTGTGTTATTGCCTTTCTGACGTGCTCCCATGACACCCTCTATTAACTCTGAAAGAGCATTTAACATATATTTCACTGTCTTTGCCAGTTCACTTGCCTGTCTGCCCCACTAGACTGCAAGACTGTTGAGGCAAGCTGCCATCATTCTCATTTATCATTGTATCTCCTGTATCCAGCATTGTACCCAACTTAAAAAGTATTTGATGAATGAGTAAAATAAGAAAATGTACTACTTGCTTCTCTGAGAATGTTTTTCCTCCCATACAATTCCAGATCTAAAAGCTGACTAGCTTTAATTTATTGAATTTCTACTTTTTTCCTACAAACCAGGAATGTCTCAGAGTCCATAAATCTGAGAGAAATGTGTGCAAAGCAGAGCAGCATATAACAACAGGATCATTTTCCCACTTTGCCTTTGTCCGGACATTGTGTTGTTTACCTTCCACTGTCTGGCCCATACAATCAATTGAATTCTTTTTTCAAGGTTTCTGAGCAATATGCATTCTTTGAGCACACTTGGATTTGTGATTTGGATTGAAATATTAAACCTACAAGTGATTTGGAATATCAAAATGAGCATTCATATTACGCTTTTTAGAGAACAGGAAATAGGTTGAGTTTATAGCATTGCTAAGACACATGTGCATTGCAAAAGTTCGTTATGCTAACTAGCTGATTTTAGAGTATCTGTACACATAAAATGACAGAGTGATAAATTTATTACCCAATTTTCTGTTTGTTACAAGGAAGTTGCTTGTCTGGAAAGGCTTCAGAGCCCTCTCCAACTCTACCTCCCATTCTGACTTTTCGTTTCCTGTGTCTGGGAACCTCATTGCTTTCTCTCATGATCATATTAAGTAATTATTCTCATGTGAGGTTACCCTGCTAACCCTCAGCATTTGGCTCACAGCACAGTTATTCCTACTTTAGGGGGATGGGAGATGGAAACCATCCATAACTGCAAGATTGTTCCCATGGCTAAGGAGGGAGAGATGGTTTCAGTCCTGTTCTCATTAGGAAGGTGGTGAGATGTAAAGCATCATGGCCAATGATATTCCTCCATCAAACACTTCAGCTCATAGAAGAGGCTGCTGTGTTCTAAATTTAACATAAAATAGGGAGGCATGAAAGTTTTACTTTTGAGAAACAATTTTCACATGATAAACTATGTGTATCTGTGTGTATGTGTAAATGTTGCACAGCTTCAAGCACTGGGATCGATAAAAGATATTTGGGTGATTTCATTTTGAAATATTTCTATGGTGTCTTCATCTCATGGGTTGCTAGGATATGAATGTTATTTCTTTATTATCATACAAGCTTATATAGTTGGTAGAAACAGTGTGGGCACTAAAATGAGAGGATGGGGAATCAACATTACTGTTTCTGAAGTTGATTCTAAGACTAGAGTGTTTAAGTAAGGACTGTTCTAAGAAATTCTGTCAAAATAAATTTGATATACTGAAAAAAAAATGTGAAATACTGCCAGAAATTCTACAACTGCTTTCTGGAGCTACCATATTCTCCCGGGAGTTAGAATAACTGCTTTCTATAGCTACAATTTTATTTTTAACTAGCTCTAGCTTTTCTTGGAAAAACTTTACATTATAAAGTTAATGGTTGAAATTGAATTTAGTAAGAAGACTAAATGTAAATATCACTTAGTATTAAATTTTGGTAGCCTTATTTTTAAGCTTGAACATCAAAAATTTTATAAAACCATGTGCTCTGACATGTTTACTTAAATTTGGAAGATTTGAAGTCCCCAGTGTTCCTGGACTCAGGAAGCAAAGATCAAGTGTTCCCTCAGGAAGATTTAATACCATTCTTCTATGTGCAAAAAAAGAAGTTACTTTTAGAGTTTATATCTCTAGGAGTTTCGTTGACAATGTTTGCCATCTCAACTTTTAAGACAATTTACTTATAGAATAGAGCATCAGTAATGGAAGTTGGTCAGATCTCATAACACTAATCCTAAACATAGGATCCCTATTATTTTTTTTATCAAATTTTATACTAGAAGATAATGGTGATGGCAGTGGATTGGCTAGTTGGTTATTCAGTGACATCAGATCTTTCTTCCAAAAAAAAAAAATCTTTCTTCTATAAATGTTCTTCCTTTATTCATTCAATAGATATTTATTGAGTTCCTACTATATACCAGTCATTGAGAAAATAGCAATGAAGAAAATCATCCTTGCCCTCATGGAGCTTACATTCTAATAGAAGAACAAGACAATAAGCAAGTGCAATAAGTAAATATATTGCATATGGGATAACTGCTAGAGAAAATTAAAATAGGAAAGAAAAATAGAAAGAAGGGGGGGAAGATATTAATTTCAGAGTGGGTGGCTAAAGAATGCCTCAATCAAGGTGACAGTTGAATAAAAACCTAAAACTTAAAAGGACCAAACTATGCCGCTGTCTAAGGCAAGGGCATTCCAGCCAGAGGAAATGGCAAGTGCAAAGGCCCAGAGGCAGGAATGTGCCTGGAGGGTTAAAGGCCCAGCAAGGAAGCTATTGTGGTAAGCAGAAGGGAAAAAGTGGTATCATGAGGTCACAGGGATAAGCAGGTAGGGCATGTGATGGGGGGAAGCAGATAACATAGGGCCTAGTAATAAGGTAACCATATATTTTATCCTTCAAACCAGGATACTTTGAGAGTGAAAGGAGATACTGTCAATCATTGCATCTGGACAACAGGCATAAACCCAGATTGTCCTAAAACTACCAGGGAACATGGTCACCCTACCTGTACATCTTTATAAAGCCCTTATCCTTTTCCTCTGAGTGAGATGGAAAGCTTTTAGACAGTTAAGCACAGATGAGTGACATGATTTGGCATTCTGGCTACTGCATGGAATAGCATGTCCTGAATCAACGAGGGAAAAATATAAAATCTTAAAATACATTAGAACATAGGAATAGTGTTACCTGCAGCTTAACTAGTGTTTGCTTTGTGCCAGGCTAACTTATTCGATCCTCACAATAAACCTATGAAGCACTGCTGTGGCCTGAAAAATGAAGAAACTGAGATGTTTAAGGGATTTCCTCAGGGTTACACAGCTGGCAAGTGGCAGAGCCAGGATTTGGATCCACTGTGATCTCAGAGACCATGCTGTTACACAAGCAGCCATACTGCTTCTATCTCATATACCTCATAAGGCAAACTTTGCAGTCATCCAGATGCAATCCCTTGTATAGAACTATGTTTTCAAAGACTGTCTTCAAAGATAGTCAGACCCTTTTCTCTCCCCCATTAAATTCAACGGCTTCTTTAGTTGTTTATTTAAGACAGAAGTAACACATCATAAAGGAAAATGTGTGCAATACAGAGATTGCTCTCCAGAATAGCATTTATGATGTAAATCTTGCAGATTACATTGGCACATCTGGTAAGCAGACTTTTGTATTCTATACTCATTGTCATGTCAGTGAGGTCAACCAACAAAAACGAGCCAGAAAGTAAAATAATAAACTGAAAAGAAAGGTTGAGTTCTTGATGAACTGCTTACCTAGAAACATGCATCTGCTTACCTGCTGAGAGAAACACATTTTACCAAATAGGTGTCGCACTCAGTTATTGCTGGGAAGGCTGGGCAATGTCTTTGTGAACATGAGACAGAAAATGAGTGTCTATGGCTAGCCCATAGTTTTATTTGGTGTTGAAACATCAGATTTTATTGATGAAACTAAATGCTGCATTCCTAGACTTTCCTTCCTAAGTTTAGTGGATGCACAAGAATTAGAAGGGGAGTGTGAAACACAATGGATGACATTTGGGAATATGTCTCAACTGATATTTATTTATTTATTCATGAGAATACACAGAGAGGAGAGATAGATAGATGAGAGAGAGAGAGGCAGAGACACAGGCAGAGGGAGAAGCAGGCTCCATGCAGGGAGCCAGATATGGGACTCGATCCTGGGTCTCCAGGATCATGCCCTGGGCTGAAGGCAGCGCTAAACCACTGAGCCACCTGGGCTGCCCTCAAATGATATTTAAAAAGAAGTCAGAAATCCTCAATTTCAAAAAATTTACATATGAACTATATGTTTTGTGAACTGATGCCATTGACTGTAAAACTATATAGGGGCGCCTGGGTGGGCTCAGTCAACTAAACGTCCAACTCTTGATTTCAGCTCAGATCATGATCTCAGGGTTGTGAGATGGAGCATCACGTGGGACTCCAAGCTGGATGTGGAGCCTGCTAAAAATTCTGTCTCCTCTCCCTCTGCCCCTCCCCACCGCTCTCTCCCTCCCCACCACTCTCTCTTGCTCTCTCTCTCTCAAATAAGTAAATATTTAAGTAAATAATTTTAATACCCCTAATTATAAAAGCAACAAGTAAAGCAAGCAATTATTGAATATGTTAAAAACGTCCACAACCATTACCTGCCAAAGTATGAAAGGTAATGGGCACACATCTCTGCGAAATACCAAACACTGTACTATGTCTTATCCCACATGGGTTTTCTGTCTCATGAAGCAATTCTGCAGAATGTCTGTACCAAGAAAGAAAAAAAAAATCTCTGACTGTTGTGAACCTTTAACTTAATTCCATTAAAAAAGTCTAGAACACTCCAAAATTTCTCCTTTAAAATAATGTAATTTATGTCATAAACACTGTTTTATTTCTGTTGTTTTCCCAGATTTGTTTTTCCTCTGAAAATTAGGAAAACCTAAAACCTAAAACCTATGAAAATTAGGGGAATATTACATAATTTAAGAGCCATAATACTGTGTGAAGTTTTTAAAATTTTTATTGAAACATAATATACATCCAGAAAAATGTACATGTCAGCTCCATGAACTTTCACGAAATGAACACATCTGTATAACCAGAATCAAGAAACAGAAGATTACCTGCTCCCAGAAGTCCCTCAGCCACTGACCACCCTAAATCCCAAGGCAACCATTTTCCTGACTCCTAATAGCATGAATTTGCCTATTTTTGTATTTAACATAAATGGAATCATATGATATATATTCTCCATATGGCTTCTTTTGCTCAACATTATGTTTGTGAGAGTAACTCACATTGTTGTGTTGTACCTTATTCATTCTCATAATTGTGTAGTACTTCCTTGTCTGAATATGCCACAATTTATTATCCACTCTCCTATATGTAGGCACTTAAATAGTTTCTAATTTTGAGCTAATAAGAATAGTGCATGTTCTCATATACATTTTTGTATGCATACAGATGCTGAAATATATATATATACATATATGACCTACATATGTATATAAAATATATGTAATACACATCAACATAGATCTATAAAATATATATTCTAACATGAATATTGATTATAAATCTTTAATATAAATTTTGATCAGTAATTTTGGAGGCATGGCAAGTTACCAAGGCATGGCACAGTATTAGGAATTAAGTACGATTTCCTAAATAGGAATTTTTTTCTAATTCTAAATGCTGTAAAACCTGTGTGGCATTATGTGTGAATTTTGTTCATTGTAATTCTTTGCCTTGTAAGCAAATCTGTTAACTGCTTCCATAATCCCAATGATTCCCAAATCAACTCGTACATTTGCTAAGTGTCTATAGAAAACATGAGTCTAGGATAACCATGACTTTGAGTGGCACACATTCTGTTTGAGAATACAAACATATACAATCAAGTTAGCCCAATGCCAGGGTAATTTTAAACTTTGGTGTTTGTTGCAGTTTTTGAGAGCACCAAACACATACACATGAAAAACATTTTGAATGCGAAACGCCTATTAACATTTTCTTTGAAAACAGAAACACTGTCATTTCTCCTTCTCCCAAAATAATATATGCAGCTAAAGCAAAATTATTCAAATTAATTTCAAGAGCTACATAAATAAAATTAGGTTTCAGCATTTTCCATTTCGGCTATAGTAAATGGTTATTTATTTTAAAATGTTAAAACACGGGATCCCTGGGTGGCGCAGTGGTTTGGCGCATGCCTTTGGCCCAGCGTGTGATCCTGGAGACCCGGGATCGAATCCCACGTCGGGCTCCCGGTGCATGGAGCCTGCTTCTCCCTCTGCCTATGTCTCTGCCTCTCTCTCTCTCTCTCTGTGACTATCATAAATAAATAAATAAAAATTAAAAAAAAATGTTAAAACACACCATGAAACAGAGATTTAAAAACCATGATTGCAGACAGTAAATGTTATGAGAGTTTAAGTTGAATTGATGAAATTCTCCACACAATCTCCCTGAGGTTAATTTTGTTAAATGACATATCTTGTGTTTGTTGCTAGGTAAAACTTGGAGGTTTAATTGTAATCTGGTTACTACATTATATATATACTACATATACTATATATACTACCTTATACTAAAATAAGATTGGTAAGGGAGGGTTGCTGTAGAAATTTACCAAGTTGGTCGCTTCTGAAACAGAATAAAATCCTTCTTAATGTCATCCACAAAATTTGTGGAACATCCCTAAAAAGAAATTTTATTCATCAAAACCACTGGCTCAATTTCAAATGGAACTTACAGTGGTCTTACAATGCATATAATATGTACTCTAAGAAGGTATCAAGAAGTATATGAAATGTGTGAGCGCTGGGTTTTGAAATCTTATGAATATGTATTTAAACTTAGTGATTTGTTGAAACTTTTCCTGCTTTTTGTTCCAAGGAAATAATTATCTTCACAGTAATATTTTCATTGGTGTTATGGAGTGACCTTAAAATTGCCTCCAGCTCCTGGGCCATCATAAAGGAAGGAAAGTGAATCTGGAAGTAGTATACACTGAAAGGGATATTCCAGGGCCTCATCTGCAAGCACTGAGTACTCAAGTCTTCTGCTTTCTACTGATTGTCTGACCCTGGGGTGGGAAAACTACAACCAGTGGGCCAAATCTGACCCAACGCCTTTTTTTAAAAAATGAACTTTTATTGGAACGCAGCCATACCCATTACTTACATAAATAGTTTTGACAGACACCATATGGTCTGCCAAGGCTAAAATATTTGCTATCTGGCCATTTACCAAAAAAGTTTATCAACCCTTGTGGCATCTCACCGACTACCCTGCACCTACTTTTCATCCCTGCCTCTCATTCTCCTTCATTTTGTTCCCTAGTAGTCAAAGCTCAAAACGTGAACTTCAAAAATATTACTGCATCTTCATAATCTTTGCTATTTTAAGTGGCTTAGGCCTCCAACTGCCAAAAAGTAAATGGGCATAATCCCAACAAATCAAAATATGTTTCTTTTTTTTAAATGGTCTGTGACTGATCCTGAAAAAAAAAATCATTTGATCTCTCAAATCATTATTTTTATATGAAAAAATAATGAAGGGCCCTCCAGCTCATGAAGTCTCATTAGGCATAATGATACCTAGTAGGCTTGTTCCTGAGGTGACTACTAACAGAAGAACAGCCAAGGGCTGTTACCGTCTCTGTCTTTGCCATTTAGTTATCACACATCAGAACTTTGGCCTCATTGAGGGTCTTAGTGTCCAGATATTCATAAAATCTATTAGACAAATCTTGCATTTCTGATTAAAATTGAAGAAGTTTTAAATTAGAAATGTTCATAGCATTACAAGAGCGATAAGATGACCAGAACTTTGGGTCACCAATTAAGGTGACCAGATCTTTGGGCAGCCATTCATGTTTCAGTTAAGAAAAAGAAGAAATAAGACTTTTCTATCTATTTCAGGAAAATTTCATACGGGAAAAAAAAAGGGACTGTCTAAAATTCTTAAAGACAAAACCTTTACATATTTGAAATTATTTTATCAGAAAATCACTACACTTTAGATCTTTTCAACAGGCCAATTTAAATTACATGGTCATAATTTAAAATAAATGAATTTTTTATCTCTCTGCTATAAAATTCAAAGAATGTTTCTTTGATAGTGGACCAAAGGGCCATGTCATAGACAAAGGAGAAGTGGGGAAAGGATAAGAAATACTGTGTTCATTTTTTATACACTCTGTGTGTGTGTGTGTTTGTATACATGTAATTGTGTGGCATCAGATATTTTCTGTGTATTTCTCAGTTGTTGAGGGAAAGAAGGAGGTGCTACAGGGGATGGAAAAAAGAAGACAGGGTTGGATGATGCATTCATCCCTGGGACTCAATTCTTAGATACTGTGTAATTCATCAGATACACACAATTCATATATATTTAGGAAGAGAAGAGGTGGAAGGAGGGAGGGAAAGAAGCAGGGAGCATAGACTCTCAGAATATGAGGAGTCAACGTCTTTAGTTCCAATTGTGTGAACCAGAACACTGAGCTATTTATTTTTTTTCTTTATTTTTTTTTTCACTGAGCTATTTATAATCTTACAGAGATGCTAATTCAAATTGGTCCTGCTTTCAGGCTGAAATAATACATGCAATCTCTCAGCTGATAGACCAGGATCCACCTCTACTGTGGTTTTGATATTCTTTACTTGTTTGCAATAACTCTTATAACTCTTAACTCAATAACTCTTAACTCTCATGAAATGATAAATGTTTAATAGGTTGTGGAATTGGTCCAGAAAACAAAGCTGGTACAGAATTGATAACATCTAATAAGTTGTTATTGCTTAGCCAGAAATTTTGGATAAATGAGTGAGTGGAGAAAGTAAGTGCCTTAGGGCTTAATATTTGTCACTTGATCCCTTGTTAGGTTCCTTGATCCTCAATGCCTCCCCTCATTCTGTTGAAACTACCTCTTCTCTGCTAAAGACATCCATGACCCATAACTAATGACCAATTTGGTAAATTTCATCTTATATATATTTTACCACTATTAAAAATAATTTGTTTGAAACTATGGACCTAAATGAAAATGTAAAAGTATAAAACTTTAGGGGCAAAAGAAAGAAAATCTTTGGGATCTAGGACTAAGTAAAGAGTTCTTAGAGTTGGTACCTGAAGGACAATCTATGAAAGAAAAAATTGATAAATATAACTTCATCAAAACTTAAAACTCTTACTCTGCAAAGGACCCTTTTAAGAGGAAGAAAAGAACGCTACAGAACAGAAAAGAATATTTGCAATCAACAAATCCAACAAAGGCTAATATCTAGAATATGTAGAAAACTCTCAAAACTCAACAACAAAAAACAGAAATAGAAAATGGGGAAAAGATATAAACAGAAATTTTACTGAAGAGCATATACGATGACTCAATAAACACATGAAAAGATGTTCAACATCATCAGCCATTAGGGAAATGCAAAATAGAAACCACAGTCAGATACCGCTACACACCTATCAGAATGGCTAAAATAAACATACGTTTCTGGTGAGAATGAAGAATTGTAGAATCACTGTAGCAAGGAGTTTAGATATTTATTATAAAACTAAACATGCAATTACTGTCAGATCCAGCAATTGTACTCTTGGGCACTTTTTCCAAAGAAATGAAAATTATGTTCATGCAATTATTTCATGCATGTTCATAGTAGCTTATTTGTAATAACCAGAACCCACAAACAATTCAGACATAGTTCAGTGGGTGAGTGGTTTAAACAAACTATGGTACATACATTTCATACAGTACTACTCAAAATTAAAAAGGAAAAAAAAAGAAAAAAAGATTTAAAAGGAACAAGTTATTGATATATACAACAACTTGGATAAACTGCAAAGGAACCATTCTGAATGAAAAAAGCCAATCTCAAAAGATTATATACTATATGATTCCATTTATCTAACATTCTTGAAATAGAGGCTGAGGACAGATCAGCGGTAATTAGGAGTTAGGAATGGGGAAGGGGAGGCAAAGGAAGTGTGGTTATAAGAGAATATCATTAGGCATCCTTGTGGTGAAGGACCTGTTCCATATCTTGATTGGTGATGGATACATACACCTACACATCAGAAAATTATGTAGAACTAAATATAAACAAATTACTAACATTGGAGGAATATGAATAATATTTCTGGATCATATTAATATAAAAAATGGTAGTACCAGTTTACAGTCCCACCAGCATTATCTGACAGTTCCAATTCCTCCACATGCTCACCAACACTTATTATCAGTCTTATTCATTATAGCCATTCTATCTCATTGTGGTTTTAATTTCTATTTCCCTAAGAGACTCATAATTATGAGTACTTTCCATTTTAGTTTTCTTAGCTATTTGTATATCTACTTTGGTGAAATGTCTATTTAAATCTCCTACACTCTTAAATTGTTATTTGTCTTTATATTGGTTTAATTGTAGGAGTTTTTTATACACTCTAGACTGAAGACCTTCATCAGATATATGATTTGCAAATATTTTTCCCACTCTCTGGCTTTTCTCTTCATCTTCTTAATGGTGTCTTTTGAGGAACAACATTTTTAATTTTGACTAAATACAATTTATCAAATTGTTCTTTTATGGATCATGTTTGTGGTGTCATATCTATGAAATATTTCCTAAGCCAAGATCCCAAAAAAATTATCCAATGTTTTCTTTAACAGTTTTACATTTTAGCTCTTACATTTAGATGTATGATCGCAATTAATTTTTGTGTAGGATATGAGGTAAGTATATAAGTTCATTTTTTTTTTGCATAGACATATACAATTGTTCCAACACCATTTTTTAAAAGATTACCCTCTCGTCATTGAATTGCATTGGCACCTTTGTCAAAACTCATTTGATGATTGGGATCCCTGGGTGGCGCAGAGGTTTGGCGCCTGCCTTTGGCCCAGGGCGTGATCCTGGAGACCCGGGATCGAATCCCACATCGGGCTCCCGGTGCATGGAGCCTGCTTCTCCCTCTGCCTGTGTCTCTGCGCCTCTCTCTCTCTCTGTGACTATCATAAATAAATAAAAATTTAAAAAAAAAAACTCATTTGATGATCAATGTAAGATATTATTTCTGGACTTTCTTTTCTGTTCCAATGACCTATGTGTCTATTGTTATGCCACTGCCATCCTATCTATATAACTTACTGTAGTTTATAGTAAATTTTTAAACACATGTTGTAAGTCATACTTTGTTCTTTTTTTCAAAATTGTTTTGCTTATTCTAGGTTCTTTACCTTTATATATAAACTTTAGGATGAACTTATTCATTTCCTTGATTTTAGACAGGAATTGTATTGACCCTTTAGATGAATTTGGAGAAAACTGTCATCTTAACAGTATTGATTCTTCCAATCCATAAACATGTATTTAAATACCTGATTTCTCCAATATTTTGTACCTTTCAGTACACATCATACAATTCTTGTGTCAAATGTATTCCTAAATATTTGACACTATTTTGAATAAAATTGTCTCTTCATTTTTGGATTTTTGGATTTTCCATTGCTGATATATTGAAATGCAACTGGTATTTGTATATTGCTCTTGTAGCCTGTGACCCTGCTGAACCCCTCACCATTACTCTTGCAGCAACAATTTTTTTTCTGCTATTGTGTCATGGTAAAGAATACAATGACTATTAAAACAGTTTGGTGCCACTGTTTGATTCATGCCAAGGCACCAGTGGTTTTACCCACCATTGCTTTTGTACAACAGGGCAAAAGGCACTAATCTGCTAGTGTTACCTTGATCTTGCAGGCCTCATGAAAGGTTCTCAGGGATCCTCAGGAGTCACAGACAGCAATTTAAAAAAACCACAGATCTAGAAGATCTCCAAATCTGAAATGATATGATTTTATAAATCTAAAATAAATATTGGTTATCAAACTTGTCTTAATAATATTTGGTTAAATGACTGATTTTCATGGCAGTTAATATTCCTTAGCAAGGACAAGTATCTCTAAGTAATCGAGTGTCTAGAAAAGGAACCCTGGCATCACTGTAGACTAATTATATTAGACTCCAAATTTGTATGTTTTCTGTTCTAGGTTGCACTAAAAATAAGCAAAATGCTTACACTAGAGATGTGGTACATATCAAATATCAAGCTTAGAAGCAAAACTAGGTTGTAACCTATATGTCTTGAGTAGTAGAATTTAATGTTATGCCATTTCCAAATAACCATAAATAAGACAAAGTTATATCAAACTCCTTTTCAAAATCTTTTTAAAAGCCTTAATTTTACACTATCATACTAACAGACTCTTGACTGGAAGCTTAAAATAGCTACTTATCTACTATTTTTTTCCTGCATTTATATATAGTCAGGACTACATTTTAAATATGATACTTTATAACTTACTGGACAAATTTACTAAATATTTTAGCTTTTTCCTAGAGAGTAATAAAATACTGTTGATTCATTCAAGGTAAATTCATAGGCTCAATGCTTCAATCTACAGGATTCCATAGGTTTTGACATCCTTAATCCTTTTGGGTAGAAAAAAGCGCAAAAAAAACCTAAAACAGTCACAGATGGGAAAAAGAAATTGGAAAAAATTAATCATATAAAATGAAGGGAAGAATTGAGGTAAGATTAGGGATAATTGGAGTTGATAATAGTTTCAGAGAAACCAGTTATAGACTGGAGTTCTGATGTGAAAAAAAAAAATCACATAATTTATGAGCTGGCAAAGAATTTAGAGATAAGAAATGCTGGGCCAGAACTAGAGAAGGAAAGCAAGGCCCAAAGATTTCTGATAGGACTGGAGCTGGAGGTCAGGATTTCCAACTTCCCCCTTAAGATGTTCCACTCTTCTCTCTTTCCATTAATTATAACTTCTGTGGTTTTAATACTCTGTATACCATACATAGCACTTCCCCAAAAGATAGCCAGTTTAAAACTTTAATGGTAAATTGTTAAAATGCATGTCATTCTTAGGTGAAGTATCATTACATGACTGGTAATTCAGACATCAGGTCTGTTTATCTATTTCAATTTATGTCTCAACTATTGGAAATCTTGAAGTTTTAGTGTCTAATGACTTTCTATTATTAAATATTCAAAATCCCCTCAACCTTATGTTCTATAATACATCAGCTTCAGCATCAATTATATTCTCCCCTCCCCCACCAAGACACATACAGTCCCATTTCTTTATGCTGCCTACCATTTCTTGGTTGGGTCATTATTTCTTTTTTTTATATATAAATTTATTTTTTATTGGTGTTTAATTTGCCAACATATAGAATAACACCCAGGGCTCATCCCATCAAGTGCCCACCTCAGTGCCCGTCACCCAGTCACCCCCACCCCCCGCCCACCTCCCCTTCCACCACCCCTAGTTTGTTTCCCAGAGTTAGGAGTCTTTCATATTCTGTCTCCCTTTCTGATATTTCCCACTCATTTTTTTTCTCCTTTCCACTTTATTCCCTTTCACTATTTTTTATATAATTACACATAGGATGATTAATTTCCTATGACCTCATGACATACTTCACAGTGAGGAACTAACTCCAGTTCTTAAGATTTTGTGTATTAAATCATTAAATAAGTGGCATGCCTTCTAATATGCTATTGGTTTTCCCTTTTTCCTACTTATCACAATTCTTGATAAGTCTTTTGTAGCTACTCCCTAAATCTATATGTGGGGAATTTCTACCAGTTTGTTTTGTTTTGCTTTGTTCTGCTTTGGTTTTGCCTACAGGTTTCTTTTGAATAAGTACCAGCATTTACTACCATAAACTGCTGATTAAAAGAAACAATAAGACTTTTTCATTAGGTTTTGGGCCTTATTGTGTGTCCAGGTCAGACCACTTATTTTCTCTGATTAACTATGCTTGCACTTTGTTACAAGAAAATATAAGTCTCCAGTCATGACACATATAAAGTCTTTTCTCCATCTGGGAAAAGCCAGGGTTCATTTTTTCCAACATAGATCTTCTCTCTGTTAGGAATGAAATCTTAAAGTATTGACATGTATATTTGGCACTGACCTGGTTATTTTAATATTGAGTCCTTCTAATGTTTCTTCTCCATTCAATGATCCTTTGGTTTCATGCATGCAAAATAAAAAGTCTCGGGTACCCTTCTTCTAGATTGGCATCCTTACAGCAAACAGAGTTACTCCAAAGACACATTTTTTTTCATTCCCAGCCTTCAGGTTAGTGAGACTGTTGAGGATAATAAGCCCGTATCTTGGGTGAACCATGTTTCTTCTAAGGAAGAAACCTTCTTGGCTTTGGATCACTGGTTTCAAAAATTATTTTACTCTTTTTTTCCCCCTGTCCTCCACTTGGTTGTTATTAACAGCTATATATTTCAGATTCTAAAAAAGTTAAGAGCTATGCAAAAACTGAAACACTGAATATTCAAAAGTGTAAGCTACAGACAGCAAGAAGTAGCAACAATCCCATGTTTCCCATGGGAGTGCAGTGCCCCACAGGAGCTAACACTTAGGTCTGTGATGGGCTAGGCCCTGTTCTAAGTGCTTTGCATGGATTAATTCACTTCAGACCCGCATCCACCATATGATATAGAGTCTCTGTTCATCTCCAGTATTCTCTTAGGTACAGCTAACCTGTCTAAGTTATGCCAGTGGACATCTGTGATTCTGGATCCTATGCTCTTTGCCATTGTACCATACCACCCTCTCCTTCTTTTGACTCCCGTGGAACGTTGCTTATAGCTTCTCTAGGAACTGTTCTGTCGTCCATCTTCCAGGTAGCAATTTCCTTGGGAACGAGGCCTTTCATTGTTTGTGCCATCTTCTACTGCCCTGTACCTCCTGACCTGGGGGATCATCCTTCACATTCTCATGGAAAAACAGGACAAAAAGTAGAGACTGATAACAACAGGCTGTACACGTAGCTCACTCTTCCAGATGCTTACTTCTGCTAATCCTTCTGTTTGGAAGGATTATTCTCATCTGTTGCTCTGAGGTAGCTGCCTTCATTTCCTGGAGGAGGGGACTGAAAAGCAATGAGGTTAATCAACATGCCAAGATCACACAGAAACATAGCAGAGCTATTAACTGCCATGCCAAGCCACTTGATTTAATAAAAAGAAGTGCTTCTCCATCCCCCAGGGTCACTGAGGGCACCCAGTACCAGAATTGAGAATATTTATGGGGTTGCTGCTTCTGCTCTGCCTTTTGTCATACACTCCAAATTTGGGGCTGGTCAGGAGACAAGAGGAGCCTGTCGAAGGAAAATGGAGGAGCCTGTCGAAGGAAAATGTGTGTGGCTAGAGTAGAAGCCACGGTTTTTACTTCATTTATCTCTATTAAAACTCTGCCTCAATCCTGAAGCAATTAAAACATAAAAGCAAAATCCATTCTCAGTCACGCACAGTGATTTATTTTATTGTATCCTATCTGAGATCTGCAATAGCCAGAGAGCATGTTCTCATTAACTGCCTGTCCTGGGCATCACAGGCATGATAATTAACTCAATGTGTGCTTTTGGAAGTTGTTCTTGTTTACTACTGATTTGACTATTCAACTTCTACATCCCAGCCCTTCTGCCAGCAAGAAAGAAAATCTTAGAACCCCACTTTTTGAACAGTGGTACCCGTTCCATCATCTTCAATTCCAAATGACACTACCATAATTCATGTTGAGATGAGGAGAACATTTAATCTGAGATTTACAGCTACTATAGACTGTATTCATAAATCCCTCATTCCTGTCTAGGATGGGTGGAGTGGCATGAAGGAAAGAAAAGAATCCCTCAGCCGCACCGGATGGGCTGGAAGGAAAATTAGCACACACAAAAAATGTGCCACTGGTTTTATTTATCCCATTATTAAGATGCCATGACAATAACAAAAGTAATGTCCAAGTAATAGCATTAAATGGCAGAAGATGACATCTGGAATAAAGAGGGATAAATTCATTCCTATTATCTTATTTTCCTTAAGCTGTACATAAATGGTACATTTCCATTTATGACTACAAATTATAGCAGTTCAAAATAACTAATGTTTGTGTGGGACAGATTCAGTGTGCAGAACTCTTTCATATGCATTTTCCTGATTGAACCCCCCAGAATGTCATCATACCATTGTTGGAGGTATGAGAACCACCCCATTTAACAAATAAAGAAATGAGACAGATTTACCCAAGGTTGCATAGTAACAGGTAGATCTTGGACTTCAACCTAAGTCTTCTGAGCTCACAACCTAAGTTGAATTTAGGGAGAAAAACAGCCTTGTTCTGTACTGCCATGCTGGTGAGGCCTAACACATTAGGCTATAACATTTGGGTCTTGCATAACAGCGAAGTCACCCAGTATTTAACTATACTTTTCTGTACTGATGACTTTAGGGACTACTGGGGCGAGGGGGTTGTGGGATGCAGGCCCTAAACTACTATGATTTTTTATTTCATATGTCTATATTTTATACTATTTCTGCTCCTCCTGCACTATCTGGTTGTCAGCTATCATATTTTGTTGATCATGGTGCTTCTAGAGCAGCGGTTCTCCAGGTACAGTTGATGAGCCAGCATTGTCTGCATCACCTGGGAACTCCCTAGAAATGCAAATGTTGTGTGTAAACTCTACTTTGATAAATAAATAAAATTAATACAATAATAAAATAAATTCACAGCCCCCACCTCAGATCTACTAAATCAGAAACTCTGGGAGTGCAGCCCAGCAATCTGGCTCCATGAACCCTCCATGTGATTCTGATGCTGGGAAAGCTTGAGAACCACAACAGTGGAGCAATGATTCTCAACCTTGGCTGTACCTTGGAATCACCTGAGAGCTTTAAAAACTAGTGAGGCTTGGATCCCAGCCCCAAAGATTCTGGCTTATAGGGTTTTCAACCTTAGTGCTATAGACATTCTGGGCTGCTAATTATTCACTGGGGAGGACTGCTCTCTACCCGCAAGACATTAAGAGCTTCTGTCCCCTAACCCAAATGTAATAACCAAAAATGTCTCCAAGCATTGCCAAATGTCCTCTTGGGGGCAAAATTGCCCCAAGATGAAAAGTACTAGTGTAGGGGCATGGCCCAGGGACTGGGATTCTTAAAAGCTCCCTAAATCATTCCAATGTACAGGCAAGACTGAGAGCTATGACTCTGGAGGGTTCCTAGTAACAAGCAGCTTCAGATGTATACCGGGCCAAAAACACAATAAAAGCCCAACTTTATAGCATTGTGTGTAAAGTAAGAGCAAGTCATCCTGCGATGAAGACTAAAGTAATTTGCCCATTAAGTAAAGTACATGAGCTTGGGGGCAGAAATTTTACATCAACGATTGGCTCATTACATTTTTGCTTATTTCTGGTTGTTATGTTCCAGAAAACTGACATAACCAGGTACACTGCACATATATGAAAGGTTCCAAAAAGTAGACATTGCTTTGTACTAAACATAGTGGTGGTCAGAGATCCTGCTTTGGGATCCAGTCATTCTAAACACAGGTTGCTTATGAATGTTCCCTGCAGTACAAAGTCCTTAGGTAACTAACTCTGCTCTTGACAGGTAAAAAAATGCAGCCTGTCAATTTTATATTGGTTTGGACATAATCCAAACCAGCCACACACATACATAATTTCTACATTAATTTCTGCCATTTAGAGGTACCATAGTTTTCAGGTGATGATCAGGAACTATATTTCAACTATAGAAAAATCCCCTAGGCTAGAATCAAGGAAAGTATCCTTCAGTAAAATCCGTACTCTGTAGATCGCCTTCTCCTGCCTCAGCAAGCAGTCTGTGTTGTTCCTTGTAGCCACTTGAGAATGTGATTAGGCCACAGAACATGCATCATGGCCAAGTATCTGCTCTGTGGTTCTTACCAGGCTGGACTGTCTCACAGCAAAGAGTGTGGCATCTCCTCTTTAACCTGACGTCTTAAACAGAACAGTATTCTCTCACTGTGTCAAATGACACAGTGCATGTGCACTGGCAGGTGCATGGTTTCTTTCAACATAGGAAATGGAAATACTGCTCTGGGATACTGATGAACAACTTTTAAATAAGAAGTAAATTACAAGATGAATGTGTTTTCAGGGCAAAATTGGCAGTATATGATTCAAAAGATGAGAATATTTTCCTGAATTAATGAGTTGGGATCATTAATTCTTTCAATACCTACTGTGTACTAGGGACCATGTGATGTCCTTGGAAGTTATAAATATGAGGGTTCATAATAGCATAGGGCCTTCTATGGCAAAAAGAAGCTATGATTACCTGGTGCCTGATTAACCCTTTGAACCATTCCAACTTGTCAGTTTGTCAGAGTAGTTTGGTTTTTCTTTCACTGAATTGATAGTAGCTTGTTAAC
This sequence comes from Canis lupus familiaris, assembly GCF_011100685.1. Taxonomy (NCBI): domain Eukaryota; kingdom Metazoa; phylum Chordata; class Mammalia; order Carnivora; family Canidae; genus Canis; species Canis lupus. The sequence continues at coordinate 46,198,547 of NC_049236.1, forward strand.
ATTAATGAAATCAACTAGTTCCTTTGCTGTGGTCTAGATTTATCCTGTACAGCTCCTTATTTTTTCCTATCCTAGCCTAAATTCTTTCATTGATGTGCCTTTAAAAATCAAAACCTTTTAATTAGGCATTAGAACTGCTTACCAAAAAAGTACTCTAGGCAAAAAAGATCATAAAAGACTGTTAAAAGGTATTATTTCCATATGTTCCCACTTTTTTAAAGGGCATATGCTTTTATGTACAAAGGAAGTTTTCTGGAAGAAAACATTTAACAATTAACAATGGTTGCCTTTGGGAAGAGAGTTTAGGGGCCTTGATTGGAAGGGAGATTTGCTTTTCATTATATGTTTTTATACAGATTAATTTTTTACCATTTTAAATACTGTTTTCAATTTTAAGTGCTAGTAAAGAACAGAAAGGATGAATTCCCAGTAGTCTTTCAGAAGTTCTAAAATATCTCTTCTAAATAAAAGAAAAACAGAACAACACTCTATGCCTCTTTGATTCCCTCTTTCTTTTGTATATGCTTTATTGCTAAAACAGAGTATGCTGAGACTTGGAATATAAAATTACTCCTACACTGGTTCTATGAAGAAAGAGATTAGCAAGCAGGACCTACCTGAGATTGGATGGGAGCTAGGAAGAAGTTACCCCAGGCAGTGGCCTAATTTCCCCCGGCTGCATTAGGACAGTTACTATCCATATATCCTTTCAAAATAAAGAGGATAGATTGGAAATGTCTCACTGTGATTGTCCAGAAATTTCCTCCAATTATTTCTTTTTTTATTTTTTTAAGATTTACTTGTTTACTTGCAACAGAGAATACAAGCAGTGGGAGGGGCAGAGGGGACAAGGAGAGAGAATCTCAAGTAGACTGTGCTGAGTATGGAGCCCCACTGAGGGCTTTATCTCAAAACCCCAACTGAGCCACCCAGGTACGCCCCTCCAGTGCTTTCTTTCCTTTCCCTTTGTCTTTAATTCCCAAGAAGAATCAATGCTCACTCCTGGGGAAAGGAAAAATAACAAAACTCTACTTATGCCAAAAAATAACAAAACTCTACATAATATCTTTTTGGTGCCCACCAATTCTATATCTTTCCCTTTAGTCCTTCCTCTGCATCTAACCTTAGTTGAAAGCTTTGGCAAGCATGAAAAAGGAAAAAAAAAATTCAATTGCAATTGGAAAGGCCTGAAACAATAGATGCTCAGTTGTGGTTTTTTCTGGATCATTTTTCTTAGCATTTGTCATTTAGACCCTCATAGGACTTCAGAGTCTCCCTTATTAAGCAATAAACATCTTTTTTTCTCATTATTGTATGTGTGAATTAGGAAATCCATCCACGTGGATTTCAGGATCCTCTGTTTCTGAAATGAACCAACTGTAACAGCTCAATCATTCCAAAGCATATCTTGCAACAATCCTTAGGCATTTTATTCACCTCTCTGTGAAACTTACATTTGTGGGACAAAATACTAAATTCTCATTCTATAAAAAGTAGTTTTCAGGTTTTCTTCTCTTTATGGAGGGAGATTCATCTCAGAAATAGTGTTTTATATCTTTACTTGCATCAAGCATTAACAACCAGCAATCAGCAGTGGTATCATTATTTGTTAGTTTCATGAAAATTGTCAGGAGTTTAGTGCAGGGTTCCTGTGAAAAACCCACCAATTGTCCTTGGACAAAAGTTTATGCAGAAATTATGAGGAGATACTAACCAAGACTCGTTAGAGTGCAAGGGAAAAAAAAGAGAGATGAGAGGCAGAATTGGATTCCTCAATTCAAAGGTCCTTTCAGAAAACTATTTAAAAGAATGGGAAATATACAAGAAACAAACTGAAAGCTGCTAAAGGAGAGGTGGGTAAGGGATTGGGTTATTGCCTGATTGGCATTAAAGACAGCACTTGGAATGAGCACTGGATCTTGTCTGCAGCTGATGAATCACTAAATTCTACCCCTGAAATGAATAATACATTATATGTTAATTAAATTGAATTTAAATGTAAACATTTTTTTAAAAAAGAAAGGGAAATATGTCTTAAGACTAAAAAGAGAATTTCTGAAATAAACCATACAAGGTTTTAGCCATAAAAATAGAATTTTAGAGAGCCCTACACTACTAAATTCTCAAAATGAGTATTATGTTGATGACCACATTGGCCATGAAATTAAACCTCACATAATCTTTTAGATAGGTCAGAACAGAAATTCAAAGCTCAACTCAGATCTACTCAGGCAATAGGTACTTTGCAGAAGAAGAAAAAAAAAGACAGGTTCATCAAGTTAGTTGGATAGTGTTTCCTATCGAGTGGAATAGATTTCAATTCGTCACTAAGCAAACCTTAGAAAGGAAATCAATACCATTTTTACTCTTGAAAAGGCATCATGAATTCAGCACGGATGTCCCTTTTAGGTAGCTGAGCTGTTATTTAAGCCCATGCTCCAGGTATAATACCTAATTAGATAAATATCAGCAACTCACAGGGGTCTTTGTGTTCCTGCTACTTACTGGAGCCACTAGAGGGTATCCATCCATTCCTTCCAGTAAAGGTTATAAATTGTCAACATGGAAGACTAGATTTTCCTGCAAATGCTACAAACAGAACACAGTAACCATGTTTCTGTATGATAAAGGGAAGTTTAAGTCTAAATAAAGAAAGGCCACTTAGGACACGCCTGGTGAAGCAGTCAGCCCCATATGCACAGAGGAAAAGCTAAGTTCAAAATTAGGATGTTAAGCACCTAAGTCAGTGCATTCCTAAACCACTTCCTTTTTCCAGGATTCATCATAACCTCGCATTCAGAGCCTGTGCTGCTTGTCAGGAGATAATATAATCCTCTGATGCTACTACTTGAAAGTTAGCTTTATTCATGGTTTAGTAAAAATAGATAAGAGATGACTGCTGTGTCTCTGTCAAGCTGTCACCCCAACCCTAACCTTTTGCTGCTCTCTGAAAAGTAGGCAGTATGACTACTTCACATAAGATCAAAGGTTCATCTCTTCTGTTAGTATATTTATCATTCTTTACATTTTTCCAGATTAAAAAAAATTGCTAAGGCTTTAAAATATTTTTAAAAATGATAATAATGCTGTATTGCTGCCATGCTAACTGGAAAGTATAATGAACAAGTTAGAAGTTCAGAAGATAATTAGAATTTTAAGTGTCCATGTATTCCATGCCAGCTCTGTTGTTTCTTACCACAATGTCTCCTTTTTTCAGCTTCTGGCGGGGCGCTGGCCTTTTGATCACAATGACTTTGGCGTATTTCTTTGCAAACTGTTCCCCTTTTTGCAAAAGTCCTCGGTGGGGATCACCGTCCTCAATCTCTGCGCTCTCAGTGTTGACAGGTAACTCGTGGTTCTTTCCCTCTACTCTTATTAGGTTTAGAAAAGCATTTTTCTCAAAAAGAGAAGTCAAGGAGCCTTGAGAGTTGGTGTCCAGGACAGTTGGTGTCCAGGACAGTTGTTAATTAGTTTCAAGTGAATTAAAATATTAACAATCTAGCCCTACTGTTTAGAATCACTTTACACATTTGCTAATCATCAACCATCTTTTAGCTCAGGTAATTTGTATCTAGAGCATTTTGCCAGTTATAGCCATTTGGCACCCAATGGCAACAAAGGAAAAATGAACATATTAGATGGAAAGAACTTTGGAAAAGGAGATTTTAGGACATGCAAGTCCTATATTTTCAATGATAGATTCCTCATTAGGAAAAAGAAGATACCATTCAATTATATGTATAATACTTGATTACCTGAACTGAGTGTGAATATATAATATTGTTATATTCTTCTCTATGTGTCTTTGAATGCCTGAAACTTTTTATAATTTTTAAAAAGAGGGCAACAACAGAAGCACTCCTTGATCAGATTCTGGAAACCCCATCAAGTATCACTAAGTTTTGGGGCACCTGTGTGGCTCAGTCGGTTAATCGTCTGCCTTTAGCTCAGGTCATGATCCCAGGGTCTTAGGATCGAGCCCTATGTCAGGCTCCCTGCTCAGTGGGAAGCCTGCTTCTGCCACTCCCTCTGCTTGTGCTCTCTCTCTGTCAAATAAATAAAATCTTAAAAAAAAAAAAAGTATCTCTAAGTCTTTCTAGAATTCTCCCCAAACAGGGCTGTCAAGGTCTTCTCTAAAGGAGTCCTTCTAGATGGTATTTTCTGCACCTCCTAACTTTGACAGCAGGAACTATAAAGAATGAAGTTAGGATCTTTATAACACATTCTGTGGTGTTCCTTTATATTGACTATTGTCCTATGCAAATTGTTCTTTAATGTCCTATTTAATTGATTTACTACCCTTTGGAAGAGGTTTCCCTTTTCTCTCTCACACTCTGGCAATCATTCTGTCAAAACACCTGAGTCCCATCATCATAGAAATAAAAGACTCCCTTTCTTAAAGAACATTGAAGTCTTTACAGACATTCTGTTATTTATCATCTGCAAATAATTTGGGGGCCAAATTGTTATTGTTAAAGCATAAAACTATTCATTCCATTAGTAGGTGAAAATTATAATGGCATCCTTGTCATGAATGTATGCCTGTAGTAACTGAAGCATAAAACAAAATGTTTAGCAGTGTTATTAAAAATAAGTGTATTGCAAAAAAAAAAAGTGTATTGCTGAAATGACAACACACAAAAACTTTCTTTAGCAGTTTAAAATGTAGTGATGCCGTTGACAAAAATGCTGCCACTGCAGTGGTAAACACAAAGATCGGAGAGCATTTCCCCCTCAGTAGTAGGATACTCGGTAGTTCCAAGGAAAATCTGCGGTCTGTATACTTTTCTTCTGCATCATATCAGACAGTGAGGGCTGCTGTTTTAACACATTTACTTAGTGTAAGTGGCCACTGTATCATTTCCATTTGATGAAATAATAGACTATGTTACTTGTGGCCATGTCCTAAAAAACTGAGTAAGCATTTATAATCTGAATTTTATTCACTAATGAATTCTCACTCTACTCTTCTTATTCCCAGCATCCCAATAACACCATTTCATCTTGGAAATGTACTCAAGTGTTGTAGTATCTAAAAAAAAAAAAAAAGCATTTAAATTATGTCTGTGACATTACTAATAATGTGTAAAAATTTTTTAGACACTTTTTTTTAAAGATTTTATTATTTATTCGTGAGAGACACAGAGTGAGAGGCAGAGACACAGGCAGAGGAAGAAGCAGGCTCCATGCAGGGAGCCCGATGTGGGACTCAATCCCAGGACCTGGGATCTCTCCCTGGGCCAAAGGTAGGCGCTATACCACTGAGCCACCCAGGCGTCCCATGTGTAAAATTTTTCCTGTATTTATCAAGTTGTATATTTAGAGATGTAGCTATGTATTCTTATTACAATATCCAATTAAATTTTTAATTATAACTCTAAAATCCATGTGGGGAAAATAAATTAAATAATTATGATAGTTAAAAAAATATGTTTCCTAAATGCATACTCTTTCTATATAATAGTGTTAAATATTATAAAGCTATAGTATTTTAAACAGTATGGCACAGGGGTACCTGGGTGGCTCAGTCAGTTACGTGCCTGACTCTGGATTTCAGCTCAGGTCATGATCTCATGGGGTGGAGCCTTGCACTGGGCTCTGCGCTGTGCATGGAGCCTGCTTGGGTTTCTCTCTCCCTCTGCCCCTCTCTCTGTTCCCTCTCCCTCATCTAAAGAAAAAAATATATATATATATATATGGCACATACATATAAATATACTGAGAAATAAATGGGAAAGCCAAAAACAGGTGTTATAGTATATGAGAATGTAATATAGGCACGTCACTTTGACTACAATGGGAAAAGGAAAGATCATCAATAAATAGTGCCATTTAGCCATCTGGGGAAAAAAGCATGTTAAAGTCTTTTCATTTACTATGTATCAATAATAATATTTATAATAATTACCACTCATTGAGTCTTAGTATGTACTGAGCCCTGTTAAAAATATTTTACAGAAGTTATTGTCCTTAGTCCTTATGACACCACCTTGTGATGGTACTGTAATGACCCTCGCTTTACAGATGAGGGAGCCAAGGTTGGAAGAGGATAACCAAGGCCACTTGGCAACCAAATGTCGGAGCCAGTAATCAATTGTAAGTGGTCTGCCTTGTAAACCACTATTCTCCAGCATGTAAAAACTCAAGCCATATAGAAGAAAACAGACTAATATCTCTTTGATCACTTAAAAAGTGATCCTTCAAAAAGATGATAGAAATTCTGAATATAATTATAAAAGGATTTCAGGACATAATATTTTAAAACATGAAGATCAAACATTCATAAATTTAAAAAAACAAATAAAGTAAGAAGCTGGGGGAAATATTTGCAGCAAATACCTGTTACAAAAGCTACAACATGTTAACATTCTTGGTAATTAAAGAGGCCATACAAATAATAATTAAAATCATAAGACTTCCATATAAAAAGAGCATGAATATAAAAATACCAAAGAAGACATTTAAATGACTAATTAACATATGAAGGATGTTCATATAATCAAAGAAATTCTAATTAAGAACATGTTTCTCAATATCTGGTGGGAGTAGAGATTTAAACAGCCCTTCAGGAAGATAAAATGCTACAAATGCTTTTTGCCTTCTGACCCAATAATGACAATTTTTAGGATTGATTCTAGGAAAACAATCCAAAATTTGAACAGAGACTTCATGCACAAAGAGGTGCTTTACAAGATTATTTACAGGAAAATACAGCAATTTTATTGCCCCATATTAGGCCAGTGGATCAGGAGGTTAAATATAGTTGACATGTGTAGGTATATGAATATAAAATTCCTTGAAGGAAACATGACCAATATTAGTAGTAGTTATATCTAGGGATGGGGTGATGGGTGTTTAAAATGTTCTCCTATGAGTAGAAAAAAAAAAAAAACTCTGAAAGTATGTTTCCTTTTTAAGCTACTAACCATTTTCCTTATTCACTCTATGCCGTTTTATAGATTTTATTTTTCTCATTTATGCAGCTTATTCCTATGAGCTGTGTTCCATAGCAAGACTAATTTTCTATGGACAGGATCTCTAAAGCTCAGGCATATACAGGCACATAAACATGAACACAAAAGCTCGTGTACATGGAGAAATACATGTACATGCCCAGCCCAGAGTTACCCTTATCCCTTTTGTTGCCTTTACAATAACACCATCATATTTGAGAAAATACCACTTTATTAAAAAATTAAACTTTGCCCAAAGGCTTTAAAAACCAGGATGATAATAAGCTCTGGGAAAGAGGAACCCAGCATCCTAAAAGAATATTACACCTCTGAGGAAACATCCAGCCAAAAGCCATAAGCCAAGTAAGATCAGGATATGACAAAAAAGAATGAGAAACAGAATGAGACTAGGACAATTCTTGTTCCCTATAAATAATAAAATATTTTTAAGACATTCAAGTATAATTCCCTGAGAGGCATTGATAAAAAGAGAACCCAAAAGAGAAGAAAGAACTCATCATCAGGAAATGCAAATCAAAACCACGATGAAATAACACCTCACTCCTGTCAGGATGGTTAGTATCAAAAAGACAAGAGACAACAGGTATTGGCGAGGATGCAGAAAAAAAGGAACCCTGTGCAGTGTTGGTGGGAATGCAAACTGGTGTAGCCACTGTGGAAAACAGTAGGAAGTTCCTCAAAAAAGTTAAAAATAGATTTACCATATGATCTAATCATTCCACTTCTGGGTATTTATCCAAAGAAAATGAAGACACTAATTTGAAAAGATACATGCAGCCCTATGTTTATTGCCACATTATTCATAATAGCCAAAATGTGGAAAAAACTCAAGTGTCTATCCATGGATGAATGGATAGAGAAGATGTGGTATATATAAACAATGGAATATTATTCAGGTGTAAGAAAGAATGGATCTTGCCATTTGTGACAACATGGATGGTCTTTGAGGACATATGTTAAGTAAGTGAGACAGAGAAAGACAAATACTTATGATCTCATTTATATGTAGAATCTAAATAACAAAACGAGCAAAACAAAGCAAAAAACAAGCTCATAGATACAGATTAGTGGTTGCCAAAAGGCAGGGTGGTGGGGGCAAAATGGCTGTGGGGGAGGTCAAAAGGTACAAACTACCAGTTTTAAAATAAATGTCATGGGATGTGTTGTGCAGCATGATGACTCTAGTTAATACTGTAATACATATTTCAAAATTGCTAAGGAAGTAAATCTCCAAAGTCCTCATCACACACACAATTCTGTAACCATGTGTGGTAAGGGATATTAATGATTATTTTGGTGATCATTTCACAACATACACAAATACTGAATCATTGTGTTGTACACCTGAAACTAATATAATGTTTTGTGTCAATTATACCCCAATAAAAATAAATAAATAAATAAATGCTTTAAAAAGAGAGAAGAAAGAATTTGCTTGGTTTGGTAAGCAATGTAGGCAAATTGTCATCCTTGTGATATATTTTCTTGTTACAAAATTCAGAATATATTTTGTGAATCGTATTATGTGGCCTGGGTATGGTGGTCCCTTTTAATATTTTATAGAAGTCTATGTACTAAATTATTTGCCAAAAAAAATTTTAAGGCACCTATTCCTTAGTAACATACTTCATAATAAATTATCCCTAGATTGAGAAATATAATTCATAATTTAGTTTCACAGGGGTTCAGGCAGGAAGGGGATGATGGACAGATGTTAAGAATTAGGCCTGGCTATTGTCCCTTAGGAGTCTTCACACTTGTGAAGATACCAACCTGAGGACAAGGGAGAAGGAAATACATAATGAGGGTATTTAGGCTACCTATTTAGGGATTCCTAAATAATCTAAATTGTCAAAACCCTCTGCCCTCTCTTTCATCCTTGGAGGAATCTCAATGAACCATTTTGCACAATTTCTCCACAGTAGAAACTCTACCTGTCATGGAGTGGGTTGGGCGTGGAAGGGATGGAGGGATTTGGTCATAGGTTCCCACGTCAGGTGTATGTTCACCTCACCTCATCACCACTCCCCACTCCTGTCTCATGCATGGAGAAAAATGAACTAAATGTTCAATCATGATTTATCAGTTATATATTTGATGAAATGTTCTTCCTTTGAAAAAGGAAAAAATGGCATCAAGTGTCTATTTCATTAAGACTTGGGCTCAGTTTTAGATCAAGATGATGAGCCATTTTAAAATTCTACTCCCACAAAAATTTGCCTTAATTCAGAAGGTTTTCCTTGGTAATAAATTCAACATTCTTTGTTGCCTGGGTCCATTCTCTGTTATTTTTACATTTCAGTTGGTGCTGACTCTAAACTTTGGGACCTGAATGTAGGGAATCTATTTTGACATAGTTCTATTTCAAAAGCTTTCACACTAGAGAATGAATCATTAACACTTAACTCCAGAAGATAAGATACCATTTGCTTTGAGTCTTGGTTTGGTTGCATTATATTCTACTAAAAATAAGACAATCCCTCTTTATTTATTTACTTATTTATTTTAGAAAATCCAGTCTTTAAAAAAATAAAAATAAACAAGAGGGAAATTGGAGCCTGTTACTAAACAATTGCAGTTTGGGAATCCCTGCCTTCCTCTTCTGAGCTGGATGAATCAATACGGTTCAGGAAGAGTTCCCATGATTTTTTTAAAATATATTTTAAATATAATTATCTCTCATTTCAGAGTTGTTACTTTTGAGAGAAACTATATATCCAAGTTCTATATAATTTCTTTATTACTTTATTGGTTATTCAATGAATATGGAATACTGAAAAATGAAACAAAAAATCTAACTGTCCCATTTCAGCTTTTAATCTGAATAAGGTTAACAAGAGAGTAATAGGATGCCCATGACTGTCCTGGAAAAAAGGAGCTTTCATTGTTAAATCAACTATGGACTTGCCTCTGCTCTATCTTCTCACTGATTCCTCCTCAAATCTAACTTTTACTGATTTTTGACTCGGCATCATCACTTAAGGAAAAAGTAAAACAGGGCACCTGGGTGGCTCAGTCAGTTAAGCATCTACCTTCTGCTCAGGTCATGATCCCAGGGTCCTGGGATGGAGCCCTGCATCAGGCTCCCTGCTCCGAGGAGAGTCTGCTTCTCACTCTCCCTCTGCCCCTCCGTGTGTTCTCTCTCTCTCTCTCTCTCTCTCAAATAAATAAAATCTTTAAGAAAGAAAATGATAAAACAGGAATTTCAGAAAAGACTGAGGAAATTTATAAACAATTTTGATCCCTATTCAGTGAAATTTCAGCTTTATCAGTGAAATTTTTTTTAATGCTAAAGCAATACACTTCTAACATAAATAAATTTTTCCCAATAAAATAAGAATAACCCGCTATTACCAACAATTAAAATACTTATTTTTGCATGCCATAAGTGACACACTTCACGTTACTTTAGGTTTTCTTGGGGGGGAAAAAAAAAGAAGGGGCAGAATGGGAGGGGAATTCAGTGCTGTTCTTTGTAAAGTTAACTGTCATGTTTAAAGTGGAAAATGACGGGGTCAGACCAGTAAAAAAACGGTCTGAGTACAGATCTAACTTGTAGTTAAAAACTGCCTGGGGAAGGAGGCTGTAAAAAGATAAAACTCTTTTAACAACTGCTCCAGCAATGATGTATAATCAGATACCTGGAAAAGTTGCAGAGACCCATTAAAAAGACAGTTTTGTTTGATAAGCCTCAGACTCAAAAGCCAGTATCAGTTCATCCCAGCATTTCAAATAATTGCTCAGTGGTCTCTACGATGTTCTCAAAGGTTTATCCTAAATCCAGAGACATGACAGTGGTTTTCTGGAAAACTTCATTTTTAGAGTCAAACTTGGTTTCTCCTTATTCTCCCAGTGTTAGGATTTCCTTTTGCTGCATGACAATAAGGAAGACATGAAAGAATAGCGGAGCCAGAACAGAGAACCCAGGGACAGGACAGAGACAAAGCCAAACCCTGACTGTAAGGCAACTCGGGATCTCATTTGGGGCCTGTGCTCCATTGCACATAGTTACCTGTTCTTTTATCTTAATTCCATTGACAAGATCAAGCGACTGGTTAATTTCGCTACCTTATTTTTCTTTGATACCAATCTACCCCAAAACTTAAAACAACCACCATTTTATTATCTTACCATATGGTAGGGTAGGAATTTGGGCAATTCTTCTGCAGCTTGTCACTTCGAGTGGGTATTTTGGTGGATTTCAGCTTGTGGCTAAGCTTGGCTCTTGAGACCAAGACACATGACTATCCCATTGGCAAGAACAGTGGTAAGTCTGAGCTCTGCGGAGCCTAACTCCCTCTTCTGGAGTTAGCACCTCTCAACATGTTGTCTGAGGCAGGCGTAAGGCTCCAGGGTGGAGCTGCTGCTCTGCTCAGAGGCCAGGACTGAAACCCATAAAGCATCTTTCCAGCTCTACTGAGTCGGTCCAAGTAGTCACAGGCCAGCCCAATTGAAAGACTCAGTTGAAGAAATGTGAAAGAACTCACTACTGTCTTTTAATCCACCATGCCTGCTTTCTCTGTAAAATTCTTCCTGCTGGCATTTTGCCTCCAAACCTCTGTATGGCAGTTGGTTTGTCTATCACATAAAAGACATAAACAAACATTATAAATGATTGCACCTGCTGTTAGTTAAAAATGTGCATAGGTAAGGATACAAGCAGCTTTGCTTAATGGAAATGGCATAAGTGAAGGAAAAATAATAAATTCCAATGTAGGCAAGTATTGGTGGACACTTGATAGAAACTTTTTTAAAGTACTTCAGTTACCTTTTTGTTCTCTTGATTCGATAATCCCACTCAAGATAATTAATCTAGGAAAATCATTCAAAAAAAGAAAAAAATTATGTGTACAAACATATTTATAGATGTGTTATTCACATCCTTGAAACCCTAGAATTGATGTGAATTTAGGAGAAATACTTAAGTTAACTATATCAATATCCAGTTATATTGTGTAGCTATTAAGTTAATAAATGCCATGCTTCTGTAGAAGCATAAGGGCATTTTTTTAAAGGATTTATTTATTTATTTGAGAAGGAGAGAGCATAAGCAGGGGGAGGGACAAAGAGGGAGGGAAAGAATCTCAAGCAGACTCCCTGCTGAGCATGGAGCTGACATGGGGCTGGATCCCAGAACTCTGAGATCATGATCTGAGCCAAAATCAAGAGTCAGATGTTTAACCGACTGCCACCCAGGTGCCCCTAGGGGCATTTTTTACAATGAAAACTGGATAAAACTAAAATTAAAATTGTAATTGATATGATTGTAATATACCTAGATTATGCTTATGAGAATAGAAATGGGTGAAGAAGAAATAAAAATAAACTTTGTTGAAGTAGTATCTTTTGAATTTGTTTTATTTTATGTTGTTTTAAAGCACATTCAGTAATAAATAGTTTAAAATTTAGTGACCCCCTCCTAGACCATACCTCAGAAGTTCAAGAACATGCATTAAATGTCTTTGGCCTTGAAAACATATAAAAATCTATTTATAGACACATACAGTAACAAACATCTTTACATAAATAAAACATGTAATTTATACTTTTATTTTGGCATATCACATGACAGGGTACAAGGTGATGTCATGGGAAAAGACTCCCCTGGGAGCTGGCACAACAGAGCCCTGGTCCAGGCTCCCCACATTCACAGGAGACTGGAGGATATAGTACGACTCCAATCATCAGGCTCCCAACTAGTAGAACATGAAGGGGAGAAAGAGCCACCCAAGGATCCCTCGTGGTTTTTTAATTATTTGATGCCAGGATTCTAAAAGTATTAGCTTTTTATCTGTTGCCTAGTCAGGGATAGCTTGAACTATAAGATAATGCTTGAATGATGCAGGGCCAGGAAGCAGAGACACTTACTTCAACAGATACTGATTTGGCACCTATTGTTCTATGTATTATGACCAACATGTAAAACATCTGCCCTCATGGAGCTTCCATTGTAAAGAAAGGGTGGACATAGGCAATAAACAGAACAAATAAAATATTCTATTGGTCACATGGTAGTAAGTACTATGGAGAAAAATAAATTGGAGTGAGCAGGTCAAAGTAAGAGTGGAGGGGATTCTAGCAATTTCAAACAGCACATTCAGGGAAGACCCTGTGGAAAGATATAACTGAACAAAGAAGGAGACGAGGAAGCAGCTCTGAGGACACCAGCAGGCATCCTCACTGGGGTGGGAAGCCACTGAGATATTTGAACAGAGGGATGACATGATGGACTTAACGAGCTAACAGGCTCACTCTGGCTGCTGTGTTTAGGGTAGAGTACAGTAGGACAACGTGGATGCAGGGAGACCAGTTCGGAAGCTACTATAATAATCCAGGTGGGAGGGTCACAGGAGAGATGGTGAGAGGTGGCTGCATTTGGATGTATGGTGAAAGGAAGAAGTTACAGGGTTTGCTAAAGAATTGGATTTGTGGTAATGAAGAGAAAAAGAGGAGTGAAAGCTAACTTCAAATTCTGGGTCTGAGATGGTAAAGACAGGAGAGACGGTAAGATAGAGGGGGTCATGGAAGAGGACCAGGAGTCTGCCTTGGGTGAGTCCCAATGCCTACTGGATATCAAGTGGCCATCTCAGTTAAGCAGTTGAATAGACAAGTCTGGAACTAGAGATGAGGTTTGAGACTAGAGTTACAAATTTGGGAATTAATTATCAGTATATAGAAATTTTAAATGATATTGAAGCCATGGACTGGATGGATCACTAAAAGAAACTGTGTCAATAGAATGGAAAAGAGATCCAAAGACTAAGAAGGAATCCAATGCTAAGAGTTTGAGACTTGAGCAGGATCCAGCCAAGGAGATGAGATGGAGTGGCCAGTCTTATCAGCTGAAGAAAATCCAGGAGAATGTAGTAGAAGCCAAGTGAAGAAGGCATTTCAAAAAGGAGACATCATTTCTGGAATATCAGTTGTTAGTGGTTGATTCTGCACTTGCAGAATTTCTATGGCAAGTGAGGATGTCATATGTATACACCAACTCCATTGAAGGATATTTCTAATCACACCTAGTAAGGATAACATATTTGCATATATGTATGTTGTATCATAATATTCGAAATAGAAATCATTTTTGGAACATTCCAGTATTTCTTATTTTCCATACATTTCCCCACCTCCATCACCACAAATGATTGTTTCTAATTGCTCTTTTGGTTGTTGTCTCATCTCATGGAAATGTTATCAAAATCAATGTGCTTACAAATGAAAAATAATATAATTCTCGGTCATATGGGTTTGCTATACAACACACTAAAAATCACTTCTATTTATTTAGAAATGTTGAATTTACATTAGATTATAGATGTGTGGTATTCTGGGAAAACTCGTGGCACATTGTAAAATGAAGCTGCTCTGTGAATGTATTCATTATAAGAACATGTTGACCACATTTTCTTACTCAAACCACCTTCTATTCCAGTCCTTCCTAAGAAATCTGGCTTTCTTACTTCCTTAGGAGATAAAGCATTTTATTTAAATCACCTTTCCTAATAGTTGATCTAAGAGAAGAGGGAAAAGAAATAGATATAATTCATTGACAGCCTCAGGATATAGACATCCTGTCTCCATTCCTTTTAGCTTTTACTGGACATCAGGCTGCCATTCTAATAAGGCAACAAAGAAAAGTAAACAGAAATGAAAAGCAAAATAAATAGCAATCTTTATCCCACTGGAAATAACCATAAATCTGCAAATGCAACCTTGGCTATAGTGTGAGAGGATTTTCTTGGTCTGTTTGCATAGCTGTATTTTATTCTATTCTGAACTCATCTGGACTCTTTTTAAAGATTCTTATTGTAAAAAAAAAAAAAAAGATTCTATTGTACAACAATCTTATTTACCCTCAAAATCTTTTGCAAAATACATTTCTCCAGCAAATCATGCTATATCTATGCCCTGTGGCATCATCATGCATACCAAAACTATAGGTTCTAACCTATAGTGAAGAACAAGGTAGCATAATTCCTAAGACTTGTGTTTTAATAGGTTTACTGAGACCGAACACTAAATAGAAGTGATAGGGACAGCTTGTCCTGGCTTTGTCCTGACAAATCTTTGACACTAAGTCACACATCCTACAAACCCATGTGCACCTTTCCCCACTACCTTGGTCTATTTTACAGTCTTCTTCTGGCACTATCTAATGAAAGCTATAAAAGGAGAATGTTTCCTTTCCATTACAACAGCAAAAAACATTCCAAGAATGAAGCCACAAAAATACCATACCACGTCACAGGTCCCATCTTAATAGTAGATCTAAAAGTAGTTAGCACCAGACCATAACATCAGGTCAAAGCAGAATTTCTGAAACCAAACTTTACTTAGACTTAACATCAAAATGTGATTATTATCACAAAAAAATATTGAAGTAAAAAATAAACAATTTGTTAAACCAGTTTGTTTTTTGATTGACCTAATTGTTCTGTTACATTTATGTTTTATATTTTTGTATAAACTGTTCTTTTCTATTAGGTTGTAAACCCCAAAGATTAGGAATCAAAGTATCTTTAACTCCATTTTATCTATTCTAGCACAGGACCATAATGGAAGAGATATAGTCATTCTTTGATATTTACCAGAAATATTTACCTACTAAAACTGTCACCTGGTATAAGCCCACTCTGCCAGGTATACAGTGAGAGTAGAAAAAAAAGAGAAGATGATGGGTTACCAATGGTTACTATACAGTTAAAGATATCTAGATCCACCTCATAGATAATGTTTCAAGTTTTCTTTTTTTTTATTTAAATTCTAGTTAGTTAACGTACATACAGTGCAATGTTGTTTCTGGAGTAGAACTCAGTGGTTCATCACTTACATACAACATCCAGTGCTCATCACAAAAAGTGCCCTTCTTAATACCCATCACCCATCTAGCCCATCCCCCATCTACTTCCCTCAAGTTTCTTTTTGAATATATAAAGGAAGAATAAGATATTACTTTAACAAGTAACAGAAGCTTTCACTACTCTTTCAATCATTCAGTTTTTTTCCCCCAGCTTAAAAAAAAAAAAAAAACATGAGCAAATCTCTCTGATTCTACTACATTATAAACTGTCACCAGATTTTGCTGAACTCCAATTGAAGATCCAAACTTAGGCCTGCTGGGCAACTGATTCTCAAAGGGGTAGAATTCTTAACGGTTCCACTTATTTTTCATATCAGAACTCAAAGAAAGTTCCTAAAAAGCCAATGATTTGCCACTGCCCAAGGGGAAGATCTTCCCAGCATTTCTAGTTTCTTCAATTGAAATAAATTTTAAATTTCCTAATGGCTGTGTTCCACCACCACAATCCTTTTTTTTTTTTTTTTTTTTTTTTTTTTTCAGGTACAGAGCAGTTGCCTCCTGGAGTCGTGTCCAGGGAATTGGGATTCCCTTGATCACTGCTATTGAGATAGTCTCCATCTGGATTCTTTCTTTTATCCTGGCCATCCCTGAAGCTATCGGTTTCGTCATGGTGCCCTTTGAATATAAGGGTGAACAGCACAAAACCTGTATGCTCAATGCCACATCAAAATTCATGGAGGTACGGAAAGTATAAAGGGAATTAAATGGCGGGAAGAGGAGGTCTTCATTTATACTTTACCATCACCAAGACTTGGTATTTCGACAATGCCCAATGGGGTTTACTCCTCTTAATTCAGGCATGTAATCTTTAGCTGCATGAAAAGTACATGTTACAGGAGAGTTTAGCTTCTTGAATAAAACAAGACCCCACTGGGTGGTTCAGTGGTTCGGCATCTGCCTCTGGCTCAGGTTGTCATCCCAGGGTCCCAGGATCGAGTTCTGCATCACACTACCTGCAGAAAGCCTGCTTCTCCCCCTGCCTGTCTCTGCGTCTCTCTGTTTGTCTCTTATGGATAAATAGATAACATCTTAAAAAAAAGAAAACTATTTTTCACTTTTATAGCACAATTGTAGACACAATTGTTGTTCTACATCAAACAACTCAGAATCTGAAACAAGCTACTCAGTGTTCACTTCAATAGCACATATACTGAAACAAACTTACTCAGAAAAAAAGATAGATGTGCTATTTGTTTTTATAATAAATAATACAGGGGATCCCTGGGTGGCTCAGCAGTTTGGCGCCTGCCTTTGGCCCAGGGCACAATCCTGGAGTCCCAGGATCGAGTCACATGTCGGGCTCCTGGCATGGAGCCTGCTTCTCCCTCTGCCTGTGTCTCTGCCTCTCTCTCTCTCTCTCTCTCTCTTTCTCTCTCTCTCTCTTTATGTCTATCATGAATAAATAAAATCTTTAAAAAAAATTTTTAAATAAAATTAAATAATAAATAAATAAATAAATAAATAAATAAATAAATAAATAAATAAATCAAACAGCACAACAATGTCCATCCGGCAGGTATGCTGATATGTATTTTATACTACTTGGTGAAATGCACATTGCTCACATTTTTTAGAAGATAGATTTATTGACTTTAAGTAGGAAGCCATAATTACATGTACTTATAGTAGTACAAATTCTACATGTAATATACAAATAATATAAATTTGCAGAACTTTTTAAAAGGTGTTTTAGTTTAACAAAATCAGCTATTGTTTGGGCAGCCCCGGTGGCACAGCAGTTTAGCGCTGCCTGCAGTCCAGGGCATGATCCAGGAGACCCTGGATCCAGTCCCACGTCAGGCTCTCTGCATGGTGCCTGCTCTCTCTCTCTCTCTCTCTCTCTCTCCCTCTCTCTGTCTCTATGAATAAATTTTAAAAAATCAGTTATTGTTTAATACACCTGATCACCTTAATGTTTCTCTGTAAAGTTTAATTATATAACTAAGTGTATTGGAAAACATGTTGAAAATGCATATTTCCTTTGCCAAACTAGTCAAATGTGGACTGAGGAGAAAAACCAAATGGATAACTACTTCTCTTAAATCAGCATAATTTAGTGCTTTGATGTAGGTTTCATGCAGCTCAGATTCCACATTTAATCATTTACAGACATTTTCAGGTATGTTTTCCTAACTTGGAAAATTCACAAAATTAGTGTTTTTACATTTGACCAGTTTTCCTATTTGGAAATTCGTATTTTAAAATTTAAAGTGCTGGGATGCCTGGGTGGCTTGGTGGCTTAGCAGTTAAGCACATCTGCCTTCAGCTCAGGGCGTGATCCTGGAGTCATGGGGTCGAGTCCCACATCGGGCTTCCTGCATGGAGCCTGCGTCTCCCTCTGCCTGTGTCTCTGCCTCTCTCTCTCTCTCTCTCTCTCTCTTTCTCTCTATCTCATGAATAAATAAATAAAATCTTTTAAAAAATAAAATAAAATAAAATTTAAAGTGCTCATGAAAACTGCCACACTGGCAATGTTAAAATTAAGGTATTCTGTTTATCTACTGACCTTTTTATTAAGTCAATCTCCATAGTGAAAAAACAAAGTAGATAATAGGAGATTATTAGAATTTGGACAGTGAGAATAATCAATCTGGATACTCCTGACTAAATGAAGTGTTGGAGAGAAGAGGCTCAATATGGAAAGGAGCTTACTAATCATTCAAACTAGATGAACTGAAATGGGCTCTTTGGCTAACTGAGTGTCCCTTATAGAGCGGGCAAGCAAAGGCTGGCTGGCTACTGTGGGCGGTTTCAGTAAAAGATGTGAGTTTAAACTGATCACTTTCTATACTCAATTTCAAGTCAGAAATTTTAAGATTCTTTTTCTCCTCCTGTTCTTTTTTTTCCCTCATTTTATTCCCCAGTTTGTGTTCCATTCTTTCCTCCTCAGCTTTGCTCTAGCTTTAGACGAGAGGGCGGTCCCTCCATACCCTGGCTGATGACATTAGTTCAAAAGAAATGTGTGACCCCTTTCTCTACAGGCCTCTGCCATGGAGGGGGCAGGGGACTCCCGCCAGACCCCTCGGGGGTCAGCTTCCAGGCCCTCTGCAGCTGCTTCTGGGGCATTCACACCAGGTCAGCAGTGCATCTGGAAGACAGGGGTACAAGTGAAGGGAGTGCTCAAAGGAGTGTTTGTGTGCACTTAAAGAGTTGGGTTTTTGTCTGTTTTTTGGTTTTTAGTTTTTGACTTCAGTACTAAAATCTTTCTATAGTGTGATGCGGAGAGGGGGAAATTTATATGAACACATCTGAGTAAACCAACTCCCTTAGTAGTCTGCACTAACCTTCGAATAGAATTCAGGGGTCTATGAACTTAAATGGAAAAGAAATTACATATTTATTTTCACTAACTTCTGACTGAAATTTATCATTTCCTCCTATTATGAATGTAGGCAACAAAGCACAATCATATTTAACAGGACCATTTTGTTTCCACTAATAGAAATAATAGACACTTTCATATCACAAAAATCGGATAATCTTGAAATATCATTTATGCTCATCATTGTTTCAACTTATGATGGTTATTAGAACCTCCATTAAATGTTTAATTTAATTTGTTAATAAACACCTATATTACCATATCAGAATTTTCTTTTTAATATTTCAATAGCTGTGTTTCAATGTAATTGGTTACCACTGTAATCTTATTTTATCTTATGCATAGAGAAGTGTTATTCACAGGAAGGATTACAGTCCAGACATCCAAAGGGATCCATGGCATAAGAGCAGTTAAGAACCTCTGCCTAGAACTTTTTTTCTTCAGGAACCATTTATAGATTATTTTAATAGACATGTTACAAATGTAGCCTACTGGGCCTCTTTCTATATTCAGCAACTGTCCAGTTTTTCACAGAGCAGCATGATTATTTTTTACTGTGGGAACTGAGATGATACAGGAGACTGCATTATCCTTCGTAAATAAACAATCTGGAGAAAAAGCATAAGGAAAGCATTTCTAAGTTGGTGATTAATTTAGCAGGAGGAAGAATGTAGATATAATTTCCATTTTTATAGGGCACTAAATTTTCTCCTTTAAAAAGACATAAAACTGAATAATCCTCCTATTTACAAATCCTGCCCACAGGGAGATAATGCTAACTATGCCTGCAGATAAGATACTCTGCTTCAATAGTTTCCAGGTGGTAAGTATTCAAAGAGTGAGAAAGGGCATGGTTATTGATGGCTCAAACTGGCTGGGTGTGAGGTCACATAGCAGGCATACCAGGCAAAGGGTTAACTCCCAGTTACCAAAGCTACACAGATAAGCCATTCATAACCTTCGCTATTGCCAAACAAAATTCACAGAAAGTACGCTTAACCACAAGAGTCCAAAGGAAACCAGGCACTAGCAAAATTTTGAGGCTCATCAATAAGAAAAGATAAATACATATTCTGTGTATCTCAAAATCCTGCTTTATGAGTTTTAGAAGGGAATTCTTTTTCTTGATTAGGGCTCTCCCATTGTATAATTAAAACCAGCTTTGGTTTATAAAAAGTATCTTTGTCGGGATAATTTATTTTTAAGTGCAATGTCTTTGGGTGCTTTTACAAATCCAGGATAATTTTTGGAGCTTCCAGATTAACTGAGTATTGAGCATCACCCACAAGCCCTTTGCCACAACCAGAGAGCGTGAACATAGAAACAGACCCGCAAGCATGAAGATTTTGAAGCTACTAGAGGCACTGCCCAGTAAATTTAGATATAATGCCCCTCTTTTCTCTCCCTTTTCTTCACCTACAGTTTTACCAAGATGTAAAGGACTGGTGGCTCTTTGGGTTCTATTTCTGTATGCCTTTGGTGTGCACTGCAATCTTCTATACCCTTATGACCTGTGAGATGTTAAATAGAAGAAATGGCAGCTTGAGAATTGCACTCAGTGAACACCTTAAACAGGTAAATCTAGTAAGATCGTGAAAATTTGGCCATGACTGATTTGTCCCAGACAACAGAAAGCCCATATTAAATACTGGGTTTGGCAGATTTACTGTGGTTTCCTAAAAATAAAAATAAAAATAAAAATAGTGTCTTATAACCGTTTTCTTTATAGTTATAATATTAGAAATTTATTTTATGAATATGGAGAGCCTGCTTGTATAACAGGTGGCCCTGGAGGCAGGGCTAAATAGAGATCAACTATTCTCTTAGTTTGCCAAGAGTATATTAAACATGTGTGTTTGTGTGTCTGTGAATTGAATTGGGCTTGGAACTGTGCCATAATACAAGGAGGCATATGACTTTCTCCCCAAGCAGGCTTTGCAGTCTTGCTGTGCAAATAAAATACGAACATGAAACAATTGGAAAACAGAATCACAGGGTATGGTAACAGTAGCCTATGTCTTGGAAAACCAAGGAAAATGTAACACAAAGTCACAGAGACACTTGTCAGAGAGACTGAACTGTTCATAAAGGATAAATGGGTTTGATGGGGAAGAAGACAGGGCATTTCAGGTGGACAAGAGTCCAGTTAGGACATGGCATAGGCACCATGCATTTGGGGAGTGGGAAAAAGAGATCAAACTCATTAGAGAAACATCTAAGGTAAGACTTATGATAGGAAATGGGATTGACTACAGAAAAAGAGGTCAAATTTTGGAGAGTCCCCAAATTGTACATATCAGTAGGAAGCTGATCTTGGTTCCCACACCCCCCTCCCAGGTAGCAAACAGAACAGATACACCCATGGCTTTAGAGGAAAAATCTTTACACTTATACGTGCTGGCTCTGTGATGTTGGGCAAATTGCTTAATCTCTCTGAACCTCTAGTTCTTCATAAAACGTCTATAATAATGCCTGCATCTTTCTATACAAATATTGGTTCAATTTTAAGTCTTACAAAATTAAATGTATAAAATAATACATCAAGGCAATTACTTAATGCATGTACAGTGCCTCTAGTGCCTAGATCCCAACTCATAGTAAGTACCCAGAAAATATTTGACATGTATTAATTCAAAGAGTAAAACTAGAACTACAGGTAAGTTCTCAGTCTCAGCAGAGTATATAAGAACACACAACCACACCAAAAGTTAATGAGTTGTTGATGGCACCTGTAAATCTGCCCTATACAGTTGCCATACACAAGCACCATTCTTCATCATGACTCCTTTCAGATACTGTACTAATTTTTCTGAGCTTCAGCTTCTTATCTGTAAATTGGGCATAATAGTATATGAATTGATATTACCACAGAAATAAAGGAATTAAGTGCATATGTGTACTTTGTAAAATCTAACATGCCATACAAATCGTAGCTATTATCTTTTATTAAAATTTAACTGAAAAATCATATTGAGAAAATTTAGTATGACTTTGTCCAGGCATGAATGTTTCAAGTGCTCCAGATGTGAAATATATCAAGCAATTATTGCCTCTCCTACAGGGGAGGTAATTAGTCAGAATAGATTTGCAAAAAATAAAACTAATGTTTTTCAGTGTTGAATTTTTCATTAGTACCATGATTGAGCCTGTTTAAGCTATAAAAGTTACCTGCTCTGAAAATAATTAAATAGGGACTGGTTGCAATAATAACAGGATGCTGCTTCACATTTACAATGTGAAGACAAAAATTTGTCTCTGAAGAGCATATCATCTGCTTATTTGATTCTTCCAAGCACCCTGTCTTATAGACAGGACAGGCGTCCCTATACAGTTGATTATCGAAATGGAGATTAAAACCGAAGTCTTCATCCTATGAGGCATTGCCTAGTGTCATACCCGAAGCTGTAACACATTCTAACAGCAGGAGAGCAAGCCTGGCTGGATGGCCTTCCATTGGGGCTGTGGGGACCTAAGCTCACAGGGAAAGGCCCTGTCACCCTTGGACTATATGGCTCTATATGGACTATATGACTATACAGCTCTATGTGGACTATATATATGGCTCTCCTTTTTGCTTTCTGAGTGGTTTTCTCAAATTTCTCTTCATTATTCTGACAACAACTTTGATCAGTTAGGGTTTGTGTTTGGATACTGGTAGTGGAAAACCCAAAATAACATTGAGTAAAACAAGTAGAGGTTTCTTCTTTCTCTCACAGCAAAAAAAAAAAAAAAAATCAGATGTCACTGGTTCAGTGCTCAAGGGACCCAGAAGCGAGGGCTCTGCTGTTTTGCTGACTTGTCCTTTAATTTTGGAAGACAGAAGCTACAGCTCTACCTTTATATCAGATTTCCAGGCAGCAAAAAGGGAAAGAATATAGAACACATTAGTGTGTGTGCATCAGAGGAATATCCTCCACTGTTTAGTAGCTTTTCCAGAAACCTCACACAACAATTTCTGCTTGATCTCAGTGGTCAGACTGTCAGGTGGCCATGCACAGATGATTAGCCTAAACTCCCCTGCTGCAGTAACAAAATCAAGGATCTGACTGATAGTAAGGAAAACAGGAGAATAGATATTGGTTAGGCAAATACCAGACCACCATGGCAACATATTAATATTACTTTTTGAAGGATCATCCTCTTTGAGGATGTACTCAAGGGGAATCACCTCTCCCCCAGTCCCCTCCTTTTCTCTTTTTCTGGTCATATTGTCTTTTCAGTGTCTTTCAGCACAAAAGGACCCTTTAAAATGATCCTCTGTTCCTACAGATTGGAACTCTTTATTTTCTCAATCATTGCTCAGCTTGTATGTTCTCTGAAGCCATAGCCCAGCTATCCCACCCAATAACTCTGAAAGATTAAAATAAAAAATCCAGTCCTTTGGGCTAGAGCAGCAATTTGTGACAACTGCCTTGAAATCTTTTTAAATGGCTCTATTAATCATGTGGGTTTATTGCAGGCTTCCCATACTTAATGCTATATGCTTTGGGTTGAACCAGCATTTCCCTTCCAAATCCTGTTTTCAATCAATTTTATTTTGACATTAACTGATCCCAGTTACAGATAAGTTGCATTTTATGTTCCTAGTTAGGCTTTCAAATGCATGCATTGTAGTAGTCAAGCATGATGCACACAAATGACTGGTCTGGTTGCAGATAATTCCTAACCTATGATTTTTCTGGTCCTACACAAACTCTCAAGTATGTAAACCTTCAAATAGAAGTCAGTCCAGGGTCAACATGTCCCAGTTCTTCTAATCATCATTGCTGATAATGCTTTACCCTCATCCCTCTGTTTGCAAACAAGATGTCTTTGGAAGCTACATGTCATTAGTAAAGGAATTTTAAAAGCAAAAAACTCCCAATGCTAGCTTTCTTCAACATCAAGAAATGGAGAAAACACATTCTATTGGCTTTTTCTCTTCTATTTTCTACTTCTGTTTTCCAAATACCTTTGTGGATTTGTTCATTATTATGCTAGGTTCAGTCACCTTGACTGCCATGCTGTCATTAATGCTAGTTATGCATTATTGAGGCTTTTAGCTAGCCCTTTCCTCCTTACACACACACACACACACACACACACACATACACACACACAGACACTCAGCCCCAGTGTTGGCTCAGCAACAGCCAGTTCCCATTTTCCTGACTTCGAACTTCTGTCCTGACCCTAATAACCAGCTTGAGGCCACCATCCTTCCTGGCAGCTGCCCAAAAGAATCATTAGCAACTCCTTGATTAGAAAGTTGGACTCCAAATTGTGAAGAGAGGGAGGCACCATGAGGCATGCTGCTCTGGCTCTTTATAAAGTAATTCTTTCTCTGCTATCTACAACTTCCTTTGTATAGTTCTTTCCTCTGGTAGAAAAACACTAAACTTACTGTACTTTTTTCCCTCTCACTTTCCTTTAGCGTCGAGAAGTGGCAAAAACAGTTTTCTGCTTGGTTGTAATTTTTGCTCTTTGCTGGTTCCCGCTTCACTTAAGCCGTATTTTGAAGAAAACCGTGTACGATGAGATGGACAAGAACCGATGTGAATTACTTAGGTACGGTCCTGTATACTTGTTAGGAAGTCAGAGTTTCTCTGATTGTCATACTGATAATACTTTTACAAAACCATCTAAGTCTACAGTCTCGTTAGGCCTGAAAATTAAAACTGCAAAGTTGAGGGATCCCTGGGTGGTGCAGCGGTTTGGCGCCTGCCTTTGGCCCAGGCGCGATCCTGGAGACCCAGGATTGAATCCCACGTCGGGCTCCCGGTGCATGCTTCTCCCTCTGCCTGTGTCTCTGCCTCTCTCTCTCTCTTTCTGTGTGACTATCATAAATAAATAAAATTAAAAAAAAAACTGCAAAGTTGATTATTTTTCTTTAGCTGACATAGCCCGTGACTGATCCTAAAGTTTGTGCAAGCCCTATCTGTAATTTTGTGGCTCCCCTCCTGAGGCTGTGCATGATGGTTTGAGCTAACCAAGTGGCAAGAATATCAGTAAATGTTCTGCAGAAGTGAAACTGCCACTTAAACAAGCACTTTAAAAAAATTCTGACTGCCACCTATAAGAAATGGCTCCCGGGCAAGAAAAATGCTTCTTCTAGGGATAAATGCTAGTTAGCAGATTTAAAAACATTGTCTTCTAATTATTCCACACTTTTCTTTTGTTCTAGTTTCTTGCTGCTCATGGATTACATCGGTATTAACTTGGCAACCATGAATTCATGTATAAACCCAATAGCTCTCTACTTTGTAAGCAAGAAATTTAAAAACTGTTTCCAGGTAAGACTGCTTTGCACATATTTTTTAAGGACAACCAAGTGAATATATTGAGTAGGCAACGAGCATGGCTAATTCTAGTAGAGAAGTGAAAATCATATTTTGTTACCCAGAAAGAGGGTCAGATTGTCAGCATAAAGCTATATTATGAGAAAAAATGTCAGAAAAGCAATACCAATTCAGACAATACAATATTCAGAGGTTCAATAAAAAGAACTATGTTAATTTAGTATGCTGCTTTAAAAAGAAGTGCTCAACTATGGAGTCCAGGCTCCAGAGAATACATACAACCTGGTCATGCCTCACATTATCTTAGACGTTAACCACAGCCTCAACAAAACATAAAGTGTGTCATTAAAAAGAGATCTTGCTAAACAATAGTATATTTAATAATAGCCTCTTCAAGGATAGTAAATGCTGATAGCCCTGGCAATCTGAAATAATGTATTTTCATTTAAAATCAGTTTCCTTCTGTTCTTCAAACTTCCTTACAGCTAAACCAACCCATGTCCTTTAGAAGCTCCATGTACTTCTTCCTGAAGTATCAACTCTCCAGTTCCTGGGATGATTATGGAGTTAATCCTAACTGGATTTTGTTATCTTTGGCCAGGATGTTTCACTTCAATTTACGGCACATAATAGGAATTATAGTATAGAGGTCAAGGATGCAGGATCTAGAAGCAAACAATCTTGATTTACATCACAGCTCTGTACTCACTGCCTAACCCGGGTCCAGTTGGTACCCCTCCAGGCTCCTCAGTTTGATCATCTGTAAGATCAGACAATCACTGTATGTAATAGGTAGGATTCAATGGGTTAATATATGTTAAGCACTTGAGACAATACTAAGCTCTCAGTATGAGTTTACTATTATTATTATGAGGGATAGAGAAGAGAGGAAAAACACAGTGGCTGCCCTCATGGAACTGACTATCTAGAAGGAGACAGTATATTAGCTAAAAAATCTTACAAATCGATGAATCTTGGTATGGAAGTTATAGTTGTTACCCTTTTGAAGTCTACGTGATAATGTTTACAAGTCATGATGTGCTCTAACAAAGATTCTGCCCAAAGAAGGGTTGACTAAAATGCCGGTCATAACTAATACATCATATAATCTGGAGTTAATATCATTTTATTTAATTTACATATTAATTACAGGGGAAGGGAAAATCAAGGTACAAACTCTCAGAAATTAAACATATCTTTTGATCTTCATTCAAAGGCAGCATATGCAGGAGAACAGAGGGAATCTAGAGGGTCCTGGATTCTAATTCCAATTTTGCTTATTTGCCCTCTAAGACTTCCTGTCCTCATTAATAAAATGAGGAAAATAGCACCTACCACCTAAGGCTGTTGGGAGCATCAGAGGAGCTGCCCAATGCAGAGAGCCACATAGTGGCTCACACTGCAGAAATGCCAGGCCCCTCTGGACCCTTCTCCACGCGTGCCCACCCCAAGTTATAGGACATGCTCCCTTGGGCCAACAGTGCCTTCCCTTCTACTTTGATTTGGTGAATAAATTAAACAAGAAATAAGGCATCTATTTCTCATCACTAGAATGGACAGTTTAACTTCTACCTAGAGAATTCAGGCTCCATACTTTAGATTACCATTCAGGTTCACATTCTGTCCTCAGATTTTGTTGGCAGGTGCCACATGGGTTGGTAGGCTCCTTTATTTAGAATCTATTCCTTCTTCCAGTCTTGCCTCTGCTGTTGCTGTTACCAGTCCAAAAGTCTGATGACCTCGGTCCCCATGAATGGAACAAGCATACAATGGAAGAACCATGAACAAAACAACCACAACACAGAGAGGAGCAGCCATAAGGACAGTATAAACTAGACATCTTAAAAAACATTAATCAATATTCCTTCAAATTCTATTGGAGAAAAAAATCACACAGCAACTGTGTTTCCAGAAATCTTTTCTCCCGTCCTCCTGTGACTCAACCCCTACCCCAGAAAAATTCTTTCCAAAACATCGGAGGGTGGACCAGTTTATAGTCACAAATTCAATGAATCTTACTACTTTAATTTATCTAATTTACATAGTCTGCATGTTATATTCAGCACTAAAAAATGGTGGGAGTTGGTAGGGGAAAGAAGACTGGTCGATTAAATCAGAAGGATATTTACTAGTTTTGGATGAAAATAGAGTCTTCCAGTACATAACAGCTTCCATGGCAGTTCTGTAGAATGTTCAACGGGAACTGGTCACCATGAAAATTTAGGGATTATGACAAGGTTTTCTATGTTTTTTTATTGGCCAGACACGGTAGCATGAGCAATTAGGTTAATGTTTTTCATGTCACTTTTTTATTTTTAAAACATCAGTTCTCAAGCTGCAACAAATACAGGAACTTAAAGAACATACTCATATCCACATGTGGCAGTTTAATAGCTGCCATTCAAAGAATTTTTAAGAACCTGTATTTTCTTTTGTAAGAGTGTTTCATTATAGAGATCTGGAACATATTTTTATGTTAAATTTTAAAATAATGCTTGAATCAGATAGTTCTATTTTTCACAAGCCCAATCTTTTTTAATGTAGTTAGATATTTTATGTAAAATCAGTATCAGGCACCAAAATTTAAATGTAAGTATCATTCAACTATACCCAAGACTTCAGTGGAATGTATCAACATGTAACTCACACCTAGTATAAAAAGACTAAATACTTTCTAGATTTGGAAATTTTCATTGAGATTTTTTTTGGTAATACTAACATGTATGTGTGTATATGCATATATATGTACAAATACATGTATGTATATATGTACACACATATATACGATATACATATCATTTCATATTCTTTTGATTTCTCTTAAAATGTTAGCTGTCGTTAAGACTTTTTTGGTCATTTCCTTTTCCATATAAGAAACAATTTCAAAGTGGCCAGCTGAGTTTATCATGTCAGTGAGATAAAATTACTCCCAATGCCACCATGAATTTACAGTTCTTCACTTCTCTGGGTTTCCAGTATGACTCTAAGCACCTCTCCCACCCCCACTCCTCACACGGTCTCCATTTCAAAGGGCCCACAATGACTTTTGCTGGGCATGTTCCAAGATGTTTACAGACTGTGAGTACAGCAGAAAACCTTTAACTGTGTGTGTATAAATATATATAAACAACTGTACATTTCTTTTAGCCAATTTTTCTGTAATTGTCTTTATGGAATGTACCTGTGTGCGTGATAGATGCATGGGTGTGATGGTATGTATGGACTTAATATAATCTAATAATAATGCCCTGTAGTCATACCACAGCATACACTCTAAAGTGGTTGTTTATCATGACAACTGGCCTTAGCCAGTTTTAATCTGTGTTCATAATTCTTGTGAACATGTCACCATTACAAATGGACTATGGGAGGCAGCATGAATGGGATAAGCCATGGGTTAACAATAGTGTTTATTTAGCTGGTTGGTTGGTTGGTCTGATAAAACAGCATTTGGGGTTGTACTTTTTCCTGTGCTAGAGCAAAAGTCATTAAATGTTGAAGTATTATATTGTCCTGGTCCCTCAACTCAATATGCTGACGAGACTGACAAGAGGTCTGATGTTTCCTATCAGACTTCACCAGAAAGATTGCTAATGATACATTAGCTAAGCTGATTTGTTAGGCTATATTTTAGCATGGTCACATATAAGTGATATCAGGTTCCAGTTGATCCAATTGCAGGGCTCCTTTACGTGTTAGCAGTTGAATACCATAACTTAACTGGTGCATCACGTACAATGATATATACCTATAATATTAAGCCATAGTTCACATCATTTTGTTTAGACAATTGTCTTCTTTTTTAAGATAGTTTGTCTCCTGCATATGAAAAAATGCATTTTACAAGTTCAGAAAGCCATAGGTTTCTGAATAACACACAGGCTTCAATGCACATTTTGTTTATGGACCAGTAAGTAGCCATGGTTTATAAAAGGATTATTTCCAATTTCTGCCTTTATCACATCTTTCCAAGTAAATCTGTAGAAGTGAGCCAGAAGCCAAGGCCCCTGCATTGGCAGTGGCCCATAAGTATGAAATAAAAGTTTACAGAAGCCTTGCAAGTGTCTCTTCATTTTTACATAGTTCTACATAGGAAATGTTGATTACGTGATGCCTATTGCTAACCTCTCCCTAGTAAGAGCCCAGCAAGCATTTTACTTTCAGATACTTCCTAACTGTATTCTATTCTCAACCTACTTTGTTATACTGAACACTTAACGCTTTCATTCATTCCTTAATTCACCTTTCCAGTATATTTTACTAAGCATCTGCTTTGCACCATTCTTCTAGGTATTGGGGACACAGCAATGAACAGAACAGGCAAAGTTCCTGCTCTCATGGAGCTGGCAGTCTAGAGGAGGGAGCTGGATAATAAACAATGCATCAGGTGGATACCTGGAGGAAGAGACTCATATATATCCAAGTGCTTATTTGACATCTCCAACTGAATGGCCTACAGACATACTATATCTAAAACTAAGCTACTCATATCTCTCTAACCTGCACTGCCCTACTGTTCCTCTGCTCGTGTATTAGTCAAGGTTCTCCAGAGAAACAGAACCAACAGGATATATAGATAGATAGATGATAGCTAGCTTGCTAGATGGCTAGATAGAAAGAAGAGGAAGTTTATTATGGGAATTGGCTCATATGATTATGGAGGTAAAATATCCCATGAGTTGCCATCTATAAGCTGGAGAACCAGGAAAGACAGTGATATAATTCAGTTCAAGTCCAAAGGCTTGAGAAAAACAGGGGAGCCAATGGTATAACTCCCAGTCTGAAGCCAAAAGCCTGCGAACCATGGAACAGCCTGCTGGTATAAGTCCCAGAGTCCAAAGGCCCAAGAACTAGGAGCACCAAAGTCCAAGGGCAGGAAAAGATGGATGTCACAAGTCAGGAAAAGACAGAGAAGTCACCCTTTCTCCACCCTTTTGTTCTTTTCAGGCCCTCTATAAATAAATGATGCCAAGTAGATTTGCTTTACTCAGCCTCCTGATTCAAATGTTAATCTCTTCTGGAAATACCCTCATAGGCATACCCAGAAGTAATATCTTACTAGCATTCTTTCTGGATGTCTCTTGGGCCAGTCAAGTTGACACATAACGTTAACCATCAAAGTTCAGTTAAAGACAGCTCCATCCTTTGAGCTGTCCAGATGAAAACCTTGAGGGGCACCCAGGTGGTTCAGTGGTTGAACGTCTGCCTTCGGCTCAGGTCATTGTCCCAGGACCTGGGTCCAAGTCTCACATCAGGCTCCCTGTTAGGAGCCTGTTTCTCTCTCTGCCTATGTTTCTGCCTCTCTCTGTGTGTCTCTCATGAATAAATAAAATCTTAAAAAAAAAAAACCCTTGAAGTCATTGTCCATTCTTTCTCTTATATCCTATAATCAATGCCTCAATATATCCTGACAGCCCTGTCTTCAAAATAGATTCCTAATTTTTTTTTTAAGATTTTATTTATTTATTCATGAGAGACACAGAGAGAGAGGCAGAGACATAGGCAGAGGGAGAAGCAGGCTCCACGCAGGGAGCCCGATGCAAGACTCAATCCCGGGACTCCAGGATCACACCCTGAGCCAAAGGCAGATGCTAAACCACTGAGCCACTCAGGGATCCCAAAAATAGATTCCTAATTTGACCATTTCTCTCTCTCTGCCTCTACTTCCCTATTCTGAGCCACCAACACCTCTTGCCAGAATAACCACAATAGGCTTCTATTATGCCTACTTGTTTCCAGCCTTGTAAATACTATACTCTAATTGAAGCCTGTCCCTTGACCCGCATAAATGGTCTAAAGGTATTCACATTTCCAAGCTAGCTTGACCAGCTCTCCTGGGGAGTTTTCCAATAACAACTAAAGTAGGAAAGAGCCCTTTCCCACTGTGGCACACTGGATAGGACATGAGTCTGGGAGCTGTTGGCCACCATGGTTTGGCCACTATGAGTAAAGTAAACCTAGAGTGTTATAAAGATGGAAAAGGGCATATAAGTTCTTGGTGCCAGTTTTCCCTGATGCATTCCCATGGTTTGAGTAAGCGAACTAACATATTTACCTTTCGTCCTATGCTAATTAAACTTGGTTTTTCATTGCTTCCAATACATACATTCTAAGAACATCTCATCTAAACTATCTTGATTTATCTTTCCTTATTGCTTAAATTAAGAGACTTTATGTTTTTTAGAGTTTTAGTTTATTTATTTATTCATGAGAGTTGAGTGGAAAGTACAGAAAATTCCCATATGCCCTCATTTTCCCTTTCCCTACAAAGAGTTCTCCAGGGCTTCTGGGTGGCTCAGTTGATTAAGCATCTGCCTTGAGCTGTGGTCATGATCCCAGGGTCTGGAATGGAGCCCCGCCATTGAGCTCCCTGCTCAATGGGGAGTCTGCTTCTCCCTCTCCCTCTGCCCCTCCCCGCTGTTTGTACCCTCTTGCTCACATTCTTTCTCTTCCTCACACTCTCTCTCTCAAATACATAAATAAAATCTTTAAAAGAGAGAGAGAGTTCTCCCTATTATTTCCCTTTTGTGTTAGTGTGATATACGTGATGAACCAGGATTCATACAGTATTATTAAATAAAGTGCATAGTTTACATTGGGGTTCACTGTGTTGTACATTGTATGGATTTTGATAAATGTATAGTGACAGTTATCCACCATTATAGCATCATTCAGAGTAGTTTCACTGCCCTAAAAATCCCTTGTGCTCTACCTTTTCTTTCCTCCTTCCTTCTCCCTCTTGGTTCATCTCTTCACCCAATATAAATATAGTGAACATGCTCCATTATTACGCTGTGTGAGTTGCTGGGAATACAATACAAGATGTATAAATAAATAAATTCTCTGAAGTGCTTAGTGATGACTCAGTAGATGTCGGCATAGGGGCCAATAAAGGCACAAAGACAAAGTAGTCAAAATTCTTTCAACTTCAGCTGGTGACATTAGTGAACAAACACAGTGTGACGGTTCTTGCTTCTACAATTCTTATTTTAACGCAAAAATATGTCACTGCCTGGAGAATGGCATAATGAAAAGCAATATACTATTGACTCTACCTTATGAACTTGTTTAAGCTGTAAACACATGTTATTCTCCATTCAAAAATAAACCTAATATCAGTGCATTTAAAATTATTAAAGTAATGAAACAAATTGGAGATTAAGCCAGGAAATAGCCAAGACAAATATGAGTCTTTGCTAGCCTATTATCTATATCATTATTTTTAATAATATTACTAGTCTATAATATAGTATTAAACAATATATACCAGTATACAATACTACCAGTATTCCCAAGCCTCTCTAGGCCTGAAATTCTGAAACTACGATTCCTTCATTTGTAACATAATCAAATACAGCACTCTATTTATTGTTATCTCAAAAAAGCAAAGTTAAATCAGGGCACAAGTCCACCATATGCAGTTGTCTCTGAAATTCCAGTGGGGTCTTCATATTGAAAACCATTCCATGTTGTGGTTGTTGTTGTTGTTGTTGTTGCTGTTGTTGTTTTAGTAATCTTACATTTTGGAGAAGCTTCTGTCACACTTTCCTCTAAGTAGTTACAAAGACAAGCTAGTGTCTATATTTGGTCAGCACTGATACTCTGACTTTTTTTGTTTCCAAAACTGAAAGGAGAGGCCACAGTTCCTAGAACCAGGGAATAATCGAGAACCAAAAATAACACTGTAACTGGAAAGCTAGGCTTTCCCCATAAAGCAAACTAGCATGGATCACTTTTGATTTGATGAAGCCAGAAGTCCTAACATTCCATACATTCCCCCCCGCCCCCCGCCCGAGCTTTTAGCATCAATGTTATTTGGTAGATTTCTTTGTTTCTTCCTCATAGGTAATAAATTAGGAACAACGTTGCCAAACCTAGGTATAAGAAGAAGAATCATGGAATCTCCTGAGGGAACATAGAGTATTCCACAAATTTTTCCTTTTTGGCCTTAAACCACAGTCCTTTCTTAAATTATCTACATGGAACTGATCATCTTTCATTTTAACTTGATTCTATGATGGATACAATTGTCTACTTGGTGCTGTGTGACAGATTTGTCCCAGAAGGGAGACAGTATGTAGTAATGTCTGCTGTCCGGACTGCGTAGCAGTCTGATATGGTCAGCCAAATCACAGGCCCCAGTGCCCAAGGGCACAGCTCTGACTTACTCCACTTAGGCAATTTTTACAGAATAAAGCCATTTCTCTATGAACGTCAGCTCTAGTTCTCTCAAAGTGTGACAATTGAGATTAACTACAGTTAAATACTTCTGGGTTTTTTTTATCATCTTGAAATGAGAAAATCTACTGAATATGATCAGGTGAAGGGAACATGTGCGTAAATGTATTTTTTAATGTATAATGAAAAACTGGTCTCTCAGATCCAGTCTTTACTTTATGAAACCTAATGGAGTTAGACCTGGATCACTGCTCTTCATTTACAATCCACACCTGGTTGGGAGGGAGGGATTTTTGCTGACCAGTTCAGGAAAAACAGGGCCAAATGGGCTGGGATGGAGGGTAGGGTAACTTCCCAAAGGAAAACCCACATGGCCTTAGAAAGGGGAAGGGAGAAGAACTACATCACTTCCTTTCTTCATCTTTGAGGATATTGTCCACATATCCTGCTACTCCTTATCTCTGCTGTTTTTTTACATTGTTAGCTTAGTTAATTCTTCAACTTTTAGTACTTTCTTTAAAAAGAATTTTTGCTCTTTAAATTATAAAAATAACATACAAAATAGATCTGTAATATATTTAAAGCCCTCTCAGAACAAAACAATAATTAATGAATAATCCATGTATTCAAGGGCAGGAAATCTTTGTACATGAAACTTTAAATACAATATAAGATATATTTAAATACATTATACTTACATATGTATCTTACATTTATCTAATCCTTGTGCTACAATAAACAAGGCTACATTGTACTTCCTTATACAAGTCTTCATGGAGATTTGTCTGATTTCGCTGGGACAAGTAAAGAGGAGTAGGATTGCTGCTGGATCACAGGGATTTTGCACAGTTAATATCTTTGCATACTGCCAGATTGTCCCCACCAGGTCTGGGTGGAGCCATTATTATTTCAGGGCTTGGGGTGCCTTGCAACTAACTGCTCCACTTTACACTGGCCGGTAGCATATACCTTTCAGCATATGTACAGATGCTGTTAGAGATCTGACCACATCCTCCTGGATCCCTTGTACCAGCTCTGTTCACCCATCCCTAGCTTCGTTGTTTTTGCTACTGTTTGCAACTGCCCTTGGAGCCCCCTAACTTATAAGGAGAAGAGGAAGTGACTGTGAATTTTATGTCCACCTACAACCCCCACCATGACCTGTGAACAACAAATTACTGGTGTGAGAGTACAAAAGTCCAGCTCTTATGCCTCAGGTGGGGCTCGCACCAAGAACCCCAGGAGATGGGGCTGAGTCTACGACTTCTGAAAGCTCATCTTTCACTATGGCCTGGAAACTCTCTGAGCAGTAAGCTTCAGGCAGTTGTAGGGCTTACCTCCTCTGTTTTCCTTCACTTTTCTGAACTACGTTTTCCCAAGTCTGCTTCTAAGCCCATACTGGCTTCTTCTTCAGGGGCTGTGCATTAACAAACCAATTACGCACAAATCCTTGGCTTGAGCACTGCTTCTGGAAGAAGCTAACCAAAGACAGCACATTTTTCATTACACTGCTGAATGTGATTCACAAGTTCTGACAATGAACATGTTAGATTCTTTAGCACACTGAACTGGGGCTCATATTTGAAATTACACTTTTAATTTCTCCTCTGGGACATCTTAGGATGTATGAGCTCTTCCTACTAATTGGTAGTCCAAATTTCCTCATCCTCAACTTTCGTCCCATTTGCTATGAAAGAGCATGGCCTTTCTGTTGGATACTCACACAGACCACTCTAGGAGCTCCATTTCAAGCCCTAGGTTTTTCTGCATATCTAACATTATATCTAATGGAATTTGACTGTACTTACCCTTAGGAGAACATGCCTCTCCCAAGTGTCTGACAGATGAAGGTGTCAGTCAATTATGAAGCTGGAAATCAATGAGAGGTAACAATATTAGTCAGCTGGGGGTTGGGAAGTAAGGTAGCAAGTACAGACCACTCTTTCAAAGGATTGAACAATGAGTGTACCAGAGAAATGGGATGGCAGGTTGAGGAAACAGCAGGGTCAAAGAAAAGGCTGTTGTTCTTTAAGAGAAAAACAACTTCAGCATTTTTAAGAAGGAAGAATTGAGGCCAGTGAAAGGAAAAGATCATGGATGGGTGAAGAAAAGAAAGTAATTGATGGGTCAAGCTCCCAGAGAAGATGAAAAGAGTCAGAAATGGCAGTCTTTAGTAGAAGGAAAGATTTTAAACTAAAAAACTTTGTGTGTCTACTACATGTAAATGAAGGAAAAAGGAAGGAATGGGGGAAGGAAGGGAGGAAAGGAGAAAGGGAGGGAGGGAGTGAAGGGAGGAAGGAAGGAAGGAAAGAAAGAAAAAAAGAAAAAAGAAAGAAAGAAAGAAAAAAGAAAGAAAGAAAAGAAAAGATGGGAAGGAGGAAAATTCTTCCTCACCGACTAATCAATAGCATTTGGTTCTTCAGGCATGTGGTTTCCTATATTTGATATTTAATTTATGCTGTCCTTTGCTACCACAAAGCCACACTGTACATCTTCCAACTCATTGAATGTCCTTTGTCTATGTTTTACACTTACAGAAAAGAACAGAGCCTGTTTGTACTGTAGGTAGAAGAGTGTCATTTTTAAATTAGACCTTACAAGAACATCCTGGAAAGATACCAAGTGCACCTATATGAACGAACTCTTTACTTTGGTCAGTTCCTAGCTAGAGGGACTCAGAGAAGACGACTTCTAGCTAGAGTCAGAGGGATCTCATCCACACTCTTCAGGCTATCTATAGGTGCCAGTGAAAACCATACCTGTACAATTTTTTTTGTAGTGAACATATGTAACTTGCTCTGTAGAAATAGTACATGCATAAAAAGAGAAAACTTATCTTTGATTTTTTTGTGATGATAGTTAAACCTTCTTTAGTTTAACAATTAGTTAATGGGTTCTCCAGAGAAACAGAACCAATAGAAAGCACATATATAGTCATATGTAAGAGATTTATTGCAGGAATTGCTTCACATGATTATGGAGGCTGAGAAGTCCCACAGTCTGCTATCTGCAGACTAGAGAACCAAGAAATGAGATCAGTCACTCCAAGTCAATAGACCCTAGAATCAGGGGGCCAATTGCACTAGTCCTGGTCTGCAGGTGAAGACCTGAGAACCAGAAGTTTTAATGGTCAAGAGCAGAAGATAGATTTCTCAGCTCAAGCAGAGAGAACAAATTCGCCCTTTGTCTACTTTCCACTTTATTTTTCTTTCCAAGCCCTCAACAATTGGGTGATGTTCAACTGCAATGGGGAGAGCAATCTTCTTTATCATTCAAATGCTAATCTGTGGGACACCTGGGTGGCTCAGTGGTGGAGTGTCTGCCTTTGGCTCAGAGCATGATCTGGGGGTCCTGGAATAGAGTCCCTCATCAGGCTCCCTGCAGAGAGCCTGCTTCTCCTTCTGCCTATGTCTCTGCCTCTCTCTTTGTCTCTCATGAATAAATAAATAAAACCTTCTTTTAAAATTGCTAATCTCTTCCAGAATCAGTCTCATAGACACACCCAGAAATGTTTTATCAGCTGAGTATCTCTTAGCCCAGAAAA
Organism: Canis lupus familiaris; assembly: GCF_011100685.1. Classification (NCBI taxonomy): domain Eukaryota; kingdom Metazoa; phylum Chordata; class Mammalia; order Carnivora; family Canidae; genus Canis; species Canis lupus. Next base: position 46,235,703 of record NC_049236.1, read on the forward strand.
GTGAAAACAAAATTGACATATAAAATTAATCATCACAGTTATACAATAATTACAGAAGAAAAACCAAAATCAGTTCATTACATGTTTATATTTTCTTAAAGAACCTATGAGGGAAAATAAATTTCCAATAAGCTGGAAGATGCATACCATCTACATAACTATGCCTTAAAGCCTTTATTTTATCTCCCAGTCTCATAGCAGTTCCAGATTAAAGAGTCTTTCTCGCTGTTTCAAATCTCTCAGGCAGGCTAGCTGGTGGAGAGTAAACCCTGAAGCACTCCAACATGTGTCCCTTCCCTTCCTCTGTGTCTCCATAAAGATTCTATAAAATGGTAGACTGTTTCCCAACTCATCCCCTTCCACTGAGTGCTCCATTTCCAAAAATACCTAGGCCTAAAATCTATCAGGAAGAAGGGAGCCTGAGTTCATTACTTCCTCCGTGTTGACCCTCTGTTTCTCAGATTCTACATCATCTGCAGATATTCAGCAATTGCACTACAAATTGCACAACTCCTTGGGCTTGGTTACTGGTATAGTCATCCACTTTTGTCATCATCCCAGCATCCAGAATCTCTTTCAATCAAAAAGTGGAAGGGTCATGGGAACTTAATATGCTACTGCACCACGAATTGGTTCGGGAAAGAAAAAATGGGGTAATTTCTAACCATGCTTGGGATCACATAGCATTCCACCAGGTTGTCCCAGGACTCCAGGGAACAGTGTGTGGTTACGCTCGAGTACTCTCATCTAGGAATTATGTTGCATGATGCACAATCTTACAAGCTCTTGCCTCTGTTGATTACACAGTATGCAACAAGTAAAAGATTGTTACTCTGATTTCAGCTTAAATGTCACATCCTCAGAGAGACCTTTCCTGACCACACAATGTAAATTAGTCACCCAGTCACTCTACCATATCATTCTGTTTTAATTCTCTGCACAACACGTATTACTAAGAGATACTTTTTTTACTTAAGTTTATTTGTCTACTGCCTGCCCCCTCCCATTAGATAAAGGACCTGGTCTATCTTGTTTTTTGTAATATTTCTAGTGCCTGGAATAATGTTGGATGGCACATACTTAGCCCTCAATATGTATATGTTAAATTAATTAATTACATCAAGGCAATACGATAGAAAAAAATGGCTAAGAGGCTACCTTGAAGCTACTTTTAATATAGGATGGTCAAAGAAAGTCTTTCCAGGAGATGATTTTTGAGCCAAAACCTGTATGACAATTAGAAAAGAGTATAAGGTTTTGACTATTACACTGGCCTGAACATTTTTATTGTTGATATGAGACTGTTCTTGTGAAGAAAGGGCTTTATAACTATTGAAGAATGACCCAAAAAAATTATGGTATTGGCCCAAGATTTCAACAGAACAAGTACAGGACTGGACCCACAGAGTGGGTTTAAAAGAAGTAATGAGAAAAATCATTTTCAAAGAGGTAATGAGAGAAATCACTGCTTCCAGAACATGTTCCTTTTCAGTAACCCAGAATTGTTCTTCCTTGAAGCTCCTTCCACTATTAAGGCTTACTAACCTAAGAGAAAAGAATAGCTGATAACAACTAAAATAAAAGTTCCCAGTGAAAACATAAGAGAAGTTCAACCAGATTAGGAAAAATACATGCTTTCCTACTGAGCAGTGGGAAAGCTTAAGAAGGAATAATATGCGCATTTCACCTAGGTTCTCTTGGGCTTTCACTGCCCACACCCTGTACCCCTAAGATTTAGCCAGTGGAAGGGTTGATTGTGGAAACAGAAATCAGGTAGAAAAGAGAGACAAACCTCAGGCTGGTAAACTGTGCCCTGTGTAGAAAAAGGTTTGAACACTGCAGTTTCTATTTGTAACACATGAGCAGACCATCTCACAGAGCATCTGCTGACCTAAACTAATATGGGTGTCTGCAGCTACTGAGAAACAAGAACAAATTGTTAGAGAGGGAGAATTGTATTGGCTATCCTCAAGCCTTCTATACTTTTCCGTGCAATGTGGAAAAAATATAGATGTTCCTACCAGCTCCTGGAGAAGGTCATGGAAGCCAGCCAAGAGTTAAGATCCAGAGAGCTTGCCTTTGGGTTACTACAGAGAAAGGTGAGATGACACCAAAGGCCATAGGCTAGACGGGTAGGGCAGAGAGCCAATCAAGGACAAGACTAGACATTTCAGCAGTGGATGCAGTGAGGACAAAAGTCACTCACTGGAGAGGTGTGAATGTATCCAACTGGTGATCAACAGAAAAACAGAGAATGATATCATCTGGTCAAGAATCCCTTTCCCAAACCTATGAGGATAAATAAGCTTCTCCCTGCACACAGGTGCCATCTTGGGCATAAGGAAAAGGAAGGGAGATATAGAAGAGAAACAACTCTGGTGGGGCTTATCTTATGAATTTTAAATTCCTTGAACATATACAACCATAAAAACGAATCTATACACTAGAATAGATGAAATTACCTTTTAATAATAAGCTTTAAATAATGATTTTCTACAATCACCAGGAATTTTCTACAATCACAAGGAACATGAGGTCAGTTACAGAAATACATACTTAAGATTGTTTCAATTTTGATCCTACTCTGTTTTGTATTACTTAAGTGTCCACTTCTATTGTGTTTGAGATGCTCAAGTACGCTCAGTTCAATTGACAAACCTCCACACTGAGTATCCAAGGATACCTTTGGTCTTATAGTTGTCCTAGAGACAAAGGTAGGGTACAAGTAAGAGAGTACCTTCCTCTATTTGCCTTCGAGCCAAAGAAAAGAAACTTAGGTAGGTATTGCTTCCATACCTACAGTGACTATATGATTTATTGGCAGGACACTTGAAGCTAATAATACAAAACTCCTAGTAAAAACCTGGACAATCAATGATGTGACTTTGAACTTCTCTGGAAGTGATCATTCTCTCTTTGTGTTGACCTCTACATTCTGATATACACTACTTCTCCTGCCCTCTCAACCTCTCCCAATTAAACCTATGTACCTCTTCTGTTGTCACTACCAAAAAAAGTTATATTTTCTATTTTTCTAAGTAGCTGTTAAGAAAAGATGATAGGTAGATTATCCTATCATCCATTAAACCATTATCCCGTGGCATTGGTTCCTTTTCCTCAAGAGCAGGAAAACCTTTCTCCAGAATATATTTCCAGATCTCCCACCCATAGAAGGGAAAAAAGAGCTTTGTTTTCCATGCTGGAGGAGGTTGCCCAAATATTCACTACTACTTTCCTCCTATTCCCAATAAGATAAATGACTTACACAAATGCCAAAAAGAAAAGACAAACCCAAAATGAATTTTGGGGACAAAAGTGACTGACTCAAGTAAAAAAAGGTGGCTAACCAAAAAAAAAAAAAAAAAACAGAAAATGTAGGATCCAATTAAAATGGAGGCTCTAACACAAGAGAGAGGCAAAGAAATTCCCCAGAATAATAAGGAACAGCAGCAGGCCTAGAGCAACCAGTGCAACTAGAAGCAGGAGAAAAGAAAGCTTGAGAAAGAAGAGTTTGTCTGCAGGGGAATATTGAGATAGAATTAGTGGAGTATTTTATACTGTCCAAATTGTGACATTGTTCCAATGGGATAATCAAAGAAGAGAAGATGTCTCTGTGTGTGTGTGTGTGTGTGTGTGTGTGTGTGTGAGAGAGAGAGAGAGAGAGAGAGAGAGAGAGAGAGAGAGAATGAGAAGGAGAGGGAGAGAAAGAGAAGGAGAAAGAGGTAAGACTTTATTTACCCAGAAAAATTAAATACCTAAAAGTTAAAACCTAAAAGTTGAAAGTGCTAGCCTCTGGGGAACAGATATCAGGAAAGGTAAAGGAAAGGGACTTCCTTTTCTCATTATTAGCTATAGTAGATTAAAGATAACCATAAATTCTTTGACACTCTCCCCCACAGAGGCTCTATTTTCCTTGCTCATGAACAAATTTGGGTTGACCTGTAACTGCTCACAAATAATGTACCAGTGGATGTGACATTCTACTACTTCCAGTTCTAGCTTTTTAGAGGATTAGAAGCTTCCACTGTGGTCTCATGAATTCCTGAACCAATATGTAAGAAGACCAACCACCTCCCTTGAGAGACCACATGGCCTTTAGACTGCATTAAAGAGAAATACCAACGGAGACCAACCTTCTAGCCACCTCACCAAGACAGAAGACATGGGAATGTAGCTGTTTTTGAATCATCAGACCAGCCAAATATATCTAGTTAGTGCTGTATGGAACAGAACAATCACCCAGCCAAGCCCTGCTTGAATTCCTGATCTAGAAAATCTTGTGACATAAAATTATTGTTGGTTTAAGCCATCACATATTGGAGTACTTTGTTATACAGCAGTAGATAAGTAGAAACTAAGTCTTTTAGTCTTCAAGAGTAATAAGTCTTTGGTACTAAATTCTTAATATGTATATATATATAATTTTCATAAAAATAAAAATTATTTTAAATAGTTTGACCCACAGTCACCTGGGTGGCTCAGTGGTTGAGTATCTGCCTTTAGCTCAGGTCATAATCCCAGGGTCCTGGCATTGAGTCCTGCATCAGGCTCCCCATGGGGAGCAGGCTTCTCCTCTCTGCCTCTCTCTCTGCATGAATAAATAAATAATACCTTTTTAAAAAATTAAAATAAAATAAAATAATTTGACCTGAAGAAGTTCAATGGATTATTCTGAGGTCAAGTTCATGGTTGCAATATTGCATTATAATTATACAAAATGTTATCCTTGGGCAAAACTGAATAAAGGGCATATGAAGGGGTCTCTCTATATTATTTCTTTTTTTAAGATTTTATTTATTTATTCATGAGAGACACAGAAAGAGAGGCAGAGACACAGGCAGAGGGAGGAGAAGCAGGCTCCATGCAAGGAGCCTGATACAGGACTTGACCTCGGGAATCTGGGATCAGGCCCTGAGCCAAAGGCAGATGCTCAACCACTGAGACACCCAGGTATCCCTCTCTATATTATTTCTTACATGAGACTCCACAGTTATCTAAAAATGAAAAGTTAAAAAAATAATTCAAAACTTGAATGTTTGTAACTTGTCATGCTTATTTATTTTTAACAAAAAAATCTTAATACCTTAGATATTATCCTACATTTTTCCACTTAATATATTTGGTACCTATTTCCAAGTCAGCATTTATAAGTCTAGATTATTAATTTTAATGGCTACATTATATTCTTCTATGTGGATCTGCTATAATTTGTTTAGCTAGCTAGCATCTTACTGATGGATATTTCCCTTTCTAGAGACTATGTACTCTATCAAACCACATTTCTAAATTCCTTTTGAGTAATAAAATTAAAAACTGGGGCAATCTGGCATTATTCTTCTACTATAGACTGATATAATTTATTTCTATCATTCTTATGATAATTCCTTTCCTGTCTTCACATCTTCCATAAGCATTTCTAGAATAGGTAAAACTACTTCTAAATCCAGGAAGTGTCCACAATCTATATATAGCTAACTCAACTTCTGGGTAGCAGACTGCAACTCCAACTGCTAGATGTCAGGGGAAAAAAAAAAAAAAAAAAAAACCCAAAACTAAAAACTCCAGACCTGAGTCATCCAGTTTAAAGGGGTTTCAGAAAAAAATGAAACCAGTAAAGAATACAGAAATATAAGAGAAAGAACTGATCTTCAAAACTAAGTCTCAAACACACAATGCTTCCAAAATCCATCATCCCAAAATAATTCTTTAATCGGACTAGCATTTTCTACATTAATGATATCATTAAGATCAAAAGAAAAAGTAAAAAGGATGTTCTAGGTAGATACACTGAATTTCTGCCCAAGAATAAGTCATTTTATCATCTAGACTCTCTGTACTTTTAAGAAGGTATATCTGAAGTGTATTATTTGCTCATTTGCTCATTCATTCCACAAATATCTAAGTGTCTGCTAGTATGTCAGAAGCAGACAAAGGCACCTCTTGCTCCTTGGAAGAGCTCATACTCTAGTGGAAGGACCAGGAACTAAGTTAGTAAGTATAACAAAGTGGCAGAGGGTAATAAAAATAAGCACATGATAGCACAAGGTTACATAGGAGGACATGCAAGGCTTTATGAAGGAAAATTTTAAAATCTTAACGTAGGGATAAGCAAGCATCATCTGTGGGGAAAAGCAATTATTCCAGGTGGAGAGCAGCATGGACAAAGTCCTAGAAGCAAGGATAGAGTTGAGTGTAGCTTGCAGGAGGGGGTGACTCTACAAGCAGTTACATACGGCCCAAGTATACAATGGAGCATGGGGTTCTATGAGAGGTAGCCTGGGTTCCGATCATATATGGCTGGGCGCCTTTCTGAAGAATTTGACATGTATCCCTCAAGTAAGGGGGATCTAATAAAGAAGAGCTTTGCTTGGGGTGAGCATATTTCCCAGTTTGACCAAGACTATTCCAGTTCATGCTTGTTGTCCCAGTGTGATTATAGTAGTGCTCACTTTCACATTCACATTTCACATTTCACTAGGGTTAAGATGATAACCCTAATTATCACTGTAGTTATGATAGATCTACTTCCAGTTGTACTCAGATCATTGAAAATCTGCTTATGTGAGAAATAAGAGACAAGAGAAAGAAAGAAGGAAGAAAATCTATTCCCCACCCTGGAGAAACACTGATCAGTACTAAATTAAACAGTAGTGAAAGAGTAAATGCAAAATTTTCATTAAGTACATGCAGCAGCAATTTTTGTAGTCTTTTGTGTTGTGAAACCCAAAAATATGTGGTCTGCAACTTGTACTTTTCTTTCTTATACTCATTCTTAGGATTTTCTTTCCTCTGGATATGATACTTGCTGATTTATAAAAGGAGTATATAAATATGATAATAATTATAAAAATGTAAAAGGAAAAATTAAAGTCTATATTCTTTCCCAAACCAAGGCCCAGCACCCAAATGACACCATATGAATTCATCAACTTACTAAATAGAATAAATCTAATTGGGCAAAATAAGAGAATAGTTTTTTTATTCTTCCACTGCCTTCAAACACGTTTGGACTGCCCTTCTCAGGGTTAGCTAATTCCTAAAATAGTCAACTAGTCTGCAAGTGCACTTTTCATAAGCAAACCAACGAATCCATAGCACATACCCCAACTACCTCCTTTATCCAACTGTCACACTTAGGGCCACTATCCCCCTGCCCTAATCACTCCAGGGCCAGGTGCCAAACAATGAGGCACAGTCCCTCCGCCCCAGAGCTTCTCAAAATTATTCAAATTAAGCGTGATACCAGAGAGATAACCAAATAAGACATCCCCACTAGCATCTCCTCAACCTCAACAATCTGGCATCCATACACAGTGTCTATGGCTCCCAAAATTGCCTTTGTGGGAGCTGCAGGACTCAGAACCATATGCTAAGGGATCTAGGAGTCTTGCCACATCCTACACCCAACCCTATGCTATGAGTTGCAGGATACAAAATCAACGTATAGAAATCAATTTTGTTTCTTTATACTTATACTTACAATGAAATATCTGAAAAAGAAATAAAGGAAACAGTCCCATCCACAACAGCACAAAAAAATACTTAATAAATTCAATCAAGAAGATGAAAGACCTGTACACTGAAAACTGTAAAACTTTGACTAGAGAAATTAATGAAGACACAAATAAATGAAAAAATATCTTATGTTCATGAATTAGAAGAATTAATATTGTTAACATGTCCATACTCCCCAAAGCCGCTCTAGATTCAGTATGATCCCTATAATAATTTTAATGGTATTTTTCACAGAAATGGAAAAAAATTTTTTTAAATTTATATGGAACCAAAAAAGGACCCCAAATAGCCAAAACAACCCTGAAGAGAGAAAAAGCTGGAGGCATCACACTTTCTGATTTCAAAGTATATCACAAAGCTATAGTAATTAAAACAGGATGGTAATGGTATAAAAATGAACATATAGACCAAGCGAATAGAATAGAGAACCTAGAAATAAACCCTTACATATATGGTCAACTATTGTTTGACAAAGGAATCAAGTACACTCAATGGCAAAATGATACTCCCTTCAATAAACAGTGTTGGGAAAACTGGTTAATCACATGCAAAAGAATGAAATTGAACCCCAATCTTATATCACTCACAAAAATTAATTTGAAATGAATTAGACTTAAACATAACACCTGAAACCACAAAACTACTAGAAAAAAATTGGAAAAATGTTCTTGATACTGATCTTGGCAATAACTTTTTTGGATATGTCTCCAAAAGCACATACAACAAAAGCAAAAATAAACAAGTGGGACTAGACCAAACTATAAAGCTTCTTGCAGCAAAAGAAATGATCAACAAAATGAAAAGGCAAACTATGAAATGGGAAAACATATTTCCAAGCCATATACCTGTTAAGGGGTTAAAATCCCAAGTACATAAGGAACTCCTACAACTCAATAGCCAAAACCCAAATAGCCCTAATTAAAATAGGGAGGACCCAAATAGACACTTATCCAAAGAAAGCATACAGATGGCCACAGGTACATGAAAATATACTTAACATCGCTAATTATCAGAGAAACAAGATATCCACAATGAGATACTACCTCACATCTGTTAGAATGGCTATTATTAAAAAAGTCAAGAGATTGTGGAGGAATCACAATGTCAAGGATGTGGAGGAAAGGGAACTCTTGTGCATTGTTGATGGGAATGTAAATTGGTACAGTCACTATGAAAACCAGTATGAAGTTTCCTCAAAATAGTAAAAATAGAAATACTGCAAGATCCAGCAATCCCACTTCTGGGAATGTACCCAAAAGAAATGAAATCGGGATCTTGAGGAGATATCTGCACTCCCATATTCACAATAGTCAAAAAAATGGAAACAACCTAAGGGTATATCAACAGATGAGTAGGTTAAGAAGATGCAGTATATATATACATTGGCTTATTATCCAGGCCTGAGGAAGAAGAAAATCCTGCCATTCATGACAATGATGAACCTTGAAGACATTGTGCTAAGTGAAATATCTCAGAAGAAGATAAGTACTATACAACCTCACTCACATGTATAATCTAAAAACATCAAATTTACAGAAACAGCAGGATGGTAGTGACCAGGGGGCCGAAGGCTGGGGGAAATGAGGTGATGTCAGTAAAAGGATACAAACTTCCAGTTATAAGATGAATAAGTTCTGGGGATCAGGTGTACAGCATGGTGACTATAGTTAACAATATTGTATTATATACTTGAAATTTGCTGAGAGTATAGATCTCAAAGGCTCTTACCACAAAAAAAGAAATGTAATTATGTGAAGTGAGTTTGGAAGTATTATTTAACCCTATTGTGGTAACCATTTCAAAATATGTAAGTGTATCAAATCATCACATTTTATACCTTAAACTTACATAATGTGTCAATTATATCTCAATAACTTAAAAATAAAAGAAATTATTTAAACTAGCCAATTCTAAACCTACTTATCACTCCTCCAGGCTGGGGGAAATGAGGTGATGTCAGTAAAAGGATACAAACTTCCAGTTATAAGATGAATAAGTTCTGGGGATCAGGTGTACAGCATGGTGACTATAGTTAACAATATTGTATTATATACTTGAAATTTGCTGAGAGTATAGATCTCAAAGGCTCTTACCACAAAAAAAGAAATGTAATTATGTGAAGTGAGTTTGGAAGTATTATTTAACCCTATTGTGGTAACCATTTCAAAATATGTAAGTGTATCAAATCATCACATTTTATACCTTAAACTTACATAATGTGTCAATTATATCTCAATAACTTAAAAATAAAAGAAATTATTTAAACTAGCCAATTCTAAACCTACTTATCACTCCTCCCCCTTTCCTTCCCACAGACACCACAATAAAGGCTCTGCCCACATTTTCCCCCCTCCCTCTGCCTCCTGATGGATCCTGGGTTCTCTATGTTCTCCCCCACAGTGCTGCAGGGTCTCTCTTCCTCAGGTCTGTAAGTATAACAAACTATCTTTTCAATGGCAATCACCTCTTGATCTGTTTGCCTTGCTATATCTGAATAATAATGAAAGCTACAAGCAATCTAAAAGTATGTTTCATCAGATTTGCCCTCTTCATACTTTAACCAATATCCCAAACGGATCTCATGGCTTTCCAGCCATGTTTATTAGAAAAGCTTTGTTTTCAGATGTTGAAATATTACTCCAGTTTAAACCAAAATTTTCACTCCTCATCCATCTTAAAGTTTTTCCCCCTTCTCCAGTTCAGGCCTGGCTCAGCCCAGAGAGGCAGTGAAGAAAGGCAGAATGATCTTGCTCTTTCACTTATCCTTTCTTCCTGCTGCTGGATCATCTCCTGGGGCAGAGGAAGGGAAAGGAAGTAGTAGAGGAGAAAGGAGCAAAGGAATTCTTGTCTAGACCATATTGCTGGTTTTTGGGCAACACTAGTTGCCATAGCACAGCCTCTGTTGTGGCAGGTGCTCATAGGGAGAATTCATAAGCAAAAACCATACACAAAACTACAAATATCCCCAAACTGTACCATTTCCTGATTTTTTTAAAAGATTTTATTTTTTATTCTTGAGAGACACATAGAGAGAGACAGAGACACAGGCAGCAGGAGAAATAGGCTCCCTGTAGGGAGCCTACTTGTAGGACTTGATCCCAGGACCCCAGGATCACGACCTGACCCAAAGGCCAATGCTCAACCACTGAGCCACCCAGGCGCCCCCACCATTTCCTGATTTAATTTGCCTTTCAGCTGACATCCTATCACCCGCCTCCCCAACTCTCCCCCAGGCATTATAGCCTGTAGCCTCTTTCTTCTGATGCCTGGGCACTCTGGGAGGCAGCTCCTTCAAGATGACTGGAGCTTGGCTACATCCACAGCATCCACAGGACCCACAATAACTCAGATACTTTTGTCCTCTGAATGATGGAAGTGTAGCTTGCTCCCGCTGCTTCAGCCGGCCTCTTTGGGTGTTCAAAATTCTCATTGTAAGAAATGAGTACCCATCTATGGAGTCATCTGTAACCTCAAACTCTGGCAAGCTCTCCCAAGAGAAAACACAGGCAAGCTCTCCCAAGAACTTTCTCAATGCACTGCTCTAATTCCATGGAGCTGACCCAACAGTTGAAAACATCAAAGATGGTTCTAATCTTGATTATGGGAGAGGAAATTCCCATGAGTCATCACAGTCATCCGTACTCTCCCCCAGGTAGCCTTCTCTTACGTAGGCTGCTGGGGGAATGATTACTATACCCCGTCTGGGCAAATTCTTAGCAAATGACAATGTCCCTTATACCTCTCTTTAGAATGCGGAGATTCTTGACTTTTCCTCCACTTTGAGAGTTTAACCAAAATTCTGAGCCACTAAGAAAATTCTCATTCTATATCCTGTTTTAACAGAAATGAGTTACCCACTTTGGAAGCAATCGTAAAAACCGTATAATCGTAAGGAGTAAAAACTGAAGCTCCTGTCCAATCATGAAGACCCAGAGCATGTTTGTACTTTTCTACTCCCAGAAACTAGATGAGATTGGGATGGGGAGGAGGACAAAACAAAGGAAGGGGCCAATCAAAAAGTGGAGGAAGAACAGGACAAAACTCAAAAAGAGGGTGGGGGAAGGTCCTTCCACCTCAATAAAAGAACTCAGATGAATGTGATCCAACCCAAGCTATCACTCACATTATCATCCAAGAAGCATTTGCCACTCTCATTAAGGAGTATCCAGTTTTCAGTAACGCTCATCAATCTCTGGAGACTTTAATTAACCCTTTGTGGGGTGACAGCAACACGAGGGGAAAAAATTTCATGTTCAGGCCAAAATGGGACTAGGTACAACCATCTAGACATGCCCTACAAACCAGAGGAGTGGAACCTGCCTCGGTTTGTATTTGGACTATGTATGCCATACAGCTTCTTACCTTCTCATTGTCTTCTTTTTACTATCTTGACAACTGAAGAGAAATACGCTTTCATGATGCTAAGATGCTCTGTGTTTTTAATCCCACAAGTTATGGAGCAAAATAATTTTCTTTTAAAGATATTCCTGACAGAGCCTCTGTCTTCCTCTCCAATTTGAACTATTCTTTCTGAGCCTCTATGCAACTGTCATCTTGTAATTGCTTTACATTGAACTCCTGGCTTTTTACTGTTTCTGAATTCTGGATGTTCTTCTAAAGTTTTCTTTCTTTCTTTTTTTTTTTTTTTTTTCCTAGTGAATATCCTTGGGTAACTTTTTCAGATGGAAGATGTCTTTCTGTTGCACATACTGGAAATGTATATCTTTCCTTCATACCAGAATGATAATTCTGCTTGTGATAAATTCTAGGTACAAATTCTTTTCCTTCAAAATGTGGATGGTTATGCTTGTGTCATTGGTACCCATACTTGTTGAAGAGATATTTACTAACAGTCAAATGCTTATTCATCTGAGATAACCTGTTCTTTTATTCTCTCTGGTCACATTTAAGATTTTTCTCCTTTTCCTTAGAATTTTGAGGCTGCATGAGATATTTTCACCCATTTATTCATTTAACAAATTCATCCTAAACAAGTAATGTAAGAGCGCAAGTGATGCAGCTGCAAACAAAACAGATTAGAATGTTGTTTTCTCACTTGTTTTTGTTTTGTTTGTTTTCTTTCCTGGACCTCTGTGAGCCCTTCTAGGTCCTTCTGAAAACTAGAGTCTTAAAATTCACAGAAATGGGTTAATTATCATTTTTTAAAATTTTATTTAAGGAAGCAAGGAAAAGATCTCTTTATATTTACCATCTCTCTCTTTTTCTTTTCAGCTCTCAATTCTGATGAGCTAATTTTATCTTTTGATTATGGACTTTATCTTTTTTCCCCATCAATTTTGTAATTCGGCTAGTCCATACATTTTTTTTTTAATTTTGCCATTCTTGTTTTTTTTTTTTTTTTAATTTCTGTGTATTCTTTCTTCAGCTCTGCGTTCTCCTTTTATGGCAGTCCAGTTTTACTTAGTGGATGCAATATTTTCTTAAATATCTCTGGGGATAGTATTTAGAATTTTTAAAATCCTCTTCTGTTCCCTGAATTATGTTTTCTCCAGAATCTATTATTGTTTCAAATTTGATCTTCCATTTCACATGTTTTGCTTTCCCCTGGTGTCTGATGAGCTGTTATCTTTTCATATCTATCAGTGATGGATGATATAAGTTAACACAAGTTGCTGAGACAAGTTTTCTATCTAACTGTGTAAGTTTCAATTCTCCAGTGGTCTCCCCCTTGAAAACTGACAGTAGATAAGTGGACATGGTTGTGTTTCCAGGCAGCCAGTATGGATGATTGACCAAGAACTCTTCCAAATATCAGATTATGAATGACTTTCTAGCGTACTTTTCCCCTGAAAACCCTTCACCTCCACCTCTCCTCCCTTTCCCTTCCTCTTCTTCTTCATTTTGTTTCATTTTAGAAGTCTGGAGTTACCATAAATTCTCTGCGACTTTTTTCTCAGGCATGAGTAATCTCTCTAGGAGCCTCATGCAAGCCTATTGTTGCCTAAAGTAGTTATTAACTTGCACCTAAGGGTAAAAGCAACTGCTCCCATAGTCCCAATTTAGGGCGTGGAAAAATAGTACTAGCAATTAGGAACCAGTATATAATTTGCAGGCCTTGGTGCAAAATGATAATGCTGGGTCCCTTATTTAAAAATTATTAAGAATTTCAAGACAATGATAGAGCATTAAACCAAGTAGAGGCCACTTCTGAGCATGAGGCACTATGCCACTGTACAGGTCACATGCCCATGAGGACAGCTCTGACGTGCCTTTGGAATTTCTCCAAGTTCTACCAATAAATACCCTTAAAGTCCTCGTCATTACCCTTGTTCTGTTTTTCTACTGTTCTGTTTTTTCCATCAGTCGACACGTTTTGCTTTCTACCCGCCAGGAATTCCCCAGATCTTTTGGTGGGCTGATGGTACTTTGTCTCACTTTCCAGTGATTTTTTTTGGGGGGGTGGGGGGGTTATTCTCTTGTAAAGTGTATTCTCTATTATTTTGGAACTTTGAGAAGAAGAGGACGTAGATGTCCATTTAAAACAAAACCTGGGGCAGCTCCAGTGGCACAGCGGTTTAGCGCCGCCTGCAGCTCAGGGTGTGATCCTAGAGACTACTGATCAAGTCCCACAACCGGCTCCCTGCATGAAGCCTGCTTCTCCCTCTGCCAGTGTCTCTGCCTCTCTCTCTCTCTTTCTCTGTGTGTGTGTGTGTGTGTGTGTGTGTGTGTGTGTGTCGCTCATGAATAAATAAAATCTTAAAAAAAAAACCTGGTATCTTTTAATGACAAATAATCAGAAATATATAGGTGATAACTGATTTTAAAACCATCCAGTCCCCTATAATTTATTAACCTAAATCATTAGCTTAAGGATTAACTAGTAGAACCAGAGCCTAAGTTTAGAAGCACTAAAATACTACCTTTCTGGGCATACTTGTGTATTTCTCCTTCAAATGTTTCACATTATTTCCTATACAAATTCATTTTAAAAATAATATTTGAGGACTGCATGGGTGGCTCAGTGGTTGAGCATCTGCTTTCAGCTCAGGTCATGATCCCATGGTCCTGGGATCAAGTCCCACATCAGGATCCCCACAGTGAGCATGCTTCTCCCTCTGCCTATGTCTCTGCCTCTCTCTGTGTGTCTCTCATGAATGAATAAATAAAAATCTTTCTTAAAATACCAACAGCATTTTTAAAAAATAATAATAACCTTTGATATCAATTAACTTGTCAGACTTCAAAGTTGGTAGGAGTTTCCCATTATATAAAGGAACATCATTTTACTGGAAAAGTCAACTATTTTTAAAGACTACTTTTCTTCAGCAAAATGATGTAGTTTATAGACAGAAAGATGAATGAACACTATAAATCCAAGGGAGGAGAAGGAATTTTCTGATTTTAGCTTATTATTTTTTGCTTTTTATACGTATATCTTTACAAACTCCACTCCCATCAAAAGAGAGAAGTTTTAGCTGATACTTTATTACCAGGTAAAGCCTTTGAATGAGAAAAGACCTTCATTTGCCTGTCTAAAGCCTACTACAACTTTATTGAAATGACTTATCACAAAGTGTTCAGAGTCCTAAGATTTCCTTGTACATTAACATAAGGCTTTTTTCTGTGAATTTTCTTTTGTGTGTCTAGCATTTGGCTATTTATAGCTATACTCTGTCAGTTAGGGAGAAGTGGACTTTATTAATGAAACATCATTTGAGAACCACTGCTCCAAGTCACTCATGACTACTACTTCATGACTTTTGAAACAAATTTTCTTGTTTTCACAAAAGTTTTCTCACAACCTATAGAAATGAAAATATACCAGGAAAATGAGACATAAAGATATCATATATTTTCTAGAAATAATACAAATAGACACACTGTTTTCAGTGGATAGATAAGAGCCTCAACCACTACCCACATATTTTGATCCATCAAATCCAATTCAGGAAATCTACTCTGAAAATGATATGAAAATCAGGCTGTATGCTAAAGATGTGAATTTTCAGGGTTTTCTTCATAATAGCAAAAAGTAGTATGTCCTAAGAAGTGTCTGAGTATGGCTTCCCTCTAAAACAGAGCCTAGGACACAGACTTGAGTAGGTAGCTTATTTGATAGGTGACTATGAAATAGTAAAGGAGATGGATGATTAAGATAGAGAAGAAAGAAAAAGCAACAGATAGTCTATTTTGAGCTGCTTACATCTATAGGTAACTGAAGTCTGGTCCTGCTGGGGACCCTCTGAAGAACCTGGCTTTGGGTATCTCAAAGTTCAGGGGCAGAGCCTCAAGCCCACAGGATGATGTCTCCAGCTCTCATTGTATCTGAGCCTTTAATAGGCCATTCCAACATTGTACCAAGCTGTTGTTTCCAAGTAATATGGTATATTGAAGTACTCATGGACTTGTGGTCATGAGTCCACAATAATATATCCTTTGCCCTCAAAATGGGTCACTTGGTCCAAGGAAATGTTACAGAGGATCCATGTCAGTAAGTCAAGTATAGTAGATAATAAGACACTCATGATGGCAGAGGCACTGTGGACAGGGAATATAAACCCATATTCTGTTGCACAAAAGCATGGGCTAGACAAATGAATGATGAGCCTGAGTCTGAACTAAAATAGAGGCCTCACAGAGAAGCAACAATGCACTGAGGTGCCAAATATATGAGTAAAGTCTTCTTGGACCTACAAACCAGACCAGCCCCTAGCTGAGTGTGGCTAAATGAGTGGCTAACTCTATGTAGAGCAGAAGATCCCATCCCAGCCTGGCCCAAATTCTGACCCAGAGAATGATAAGAAATAATACATCATTTTTGTTTTGAGCCACTAAGTTGTGGGATAACTTACTAGCAGCAAGAAGCCAGTAGCTTCTGTTTTCATACTTTTGGAATGCTACCTCTTAGAAGCCAGCTACCATGTAGTGTCTGACTACTCTGAGATGACCATGCTATGAGGAAACCCACGCTAATAAGTAGAAGGACTTTATGGAGGAGCTTCAAGTCTCCCTAGCCAACAGCCCCACTCAGTCAGAATCAAGTAATGCTCCCCACCCGCCACCAAACAAACAGAGTCAACTAATGCAGAACTACCTATGCAATCCACAGAATCATGAGAAATTTAAAAACAAAACAAAAGAATCATTCTTGTTTTAAGTCCCTGAGTTTTGGTATGGTTTGTTATGTTGCAATAGACCATTGAAACATATGGCTAGGGGAGCAGGGCAAGATGGCGGAAGAGTAGGGTCCCTAAGTCACCTGTCCCCACCAACTTACCTAGATAACTTTCAAATCATCTTGAAAACCTACGAATTCAGCCTGAGATTTAAAGAGAGAACAGCTGGAACGCTACAGAGAGAAGGGTTTGCGTTTCTAACAAGTACAACTCATTTTAAGCCACTCAGCACTGAGCAAAATGAATAGAAACAAGAACTCACACAAAAGAAAGAATCAGAAACAGTATTTTCTCCCACAGAGTTACAGAATATGGATTACAATTCGATGTCAGAAAGTCAATTCAGAAGTACAACTATAAAGCTACTGGTGGCTCTGGAAAAAAGCGTAAAGGATTCAAGAGACTTCATGACTGCAGAATTTAGATCTAATCAGGCTGAAATTAAAAATCAATTAAGTGAGATGCAATCCAAACTGGAGGTCCTAATTTTGAGGGTTAATGAGGTAGAAGAAAGAGTGAGTGACATAGAAGACAAGTTGATGGCAAGGAGAAAAACAATTAAAAGATCATGAGGAAAGGTTAAGGGAAATAAATGACAGCCTCAGGAGGAAAAATCTATGTTTAATGGGGGTTCCAGAGGATGCCGAAAGGGACAGAGGACCAGAAAGTGTATTTGAACAAATCATAGCTGAGAACTTCCCTAACCTGGGGATGGAAACAGGCATTCAGACCCAGGAGATAGAGAGATCCCCCCCTAAAATCAATAAAAACCGTTCAACACCTCAACATTTAATAGTGAAAATGCAAATTCCAAATATAAAGACAAAACCCTTAAAGCAGCAAGAGACAAGAGATCCCTAACTTACATGGAGAGAAATATTAGGTTAATAGCAGACCTCTCCACAGAGACCTGGCAGGCCAGAAAGGGCTGGTAGGATATATTCAGGGTCCTAAATGAGAACATGCAGCCAAGAATACTTTATCCAGCAAGGCTCTCATTCAGAATAGAAGGAGAGATAAAGAGCTTCCAAGATAGGCAGAAACTGAAAGAATATGTGACCACCAAACCAGCTATGCAAGAAATATTAAGGGGGACACTGTAAAAGAAAGAGGAAGTCCAAAGAAATAATCCACAAAAACAGGGACTGAATAGGTATCATGATGACACTAAATTCATATCTTTCAATGGTAACTCTGAATGTGAATGGGCTTAATGATCCCATCAAAAGACACAGGGTTTCAGACTGGAAAAAAAGCAAGACCCATCTATTTGGTGTCTACAAGAGACACATTTTAGACATAAGGACACCTACATCCTGAAAATAAAAGATTGGAGAACAATTTACCATTCAAATGGATCTATTCAACAAGAGGACCTAACTAAAAATCATGAATATTTATGCCCCTAATGTGGGAGCTGCCAAGTATATCAATCAATTAATAACCAAAGTTAAGACATACTTAGATAATACATTTATACTGGGAGACTTCAACATGGCGCTTTTTGCAAATGACAGATCTTCTAAGCACAACATCTCCAAAGAAACAAGAGCTTTAAATGATACACTGGGCCAGATGGATTTCACAGATATTTATAGAACTTTACATCCAAACACAACTGAATACACATTCTTCTCAAGTGCACATGGAACTTTCTCCAGAATAGACCACATACTGGGTCACAAATCAGGTCTTAACTGATACCAAAACATTGGGATTGTCCCCTGTGTATTTTCAGACCATAATGCTTTGAAACTTGAACTCAATCACAAGAAGAAATTTGGAAGAAACTCAAAATTAACGTTAAAAATGTTTTAACGTGGAGGTTAAAGACAAGCCTGCTAAAAGATGAAAGGGTCAACCAGAAAATTAGAGAAGAATTTATAAAGATTCATGGAAACTAATGAGAATGAAGTTACAATCATTCAAAATCTTTGGGATACAGCAAAAGCAGTCCTGAGAGGGAAATACATCGCAATACAAGCATCCCTCAAAAAACTGGAAAAAACTCAAATACTCAAGCTAACCTTGCACCTAAAGGAACTGGAAAAAGAACAGCAAATAAAACCTACACCCGGCAGAAGAAGAGAGTTAATAAAGATCCGAGCAGAACTCAATGAAATTGAGACCAGAAGAACTGTAGAACAGATCGACAAAACCAGGAGTTGGTTCTTTGAAAGAATTAATAAGATAGATAAACCATTAGTCAGCCTTATTAAAAACAAAAAAGACTCTAATTAATAAAATCATGAATGAAAAAGGAGAGATCACAACCCATACCAAGGAAATACAAATGATTTTAAAAACATATTATGAGCAGCTATACTCCAATAAATTAGGCAATCTAGAAGAAATGGATGCATTTCTGGAAAACCACAAACTACCAAAACTGGAACAGGAATAAATAGAAGACCTGAACAGGCCGATAACTAGGAAATTGGAGCAGTCATTAAAAACCTCCCAAGACACAAAAGTCCAGGGCCAGATGACTTCCCAGGGGAATTCTATCAAACGTTTAAAGAAGAAACCAAACCTATTCTACTAAAGCTGTTCTGAAAGATAGAAAGGGATGGAGTACTTCCAAACTCATTCTATGAGGCCAGCATCACCTTAATTCCAAAACCAGACAAAGACTCCACCAAAAAGGAGAATTATAGACCAATATCACTGATGAACATAGATGCAAAAATTCTCAACAAGATACTAGCCAATAGGATCCAACAATACATTAAGAAGATTATTCACCATGACCAAGTGGGATTTATCCCCAGGATGCAAGGATTGGTTCAACACTTGTAAAACAATCAATGTGATAGATCATATCAACAAGAGAAAAAACAAGAACCATATGATCTTCTCAATAGATGCAGAGAAAGCATTTGACAAAATACAGCATCCATTCCTGATCACAACGCTTCAGAGTGTAGGGATAGAGGGAACATTCCTCAGCATCTTAAAAGCCATCTACCAAAAGCCCACAGCAAATATCATTCTCAATGGGGAAACACTCGGAGCCTTTCCCCTAAGGAACACAACAGGGATGTTCACTCTCACCACTGCTATTCATCATAGTACTAGAAGTCCTAGCCTCAGCAATCAGGCAACAAAAAGAAATAAAATTGGCATTCAAATTGACAAAGAAGTCAAACTCTCCCTCTTCACAGATGACATGATACTGTACATAGAAAACCCAAAAGACTCCACCCCAAGATTGCTAGAACTAATACAGCAATTCGGCAGTGGGGCAGGATACAAAATCAATGCCCAGAAATCAGTGGCATTTCTATACTGACAATGAGACTGAGAAAGAGAATTAAGAGAAATTAGTCAATCCCATTTACAATTGCACCCAAAATCATAAGATACCTAGGAATAAACCTAACCAAAGAGGTAAAGGATCTATACCCTAAAATCTACAGAATGCTTCTGAAAGAAATTGAGGAAGACACAAAGAGATGGAAAAATATTCCATGCTCATAGATGGGAAGAATTAATATTGTGAAAATGTCAATGTTACCCAGGGCAATTTACACATTTAATGCAAACCCTATCAAAATACCATGGACTTTCTTCAGAGAGTTGGAACAGATAATCTTAAGATTTGTGTGGAATCAGAAAAGACCCCGAATAGCCAGGGGAATATTGAAAAAGAAAACCAGAGCCAGGGGCATCACAATGCCGGATTTCAGGTTGTACTACAAAGCTGTGGTCATCAAGACAGTGTGATACTGGCACAAAAACAGACACATAGATTAATGGAACAGAATAGAGAATCCATAAATGGGCCCTCAACTCTATGGTCAACTAATATTCAACAAAGCAGTAAAGACTATCCACTGGAAAAAGGACAGTCTCTTCAATAAATGGTGCTGGGAAAATTGGACAGCCACATGCAGAAGATTGAAACTGGACCATTCTCTTACACCAGACACAAAGATAAATTCAAAACGGATAAAATATCTAAATGTGAGACAAGAATCCATCCAACTCCTAGAGGAGAACACGGGCAACACCCTTTTATAACTTGGCCACAGCAACTTCTTACAACATACATCTATGAAGACAAGGGAAACAAAAGCAAAAATGAATTATTGGGACTTCAAGATAAAAAGCTTCTGCACAGCAAAAGAAACAGTCAACAAAACTAAAAGACAACCTACAAAATGGGAGAAGATATTTGCAAATGACCTATCAGATAAAGGGCTAGTATCCAAGATCTATAAAGAACTTATTAAACTCAACAGCAAAGAAACAAACAATCCAATCATGAAATGGGCAAAAGACATGAACAGAAATTTCACAGAGGAAGACATAGACATGGCCAACAAGCACATGAGAAAATGATCCGCATCACTTGCCATCAGGGAAATACAAATCAAAACCACAATGAGATACCACCTCACACCAGTGAGAATGGGGAAAATTAACAAGACAGGAAACAACAAATGTTGGAGAGAGGGGAACCCTCTTGCACTGTTGGTGGGAATGTGAACTGGTGCAGCCACTCTGGAAAACTATGTGGAGGTTCCTCAAAGACTTAAATATAGAACTGCCCTATGACCCAGCAATTGCACTGCTGGGGATTTACCCCAAAGATACAGATGCAGTGAAACGCCAGGACATCTGCACCCCAATGTTTATAGCAGCAATGTCCACAATAGCCAGACTGGAAGGAGCCTCGATGTCCATCGAAAGATGAATGGATAAAGAAGCTGTGGTCTATGTGTACAATGGAATATTACTCAGCCATTGGAAACGATGAATACCCACCATTTGCTTCGACGTGGATGGAACTGGAGGGTATTATGCTGAGTGAAGTAAGTCAATCGGAGAAGGACAAACATTATATGTTCTCATTCATTTGGGAAATATAAAAAATAGTGAAAGGGAATAGAGGGGAAAGGAGAAAAAATGAGTGGGAAATATCAGAGAGGGTGACAGAACATGAGAGACTTCTAACTCTGGGAAATGAACAAGGGGTGGTGGAAGGGGAAGTGGGCAGGGGGTGGGAGTGACTGGGTGATGGGCACTGAGGGGCGCACTTGACGGGATGAGCACTGGGTGTTATGCTATATGCTGGCAAATTGAATTCCAATAAATTAATTAATTAATTAATTAATTAAATTTAAAAAGAAACATGGCTACTCCATGCTTGTGCCCATTGTGTAAGCACTGACAGAGGTTGACTAACATCCACCAGATACATTTGTCCATTCTATTGACAAATAACTCCTCTGTCATGGATGCTTCCTAGCAGATACTGTTATAAGCCTAAAGATTTTTATGCCTACACTCAGTTCCATATGCCTTACTCTCTCCAGATCTTTACTAGTTGCCTAATTGCCTACCAGTTAAAAATTTAAACTTCAGTCTTCCCATCTTGTTCTGCTCAGGCCCCTGACCAACAAGCCAAGACATTTGCCAATGCTCAGACTATTTCCGTCATACAAAAATAACAGAAGTGTACTGCTGAAAGCTCCACCCACAAGAAGGACTTCATTTCATTTCTGCCTTATAGGGTATGCTCCAAGGAGGGACCATAGTGTATTAGTAGTAGTCCATCTTCAGATATCACCAGGATATTGAGCCAATCCATCCGTGAACCGGGCTAAATGATTTTTTCCTGTTTTGGTTGGTCACAGGGAACTTCTCAAGAAGCTATGCGGCAGGGGGCAGCCCGGGTGGCTCAGCGGTTTAGCACCGTTTTTGGCCCAGGGCCTGACCCTGGAGACCTGGGATCAAGTCCCACGTCAGGCTCCCTGCACGGAGCCTGCTTCTCCCTCTGCCTGTGTCTCTGCCTCTCTCTCTCTCTCTCTCTCTCTCTCTCTCTGTCTCTCATGAATAACTAAATAAAATATTTTTTATAAAAAGAAGAAGCTATGGGGAGGGTAACTCTGTCAAGACTCCTCTCACTCTTGAGAGCTTTTTCTGTATTCTTGTTTAATAAACCTCATTGCATTACTTACAGAAGAAGGAGAAGAAGAAGAAGAAGAAGAAGAAGAAGAAGAAGAAGAAGAAGAAGAAGAAGAAGAAGCAGCAGCAATGGAGTGAGCTGAAGAAAAGATACAGGTACAAGAGAAGCAGGTAACATCGAGAAAGCAGGGCTAATATCCCTGTAAATTTATACCCTCTGATTAGCTCTCAGATGTTCTATATTATCACACAATAAATATTTCAACTTTCTTTCCAACATTATGATTGGGGGCTCCAACTCACGACAAAGTTCATGATAGGCAGTTTTAATAACATAGTTATTTGATACCCCATTGTCAGGCATTAAATTTCTACTACAGTAGCATTCTAGAAGCTTGTCCTTTCCTGTCCATCATGGTACTCCCTACCAGGCAGTCTTTGCCTTGGACTCCCCATTGGTCTAACAAAGACTTTCTCAGAGACTCTTAATTATTGTAATATTACTACCACCACCAGTAAGGTTTCATTGTCATCTGGTTGTTAAGTGATTTAGTCCTAATAAAAAATCACAGCCTGATTGTCTAGGTTCTAAAAACACCTTTGCACTTCCTGTCTTAGATAGAGACTTGAGTGCAAGTTTATTTGGGAAATGATCCTAGGAAGCAGAGTAAGGGAATGGGAGAGAGAAAGGAAAGGGGAAAAAGTCAAGTAAGGGTAAATTTTTAACTGGTGGGCAATTAGGGCTCAATCTCATTATGGATTCTGAAAGAAATCATGTAAATGCACTTCAGATTATTCTCCCAAAGAATAGGAACTGGAATATGTGCCAGCTCCCACTGGAGCTGTAATATTTAAGTAATATTTATTACGTTCATTCTTCCTGCTCTTAATACTTCTATTGAACATAAGAAACACCTTAAAAACACAAGTTTTTTTCAAGCTCAATACCCTGGCTCCTTATTCAGGGCTTTTCACTACCAGAACCAACCTAATAAAGGGGTAGAGGTAAGTGTCCACTTCTCGCAGGCACTTTCAGAAAGGCATTAGAAAGCCTTCATGACTAAACAATGGACCTGCCCAACAGCTTGGGGATGCTGGAAATGATCTTCACTCAATAGAAATGAGACTTCAAATGCAAGACCTCTTGGAAACGAATCTGACAGAGTCAGCACAAAGCTTGAACAACCTAGCAGAGATCCCTATAGATGGCAGAGGAGGGACTGTATGGAGGAACTGGATGGAAGGGTATCATGGAGAGGACCAAGGAACTAGGAAGAAATTGTTAAAGATTCCCGATTTGTTCCTATGGCTTCTGTAACAAAATATCACAAACTGGGTGGCTTAAAACTACAAACATTTATCTAGATGCTACAAATCCAAAATCAAGATGTTGATAAGGTTGTTTCCTTCTGGAGGCTCTAAAGGAGAAACCGTCCCATGCCTCTCTCCTAGCTTCTGGTGTTTGCAGACAGTACTTGACATTCACTAGTTTGTAAATACATCACTCCATTCTCTGCCTCCGTCTTCACATGGTGTCTTCCCTTCATACGTCTATGTAGCCATGTCCAAATTTCCCTCTGCTTATATGAAAAACAGCTATTTGATTACAGCCTAATTTAATCCAGTATGGTTTCCTTTTCACTTGATTACATCTGCAAAAACATTACATCCAAATAAGGTAACACTCTGAGATCCCTGGTGGACATGGATTTTGGGGGGGACATTATTCAACCAAGTGTAGTCTCCGAAGACAAATAACTAACCACATAGCTCTGTCCTTTTGGCCACAAGGATTTGTGGCTCCAGGAGCCAACAGAGTAGCTATTATTACACACCATGGATCATTGGTTAACTGGACAGTCATTGGATAACTGGACAGTCAAAGTCTTCCTTTTGCATGTGCCAGAGCCAAAGTATAGTGGTAAAGCATGCCAAGAGCATTCACTAGTTCAGTGGCTCCTAAATTCCTTTACCCATAGAACCCTTTGTTCAAATGAAATTTTACAAGAGTGTTCAGAGAAATATAATAGATAAAAGCTGCTCTGATAGAAGTAGGGCTGGCAGGACCAGGGTCTCCCCCTCCTGGATTAGATTATGAGGAAAAGGAGCTTCACAGAATATTACTGGATATCCACTTATCCACTTCTCTGTTTAGTTCAAGAAGTAATTGATAAGTACCACTAACAGCAAAATAAGTACATAAGGGCTAAGAGAAGAGGTAAAGAGAAGAACAAGGTAAATTTAGAAAGGGCTAGAGAAGAGACAGTTATGGCCGTGTTATGTAATTGGTTGCAAAAGGAAAAGGAAAAGTCATGAAATACCAGCCTATGGCCTCCTGGTAAAAACAAAAGAGAGGGTAAAAGGATGACAGGAAGAGGAAGAAAGGAACTCCTTATACAAGGATTTAGAATGGTAGCTAGTATTTTATGTTCCTATGATGGACTCATGGAGGAAGCCCCAGAGTGTCCTGGGTCAAGTTTGAGGCAAATTAGCTACAAATTGCAGGCAAGTTTACACTGAGTGACTTTGAGACCTTCTGTTTCCCAAATAAGTGAATAAACAGAAGACTTTAGTCTCCAGACTCATTAATCTAATACCTTCTGTGAGTACTCAGCATGCATATAAGGTCAAATAAAAACATTCAATATATAAATAAATCAATACTAATTTATATATTTTGATTGCTCCAAAGAGAATTGTTTATATGTGGAGAAGAAAATAAATAAAATGACATTTAAAGAAAGACCCATCCCTACCCACAAACACACAAAACATTGAAATAAGTGAGACACTAAGCCATTTGATGTGTCTTTAGAGTCTTCACCAAAGGGGGGGGACTTATCTGTCAACAAGCCAAGGCATGTGAGTCAATGGGTTGGTTAAGTTTTTCTAGAGTCATGCTCCCAAGAAAGCACTTTAATTCGTTTTCTTAAATAATTTAGTTGTTTAACCTATTACTCCTTATATCTTAGAACTAGCTGAGTCTGATAGAGGGTGAAGTGGTAGGTGGAAACAATTCTCATATTAAAAAGTTCTTCTTTCCTCAGTGCTCAGAAGGGCCTGGATGAAGAAACACACCTTCAGAAATCCCTCCTTTTATTTTTTCTGCTAACAGCTCTCTGAATAAAGATTATTCATCATCTAATCCCCACCACCTTGGCTAGGGCTCTGCACCTCAGAGGCTGTCATTCCTGAGGCACAGAGAGAAGGGTTGTAGTTATCATTTCCCAAATGGTGCCCTGAACCCCAGGATACAGTTTGTAAAAAGTGGGAGAGAAGAATATGAGGATGTACCGAGAACCTAATATGTTCCTGGCACTCTACTGTAGGCACTTTATAGTTATTACCTCGAGACGCCCTCAAGAAAGAGAAAGAAAATGGGTTGGAGTGGATAAATGGGCTGTTGCCAGTTAGCACATGACTGTCCTTGGTTTTGAATCCAAGCCTGTCTAATTCTAAAGTGCACAATCTTTTTTTAGTACATTATGTGTTGCTGACACTGGGCTGGCCTCTTGACCATTCAGAATCAGTTTCCTTATCTGGATATAAGATATTGTGAATCATTTGAGAATCTATATACAAGTATTCTGTAAACTATAAAACACTTAGCACACATTACTATTGTTGTAATCATGTCACTGTTGTTATTATTAACATCAGAAATTTGGCATAACTTCTGCAATCCTTGGGCACCAGGACAATTCTATAATTAATGAGCCAAAGTAAGGAAGATTATATGACAGTAATGTGGGGAATAATATTCTGATTCTTTCTGGTAGTGATATTATTATTTAAGGAAATTAGGTATTTTCTAATGAGGAAAATAATTTGCAAACTAAGTCCCACTGAATATAACACTCACTTTCTAAAAACTTACAAAAAAGCAAAAAAAAAAGTAATAAAATTAATAATCTAAATATGATAAGAAAATATCTTATTCAACACTGGCAAGTTAAGCTTTATACAAGCGGTCAAAATTTCTCATAATTCTTGAACAGCAGCTCTGTGAAAATGGATTTGTGATATCTTCTCAATTACAAACTTGTTCTTGATTTTTTTTCCCCAAAGGCTTCATTGTGATATGCATTCACTTAAAATAAAAGTTTGTTTTACAATTTTTAATATTCTCTTTTCCTGTTTACAAAAACATCTGCTTATTATGGAAGGGAAAAAGAGAAATGCACATAAAAATTAAAATACCAGAGATAACCTATGTCAATTTGCTATGTAAAATTTTCAGGCAGTTTTTAAACCTTTCAATAAATTCAAGATTTTTTTTTTTTTTTTTAACTCTGACTCCTTTTAGCAAGCAGGCTCCCTTTTAGTGGATTTAGCACCAGTGACTTTCTAGATAGGGGGCAAAAATCTCTTCCCTGATAAAAGGAATAGGTTCCAATGATCCAACTATGCTAGCAACAGTTTAAAAATATAGAAGATCCACAGATCTTTTAAAAAGACCCTTATTCTTTAAGAAAAGCATTTATCCTTTAAAAAATATATTTACCATCTGAAACTCAAACTAAAGGAATATGATTGTGTCAAAATATATCTGAGGGGACAGCCCGGGTGGCTCAGTGGTTTAGTGCCGCCTTTGGCCCACTATGTGTGTGTGTGTGTGTGTGTGTGTGTGTATAATCTGAGGATCCTGGGGAGAGGCAAAGGAGGACAGAGTTGGTTAGGAGGCAGGGAAACGCTCACATGCCCCAGGCCTGTGTCCTATTTTTTGGGGCCTCCAGGTGGCCCTCCAGTACTCCCACACTAGCAATCTGAGGAGAGCTAGCTCCCCACCCCCGTCTTCATTGTGGGGCTGTGAAAAATGAGGTGCCCTAGTCTTTCTGAACCTCCTTTTTCTTACTCTGCTAAGCAAAATTGGTATTCAGGTCCTCATGATCCATTGGGTTAAATAAAATGTAATTTCTGGGGACCACAGAGCCCCACATTTTCTCACCAGTTTGCTAATGCTGGCATTTCTTTTAACCAGGGCTAAATCTTTCACTTCAGAAACAAGATTCAGTTCCCAAGTCCGGCTTAGGTAATCTTGCGGCATAAATAGGTTTTAATGAAAATGTAATCAGGTGAAATGGGAAGTCATTTTGGACTACGTGTGGGGGCAGGGTACCCTGGGCAAGAAGAGACTGGGAATGAGGAAATTCATGGAGATCTGATGTTTCCCAGAATAAACTATGTTTACTTTTAGCTGATGGAAAACAAATAAAAGCCAGGCCAAATTATTTTTGTCATTCAGTTGCAAACATAAATAATACTGCATACATAACTCCGAAGATGTGTCCCTGTGTGTAATACTGCCAGCCAGCACACAGGGTGTCCCTTGTAGTTTATTCATCAAGAAACCAAGATTCTAGAGCTGCACATGATTTTTAAAAATCATCTAGTCCAACTCCCTCATTTCCAGAAGAGGAAAGCAAATCCCAAAGAGTTAAATAAATTGCGAAAAATTTGATCTCTAGTTAATAGCTAGCATGCAGGTCCCTAGGAACTTCTTACAATCTTAGTTTTATTTTGGTAATGGTCCTTCTGTGTAATTTCAACATTAAGAGCTCACACATACACTAGATGGGGTTTACCTAAACAAAGTTGCTGACCTACATCTGTTTTTACTCAAGATGTGGCCACCTTCTGTTTCCTTATAACAGCAATACCATGACACTAAAGAATTAATGGTGGATACAGAAGATAGAGTGGCTATGCTTAATTTTATATGTCAACTTGACTGGGCCACAGGGTATCTAGCTATTTGGTTAAATATCATTGTAGGTGTTTCAGTGAGGGTGTTTTAGGAGAGATTAACATCTAAATCATTAGACTTGAATGAAACAGATTGCCCTCCCTAGTGTGGGTGGGTCTCATCTAATCAGTTGAAGGCCTGAATAGAACAAAAATACTGACTCTTGACCAAGTAAGAGACGAATTCCTGCCTGACAGTCTTCAGACTTGGATACTAATTTGTTTCCTACTGTTGGACCCAAACTAAAATAGCTTTCCTGTGTCCCCAACTTGCTAGCCTTCAGATTGGAACCACACCAATGAATCTCCTGGTTCTCTGGCCTAGACTCAAACTAGAACTAAACTCTTGGCCTTCCTGGGTCTCCAGCTTGTCATTTTACCCTACAGATCTTGGGACTTATCAGTCTCTATAATCATGTGAGTTAATTCCCTATAATAAATAAACTGTGAATAAATGAATATCCTATTGGTTCTGTTTTTCTGGAGAATCCTAATACAGAGACTTTCCTAATGTTCTTCTGTGGTGTTTCTCATGTACCTCAAAATACACTTTCAAGGAAACATTATGAGCTTTTGCCCAGCTATCAATATAAACCATTTGGTGCCACCACCATAGTTCATATACATTAAAGAACAAAGGAATGTAATGATCGTGAATTCCCAAAAGTCATTGCTGTAATGAATACTGCAATATTCTGGTTGTCTTATGTGATCATCTGAGAAATATGAAGATAAGTGCTTAGAGTGATAAAACTTTATTACTAGATCAGAAGTTCTCTAGGAAAGTAAATCAAACTGCTGGTGATTGGCCAGAAAATGGGAAGAGTAAGAAGACTCTGATTAAAAATAGCAATAACTAGGGGCACCTGGGTAGCTCAGTTGGTTAAGTGTCTGCCTTCAGCTCAAGTCATGATCCAGAGTCCTAGGATTGAGCCCCACAGCAGGGCTCCCTGCTCAGTGGGGAGCCTGCTTCTCCCTCTACTCCTCCCCTGGCTCATTCTCTCTCTCTCTCTCTCATAAATAAACAAAATCTTTTTTGAAAAATAGCAGTAACTAGCGTATATTTGGAACCCACTGTATTCCAGACACTTTGCAATCATTTATTCATCCAACAGATTTTACTGAGCACTTTTTATGTGCCAGACGTTGCTCAGGGTGCTAGGGATACAACTCTGTAAAAACAGACTTGATTTCCTGTTCTCTTGGATCTTAACAGTTTAGAGAAGGGAGATAGGCAAGTAACAAAAGTGGTGGAGAAAAACAAAGTAGGGAGGTGGGAGAGGGAGTACCAAGTAGAAAGGGTTATAATTTTTGGTAGGCTTGTCAGAGAAGGCATTACCAAAGCTGAGGTAACACTTGAGAAAAGAGCTGAATGAAGGAAGTGAGGGAACAAGTCACATGGATGGGACTCAGGAAGTGCAAATGGCTTAAGGCAGATGGATGTTTGTATACTTGAAGAACAGCAAGAAGACTAGTGGGGCTGAGTTTTTAGCAAGAAAAAAAGTAGTGGAAGACAAGTTATAAAAACAATGATGAGCCACATCATATAGAGTCTTGAGTATTTGTGAGATAGACAGTAATGTTGGTATACATGAGATAACTGGGGCTCAGCGTGGTTTATAATTCTTCTACAACTTAGCTAGTAAATGATGGAGCCTAGCATAGACCTACATATATCCATCTGGGCCTAATGCTTTTACTCTTTCCACTTCATTACATTGTTTCTCCAGAAAAAGCTTCAAGCCTCTCCAATTGTATTGTATATTCCTAATACAGAGTTTTCAGTAAATATTTGCCTTTTTTTTTTTACCACCGAACATATGACATATCCTTCTTACTTGGAAGGAAATCCCCATTGTGTGAATCTTGGCTTGTCATAGTAAAACTAAATGGTCCACACAGTCTTTCTCCCTAGCCCATAGCATGCTGGAATGAGAGCATGGGACTCTGCCCTAGACTTTGAATCATGAGTGTGTAGTCCAAAAAGACAGGGTCAGGTGGCCATATGAGGTGTCTAGCAATGCTGGTGGCAAGGGTCCAGCAGAGGCAGTGGTAGGAGTAGCACTACCACCAGAGGTGCCTACGGCAAGACCTCGGTGGTATTCCTTGATTCCTCCCACTTTCTCAGCCTGGTTTCATCACTTTCTAACAAAGTTGTAAGACAAAAGAGGTGAGGGAACATGTCCCTCAGCTCCAATGATGTACTCATGTCGGGAAAAATTGTGCAAGGCTTTGGAAAGGAAAAAAACATGACCGAGTGTCCTCTTTAACATACCCTTCCCAGCTACCTCTGCCTTTTATCATTTTTGAGTGATTTTATAACTCAGTAATTTGTAGAAAGCTGAGAATAATACAAATGATTCTTCTCCATGCAAATGCAAATTAGTTGTGTCAGAATGCATTCTTACTTTCCTACATGATCATGTGGTACTGTAAATTTACCTTTCAACCAGTTTTAAGTTCTCATCACACTCCCTTAGTAATTAATGAGTTAAAATCTATGTTGCTGCATCCTATTTACTTGTCAAATCATTTCCATATTCTTTAGCTGCCTTTATATATATGTATGGTATCATGGAGCTTTTCAACCAGTAACATCTTACTGGTTCCCTTAACAATTAATAAGTTAAATAAAATCCATGATGTATGTTCATTTCATATTTGTATCAGAGGCATGATTTTTCCACTCGAAAATATTACTCTTTAACAATAGTAAATAATAGGAAAATCACACCACTGTCCTATCTTTAGCTTGGTGCTCTCTCCTTCTCCTTCTCTTCTCCTTCTCTCTCTCCTTCTGACCTCCACCCACCACAAACAACCCCATACCTCCAGAGACAGGAGGCCTAGATCCTGGTCTTAGCTCTCACCTTAACCAACTTGTTAACTCATATAGCCTCTCTGGACTTCAGTTCCCTCATCTTTGAAATAAAGAGGATAAATTCTAACTCAGCTCTGACTTCCCATGACTGACTGCATCACATGCCCTTAGATTTCCTCATTATCTTTTGTGAGTTTCTCATCCCTTTTCCCAGATACTCTGCTGTATTTACTTCCCCTTATTTCTCTTTGTGCCTCAGCATGATGCCCTACTTTCCTTCTTACTTTCTCAAGGTTCAAATTCTCAGTATTCAGCTTCCTGTCTCCCCCCACCTCAACACACAAACACACACACACACACACACACACACACACACACACACACACGAATATAAATGTCTTTGTGGGAACCAAAAGGCAATAACAAACTTGTAGTTATTATAGGATTACATGGAAGAAACAAGTAATTTCCACTCTGATTTGCTCTTAATCCTTCCAAAGGAACTACCTCAAAACAAAACAAACAAGTGCTTCACTAAAAAACAAACTAGTTGAACAAACTACTGCTCTCACTATTCAGAGGTAGATAATAATAGCATCAATGATAGGCTTTCTTTTTTCTTCTCCATTTCCCTTGACAGAACCACAGACAGGCTTCCCCAGCTAGGTCAGGAGAATGTACATTGTTTGTAGCTTCCAGACAACTTCTCCGGCCTACGTGGGAGAAGTCAGGAGTCCCTGATTCTTTCCCTGTGCTTCATACAACAGAGCCAGAGATCTTGAGGCCTGCCATCCTCAGGGAATCTGCTCTCACAAATGCTTTCATATGCGTTTTTCTACCAAGTTCAATTAAGAATTTAAGTGGATCTTAAGAAAAGATCCAGGAAGAAAGCCAAATTAGATTCTCCAGAGTTGTTTTTAACAGTAATTGCTGGCCAGCATGATGTGATTCCTGAGCTTTCTTATAGCTCATAAACTGTCATGGGGTGTTTGGAGGTTGAAGGGATTGTGCCAAACAGAAAGGCCAGAAGAACTTCCAGGCCAAGGATATCCCTGTGCAAAGTCAGGACTCTTTAAAGAACCCCAGGAGTTCACTATGGCTGCAGCAAGAGGGCATGTAGAGGCAAGGAAGGGAGCTGGGGAGAGGATGAAGAGGAGGCAAGCCCTCGAAGATAAGGTGAGAGCAAGACTACAAGGGCCAAATTGCTGCCTGTACTACCAGGTAGCTCACAAAGATTTGTCTCACAAATCTGTCAGATTTGCTACCTTGTTAGTTTATAATTCAGCAAAACATGGCAGTGTGACTTCTGAAATTTACCCTTCAAGGTAGTCATTCAAACCAATAGCATTTCCCCAGAGACAAATACCAAGTAGCCATTTGACCCTAAACGTTTGCTGCAAATGGATGTGTAGTTGGGAGTTTTTGTTTTTCTCCATGCAAACATAGGTGAGTGACATTCTCTCTCCCCCCACACCTCACCTTCCAGAATCAAGAACACATGGAGCAGTCATCAGTAAACATGCATAGTTGCAATAACTCCAAATACTTTATGGTGCATTAACAACCCAGGAATTTGGGTGGAAGAACATGATCATCTTCTGTCAAAGAATTTCAAACACGGGGCACCTGGGTCGCTCAGTGGTTAAGCATCTGCCTTGGCTCAGGTCATGATGCCAGGGTCCTGGGATCGAGAGTGACATCAGGCTCCCCGCAGAGAGGCTGCTTCTCCTTCTACCTAAGTCTCTGCCTCTCTCTATGTCTCTCATGAATAAATAAAATCTTTAAAAAAAATAATTTCAAACATATATTCACTTGATCGATTTTGCTCTCCTAGGGATGATATGGACAGGTGCTGCTTTGTTTAATGACTAGCACTAGGGAAGGCATGCCTCCCATGCCTGGTGAATTTATGATAAGGAGAGGCCAGGAAAGAGGGAATGACACTTTGATAAACTCACCCAGTTGCCTGAATCTAAAATCTTCTGTTCCAAGGCCCTGAACAGCCCTGAACAGACTCAAGATAGCAGGTTTGCCTTCAATGTGTTCCTACCTCACACACACCTTCATCCTTGCTCTGTCCGTTTCCTACTGAGACACACCAGGCATCTTAGTCAGCTCAAGCTGCCATAACAAAATGTCATAGACTGAGTGGTTTAACAGAAATTCCAGTCTGGAAACTGGGAAGCCAAAATTAAGTTCCTAGCAGGGTCAGTGAGCGATGACAGCTGTCCCTCCTTGAGTAGCAGACTGCTGCCATGGGCTGCATCTTCACATGGCCTTTCCCGTGCTCAGAGAGAGAAAGAGATTTCCTTTTTATAAGGGCACTAATCCCATCATAAAGTCCCCACCCTCATGAATTCATCTAATCTACATACCTCCCAATGGCCAAAACTCCAAAGGGGGTTACACTGGAGGTTAAGGCTTTAACCTTTTGTCCCATCTTTAATCTTCAGAACAAATTAGTAGTGTTTCTTTTATAATCCTATAACTTTTATTGAGTGATAGTGCATTTGTGCCCTTGGTGTTCTTTTCTTGGAAGAAGCTTTGTCATTTTTCACAATATGGACCAGGTGAGAATTTTCCAAATATTCAAGTTCTTATTCCTTTTTGCATAACAATTCCTTCTGCAATTCATTCTTCTCTTCTCTCATTTTATTCTTCTCTCACCTCACTTCTCTCATTCCTCAGTGGTGGGGTCAAGCCACTCCTTTTTTTTTTTTTTTTTTTTTGTATATTTTTTTATTGGAGTTCAATTTGCCCACATATCGTATAACATGCAGTGCTCATCCCATCAAGTGCCCCCCCTTAATGCCCCCCTCAGTGCCCGTAACCCAGTCACCCCATCCCCCCACCCACCTCCCTTTCCACCACCCCTTGTTTGTTTCCCAGAGTTAGGAGTCTCTCATGTCCTGTCTCCCTCACTGATATTTCCCATTCATCTTCTCTCCTTTCCCTTTAATTCCTTTTCACTATTTTTTTATATTCCCCAAGTGAATGAGACCATACAATGTTTTTCTTTCTCCAACTGACTTACTTCACTCAGCATAATACCCTCCAGTTCCATCCACGTTGAAGCAAATGCTGGGTATTTGTCGTTTCCAGTCAAGCCACTCCTTCAACACTTTCTTAGAAATCTCCTCAGCTAAGTATCTAATTTCATAACTCACAAGATCTGCCTTCCACAAAACACTAGAACATGGTTCAGCCAAATTCTTTGCCACTCCATAA
The DNA here is from genome assembly GCF_011100685.1 of Canis lupus familiaris. Classification (NCBI taxonomy): domain Eukaryota; kingdom Metazoa; phylum Chordata; class Mammalia; order Carnivora; family Canidae; genus Canis; species Canis lupus. The sequence continues at coordinate 46,270,062 of NC_049236.1, forward strand.
CAAAAATTATCTTCCCTCCATTTTCTAATAACATGGTCCTCATTTCCATCTGAGACTTCCCAGAATTGCCCTTAATGTCCATATTTCTAGCATGCACGTCAAACCCTTCCACCCTCTACCCACTTCCAAAGTATCTTATCTTCCACATGTTCAGGTATTTGTTACAACAGCATCTCCTACTTAGTATATTCATATATATGTGAATGATATGGAGAGATTGATTGGTTGATTGATTATAAGGAATTGGCTTACACACTTATGAGGCTGAGAAGTCCCAAGATGTGCAACTGGCAAGCTGAGAGACTCAAGAGAACCAAACATATAAGTTTCATTCTGAGTCCAAGTCCAAAGGCTGGAGAAGACCTATGTCCCAGCTAGGAACAAGCAGAGAATCCTTTCTCAGGCTTTTTATCCTAATTCAGGCCTTTGACAGATTGGATGAGGCCAACTCACACAGGAGAGGACAATCTGCTTTACTCATTCAAATGTTAACCTCATTCAGAAACATCCTTACAGACATGCCCACATATAATGTTTAGCTAAATATAACCTCGGGGCCAGGTCAAGTTGACACATAAAATTAAGCATCACACCAAGGCAATCTATCTAGACCTGCTTTCTTATTTTTTCCTTACATGTCTTACTCTAGCTTCACCTGTTTATCACAATTCTCTGATTTTGTCCAATAATCAGAGCTTTTCTAAGAGACTGCTTGATTGCCCTAAAAATTACTACTAAGATATTGATGAGTGCAAATGACTTAACAATTATTTGGCCTATTCCATTTAACTTGTACTTAAGGGGGAAAAAAATTCTGTTGTGTTGTGGTAAAATACATACAGCATAAAATTTACCATTTAGCCATCTTAAAATGAGATTAAGTAACCTCACAATATTGCAAAGCCATCACCACTATTTCCAGAACTTTTGCAACACCCCAAAAGGAAATCTCATACCCATTCCCTGCCCCCTAATCCCCAGCCCTGGGCAACCACAAATCTGCTTTCTATCTCCATGCATTTGCTTATTCTGGGTATTTCATATAAGTAGAATCATACACTATGTGATCTTCAGGGTCTGGCTTCCTTCACCTAGCTAAGGAAGATTGTTAGGAGGTGAAAATGGACAGTGGAATATATTTTGTAATATAAACATTTTGAAGTATCTTTAAAATTACACCAACTTTCTTTTTAACTATTTTATTTTACCAAGATTTAGGAAACTCATCTGTGATCCATCTCCCCCAGACATTCCACTTTATGTTATTCTTTCTTTCCATGGAAGTTTGAGGCAGCCAAATACCAGCTAGCAGCAGGCCAGGATGGAGGATGTGAGTGAGGATGCTTCAGAGAGCACATTTCCCTCATCAGAGAGGCCCTCCTTCCCTGCAAGCGACCTGGCAAAACCATGAGAGTCATAAGGTCATTCAGCCCTAAGGGACACAAGAATGTTTGTCCCCTGACACTTTAGGTCTTGATGAAAATAAAAGCAAGCACATCTCTGGCAGCAAAGTAAATTATTCATGGGCTTTATTTAAAAAGAAAGACAATATTTACAGGAAAAAAAAAGTAGACACCACTTCAATTCCAAAAATCATTTCAGAAAAAGAACATTCCTAAACAAATGTGAGTCAAAGATACTGCCTTCATGGTTCGCACAGCACAGCTACTGAAATATCAAAGGACCCCAGGTTTGCTTAGATACTGGTTTCTATAACATGGGTAATTTGAAAGGATGCATAGCTTTACTGGGAATGTGCTGTGCAGATGGCCAGCCCAGACTTCAAGTCTGCTAACTTTTGTGGGAAAAGAGCAGTTTGGCAGCCCCCCAGTCTAAAGGGTCTGAGAATGGCATGCCAGCAGGGCTCGGGCCTCAGGAGTTGTTCTAAAACACTGAAGCCCTGGAGGCCCCACTTAAGGGTTTCAGCCTGTGTCACAGATTTTATATGCTGCAAACTCCCACAGTTTTATTTGGTCTAACAAACATACCTAAATAGAAGCTTTACTTTCTCAGCTCTTCCTTTCTACCAATCTCCTATTTTTATTAATAACCAAATGCAAATAGGTGGCAAATATTTTCAGTCTTTATTTCAATCCTGTTACTATTTATATTTTTGCCAAGATCAAAGTCTAGATTCATCCTCAAATGAGTTCATGTTGTTTTCCTGCTTCTGTTTCAAAATATGGACCACGTAGTCTTTATAATTTTATTCCATGATGACTAGCTTAGATTTAATCATATACACAAGCTTTGGTAACTCTATAAACAAATCCATGTGAGGATAAAATGAAGACCATAGGCCCAGTCTGAGCACAAAAGCCTTTTTTTTTTCTTCTTCTTTTCAGAAGTTTCTGAAGTCTGTAACCAAACACAGTGGATTCTGGTTAAAAATTCACAATTCTTTTCTAAATAATATCATTTCTCTTTTTATGGGGTCTGTCAGCACAAAAGGATCCCTATTTAACAGCATAGATATTTACATTCAAAAGACATGATTACAAGGCTAGGTTATTGGATTTTAAAAATACACCTGAATCTATCCATACAAATAAATGATGTCTCCTTTAAATAGATAGCAACATTCCAGGGATATTGCTATTGTTCAAAATGATTTTGGAACTCCAATTAGGAACTGCCTTCCTTCACACACTGAGTGAATTGTTTCAAATGTCCCCAATGGTTAAAAAATATATAAATACAAAATAAAAATAAACAAAAATAAATATAAAAAATATTTTTTCTCATTTTCAGATACAACCAAATCACTCAGTAGAGCAGATGGCAATTAACTGGATAGAACTACTTTAGCCTAAATAAAATGTAACTAAAATATAAGACAGCTTTTCTTTAATATGATTCCTTAATTATTTTCAATGAAAATTCCAAAAAAGTTCCTAAAACATTTAGAACAAAAGCAGTATGGTTGAAAGAAGTTGTCTAGACCTCCAAAGCAGCTCCTCTGAAAAGGAGGACTTTCATTTGAATATATGGAGGTTTGGGGTTTGTTTGTTTGCTTTAAGATTTTATTTATTTATTTGAGAGTCAGAGCAGGAGCAGGGGGAGGGGGAAGGAGAGGGAGAAACAGACTCCTTGCTGAGCACATAGCCAGACTTGGAGTTTGATCCCAGGACCCCAGGATCATGACCTGAGCCAAATGCAGGCACTGAACTGACTGAGCCACCCAGGTGCCCCATGGAGGGTTTTGTTTTGTTTTTAAGAAAAATAGGCTATCTTATTTGATTTTCATAGAAACTCCATGTTATTGGTGACTGGATAAGGGAGTTGGCTGTTTACCCCAGGATATAACTTACCCAATTTTTGAAGGGCAAAACCTGAAATACTTTCATAGGACTCTGCTTTAGTTATGTCTTCCAAACCAAAATGTTCTTATGGATATACAATCTAGAAGTCAATATTTGTGCTATGCAGAACAGATAAAGGTATATTCAATGCACACAAGAATATTAACAAAATACTAAAAAATTAAGTCTGCTCTTTAGAATTTATACTTTTGGTTTCAAAATCTTGTTTCCAAAGTTAATTTCATTAAGCACGTTGATGACTGGGTTGCAAGAATAGCATGTATTGGAACGTTAGACACTATACAAATTAAGCAAGTTTTGTATCTCACCCACATAGAGATAAATAATATAGGTATAGGTATTGTTTGCATTCCTGTTGATGAAAGGGAGAAGGAAATTCTTGCATGCTGACCACCTATTGTACACAAGGACTGAACATATTACTAATCTTATCCTCTCCACATCTCTAAAGTAAATATTTTTAGCCCCATTTATAGCTGAAGAAACTGAGGCTTGGGAAATTTAAACAGCAGAATGATGGCACATCACTGGCAAGTGGGAGAGAGGCACTCAGAATTAGCTGCCCAGAGGCAGAGAAAAGTCAAAGATCATACTCATGTGGTTTTTTTTCTCCCCTCCCCCAAAATTAATGTGCTCATTCCTCCTAATGTTTTTCATTAATCTCAATAATTCTTGTATCATACTTTTCTGCAGAATGAAACAGTGCAATTACCTCCCTATCTGGGAAAACAAAATGTTCGACGAATTTTTATCATGTTATTTATACTAGGAGCCTTTGGAAACCAGTTAAGTGCTTGAACCGGTTAAGTGTTTGGATGGGACATATAAAAATAAAGCAAGCTAAATAAAGAATTGTTGAAGTGAATAAAGCAAAGGCAAAAATCATGATTCTGAGTTAAAAAACACTCACAGCCTTAATCATCTATGGAGCTAATAGGTTAAAGATTTAACTCAGGAAAAGGATAAAGAGGAGATCCTTCAAATAAAATATAAGAGGAAATTGAGAATTAACAGCGGGCATTTCACTTGACCTTAGAGACATATTTAACTCGTGACTTTTTTTGTTTTTAAGAATGTTTCTGATTTGTTGTTGTTGTTGTTGTTGTTGTTGTTAATGGCCTCAATTTTCCAGTTTATCTCTCAGCTTACTTGGCATGGTAAAGCTTGTTTCATTTTTACCTTTTATTTTCTTGTTCAGCCCTTACTGACTGACAATTAGAAAGGAAACACTCTAAAATAAAGCACCTGGTTTGAGTAATGAATTTTTTCATTATTCTGATGGATAACAATCTATTTTTTTAAATATTTTATTTATTTATTCATGATAGAGAGAGAGAGAGAGAGAGGCAGAGACACAGGCAGAGGGAGAAGCAGGCTCCATGCCGGAGCCTGATGTGGGACTCGATCCCGGGACTCCAGGATTGCGCCCCGGGCCAAAGGCAGGTGCTAAACCGCTGAGCCACCCAGGGATCCCCAACAATCTATTTTCAAAATAAATACAGGCTCCATAATTTACTAATATTTTATGAGGTTCTTATTCCTGCAGGGTTTCACACTCATTGTCTTCTGTCTTTACCATTCATCACCCAAACTAACACCACCCAAATCCTAAAAGGGGTTAAACCTGAAGTGACTGATGTTTTGACAGCGATGTGGCCAAAATATTATCTTACCCAGAAATTTAGACTTGTGAATATGTTATCTGAGGAGCTCTCAAATCTCAAAATTAATTGCATAACTCTGGCCTTTTTTTGTTTGTTTTCTGTAAGTCTGTGTCAGTTTCTATGCTAAAAGAATAAACAGAAACTCATATGCATTGCTCATCTTAAATTGACATCTTATGAAGCCGAGCTGAGTACAGAATTTTCTTTTACTTCAAAGGACCTACCACGGGGTATAGAGAAAGAAAGGATTGGGTCCTTCCAGCCAAACATTGCCCTCTGGCACTCATACTCAACTCCCCTGGGATTAAAAAGGGCAAATTCTGGCCCCTTGTAGCCCTAGGTAACATTTCCCACAACCCCTGACTCGTAAATATTGACATTTGGGAAAAACAAGAGCAGGAAAGAAAAAAAAAAAAGCTTTACCCCAGAAAAAAAGTTGCTTTCAAGTTGAAATGTTCATATAATTTTTCTAAAGCCTAATTTATATCAAAAATACTTCTACAATTTTAAATAAAATATACCTCATCTTAATACCTTAAAATATAGTCTTATCCATCAATAACTAGAGAATATAGAAAATAAAATTTTTTGACAGTTTTAAAATTTATTTTTCCATCAGGAAAATAGTTCTAACTAACAGGACTGGGTTGATGCAATTTTGTAACTATAACAATATTCTCAGAGAAAAACTTTTTTTGCTGAATACTAATTTTTAAATCATAGTGAATTTAAATTATTTACTTTCAGCAAAATCTTTCTTTACTTTTACGTATTTGTCCCTTCGTCCTGTGCTTCAAAAAACATAAATAATACGGTTAGCTAAGACCTATGAGAAATTTTCCCAGGCCCTAGCCGGCTTGCTTCCACTGTGGAACTACAGCGCACCCTGGTGGTCATTACTGTTTTTACAACGGTTTATGTGTGTGAATGACGAAAATTACAAACCAAATAAAAGAAGGCCTAGTGTTCAGGCTTTTAGAAAATAAAGTATCAAGAAAAAGATCTGTAGAGTGGCTCTCTTAAATCAAAATTATGAATAGGTCTCCTTATAGTTCCTAAAATAATATACCTTAAGAATGGTTTAGTAAAGTTACTGATGAGTCATGGACATGCACTGATACAATTTTAACATTCATCTATTTTCATAATATCCTTTCTTATGAGTTTTCCAATTATCTGAAAGCATTTCAAAAGCATTTAAGGGGGAAAATAGTGATAAAGTAAACTAAATATCTTATCATCCCTGGGAGGATTCTTTTCTGCACAATAAGCACCATCAAAAGACCAAAAAGAAAAGATGCACCCATCATAAGATTTTTTCCTAGCTGTCAAATTTTAGCCAACATGAACCTAATTAATCAGGTTCATTTCCAGTCTTAAAAGGGAAATGTATTTTTAATCTTTTTTTCCCCTAAAAGCAATGACAATTTCATATGCTTTTCTTTCACAACTAACAATACAATTGATGCAAGACCTTGTGGACAAAATGGCGATTCACAGTAACTAATAATTTAGTATGTGTTTTTAGGACTTTATAGCCATTCTTTTATCTAATCCTTTCAATGGCCTTATCAAATTAAGGATAAGTATCTTTCTCTTACAGAGTATGACACTAAGGCTTAGGGATATGAAATAACTTACTCAAGGTCACTCAGCTGATGAGTGAAAGAAGGGACCGAACCCTTCTCCAAAGCCCATGCTCAGGCTCTGGCACATAGTAGGCCCTCAAATGTTGGTTGACCCAGTGAACAAAATATACCTGCTGCAGGATAGTAGAGGTAAGCCTGTATTAGATCCAGTCTTTTGAATCTCCATCTGGTAATTTCTCCAGTAAGGTTTAGACATACTTTAACTTTTCTCTTGCATCTGCATGTAATTATACTCTTCTGAGCCTATGAAGTACCTTCTATTTTTCAGAAAAGAACAAAGCCGCACTAGTAGGCCAGAATCATCTGAGTCTCACACTTGAGTTGTTTTATACACAAGGCACTAACAGGATATTTATAATTTTTGTGCCATAGATCTTTTTGGAATCCACTGGAATCTACATCCAGTGAAGTTTCTTGGAACCCTTACCAAGATAATCATATTAAACATATTACAAAGGCAACCAACTATTTAAAATATTTTTTAAAAACTAATTGGTAATATATGTGGTCATTTATTAATCCATTAATAATGAGATTAGCATGAGTAACAGATTTAATAACCATTATATTGACATAAATGGTATTTTGAAATATCTGTAACTATTGCAATAAATTAATGTATCTGTAACTTCGAATGGTAAGAGATATTGTTATATTAATGATATGTGACACAGATTCATAATTAAAGAAAAAGTCAAATTTCAGTTTGAAATTAATGAAAGTCAATTTTTTTTCATCCAAGTTCATGGGCCCCTCATTCCTCAAATTAAGAAATCATTAAAATAGTTACCTGTAGACAAATCTTTTGAAAAACTAAATTATAAAAAATTTATTAAATTCAAAAAATGCTTTCAGAAAATATGGTTATTTACATTTATATATATTCCCATCAATTACTATGTGAGATATTCACTTTAATATGAATGGTCTGATGTGAGACGAGTCTCCAAAAATAAGCATGGCTGATTCTGGGAAGGCATTAAAACAGCTTTGCCTGAATCTTATGACATTAATTAGCAAAAAACCACTTATCAATTGCCTATAAAATCCTATCTGATTTAGCAAATATTTGTTGAGCAGCTACTATGTACCACTTCTGGAAGTGTTAGTAAATACATAAAAAATGAATAATTTTGTATTATTTGTTTGTGTAGCACTTTATAATCTTCAAAGCAGTTCTATATACATCCTTCATCCAAGCCTAATTACAACACTGAGAGGTTAGCAAAGTCTGGAGACATTCATTAATTCTGTATTTCCACAATAAACACCACTTCAAATACATAGTAGACATTCATTAAGTGCTAACATTGTGCTCTGCTCTTATCCCTTAAACAAGCCGCTGTATTAGGGTTGCCAGATAAAATGTTGAACACTCAACTAAATGTAAATTTCAAGTAAACAACAAACATTTAGTAAAAGTGTGTCACATGCAATATTGTAACACACACTGTATTCATTTAGTGGAGCTGCCATAACAAAGTACTATAGCCTATGGGACTTAACACACAGGAATTTATCTTCTCATGGTTTTGAAGGCTAGAAGGCCAAGATCAAAGTGTCAGTAAAGTTGGTCTCTTCTGAATCCTTTCTTCCTGGCTTGTAGATGTCCATTTTCTCACTGTGTCTTCCCATGGTCTTCCCTCCACACTTGTCTGTATCCTAATCCCTTCTTATAAGACTCCAATCATATTAGATTAGGGCCGATCCCAACGACCTCACTTTGTCTTAAATGTCTGTTTAAAGGCTCTATCTCAGGGTAGCCGGGTGGCTCAATGGTTGAGTGTCTCTCTGTGTGTCTCTCATGAATAGATAATTTAGGAAAAAAAAAAAAGGCTCTATCTCCAAATACTTTCACAATCTGAGCTACTGAGGTTTAGGGATTCAACATAAATTGGGTGGGGGGACATAAATCAACCCATAACACAAACTAAAATATTCTTAGTTTTTACTTGACATTCAAATTTAACTCAGCATCCCATATTTTATTTGCTAAAGCTCTGCAGTTCTCTGGATTTCTCTACCTCAGAGCTCTCTCTACGGCAGAAACTCAACCATGGGTAGAAAAGAAGCCAAAAGTGCAGGGAAGTTAAGTGTAGTGCCAGCAGCCAGCAATCAATGCTGGATGTAGTTTAAGGGATAAAGACACCAGCTTCCTCTCTCCATCTCTCTCTGGGAGATAATTCTGAGCATGTACTACAAAGTCTTCTAGAGGTTCCCAGTGGGTTGGAGCCCCAACTTCCCATTAATACCCCCTAATCCCTGCCCCTCCCAACACACACACACACACATGCACACCGTCTTCCTTCCCTTCCCTACCTCTCCTTTCCACACCCATTCTGCACCTCCTGGAGTCACCTCCCAAATAAATTTTCATATTTACATCTTTGCCTCAGCTTCTGCTTCTGAGGAAACTCAGCCTAAAACAAAATGTTTATTGAGCTAAATCCTCATTTTCAGATGAGAGCTTTGGAGAGTATAGCAGATGCTGATGAGCATGGGGATGGAGAGTGCTGGGCCTTCTTTCCTTTATTCAGCACTGCCTCAAGTATCAATCATTACACTCCTGTCCTGTACCAGGCCCTGCAAGAGTCCCTTTAGAGTATCTCGGTTAATCCTTTCAACTACTCTGCATGGTGGCTAGCTATTGTTACAAATGGGGAAATGAATGCTCAGAGAGATTTTCTGAAGTCATGTAGCTATGGCAAATGTCTTTTGCTTAAAAGTGAGTTGAGAACACATAATGTCTATATATGAAAAGATAACTACAAACATAAGACAGTACGTGGAAGTACAGAATGGTACTCAGAGAGGAAGTCCTACGGGAACCCAAAGAGAGATAAGGGTGAACAATAGGGAAGTGTTCACATGGGAGCTTAGACCCCAGCTGAGTCTTAGCAGATATGTTGGATTCAGCTGTGAAAGGAAAGGCCGGGAGAGTGTTCTGGGGTGGGTGAGCACAATGCAGAAGCAGGGCTGGGCAGGTGTGCTGTGACTATAGACAGACAGATGGCCTGAGGGTAGGGAATAGAGGACAAGGCCTTATTGCAGACCCTCCCCAAAGGGCCAGGGAAAAAGAAAGGATAAAGAAAATTCTTTTACTGCACCAAGGTAATGGGGGAAATAGCATCATGAACCAGAAACTGGGAAGCTGGGTATAAGAAGATGAGCAAAATAACTCCCTCAGGGTATTCCCATTTCTCTAAAAATTATACTCTTAAGGTTTTCTAAATGATCTGGAATTGCCACTGTTCCAAGCTCAATAAAAGTAACTCAAGTGGGTGAGGCACTTATTTCTTCTCTACCCTTCCTATCCCACACCATGACCTTGCCTAGTGCTAAAGACCACAATCGGTCAATTGCTAACTGTAGAGGACATCGGTTGTTTCTGCTTGCCCAATATCGCCCAGCCCCCCCAACTCACCTGGTAAGGACATTCGTCTTTGTCATAGCTGTGTCATTCCATGCAGTACAGGAGAGTCTGAGCCACCCTCTATCCCACTTCACTCCTCCCACCAACTCCCCCCTCCGCCTCGCCCCAGCCCAGCTACAAAAATAAGTACAGAGCCCAGACCTGGCCAATTAGACCATCCTATACCTCCTTCACAGCACAAATCAGGAACAGGCGAGTGACTGGAGCCAAGCCAATCATTAATTGTAACTGTTATTAAGAAATAACAAGAAATACTTCTTTCTACTACAATTAAGGTCCATAGTAGGAGTTAGGGGTTATAAATTAAGGGTTAAAGATCAAAAGATGAGAGGAGGGCTGGGAAAAAAGCAAAATCATTTGAACCTCTGGATCCAGCCACATTTGAAGTTAGCTGAACTCCAGAACTTTCCAACTACATCAACAATTTTTTTTTGCTTTGAGAAAAAGAAATTAGACTTCAATAACTTGCTACCAAAAAAGTTTTTATATAGTTAATTTTACTAGCTTTTTATTAAACGTGTCCTGCCTGTACCAATAGCCCACATCATCTTAGAGATGATTTTATTGAAATCCCTTCATTGGCCCCCCTAGGTGTATATTACTCCTCCTCTCAACTCTCTGCCTCCCACATCTAATTTATTTGCATTTACTTTGAAGAACTTTTAAAAGTTCTAGCAGCACACTCTCCCACATGTGGCCACTAACAAAGGAGGATATCCAGAAAAGCTTCCAAAAAGAAGAGAGCAGCAAATGGCCCAGCCCAGATAACAACTGAAGTGCTAGCAGACACCTTGATTTCAGCCCAGTGCATACCTGAGCAGAGAATCCAGCCATCTGACCTATCAAAAGTGTGAGATAATCAATGTGGGTTAGTGTAAGCCACTTTCTGGTGATTTGTTACCCACAATAGAAAACTGACACAGGCCAGATGCAACAACTTGTTTTTCACCCTAGAAGGGATATGTTAACATGCCCTAAATGACTAAGTAGGACCTTAGAAAACTGAAATGGAGACATATGGGCAGTTTCCAATGAAGCAGGGTAGCTGGAACACCTATATTCTGTGGAGCCTTCTTTACCAAAAAAAGTAGTTCTCCCAACTGTGCTTAAAGAGTTTAGGGATCCCTGGGTGGCGCAGCGGTTTGGTGCCTGCCTTTGGACCAGGGTGTGATCCTGGAGACCCGGGATCGAATCCCACGTCGGGCTCCCGGTGCATGGAGCCTGCTTCTCCCTCTGCCTGCCTCTCTTTATCTCTCTCTGTGTGTGACTATCATAAAAAAAATAAAAATAAAATAAAAATAAAAAGAGTTTAGTCTCCCTCTGCCTGAAGAACTTTCCTGGAATACTGCAGAGAAAATATCTAAAGGCTTAAGAAGATTGGAACTTAGAGCTCCAGCCTCAGACACAAAGACAACAGCCTTACAAAAACTGTCAAACCAGCTCCACAATTTTTGTAACAAATTGTGTGTGTGTGTGTGTGTGTGTGTGTCCTAGTGTTTCTGCTTTTCTGGTTGAATCCACAGTGATAAAGGAGAGGTCACTGTTACTAATTCCATGTTCAAGGTATGTCCTCTCTGGGGCCCCTGGGTGGCTCAGCAGTTGAGCATCTATCTGCCTTTGGCTTGGGGCATGATCCCAGGGTCCTGAGATCCAGTCCCAAATCTGGCTCCATGCAAGGAGCCTGCTTCTCCCTCTGCCTACGTCTCTGCCTCTCTCTCTTTCTCTCTCTCTCTCTCTCTCTGTGTGTCTCATGAATAAATAAATAAAATCTTTAAAAAAAAAGATACATTATCTTTGTCTTAGGCCCTGGTGTTAGTTGGACAGTAAGGGTCAGGGCCAGGGTCTCTAACAAGAAGATATGGAGTAGGGACAGCTACTAATATTCCATTTTGCAGCTTAGACAGGATCACACTAGCATTCTGTTTTGCAGCCTTCCCAGAAATGACATTGGCAAAACATCTTAAAATAAGACAATTAATCACAAGACATTTGTCCCTATAAGGGCAGTTAGGACATAAGCCACCAGATGTCAGCAAACATAGCATCAACACATTGACATTAACCTAAAAGGTAGACAGATACTTGACCAAAGCCCTGATTGGCATGACTTGGCACACCTTCGGCTCAGGACATGATTCCAGAGTCCCAGAATCAAGGCCCACTTCGGGCTCCCTGCATGGAGCCTGCTTCACCCTCTGCCTATGTCTCTGCCTCTCTCTCTCCCTCTGCGTGTGTCTCTTGTGAATAAATAAAATCTTTTTAAAAATGGGGTTTTTTGCTCCAAAACCTATATTTTTTTCAAAAGTGTTACCTTGATATTTCTCTTTATTCTCAGGGAGAGGCAGGAAGGCTGTTTAAGGAATGTGAAAAATCTAAAAAAAAAAAAAATGTATCCATTTGGTTTATATCTAAAGGAAGAAAAATAGGCTGGCTATAGCAATCAGGCTTCAATCAAAGAAGCAGTTACTAGAGTATTATGAGAATAAGAGATTTATTATAGGAAATAGACCACACACAAATGTGGGAGCAGCTGAGGAAGTGAAGGTCGAAGGATTTGAGAAAGTCATTAACTAGTTCTCAAAAACCCCTGGCATGAGTAAGTAAGTTGGAGCTTGCAGGAAAATCTGAGAAACAACTATACCCAGCTGTTTCAGTGGGATCATGAAGGGGGAAACTATTCCCTCTGTGGAGCTATAACCTCTGTGGGCCTGCAGTCAAGTGTCCACATAAGGGAATAGGAAAGAACTAAGCCTGTTTTGGGTGAGCAGGGCTAGCAAGTGGAAACCAGAGAGTATGGAGGAGAGTAAAAGTAAGATGGGAACGAGGGAACCCCTATGTCTGACACTGACCAGGATGCTCTTCTGAGAATAATGGTCTTCCCTTCTCTTCAACATTCCATATCTCTTAGAAGCTCCCCTTTGGCCAACTCTAACTCAGAACTGTGCCTAGAAGATAATTCTGGGAAACATAATTCCCAGCTTAACAAGAAGTCATAGCATCATCCAGCACATTAGCTTGGGAAAAGAGTAATTTATTGATCCTAGGATTCCTCAAGGAAATGAAGACAGGAATGAGATTAGGTATAATCTAATATACCTTGAATACTTGAAAACAGTAATTCCAACACCATCACCTCTCTCAGTGTCTTGCCTCTCTTGGTGCTCGCCACTTTCCTGTTTCTTTATCTGACTCCCCACAGACTGATTTTTTCCCCTGCAGGAAACCTGTGCTAACTGCTGACAACTCCCGAGTTTCATTTTTTACAGCTTCTTCAAATGTGTTAACTGGACAGACTCCCCAAGCTCTATCTCTTAGTGCCTAGTCCAAGACACGGTGAGAAAGGACTCATTGCCCAGCAGACGAGGTCATGTTATTAATATTGTTGCTTCTGCTGTACCATGTGGATGGAGAAGGAAGGAGCAGTTGTCAGTGGAAAATAGACTATTTTGAACAAAGCAGCTCTGAGATGTCTACTGCATAAGGAAGTACTTATAACAGGCTCTCTGCTAAGAGCTTTGCATGTGTTAACTCATTTAATGTCAACCCTCTGAGGTCGTTTTCCTTCATTTCCACTTTACAAATAAGGAAATTGAGGCCGAGAGAGATTATATCTTTACTGTGGGTCCCAGAGTGCAGAAGTAGTAAGATTGGTCTGGCTCCAAGGAGGACTCTTTGTACTACACCAGTGGCTTCCTGTGTTTCAAGGAGCCCCAGTAGCTTTATCTGAATGTCATTATTTGATGGGCTTTCCCCCAAGATTGCATTTCAACAAAACTTACCATTTTTTTTAAGTTCTTAAAAACCACTATGCCATATTTTACTACCTCCTTTCCCATTTCACAAGTAGCAGAGACACAAAATAATGACCTATAAAACACACATCTGGCAAAAAGCTCTGACTCCTGGTACAGATCTCTTTTTTTTCTATTCCATAAAGTCCCTGCACTCTTGATCATCCACTACAGTAAATATGGTAAAAGCTATTTTAATTTCTTACCTGTAGCAAGAGAAAAGCTGTGTTCACTCTCAAGTTCATCTGGTTTAGCATAATCAAAATAAAACCCACAATTGATCTAATCACATAAATTGCTACTGATACTACTTCAGACTCAAGAACCTTCTACCACAAAGAAAGGTCAAAACAAAATGGAACAATGGCTTCGAAGTTCACTGTTTCCTTCCAAAATTTCATTATCAACAGCAACTATTATATATTGAGTCTATTATAAAGCACTGACCATGCATAGTAGAAAAAAGTGAGTGGTAAAATACAGTCTTAGCCTTTAAGTTTTTATTTAAATTACAGTTAGTTAACAGATAGTATAATATTAGTTTCAGGTGTACAATACAGTGATTCAACACGTCCATATATCACCCTGTGCTCATCACAAGTGCCCTCCTTAATCCCCAACATCTGTTCAAACCATCCCCTCCTTCACCTCTTCTCTGGTAATCATCAGTTTGTTCTCTATAATTAAGACTCTATTTCTCGGTTTGCCTCTCTCTTTATTTCTGCTATGATCATTTTTCTTGCGTCTTAAATTCCACATATGAGTGAAATCATATGGTATTTGTCTTTCTCTAATTGACTTATTTTGCTTAACATTATACTCTCTAGCTCCAACCATGTTGTTGCAAATGGCAAGATTTCATTCTTTTTTTATGGTTCAGTAATATTCTATTGTTTATATATACACCACATCTTCTTTATCCACTCATCAATCACTTGGGCTGGTTCCATAATTTGGGTACTATAGATAATGCTACTATAAACATCTTGCATGTATCCCTTTGAATTAGTATTTTTGTATTTTTGGGGTAAATACCAAGTAGTGTGATTGCTGAATCGTAGGGTAGTTCTAATAAGTCTTTATAAGAATAAATGCCCAAACAGCCCTTGTTGAGGACAACCAGGACTACATCACACAGAGCAGACGCAAAGAAACAGCACAAGGAAAACAGAATGCACCCAGCACCCCCAAGTTCTTGCCATCCAGCTGCTTATGAGGAACATAGCCAGCCACACCATGTTGTGCTCCAGGAAAAAGACATAAATCCTCTTCCACCTTGCATATTTACAGAAGTGATGAAAGGGGCAGAAATTACTCAACTGATTTGGGAAATTCAGCCTACCTGGCATAAGAAACATCCTATGCTGGGATGTTAACTTACATATCAGCACTAATTTTAGGAAGAGGCCTTGAAATTTATATCCCCCCCTACTCAGCCAATTTACTGCTGGGTGTCTGAGGGAGGGCTGCTGTCCTAATCCAAGAGAGAAATTGTCTTCTCAGAACTGTAAGAAATCAGAGTGAGGTGTAATGGAAAGATAGATCCACAGACAGGCTTTGAACAGGTGGAAAGAAAGAGAGTTGGTCATTCTAACCAAGGGTTCCACAAAGGCGAAGGTGCAGAAGCAGAAATCAAGATGCCAACATTCCCCATAGTAACTGAAGTGCTTAGTTCAGTGGCAAATAATAATAGGTAAATATTTGTTGGGTGACTGAAGATGTTTAGGAAATCTGCATGCCCAGTGCATCTCAAACTTGGTCCATAAAATAAGTGGCAATGTCTTGGGGTATATTCAAAGCCACAAGAAAAAAATGGCAAAAATTTTACCACATTTACTGATACAGGAATTTAAATTATATGTGCTGACATATTTAATTTTCTATACCCTATATGTGTGTGTATATATGTATGCATATATGCATGTACATATATATATATACACACACATATATAACCAGATTGCAGTTTCAATAAATTCTTCAAATAAAACCTGAAATGAGATTTTTAAAAAGTGAAATCTTGCCATTTACAACATGAATAGAGCTAGAGAGGATTATTCTAAGCAAAATAAGCCAGTCAGAGAAAGACAAATACCATATGATTTCACTCATATGTGGAATTTAAGAAACAAAATAAACAAGCAAAGGGTAGG
Source organism: Canis lupus familiaris (assembly GCF_011100685.1). Lineage (NCBI taxonomy): Eukaryota > Metazoa > Chordata > Mammalia > Carnivora > Canidae > Canis > Canis lupus. Next base: position 46,286,075 of record NC_049236.1, read on the forward strand.
GGTGGGGGGAGAGACAAACCAAGAAACACTCTTAACAACGGAGAGCAAACTGATGGTCACCAGAGGGGAGGTGGGTGAAGGGTTGAGTGAAATAGGTGGTGGAGACTAAGGAGGGCACTTGTGATAAGCACTGGGTGTGTTTGGAAGTACTGAATCACAATATTGTATGTCTGAAACTAATACTATACTGTCTATTAACTAACTGGAATTTAAATAAAAACTTATAAAAAATGTAAAATGACAGAAATTTCTTCCTGCAGTACCTTCAGGTGCTATTTCAGACTTGTGGGAAGGACACGTCCACTCTTCACTACGAGGGGTATTGTGATAAAAAAAAAAAAAGCTTGAGAAGCATGGGTAATGGGTTCCTATTAGGCAAAAGTAAAAGAAAAAAGTGATGAAAATAGCAAAGTGATGAGTTGTAAGATTCCTAACATTTGGAGCACCTGGGTGACTTGGTTAAGCATCTGCCTTCAGCTCAGGTCATGATCTCAAGGTCCTGGGATAGAGCCCCACATCAAGCCCTGCGTCGATCCCCGCATCAGGCTCTCTGCTCATTCAGGAACCTGCCTCTCTCTCTCCCACTGTCTGCTGCTCTGCATTCTTATGCTCTGTCAAATAAATAAATAAAATCTTAAGAAAAAAATAAGATTCCTAACCTTTTCTTGAAGAAAGAGTTGTTAGTTAAGACTAAGGAAATCTTTTTCTTTAAATCTGTAATAAACTGAATTATGTGGCCCCCAACAATAAATTTTATTATAATATGTATGTATATAATATATATCATATATGATATGTATTACTATATAATTTTACATATAATACAACTAATTTAAATATAGTTATACAGGAGCACCTGGGTGGTTCAGTCGATTAAGTATCTGCCTTCAGCTCAGGTTATGATCTCAGGGTCCTAGGACTGAGGCCCACTTTGGGCTCGCTGCTCTGAAAGAGTCTGCTTCTCCCTCTCCCTCTGCCCCTCCCCTTCCCCCCTCCGTGCTCTCTCCCTCAAATAATCTTTTAAAATAAATAAATATAATTACATATAAAATATACATAATATATAATATATATTTATAATAAATAATGTTAGAAATATTAGTTCATACCAATAGGCTTCCATAATAAGAAAGCGTCTAGCTTTATAAACCATCTTCGGGGAAAAATAAAAACAAAACCCCACTAGATACAAGAATTTGTAACTACACACACATACACACACAATCTCCCAAATTTAAAATAATCTGAATAAGGGACACCTCGGTGGCTCAACGGTTGAGTGTCTGCCTTAGGTTCAGGGTGTGATCCCGGGTCAGGGAATCGAGTCCTGAATCAGGCTCCTGTGAGGAGCCTGCTTCTCCATCTTTCTATGTCTCTGTCTCTTTCTGTGTCTTTAATGAATAAATAAATAAATCTCTAAAAAATAATAATAAAATAAAATAATCTCATTAAGAGACCACAGTCTCCTTTTAAAGCTGAAATTTTTTAGGACCATGAGAGATGACAATAGTACAGCTAACATGGTATATGGTAATAGATCATTATTAGAAATTGTAAGGATTAATTATAAGTAGAAAGAAAACTGGACCACCAAGATTCACTTTTTTTTTGCATAAAATTTTACTAGTCTTCAGTTTCAAAGTTTGCTCTCACTGCCTTACTTCACCTCTTTCAGAAAATATATGTTGTGCAATTTGAGGATTCCCTGAGGTTAACTAGTATGGTCAGTTCAGTGTGGCTGTAAACTTCAGATCTGGATATTGTCCTCCATTTGCTCTTTCCAAAGATGCAGGACACTTATTTCAGGACACCTGTCCTACTGTATTAGCTTAAAAATGCAGGTGACAGTGTAGCTGAAAAGTCAAATGGAAAAGAATTTGAAAGGCTCAGCATCTTCCCTTCTGCTGATTTTTTTAGACTGATTCTTGAGAAGAATGTTCCTGTGCAGAATGACCAGGCTGTGGCACCTCTAATCCCGTCACCACAAGCCCCTTCATAATCAGTGTAGATGGCCACACAGTTCACCCCATATTGATGAGAATCAAACGTGAAAATGGTTGAAATAATTGGGTCAAATCTGCAGTGGGCCAGCTCACTGGTCACATAAAAATGAGGGCATATTCAAAAATCATAATGGGTCATACTGTCTGTGAGTAAAATAGGAGTGATGATGGTAAAGTATCACCCAGTTTCAGAAGGACACTAGCAAGTAAAATGGTGTAAATCATTAATATTTATATAGGTATGGAATAAAATAAACAATACTGTTTATCATATAAATTTAGGCAGATTTAGGTCCCAAACATCTAATTTCCAGCTCATTCCCTCTCGTAGTAAAAAAGTTAGCCAGCAATGGAAGCATTGAGGAGTCAGAATATTTTAAGCTTAAGTATTATTTCTAATACTGTTTCATTATGTTGGGTTGGATTTCTTCCATTTGTCATTCTAAATCCATCCTCTGTCCTTCTCTGCTGTGTTCTGTGCCCAGGGAGTCTGGTTTGTTTGGACTATATCAACAGGCTTCCCTGACCTCTGGCTTCCAGCTTGGCCAACAGAGGACATGAATGAAGATCAGAGAAACAGAGGAGAGTGAGGTTGAGCATTGTTTCAGCACCTCTTGATGAAGTCATCCCTCCACAGAAGATCATGGCTTTTTTTAGATGACCTATTCTTCACAGTCTATCTTCGGATTCCTGCAACGATTTCCTCCTCTTTGCCCTGTTACTGCACCACCCCAAGAAGTTTCCATACTCCTTGTCCAAACTTTTGTAAACAATCCCTCTATCAAACTCTCCTCAAAACACCAACCTATTTGACCATGTGTGACCCTGACTGAATCATATGACCAGTAATCTATCAGAAATTAAATCAAAATAATTGTCTAATGACAACAAAAGATGTGGCTGTTTCCCTTCACCTTTTGCATGCTTTCCTTGATAAACCTGAGACAAGATTCGTGGAATGTACCTTCAATATTATCTCAGATCTTCCTCAAGGGTATACGGCCCTGCCTTTACTAAAAGCTCTAGGTCTAACAGCTGTCTTGGGGATGGAAAGCAAGTAATTCTGTCAGGTTGACTCAAACCAGGACTATGTTCACCAAATGTATAATTTTTTGGTGCTACAAATCAAGTAGGTCTAGTTATCTAGTTTAATCTTTATTAGGGGACAATTCATTCATAACATTTTTGACTGCTTCCTATCAGCTTTTGTTCTGAACTATCTTTTCAAGAATTTATCTGGCAAACAGCCTTGGAAAGTAGAAATAATATATCCTTCTAGAGCAAAGAGCACATTTGTTTCGTGACCAGGATAATAAAGACAAGTTCTCCCCCCAGGCAAAAAGTTGGACAGGTCATTATAAAAGATTGGGGTTTTCTAAGTTTAGAGTTCCTCAATTATGATGTAAACCCACTATGTTCACAGCATCTACTTGGATCTTGACACCTCACCCATAGGACTTGGAAGGCAAGGGAACCAATGCAGACGTGAAACTCACACTGTGTGCTATGAGTAAAAAAGTCCTTTGTCTCTGATCACAAGGTCTCATATCTTCTATTGGCATTGATAACTATGGCAGGCTCATCTGTTAGTTTGCAAACAGAGTAAAAATCTCATACCCTTCACAGTTCTTAACAGTCCAAAGACTCCCACTGTAACCAAACTTACTTGAATTCACGCTTTGATGAGTCACGGACAGAAACTCACCAAGTGGAGTTATCATACAAAGTAAACTTTATTTGCAGCAGAGAAGATCATGAGGAATAACTTCAAAGCCACGACTCCTCAAGTAAGGGTGAATGTGTTCCTTTTATTTTGGGTTAGGATGAATATTTAGACAGGGGAGCCTTGTATCATATAAAGAGGTAGACGTAGAGTAGGGCATGTGCCTTAAGGAAACATGCCTACACATACAATGTATTATGTGAAGGAGGCAAAAGCTGCTCCTTGGGCAGAGATTTTAGTACTATAATGAGGTAAAGGTAACTGTTGGTCCATCTGTGCAGGTGTGGGTCAGGGTTAAGTTAAAACTGGTCTGGGGGTGCCTGGGTGCCAGTCGGTTCAGCTTCTGCCTTTGGCTCAGGATGTGATCTCAGGGTCCTGGGATTGAGCTCTTCATTAGGCTTCTTACTCAGCAGAGAGCCTGCTTCTCCCTCTCTTCCCACTCATTCTCTCTCTCACTATCTCTCTATCTCCATCTCTCTCAAAGAAATAAAATCTTTTAAAAAAATCTGGTCTGATGCTGACTGATGTTGAGTACTTTCTCATGTGTCTGTTGCCTGTTTGTATGTTTTCTTTGGAGAAATGTTTGTTCATGTCTTCTGCCCATTTCTTGACTGGATTTTTTGGGTTTTGGGTGTTGAGTTTGATAAATTCTTTATAGATTTTGGATTCTAGCCCTTTATCTGATAAGACATTTGCAAATATCTTCTCCTATTCCATATGTGGCCTATTAGTTTTGTTGATCATTTCCTTTGCTGTGCAACACTTTTTATCTTGATAAAATCCCAGTAGTTCATTTTTGCTTTTGTTTCTTTTGCCTTTGGAGACATGATTAGCAAGAAGTTGCTGTGGCCAAGGTCAAAGAGGTTGCTGCCTGCATTCTCCTCTAGGATTTTGATAGATTCCTGTCTCATTTAGGTCTTTTATCCATTTTCTGTTTATTTTTGGTGTATGGTGTGAAAAAGTGGTGCAATTTCATTCTTCTACATGTGGCTGTCCAATTTTCCCAACACCATTTGTTGAAGAGACTGTCTTTTTTCTATTGGATATTCTTTCCTGCTTTGTTGAAGATCAGTTGACCATTGAGGTTAGGGTCCATTTCTGGGTTCTCTATTCTGTTCCTTGGATCTATGTGTCTGTTTTTGTGCCAGTAGTATACTGTCTTGATGATTACAGCTTTGTAATAGAGCTTAAAGTCCAGAATTGTGATGCTTCCAGCTTTTGTTTTCTTTTTCAGCACTCTTTTGGCTATTTGAGGTCTTTTCTGGCTCCATACAAATTTTGGAATTGTTTGTTCCAGCTCCATGAAAAAAATCATCTTTTTGCACCAGACGTCTCAAAAATTCTTTCTTGGCCTTCAGCTCCGGACCTCACCAACATTCTAAAACTTCATCATCAGTAAGCAACCCTGAAGCCATGCATTTCTGTATCAGACCCGCTGCCTTTTATGCTAACTGTAATCGCTTTTCCTCTCATCATTAAGTACTGCTACTTCATTTATATCATGTCTGGATCCCTCTTCCCTCGGTGAAATTAGGAAACCTATGTTAACTGTACTATTTCCCAGTTAGCAGCTACAATTACAGATGATAGCCATGAAAGCATTTTTCAAAGAGTGTGGTACTTCTTTTACCAATGTCTTTACCTTAGGCCCCTTCTGAGGATGACAAAGTTAGAGGGTAGGGGACTGAATGGACTACACATGAAAAATCCACTCTAGCGCCTGTAGTCCCAAATTCTTTAGATTCTTCCCTCCACATTATGCCAAGGGAATTTTAGTACCTTGATTTCATTTAGTGTGGCCCCATCGAATCCAGGTTTCAGTTATCCAGAAATATTCTAGCAAGATTTGTGGAAGTAAAGGAACAGAGTGCCAGAGGGTCTTATCCCAGCAATGAAATATTTCAGCCTGGAAGTGACACGCATGACTGTCCCTCATAAGCTGTTAGCCAAAACCACATGAGCCCTCCTGTAAGGGGGACAGCAAAATGTAATGTTTTAGGGTCCTAGGAGGAGATTTAAACTGGATATGTGTCAGCACCACACTAATTAATTTAGGGCTGCTGTGAGTGATGAAGAGCAGCAATATCACAAACTATTGGTGCACCCTGATGGGACAGTCCACTTGGGTACACATCCTCCTCTTATTTCTTCTGAACCACTACCAGAATCAGTTTCCGAAATCCTCAACTTGGAGGATTGTAGCAACTGTGTTATGTAACTATTTCTTTGCTCTTTCCCAACTACCCACATCTTACATGTAAAGCACCTGCAGTGACTAATACTTTAGGTTGTACGTGGGAATAAGTCTGAACAGAAGTCTGAGCCTTTTGCTTGTACAGTTCATTGGTGCCTTGTGGACCTGCTAGGGCCAGGTTTTGTGAGTGCCACTTCTGTTTTATAATTGAATGCTATTGCACATACCCAGCATTATGGTTCAGTGATGAGATAATAGCTGGATGCTTGTTTGTTGAAGATTTTATTTATTTATTTCAGAGAGAGAGCATGCACGAGCAGGGAGGAGAGGCAGAGGGAGGAGGAGACTCCTTGCTGAGCAAGGATCCCGATAGGAGGCTCAATCCTAGGACCCTAGGAACATGACCTGAACTGAAGGCAGACACCTAACCGACTGAGCCAGCCAGGTGCCCCAGATAATAGCTGGTTGTGATGTGTGGATTAGGTTGTTAGTCACTTGGAGTACCAGTCAAATGTTGAGTTTCCATCAGGACTTAGTAACAATTTAAGAACTGCTTTTCAAATGAGTGACAGTTATAGCATGAACTCCTCCAAAACACTGTCTAATCTGGGGCTTGCCAAAGTCTCCAAACAGCAACTCTGCTGCCAGACACTGCTAATGCCATTATATCTGCTATCCCATAAGGCCCAACAGGCATATCAGCCTAGACCTGTTGCAGAGCTCATTCTTGTTCCAGGACCCACTTAAAACTGGAAGCTGTTGGGTTATCTCATGAATGGAGTGGCGCAGCATGCCCAAATGTGGTATAGGTTGTCACCAAAATCCAGAAAACTTCGTCATACACTGTGCCTCTTTCTTTGTGGTGGCCGGTGCAAGGTACTGCCACTTGTCTCTCCGTAGAAGGAATTTCCTAATATGCCCCAAATCGTGGAACTCCTCAAAACTTCATCAAAGTGGCAGGCCCTAAACTATCACAGTTTATCTCCTTCCTTCTCCTTCCTTCCTCCTCCCTGCTCACTAGGTTCAATTAACATGGCAATAATCAATATAAAAAGAAAACTGATGTTTCATAGAATTCAATAAAAGCTAAACCTCTGTCTCAGCTATATAAATGCAAACTGCTCCTGATTTGGTTGGAAAATAATGTATTTGCCAAGTCACTGGTTGCATGTCAGGTGCTAGGATGGTGACTTGTTCCAGTCAATATACATCTAAAACTATAGCTAATGAACATCACAATCTGATTAGGTCTGCAATAGCCTATCATTTTCCAAGCCCTTCAGGTTTTTGCTCTGATCACACAGAAACATTTTATGTAGGTTTTTGTGGCAGTGGTAATTTCTACAATCCCTTCTGAAGTATCACTTACCAATTAATACTAGTGTATTGTGTGGAAAGAGTTCCAGAGACTCTAGATGGTTTTTCTTTTCATAATAGTTCTCATTCCAGACAGGGAACCAGAATGGTTCTTTGTTAGTTATCAAGTATATGTGTGTGCATTCTCACCATATATTCTATAACTCTAATAATAAACATAGTATGGATCTGCAATTCCACTAGACTCACTGTTAGCTAAATTTGGGGCAAGACTTCATGTAAAGCCTGACATCCATAAGCACCTACTTTGGTGGACTTTTGTAGTGTTTGGGGTCTCTGGGGATCAGTGTGAAATTAAGAGTCAGTATGTCATAGTTGCAAGAAGTTCTGGGTATTTCCCTTTCCTCCACGCACAGTCCCCTGGGTAAATAGCTGCAGGTTACTCTGGAGAAAGCTCTTTCCCACTCTGTGGAGGAAATTTGCCCTATAAACTAATAGCTGTCTTACCGGGTTTTTTCTGAGGCATGCAGCCCCCACCTCTGTTAAGGGGCTTCAGGTCTACACACTGCTTTAGTTCTGGGAACCTGCTATGAAGTCATGAATCCAAACAGTGATGTCTAGTTTCTTCCCAGCTGGCCTCAAAGTATTCCCTCTGTGTAAAACAGAACCTGGGTAGGCTGCCCATTTATTCCAGAACACCCCTATTACTATTCTCATTGATTCATTGTACTGACCACACCAAACATGTCTTTGTTAGGATCTACCACCTAGCCTCTACCTCTCTGAAATTCCGCTTTCCCACTGTAATCAGAAAATGCAATTTTTGAGGCATTTCCCACTGTCTTCTCTGGATGTCAAGAGAGTCACACAGAGATGCCATGCCCTTTTGCTCCCTTACCCAAGGCTTGGTAAAGGAAACAGCCTCTAGGCTTTCCCAGAGAGCATAACTAGGTGGTAGAAGAGCTGGTGGCCAATGACAGAGTTTAGAGAATCAAATCAAGAGACTGTCACTGCCTCGTTTCTTCACTATGAACCCTAGACTGCTGCTAGAAGACCAAGCCATGCTGGACACCTCATTCTGCCTTCAACACAACAGAGAATGCATCACTGGAGGAACCTAATAACTCTTCAGAACTTTAGCTCCAAGGAGTTTGAGAAATGTGCTTTCTAGCTCAGTGGCCTTGTGCCTAACCACAAGTCTTTTACTCTGGCAGAAGGGAAGAAAAGATAAGTGTGGGAGAATTACTTCTAATCTTCTTCTCAACTGGTTCCCCCTCATTACCATTTAAACATGTTCAAATCACTGTTGTTTTCTGTCATTTCTGGAAGAAAAAAACTTTCCCTCATCTCCATATCCCCCTTTTCTATATGGTTCTATATCAGGAAAGAATTGTCCTCAAATACTTATTTATTGGTGGATGTAAGAAGATCTAAATTCAGCATAGGAAAGAAAGCTCTGGATATCAAAATGCAATGTACAAAACTGACAGCTCTGGACTGACTAGAAGTTGAAGACTGTTCCAGTGTCCGGCCATTTATTAACCTCACCAGGTATGGTATGCAGAATAATGGGCCCCAAAGGTGTTCTTGTCCTACTTCCAGAAATTATGAATATGTTACCTTGCATGGCAAAAGGAATTTTGCAAATGTGATTAAGGATCTTGAGATTATTTTAAATTATTTGGGCAGTACCAATCTAATCACATGGGTGTTTAAAAGTATAAGATGGGGGTCCCTGGGTGGCTGTCAGTTAAGCATCTGCCTTTGGCTCAGGTCATGATCCTGGGGTCCTGGGATCGAGCCCCATCTTGGGCTCCCTGCTCAGCAGAGAGTCGGCTCGTTCCTCTCCCTCTGCCCCTATGCCCCCACTCATGTGCTCTCTCTTTCTCTCAAGTAAATAAATAAAATCTTTAAATAAATCAAAGTAAAAGATGAAGAAAAAAGAGGTGACTCTAAAAAAGGAACTCAACTTACTGCTAATGGCTTTGAAGGTAGAGGAAGAAGACCACAAACCAAGGATGTTGACATCCTCTAGAAATTGTGAACAGCCCTCAGCTGATGGCTAGCAGGGACAGGAGCATTAGTCCTACAACTTCAAGGAGCTGAATTCTGCCAATGACTTGAATGAGCAAGGAAAGACATTCTCCCTAGAGTCTAAGGAATGTTAGTTACCCTGCCAACTCCCGGGTTTTAGCTCTTTGAGGTTCCTGCCTCAGAACTGTATAGCCACTATGTTTGTGGTTGTTTGCTATGGCAGCAATAGAAAATAAATCAAACAAGATACTTTTGCCACAGAAGTCTTCCTTCCTGAGGACACGGATTATAAAACTAGGGTCCCTGAGATTCGGGGAGTTGAAAAAATTAGTTCTAGGGCAGCTGCCTGACTTTTATATCCTAACCTAGAGTTCCAGGGAGAGAATCAAGTAGGAAGGAAAAAAACAAAGACCCTGCTCTCCTGTTTTCCCTTTCCAAATGAGAAAATTTGAAAGCACAGATCATAGGATTTACACAATAGCAACAAAAAAATTCTCATTCTACCTCTACATAGTGAAGATGATTCATAAATAAAAGCTCTGATTACACTGGCCCAAGCCTGGTGGGACTCCAGTCATAGCTATGCATGTACAGAATACTGGTTCTACAGTGCAGGAGAGGTATTAATTCTTACCCTACCTCCATATCCTAGCTATTAATTCTTACCCCACCCCCATAGCCCCATAGGATTTGTGCTTTACATGACTTTACACAAGCGTAATTCACAGCTTGAAATTATTCCATAGAGAGCTCTCCTATTTGAAGAAGAAAACTCTCCTGGGCACCTGGGTAGTTCAGTCAGTTTAAGTGCCTGTCTTCAGCTCAGGTCATGATTCCAGGGTCCTGGGGATCGAGTCCCACATCAGGCTCCCTACTGCACAGGCAGCCTGCTTCCCCCTCTCCCTGCCAAATGTGCTTGTGCTCTGTCAAATACATAAATAAAATCTTAAAAAAAAGAAGAAGAATAAAGAAAGAAGAAAGAAAAAGAAAGAAAGAAAAAGAAAGAAAGAAAAGAAAGAAAAGAAAAGAAAGAAAAGAAAGGAAAAGAAGAAAAGAAAAGAAAAGAAAAGAAAAGAAAAAAAAGAAAAGAAAACTATTCCACCACAGTAGACCAAAATCCTCCCATGAATTCTCTTTACCTCATATAAGTCAAAGCCTTCTTTCTATGGGGATCACCATAGTCTAGCATCTAATATACAAATGAATGACATATTATCTTTGTTTAAATCCTAAAATAATTTATCTCAGTATAAAAAGTTTTCCTTTCTCATATTTTTTGTTACGCACAAAATCTTCTTCCTTACCAAAAATACCTTCTCTGCCAAAACTTCTGAATTATCTAAATTTGGATGTTACTTAGTAAAGTTATTAGAGGTTTCTCAAATTTCTTTTAGACTGTAAGTTGATATTTCAGAAATGTCACTTAAATCAGCCTGAAAATAAAATATTCATAGAGATAAGAAGGAAAAAACCCAACTTCCCTACCAGACGGAGCTACTGGAAAGTTCATATAGTGAGTAATAATTTATAGAAAGGATAATTTATTATTTACCAGGCAAGTTGTTTGTGCCATTCACAGCATCTTCTTCACTTAAGTGACAAAGGCCAATATATACTACCAAGGATCATCAGGTAGTTTAAGATGCTTTATCACCTTTCTTGTGAGGAAACTATAGCGCCCTATGGTCATTTATCCAGTAATTCTAATTACACGCTTTTCAAGATGAGGGTAAATGTTTTATCATTTAAATATTTATTTCAGTAGTTTAAACAGAGCCTTTATAAAGAAAAATCAATATAAAAGCTAATGGAAGAAACAAGAATCAAGAATGTAAAAATTAAGTCTGTAACCAAAGAGAGCCATCAGAAATTGTTAGACAAGCGCTGGAAATGTGGGAAGTAGCAATTGGGATAAAACAAGAAGCAAGGGCAAGGACAAAAGCAAATTCAAGTTAGAAACACAGGTAGAAGACCCTAAAACAGCAATTCCCAAACTCTGCTCAGGGGCATGGGATGCTGGAGTGAATTCACAAGGCACCACAGGATATTTTTAATTTTTGAAACACAGAAACATCCACAAGACATTTTATGAATGTTTACAATTAGGTTGTTTGGACCTAATTACATAATAAATGGAACTATGCAGTATTTCTTAGGCTCAAGGGCACCAAGAAAAAATTAGAGATTTTAACAGTTCTATAAAACAAGAAAATATGGGAATGTCTGTCTTATAGACATTCTAGGGTTCAAAAGACATAGGTTACCCAGAGTAGAATCAGAAAAGTAGAGCAAGGGACGCCTGGGTGGTTCAGCGGTTGAGCGTCTGCCTTTGGCTCAGGGCGTGATCCCAGGGTCCTGGGATCAAGTCCTACATCAGGCTCCCTGCATGGAGCCTGCTTCTCCCTCTGCCTATTGGTCTGCCTTTCTCTCTCTGTGTGTCTCTCATGAATAAGTAAATAAAATCTTAAAAAAAAAAAAAAGAAAGAAAGAAAGAAAAGAAGAGCAAAAGTAAAAAGGACAGCACCTCCAGCCTCTATATGCTTAGTTATACCTAATATATCTACTACCCAGTTGGTAGTTATATCCAGTTATACCTAGTAGGGCCTTTCTTTCATTCTATCCTGGCTGTAAAGAAAGGAACCTTTGTGCTCTATTACTCTGAATTTACTGCAGGATCTCTTCAAAATCAATGAATCTTGCTTGTAAATCAGTAAATTTTTCTTTTAATAACAAAAACAAAACTTTGATTTTTCAATGTTGGTTTGGGGACTAAATAACTAGAGTTCTACAAATACTTAGTATGAGAAAGTCTACTAAAATCTAAATACTTCTTGGGCACCTGAGTGGCTCAGTGGATGAGCATCTACCTTTGGCTCAGGTTGTGATCCTGGGGTCCTGGGATTGAGGCCCACATCAGGCTCCCCTCTGGGAGCCTGCTTCTCCCTCTGCCTGTGTCTCTGCCTATGTCTCTGTGTCTCTTATGAATAAATAAATAAAATCTTTTTAAAAAATTAAATACTTCTTTAGTGAAAAAATGAACTTTATGTTGAGATTCAGTCAGCAATACTGAATTATAGAAGTTTTAGAATTTACTATAGATGAGGGGTTGTCAAACTTTTTATGTAAAAGGCCAGATACTTTTATTTATTTTTTTAACAACTCTAAAAATGTAAGAGCCAATTGAAAGCAGTGGGTACATTCATATTGTTGTCAACTGATCTCCAGATCCCATTATATCTTGAAAAACTGAAACTCTGTACCCACTGAAATAACAGTTCCCCATTTCCCCTTGTATACTAGTACACAGAGCAGCACTGGACACCATTAGGGGATAGAAAGGAGGACTCCATGGTCAGGGTCAAAAGGTCAAAGTATGTACACCACTGTTCAGCAACAATATTCCAATAGGCAAAAAATAGAAACCCAAATGCCCACTGACAGGTGAATGGAGAAACAACATGTAGTATACACATACAACAGCATACTAGTCAGCCTTAAGAAAGTTCTGATACCAACTGAATGGACCTTAAAAAACATTACACTAAGTGAAATATGCCAGATGTAAAATGGACAAATACTAATGACTTCACTTACATGAAGTACCTAGAACAAATTCATAGAGACAGAAAGTAGGAGAGTGATTACTAGGAACTGGGGCGGGGTGGGGGGTGCGGACAGTTGGTGTCAAATAGATACAAAGTTTCAGTTTGGGACAATGAAAAAAATCCCCCATGGATTCTGTGGTGACAGTTTTGCAACAATATGACAGTTTTGCAACAACAACATGAAGTACTTTATGCCATGGAACTATACACCTAAAAATGGTTAAACAGTAAATTTTACATTATATTATTTTACTACAGTAAAAAAAAATTGCAAAAACAGTTCTTAGCTCATGAGCCATACAGAAATAGACTGCAGACCACAATTGGGTTGCAGGCCATAGTTTGCTCTGAATCATAAGATCCACTAAACAAAATGAAGAAAATGACATGAAATACTTAGAAATTTTTTTGTCCAAGTCATTATAATTCATTTTTATTTTAATATGAACGTTAAAAAGATTTCACATTTCATTTATTGGTTACATTTACCAAAACTTGTAAGTGCAACCAAAAAAAAAAAAAAAACTTGAGAGAAGTATCTTGAAGATGAGGTCAAAATGTATATAAAGACGGACATATGGGATGCCTGAGTGGCTCGGCGGTTGAGTGTCTCCCTCCAGCTCAGGGCGTGATCCCGGGATCCGGGATCGAGTTCCACATCAGGCTCCTGGCAGGGAGTCTGCTTCTCCCTCTGCCTGTGTGTGTGTGTGTGTGTGTGTGTGTGTGTGTGTCTGTCTCTCATGAATAAATAAAGTCTTTAAAAATATAAAAATAAAAAAAATAAATAAATAAAAATAAAAAAATAAAAATAAAGACAGACATATATGTAGAAATCTGGTAATACATATAAGTATGCAGAGCTTTACCTATCATAGATGGAGAGGAGGTAGAAATGAAAAATAAATCATGGTGTCTTCAGTGAAGCTTAAAATGTAGTCTGAACAATGGGTAGGTAAAGCTGACACTTAATGGGCAAGAATACTCAGTTTCAAAGTTCAGATTTTAAAGTTTGATATTACAGTTTGTTCCACTTTTATCTTCTCCATTCATTTGGTACACAGTAGGCTATTTTCCCTCCCATTTTGGGGGAGGAGAAAAAAATGACACTTTACAGAATCAAGCATAATATAAGGACCTGCTCATATCCCTTCCCTGCATTTGCAACCTTTAAATCACTCAGGCTGCCCAAGACACTGTATCTAGGCTTTAAATCAGCTCTACACAAAAATTCATTTTAAACAAGAAGCCTGGGCAGCCCTGGTGGCTTAGTGGTTTAGCGCTGCCTTCAGCCCAGGGCGTGATCCTGGAGACCCAGGATCAAGTCCCACATCGGGCTCCCTGCATGGAGCCTGCTTCTCCCTCTGCCTGTGTCTCTGCCTCTCTCTCTCTTTCTCTAATAAATAAATAATCTTTTTTTTTCAAAGGCATTAAACAAGAAGCCTTTTTCAAATCAGTAGAGTATACATAGTTACAGAGACAAAGGACACGGTTCCAGTTATCTTGTCACTGGCACAGACATATAACAACCCTAAACAGAGAAGTAAAACATTAATTTTCATTATGTTTATGGATTCTTTTTAAGACTTTATTGCTTTCCCAGGAGTTTTAGATTTACAACAAAATTGAGCAAAAGGCACAGAGAATTCCTATATAACCACTGTCCCCCCACATGCACAGCCTCTCCCATTATCAGGATTGTTCACCAGAAGAGTACACGTTTTACCAAGGATGAATCTACATCAAGACAGCAAAATTACCCAAAGTCCACTGTTTACCTTAGAGTTCATTCGTGGATTTGGACAAAAGCATAGAGACTTATATTCACCATCATAATATATGGAATATTTACATTGCCCTAAAAATCCTCTATACTTTGCCTATTCATCTCTCCCTTGTCCCCATCTGGCAACCACTGATTTTTTTTACTGTCTCCATAGTTTTGTCTTTTCCAGTATGACACATCATTGGAATCATAAGGTGTAGCCTTTTCAGATTGGCTTCTTTCACTTAGTAGTATTAAGTTTCCTCCATGTCTTTTTATAGCTTGATAGCACAGTTCTTTTCAGTGCTAAATAATATTCCATCATCTGAATGTACCACTGTTTATTAATCCACTTGTCTACCAAGTTGCTTCTAAGTTTTGTCAATTATGAGTAAAGGTGATTTAAACGCAGATGTGCAGGTTTCTGTGTGGACATAAGGTTTCACCTCCTTTGGGTAAATAGTAACAAGTGCAATTGCTAGATCACATGGTAAGGATATGTTTCATTTTATAAGAAACTTACAAACTATCTTCCAAAGTGGTGGCACCATTTTGCATTCCCACTAACAAAGTATGAGAATCCTTTTGCTCCACATCCTCACCAGTATTTGGTGTTGTCAGTGTTCTGGATTTTGGCCATTCTAATAGGTGTGTAGTGGTCGTTTTGTTTTACTTTGCATTTCCCTAATGATATGACGTAGAGTTCTCTTTGTATATACTCATTTGACATCTGTATTATCTTCTTTGGTGAGGTCTGTTAAGCTAGTTGGCCCATTTTTTTAATGAGTTATTTTCTTATTGTTGAGTTTTAAAGGCTCTTTATACATTTTGTATAATAGTCCTTTATCAGCTGTATTTTTCGCAAATATTTCTCCCAGTCTGTGTCTTGTTTTCTCAATTCTTCTAAGGCCATTGATTCTTCAAGTCAGGAACTAGGTCAGAGAGCAGAAATGGCTCGCTTCTGGTCCACAAGTCTATGGCCTTAGCTGAAGAGTGGCTCAAATGGCCGAGAGCTGCAATCTGATTCTCCATTCATGTACCTGGTACCTGAGCTAGCTGGAGGGCTGGGCTCAGCTGTGACTGTCAAATGAGAGTATTTCAAGGAGTCTCCTTATAGTTACGGGCTTTTCACAGCACACCAGACACAGGTAGTCAGACTTCTTACACGATGGCTGAGAGTTCCCAAAATAAGTGTTTCAATAGGCAATATGGAGTTGTATGGCTTTTTATGACCTAGCCTCTGAAGTCACATATGGTGATTATGATCACTTTCACTATATTCCATTGTATAAGTCAATCATAAGCCCAACCAGATTTCAGGGGAGGGGACACAAGGTATACCTTTCTATGGAAAGGACATCAAAGAAGTTGTAGTCCTATTTTAAAACTACCATATAGAGAGATATAGAGATATATGCCAAAGAGCTAACAGTGCCCACTTCCCAGGGTCCCTCAAAGTGAATTTTATTAACTCATTATTTTAAGTCAGACTAACCCAAACACATCTTTCATGGATGGCAAAATTCCATCTACTTATTTTCATATACTACAGTAACAAACAGAAACTTTGTTTTATCTATATAAACTGCATCCAGAATGACTAATATCTTACTTTTGGCCGTATACCATCTGCCAGTTACAACCATTTCTTATTTTCCAAACACTGAGAAGTTCAGATCCACCCTCAGGCTTAGGCTAAGTCATATCCAGAAAGAATACAGAGAATACCTATAGCAAGTAAAGCAAGTAGATTTGGATCATTTCAGCATTATGATTGCTGAAATTGGTGGCCATTGTCTATATCAGTGATTGCTAGACTTTAGGATTTCATGAACCAAGAAAAATTTCAGAAATAAAATAAACCAGATGGGGGCAAATATAGTTACCAACATTTTATTTTCCTAGGAAAAATATTTAGAAAACAACTGCTCTATAGCTATCATCACATAAAAGAATGGACAATTTCAAAATAAAGCACAATCCTTAAGAGTAAGTCTTACTAAATGAAAACTCACTATATATTTTTTTTCTCATTTCTCTGCTAATCTGCAGAAACTTCCCCATAGTTGAACCCCAGTTCACAAACTGGTATGTAAAACCACTTGTGCATCTGACATTCTGGTCTCTTCCATCTCTTGATTTATTCTAATAGTTCTAGAACTTTAGCTTGCTCCTAGGAACATGGGTCTAAAAGACATACAAATAAGTAATTATAATACAGCATGAATGCTGTAAGGATACAGGGGGAAATGTCACAGAAGGTTTCATCCACTGAGTGAAAAAAGTTTGCTCATGTGCAAGAATGAGGAAGACTATTAAAGGTGGCAACGACTATGGCTGAAAGCACAGAGGCCATCTGTGTGTGCGGTATATCCAAGGAAGATATATATACTGTGTCCCAAAAAAGTAAGTAGTGGTTATACTTGGTTGTAGAATAAGGGTTACTTTTCTTCATTCTTCTATTTTCTGAAATTTAACAATGGAATATGCATTAATTTAATGGCCAGGAAATAAACAACTATCGTAATTTTGTAGACTACCCTAGGAAGAAAAAACAAAAGGCCTATTTCCCTTTAAGAAAGCAGTTCATATTAAAAGAAGCCAGGTTGGAAAACGGAGATGTTAAGGACTTGGAAGATGGGTGCAGAAATCCAGCTCCAGGATCTGGCTAGGACAGATGACAAGGGGAAGATAACACTCCCTCAGTGCCTCTGTGAGAATTCTAAGCTGGCTGCACTCAATACTCAGGTCTTCTTGTCCACGGAGTCATTAGTCAGAAATTCTCAGGTGGCAGGTGCTGACAGGTCACTGCTTAGCAGTGCTTCTGGAGTCAAGGCACCAAGGTTAGAATTCCGGCTCTAGCACTAAGTAGCTCAAAGAGCAAAAGCAAATGACCAAACCACTTGAACCTGTTTCCTCATCTGTAACGTGGAAAACTGCCTGCCTTTCTGGATTTTGGTACAGATCAACTGATATAATGTAGGTAAAGAATTTAGTACAATGCCTGCCCCTAAGAAAATGAGAATTACAATGTAGGACACTTTTGTATATATATATATATATATATATATAATCGATCAGTTAGATATTTGTTTGCTTTAGTGGTTTTGAAAGGCTTTAAGATCCTACTTGCCATGTGTTCTATAGGTTTAGCTAACAGCTGTAAGTACACAAAAAGTCTGTCAGTTGGAATGTCAAAACCTTTTGAAACTTAGACACATGAGAGTGTTTAACACAAGTTCTGAATGCAGAAGGGATATTCATTATCTGCTGTTGCTTCTAAAATTAAGCTACCTTTAGAATGTTCTGCAGGATCCAGAAGTAACAGCCCTCCCCTAGATTCTAACAACTGATAGAAAACGAGGAGGACGCTTCGGATTCTTCACGGACTTCTTCCAGCGGGCTGCCCCATCCACCGCCAGAGAGAATCGGAGATGCGCGCAGATAAAAGGCTCAGTTCTAGGTCTTACCCAGGCTCTCTTAATGCTGGAATACAGTCAACAGAAGAATGTAGGAGGTCTTCCTCAAGTCTTTTCAAACAATCCCTACAGCTTCCAGAATTCTGTTCACGGGCCACTGGGCCCCCAGGTACCAACTCCAACAACTTCCGTCCCCCTCCTCTCTTTCCATCCTACTAACCTTGCTACGCCTCTCTGCAGCCCCGCCCCCTGCAAATGACCAATCAGAGAGGGCACAGTGAGCCGGATGGGGTGGGCCCAGTTTGGCGCTGTCGACGAATCAGCACCCTCAAACAGCGGGGGCGGAAGCGGAAGCCCTGGGTTGGCCTTGGGTTCCGCTGTGGGGGATGTCCCGTGGGAGCGAGTGAGGCGGTCCTGGGGCCGGCCGGTGTGAGTCCTCGCCTCCTTATCTGCCAGCCGACTCGGGCCAAGAGACGCCTGCAGGCGCGGGAGGGAGGAAGCTCGACCGCCCAAGAAAAGAGCAAGCGGGCGGGCAGCTGCGGGGCAGAACCAAACTGTATGCAGGGTCTTTAGAAGTCGGTCCCGGTCGGCGCCGCTGTCCTCGAGGCCATGGTGCAGGCGGAACTCTGGGCGATCCCCAGGTGAGGGCAGCGGCTCCGCCCGGGGATTCCACCGCCCAGGAGCGGGTAGATGAGGGGCGGGGAAGAAAGAATGCTGCCCGCGCTGCTCCCTGGTAGCACCCTGAGCGGCCGCGGTTGCGGCGGCGGCAGCAGCAGCAGCAGCAGCAGCAGCCTCAGCAGAAAGCACAGCGCGGGCCGAGGAGGCGGCTCGAGCTGCTGGTAGAGTCGCCCAAGAACAGCTGTTTCTCTGTAGTATGCGAGTTGACAAAACAGCCAAAGAACGGGGATCCCCAGTACAGTCTCCTTCGAGCTCTTTTTCCTTGCTACTTCGAGCTGATTTATGCGGAAACATGCCTTGCACTTGTACGTGGAGGAACTGGAGGCAGTGGATTCGACCTTTAGCGGTGGTCATCTACCTGGTGTCCATAGTGGTTGCGGTTCCTCTGTGCGTGTGGGAATTACAGAAGCTGGAGGTAAGAGGGTCCTTCACCGTCGGCCTCTACCCTTTCTTCCACCGTCCTGCCCATCTAAGGTTGCCCATTTTTACCCCAGATGCCCCAGACTTGATATCCTGAAAATCATGTCACGTAAATGAGCCCTTAGTTCATAAACCCGTCTGGTTTCTTGTTCACGGTTTTTCAAAGCATGCTGCAGGTGGAAGGAGGACTAGGTCGAGAAAATAGAATATATTAAGATTGCTGCTTAGAAGAGCAGTCGTTTGCAAGTATTCATCAATTCCCAGAAAGTAGGTAATTTTATTCCTGGAATCTGACCTGTTCAGATTTGAACTTAAATAAACTACTTTGAAAACCATGTATTGAATTTTATTAGCATTTAACTAGCTTCCTGAATTGGACTCTAGTTGGTTTAACTCTGTTGTTTGTTTGTACTTAGAAATTAGCTCTTAACCCACAAAGATTTTGCAAAAAGTCACATGTATATTTTTTTGATGTCATATTCTTATTGTGACATCAGTAAAGTACTACAGCTGGAAGATCCTAAGGTAAATACTCAACTAGAATGGGTACTTTATAAAACCTGTGTAATGAATTTTAAATTCTAAGTTAATAAAAACCAAAAAGTACTTTTATTTTGCAACACCTATTTTATAAGAGCTGTGGCAAGACTTTGGATCTTTTAGGCTCTTTATTATGGAAATGATTTTTACATAATTAATGCATTTTAATATACATTTGTTTTCTGTATGTTCACTAAATTGTATTTTGTTGACTTGCCCATATTGGCATAGCCTATGTAGTTATTTTTAATGTTAATGTAATATTCCACTACATTAAATATTCCCCATTTGTCACATATTTAGGTTATTTTCATAAGTTGTCTACCAGAATTCAAGTATAGACATTTTTTAAAATTTATTTATTATTCATGAGAGACACAGAGAGAGAGGGAGGCACAGACACAGGCAGAGGGAGAAGCAGGCTCCACGCAGGGAGCCTGACACAGGACTCGATCCCAGGTCTCCAGGATCACATCCTGGGCTGAAGGCGGCTCTAAACCACTGAGCCACCGGGGCTGCCCCAAGTATAGACATCTTAATACAAATAGATATCTCTTACTTGGAAATATTTTTGGGAGGTGTGGTATAGGAACTCCTTTTAGGCTAATATGTATAATATCAACTTAGTTTAAGGTTTATCTTAGTTGTTAGTTAACTATAGTTTTTAGTGCCGGCTTTTAAGGAAAATTTTAATCTGCAGTCTCTCCTGCAAAAACCCTGAACCAAATTCTCTTCATGTCTTGTCTTAGGACTTCTCAGTTCACCAGCCAAAGTGTCTAAATAAAACATAAGTCACATTACATGTGGCCTCTTTAAGTTTTGTCACTGAGAGTCCCAGATTAAAAGCCAGTATCCCTAACTGTGGCTATTATGGCCCAACATAATCTGACACCACCCCCTACTTCTTACCATCTGATTTTCCTCAATTCTGGGCTTCTACCACAGTGACTTTGCTCAAACATGTAGGGTGCATACATGTTTGAGGGTCTTTGCATTAAATGTTCCCCCTTTATGGTATGTTCTTACCCCAGATGGTATTCTTATTCCTTTATAATCCTTCAGGTCTTTACTCAAATGTCACCCAGCTACCCCGTTTAAAAATTGCAAGCTTTCCTTCATCCCAGGATAAATTAGGCTTGTGTTCTGTATGGTGAGAAATAAAAACCTGGCACCCTCCTGCATGGAACTTAGAAATATAACTAAAAAAAACAAAATCAATAAAATAAAATTGTACAAAATGCTATGTAAGAAACTAAAAAAAGATCCAAGAAAGGAACAAGCAAGCATCTTCAAAGAACCACTAACTACCAGCTATGGAAAATTAAGTGGAAGTAAAGGGAAGTTAGAAAGCACATTATGGGGCAGCCCCGGTGGCGTAGCGGTTTAGCGCCGCCTGCAGCCCAGGGCATAATCTGGAGACCCTGGATCGAGTCCCACGTCAGGCTCTCTGCATGGAGCCTGCTCCTCCCTCTGCCTGTGTCTCTGCCTCTCTCTCTCTTTCTCTGCATCTCTATGAATAAATAAATAAAAAAAAAATCTTTAAAAAAAAAAAAAAGAAAGCACATTATGGTAGTTAAGAGATCATTGGTGCCTGAGTTACAATGACTTATGGCCCA
This sequence comes from Canis lupus familiaris, assembly GCF_011100685.1. NCBI lineage: Eukaryota > Metazoa > Chordata > Mammalia > Carnivora > Canidae > Canis > Canis lupus. Next base: position 46,307,386 of record NC_049236.1, read on the forward strand.
AATCAGCAGAAATAGAGATGGAAAATTGAATTTTAAGTATCTTTGGCAGTGAAGAAACAAGACTTGACATGGACTGGGTTGGGGAAGAGAGTCAATAAGAATGAATCAAGGACAACTGTGAGGTTTTTATCTTGAACAACAGGGTAAATGGTGTTGCCAGTTACTGAGATGGAAAATAGGGATGGGTTTGAGGGAAACTGACTTCTACTTTGAACATTTAGTTTGAGGTATAGGAGAGACCATCAGATGGGCATGTCAAATACGCAGTTGTACATGCAAATCTAGAGCTCAGAAAGGTTTGAGCTGCAGATATTAATATGGAAGTTGTCAAAATGGACAGTGTTTCAAGTCCTAAGGATATGAGATTATAAAGGTGAAGAAGAAGAAAAAGGCTGAGGACCTGGCACCGATATTTAGGAATCAGGCAAAGGAACAGGAACTTAAAAAGAAGCATCAGCCAGTGGAGAAATGGAATGCCAAAGAGTGTTATCATGGAAGCCAGAACAGGGCAGTGTTTCAGAACTAAATAGTGAACAATGTCCAGTGCTACTGAGATGTTTGTTGGTTTTCATAAAATAGAGTCATTGGTGGTCCCAGTAATGGTTTCAGTGGAATTGTAAGGGCTAAAACTAGAGGGAGTTGTTTGAAGAATATTCATTCTTCATGTGAGACAAAGAAGTGGTATCAGGATACAAAGATAAGTTTTTTGTTCATTTTTGGTTTTGTTTTGAGTATTTTGACTCTGAAAGGGACCTGAGAAATGAGTGGCATTATAGAAGGAAGAGTGTGGGATTAAGGAAGGGTTTGTTTTTTCTTGTTATGTTTTGTTTCTGAGGTTACATATAATAACTAGAACATGTCCCCAAGATTTTATTTATTCTTCTTAAAACCCCTAAAGCATAGGATTCTTTCTTATTCTGTAGACGTGAAAACTGAAACAGAGATAGTGGTTAACATGCCATTGTGCTAAGTGCTTTATATACAGTATATCCTTATTCTCTTCATCATTATTCACTAAATGAATTTATCTATGTAAAATACAGGGCCTGCCATGTAATGTAGTAGGTCCTCAATAAGCCCCAATTATCACTGTCATTTTTAAAATACCACTATTGCTTTGGAGCAGCCATTCTCTTTCTTGTGGAATAGCATTTTAGTTGGGATCACGTTCTCAAACACCTAAGGCAGGGTTACATACATCTCCTTGAGCACTACATGTTTAGAGACAGTTTTGCATGAAAAACATTTGTCTTTTTAAACACGAGAATCCCGGGCACCTGGGTGTCTCAGTGGTTGAGCATTGGCCTTCAGCTCAGGTCATGATCCCAGGATCGTGTTCGAGTTACCCATCAGGCTCCCCACAGGGAGCTTGCTTCTCCCTCTGCCTTTGTCTCTGCCTCTCTCCCTGTGTCTCTCATAAATAAATAAATAAAATCTTTAAGAAAAAGAAACACTAGAATCCCAGTGCTTACACTATGAGAAGTCATTGGGAACCGAAATTATAGAAAACAAGAGGTTCATATAGTCCATCCCAGGGATGCCTATCTGCACCACTTAAACTATTTCTCTTACTTGGCTGAGCGTGTATAATGGAAGTCAAGTAAGTTAAATGGACAGATAATGTCACACTATTCTGCAGTCATTTTACCCTACTCTGCCTGTACTTATGGCCCAAGTAGCTACTCTTTATGTAAGTGCTCCTCCCTTTCCCTGAGGAGGACTGGACCCAGAAAGCGTTCTCTTATTGCACTTTTCTCTCTGCTCTGAAAGCATTTGGCTTAGGTTCACTTAATTCACTCCTGGATGTTTGTCCTTAATGGTTTTATATTTCCTCAACTTTTCAAGTTACCTTGGGGAAAAAAAAATCTATGCTACTTGTGTTCTTGTTTTATAAACCAAAACAACCCTCCTTATGACTGATAAGTCTAATAATGTTAATAATATCCTCCTATCAGTGTCTCAAGTATGAATAATTTTAGAAATAAGTATGAATTAAAATAAAGGTAATAATTTCTACAGATATCTGACATTATATTAAATACGTATGCACACAAAATTTAAATTTTTTATGCATATAGCTTTTTTAGGTAGCTCAAAAATCAAAACAACTATAAAACCAATGATTCAAATTAATAGCATTAATGTGGACAGATGATGTGCTTCTGAAACTACCACTTGCAATGTAAAAATGGTACTGACTCTGTGATGCAAGATTTTTTTTAATTTGGCATCACTCTACGAAATGACTCAGTTCTTTAGTCACTTGTTTTATGATCATTTGAAAAGAACTTTCTTTTTTATAGCGCACTGAGGATGCTTGGCTTTCATTAGTCACAACCACATCATTTTTCTCTTAAGTCTACCAGCAAGTTGGTACTAGGGCAATTATAAAAACAAATGTGGGCATTAAAATTACTTGACGATACTGTTCTAATTATCACCTTATAACAGGGAAGATCTAGAATATGCTATTATTATTATTTTAGGTCATCATTAAAATGAACACAGGTCTTCTGTGACTTACAATGGGGTTATATTCTGATAACCCTATTGTAAGTGGAAAATATTGTCCATAAAATATTGTCCATATTTTAACATGCTCAGAACATTTACATTAGCTTACAGTTGGACAAAATCATCTAACACAGCCTATTTTATAAGAAAGTGTTGAGTATCTCATGGAATTCATTGGATACTGTACTAAAAGTGAAAAACAGAATGGCTGTATGGGTACAGAAGGTCCTCAAGTATGATGATTTGACTTATGATTTTTTTGACTTTACAATGGTGTGAAAGCAGTGTACATTCAGTAGAGACCATACTTATAATTCTGAATTTTGATCTTTTCCTGGGTTAGCGCTGTGTAGTACAATGTTCTTCTCATGATGCTGGGCATGGGCAGCAAGCTGTAGTAGCATTCAGTCAGCCAGGTAATCCTGAGGATAAACAACTAATACATTTAAAGTCATTCTGAAAATAAATAAATAGATAAATAAATAAATGAATGAATGAATAAATAAATAAATAAAGTCATTCTGTACCCATATAGCCGTTCTGTTTCAGTATTCATTAAATTAAAGGAGATACAAGATATTCAGCACTTTATTATAAAGTAGGCTCTGTGTTAGATGATTTTGCCCAACTTAGGCAAAACTGTAGGCCAACTGTAGAACACTCTTAAGTGTTCTGAGCATGTTTAAGGTAGGCTAGGCTAAGCTATGTTGTTTGGCAGATTAAGTGCATTAAATGCAGTTTCAACTTAGGGTACTTCAACCATGATGGGTTTATGGGTTTATGAGGATATAACCCCATCACAAGTAGAGGAAGTTTTAAGTGTATAGTTTGTTTACCTTAATGATCCCATGGCTGACTGGGAACTACAGCTCCCTGCCCAACATCAGAAGAATATCATCATATCACACAGTGAAAAACTTTGCATATCCTTTCATACCACTGTAAGGTCAAGAAATTGAAAGTTGAACCATGTTAAATCTGGGACCACCTGTACTCAATTTTAAATGAAACTGAGCCAAGCAGAAATCCTTGGAAAATAATTGCTCAGACATTCCCTTTAGAATCTTCACATCCATATACTTGGTTATCGCGTACTATTTTGATTAATCTCTAGCATTCAGCAAAACTTTTTGTATAGTTGACCATTGAACAGCATGGGTGTGAACTACTTTAGGTCCACATACACACAGATTTTTGTCTAGAAATAGAATAGTACTGTAAATATTTTCTCTTTCTTACAATTTTAAATAACATCTTTTCTCTAGCTTACCTTATTGTAAGAATACAGTATGTAATACATGTAACATACAAAATATGTTTTAAAAAACTATGTTATTGGTAAGGCTTCTGGTCAGCAGTAGGCTATTAGTTTTGGGGGAATCAAAAATTATATATATATACGGATTTTGGACTATGCAGACGCGGGGTGCAAAATCCCATATTGTTCAGGGGCTAAATGTATTTGCTTTTCAAGTTTTCCATACTGTTTAATGTAGAAGTTCATTATTATAAAAATACATTTGTTCCCTATACTTTTGTTTTTTTATACTCGTGTTGAAAAAAATATATATCTTGTTCAAATAGTAAAACTAGAAGTTGTAGACCTGAGCTCTTTTAATTAACTTTTCAAACCCCAGAGATATCAAAATTAAATGCCTATACCTTTTTTCCTTTAAAAAGTTAGCATTAACTTGTACTCCTGCCTTGAAGAGTAAATTCACAAATTAATATAAAATTCATTCCCTAGGGCCCCACAGATAGAACAAAGGTTCAGAGGTTTCTTTTTGTTTTTGTTTTGCCAGAAAGTGAGTGAAATACTTCAACTTTGCCTTAAGATGAGATAGTTCAGGGATGCCTGGGTGGTTCAGTTGGTTAAGTGTCTGCCTTCAGCTCAGGTCATGATCCCAGGTCCTGGGATCCAGCCTCAGATCAGCCTCCCTGCTCAGCGTGGAGTCTGCTCCTCCGCCTCCTGCTGCCCCTCCTCCCATTCATGCTCTCTTGCTCTCTCAAGTAAATAAAATCGTTATTTAAAAAAAAAAAAAAAGATAGTTCAAAGTATATTTTTAGAAATTGAGCTTGTAAAGGGTAAAATGTTGACCAGATACTGACCTAAAAAAAGAAATTAGAGCTTCTTAAAATGTCCTGAGTTGATATTGTTGTATTTAAGAGGAGTAGCATGTATTAACACAGTTCGCTTGGACAGTAGTTGTGGCAGTACTTATCAAGTGGGAGGATTAAAAGATATAACATGTAAAAAACTTAGCAAACTATTAGGCAATACTCATTTACTAACATGTTGGGTAAATGATAAAATTCACAGAAAATGTAGGTAGGATTTTAACTTTCCAAACAAAAATGAAGGAGTAGACCATAAAAGATTTTTAGGGGCACTTGGGTGGCTCACTCGGTTAACTGTCTGACTCTTGGTTTCAACTCAGGTCATAATCTCAGGTCATGAGATGAAGCTCCATGCTGGGCTCTGCATTGAACATGGAGCCTGCTTGAGATTCTGTCTCTCCCTTTCCCTTTGACCCTCCTCTCTCTCTCTCAAAATAAAAATAAAAAAAGATTTTTAGACTAGACTTGCTGAAAATTTAAAAACTTCTATACATCCCCAAACATAATAATCAAGTACAAAAGAAAACAAGCTGAAGGAGAAATGATATGATGTTAATATTCTTTTTTTTTTTTTTTTTAAGATTCTGTTTTATTCATGAGAGACACAGAGAGAGAGACAGAGACACAGGCAGAGACAGAAGCAGGCTCCATGCAGGAAGCCAAGCCCTACGTGGAACTCCATCCCAGGTCTCCGGGATCATGCCCTGGACTGAAGGTGGCGCTAAACCGCTGAGCCACCCACCCGGGCTGCCCCAATGTTAATATTCTTAATGTATATAGTGCTGTTACAAAAGGCCTCACAAGGAAAAATGCTCCCTCTCCCTCTGCAAAAGTACAAGTAGGCTGATTTTTGAAGAAGAAAAAATAAAGCCACTAGTCATTTGGAAATTGTTGGGCCTCGTTAATAATCAAATAAATATAAATTTAAGATATAAAAATATTTTATTTAGCTCTTTTTAGATTTATTTTAATATATTCTCTTTTTTTAAGGTTGGAATACACACCAAGGCTTGGTTTATTGCTGGAATCTTTTTGCTGTTGACTATACCTATATCTCTCTGGGTGATATTACAACATTTAGTACATTATACACAACCAGAACTACAGAAACCAATAATAAGGTAAATCTTAATATATTTTAATTCTTCCAGTGTTATGTTCACTTATTTCATAAATATGATTTAAAATGTTTTTAATTTATGCTTTGCTTTCTAAATAGGATTCTTTGGATGGTACCCATATACAGTTTAGATAGTGTAAGTATGTTTCATTTTATCTCATTAACTAAGAACTTGCTTGGTGATACAACTATATTTACAGAGTGCTTAAAGTAATGAAAGTTTATTATTTGGCAATAAGGAGTCAGATTAATACAAAAAGTGAAAAGATTCACTTGTTTTTAATGTTAATAAAAAAGACAACGTATGACAATAGAAAAGACAGGTGTTTTAAATTTTAAAAAACCTATAGCTATTTTCTTTGCTTAATCTTTTAAAATTTCTGATTACTAGTTCTTAGTTCTTTAAAGAATGTAATATTTAAAATTACATTATCATCCTTTTTATTTATTAAATATTTGGGGGGAATAAAGCCTTCCCCGGTGGATTCTAACATGCACTTATCACAAATGGCTGCTTTAATTTGATTAAATATAATGGAAATGTCTTTAATTGCATTTCCTATGATCCTCTCAAGAAAAATTCCAGATTATATTTAAAAACACAATAACAAAATAATTTAGCTTCTTTCTTCATATTCAGTATTTACCCCTAACACAAATTTTTGTTTATCAGTGTGCAAATCATTTATTGATTTTAAAAATTCATTTCACAGATTGTCTGGTAGCTCTCATAAATTTTAGAAAGTTTGATATAAATGTGACATCTCGTTTAAAAATTAGCATTGTGATTTCCATGATTTGGAATGGCAATTCATTTTATCTTAGCTGCAACTATTTTTAACATCTGTTTTTTCATAGTGGATAGCTTTGAAATATCCCAGCATTGCAATATATGTGGATACCTGCAGAGAATGTTATGAAGCTTATGTCATTTACAACTTCATGGGATTCCTTACCAATTATCTAACTAACCGGTATCCAAATCTGGTATTAATCCTTGAAGCCAAAGATCAGCAGAAACATTTCCCTCCTTTGTGTTGCTGTCCACCATGGACTATGGGAGAGTAAGTATGTTTGGTTTTAATCTTATGTACTTCAACAGAATTTTTAAGCATTAGTTCTCTGCAAAGTAGTGTATTAAGTACTATGAGCAGGACAAAGTTTAAGAAGAGTTCCTACCCTCAAATAGTTCCTAGTCAAGTTTGAAGAGTAAGAAAACACATTTTTATAATCCACACATACAGATTACTCTCTTAGACATTATTCATCCTAAATAGAAAACAAACATTGCAAGAAAAAAAACTTTAGAAATCATTTAATCAACATACTTTTACTATTTAGACCCAGGATCTACAGAGATTAACTTACTCAAGATTATATAGCTAGTTAATGACAAAATCAGGTGTAAGGCCCAGGGAGAAGACAGTCTAGGTGGAGAAGTAGCATATGATATAAAGTAGGAGAAACAAACAGTGTTTATTCTATATATAATGGGTTGTTGGCCTTATTATACATCCATAGAGGACAGTAAAGGAAAATAAAGCCTGAAAAGTTCAGTTGAAGCTAAGATTGCATTTTTTAAAAAAGATTTTTATTAGAGAGCAGAGCATGTGTGAACATGAACAGGAGGGAGGGGTTAGAGGGAGAAGGAGAAGCAGGGAGAGCAGGGAGCCTGATGCAGGGCTCTATCCCAGGACCCTGGGATCATGACCTGAGCCAAAGACAGACACTAAGCTGATTGAACCATCCGTAAGATTGCATTTTTTTATATGAATGAACCACTGGATATTTTTCAGCAAGGAAACATTTGAAGATACCTTTTTAGAAAGATTAATTTTGTAATACTATACAGAAAGCATTAGAGCAAGAATCCAGAGATGGGGAGATAAATTAGGTTATTATACTAGTCCATTTGTGAAATAAGCTGAAAAGGAGGGATTAAATTGGGACAGAAAGGAAAGAGACTGCAACTGAAGAACTGGTAGGACTTAATCACTGATAACGGGAAATAAGATGAAAGTTGCAAGTCAAGGTAACTGGAATGGTTTAATCAGTGTAGATCTATAACCTAGGGATACCTATATTGCCTGCCATGCAATATGGAAACATTTGTAGAACATTGGGACTAATTATGTCTCGAGTTTACACACTTGGCAATGACAAGGAACTACATAGCTATTTTAAATAAGCTCTTAATGTGTTTATTAACACACTTGATAGGTATTGAGCACCTAGTGTGTGCCAGTATATGGATATATCCTAGTGCATGTAACAGAATTCCAGAAACCTACATTTTGGTTCGGAGATTTAGAATTAAATGAACACACAAATGTAGAGTTACTTGGATCAGGAAATGCTATGAGGGAAAAGGAACAGGAAGCTATGAAAGAGGATAGTAAGGAAAACTATTTTAAGTTGGAGGTAGTGGAGAGATACTGTGCTCAGCAATGAGTAAATACAACATGGATAGAGATTTGTAGCTAATGAGCAGACTGCGGTGGTCACGGAATGAAAAATTACTCAGAAGAGAGATATCAAGTGTAGGGAGATTCTCTAAACTGGCATAATAGAATTCTTGCTAAGGGCAGGCCAGGCACCTTCACATCAAGAGTGGGGGATGAGAAGCTTATCAAATATCAGGGGTAGGAGGATGACTTTGCAGTATTCCTTTCTCAGTCTGACTTAGGCCAAGGACAAGGCCTAAGAATGATGCCTAGTTGAAAAGACAGCTCAGAGGAGTCCTGTTTAAAGTTTGGTCAGGGGGAGAGAGTTGTCAAATGAGAAGCCATTATAGAATGTTGAATAGAGGACCAGTGCCCAATTTCATTTTCAGATATTACTGTGCTTTTTGTAGACTGAATTGCAAATGGGCAAGGATAGAAGAGATTGCAGTGGTCCAGTAAATATGATGATGATGATGATGGCTTGGCATTGATCAGGATTCTTCTCCTAAAATTACAGAACCTAAAATGAGCCTCTAGTCCTATCTTCAGAATGGCTCATCACAATGAGCTAGTGGTCCACTAAAACCCCAAACCTTTTTCAAACAATACCACTGATAAAATCCTCATATTCTATGCTTGTGCAATTTTTTTGTTCATAACTACACAATTACATTTATTCTTGTTAAATCTCTTTGTGTTGGTTTTATTTTTTCCTGGGACTTGAATTCTGACAGCTGCTGCCTAAATAATGTCAACAGTGCATCCATAGCTATAGAGATATTGTTACCGAAGTCATGCAGTTTGGAACTGTGATTTTAGTAATAATAAAATGTCTCCTGTGTATTAATACATTGTAGATTACCAGTCTCTCTAGTAGGTAACTGGTGTTTACAAATCTGATAATTAATCAGGCTTCTGCTGTTTAGGATAATCCAGTACAGTGCTTTGGTTATAAAATGTAAATACCATGGCAAGTTTGTAGCTGTTAATTGATAAAAACTGGTTTTTATCCTTTGATTGCTGTAACATAAACAGTTTTCTTTTAATGAACCTTAAATTTTTGTATGTTGACGAGAGGAAGGGAAACTCTTTACCTACTGATTTAGTACACCGGTGAAACAATGGTTTCCATGAAATGGTACTCATCCGTTTTACATATTCCTTCCCTTCCTCTTGTTTCTAAATTTCAGGTTACCACCTACCAAGTTGAATTTGACAGTTTGAAAAAAATTGTTCTAGGGTCTATACCTTTATGTAGTAGCATGTAGTAGCATCTTTAGGTTTTGTTCAGCTTTTTTAGTGGTAAATTGTTTTCTGAAGTGGCAATACCATATTTCTCTCCTACCAACAGTATAAAACACTTCTAATTGCAGGGGATCCCTGGGTAGCTCAGTGGTTTGGCGCCTGCCTTTGGCCCAGGGCGCAATCCCGGAGTCCCAGGATCGAGTCCTGCGTCGGGCTGCCGGCATGGAGCCTGCTTCTCCCTCTGCCTGTGTCTCTGCCTCTCTCTCTCTCTCTCTCTCTCTCTCTCTCCCCCCGTCTCTATCATGAATAAATAAATAAAATCTTTATAAAAAAAAAAAACACTTCTAATTGAACCACATCCTCACTTACATTTGGAATTACCCAGACTTCTTTATATTTGCCTGTCAAGAGGGTGTAAAGTCGTGTTTCACTGTGGTCTTAATTTGGATTTCCCTGATTAATAGTGAGGTTGAGTAACTGTATATGTTTATTAACTATTTGTGTTTACTTTACCTAGAAATGCTTGTTTCTGTTTATTTTTTAATGGGTTGTCTGTCCTAGCTTTATCAGGAATCTTTATATATTTAGGTACTAATTCTTTATTTAGTGTGTATTGAAAGTATCTTTTTCAGGTTTTGGCATGCTTTGCCAGCTTTATTTAATATTTCCATTATTTTGAAAATGGAAGTTTTGAGTTTTAATTTTAAATATAGTTGAATTTATCTTATTTTAGTCAGTACTTACTGTGTCTTGTTCAAAAATTATTCCAGTTAGAGGATTATAGAAACATTGTCTTGTGCTTTTCTTCTGAACATTTCAAAAATTTTCCCATTAAGACTTATAAACACTTGATGTTTTGTGTATTTATTGTGTGAGGTAGGAAAGCAGTTTCATTTTATTCCATTAATTGTCCTCACTGATATTGCCATCTCTGTCATATCTCAAGTTTCAACACATATGGTCTCTTTGTGGCTTTTTGTTTTGGGTTTTTGTTTTGTTTTGTTTTATTGGTTAACTTTTCTATTCCTGGACCAATTCCATACATTAACCACTACAAGTTATTAATAAGCCTTAAAATGAGGGGCATGTACCCTGACCTTATTCTCTTGGCTATTTTTGGGTCTTGGCTCTTACATATAAACTTTAGAAACAGTTTGTCAAGTTGCTTGAAAACCTGTTGGTGTTTTTTCACTGTAATTGAATTCAATCTTTAGTTTATTGACATCTTTATGATTTTTTGAGTCTTACCCATGAATGTGATCTGGCTTTCTACTCACTTAGCTCTTCATTTACCTTTCAGTAAAGTACATTTTTCTTACACTTTGTACATCTTTTTGACTTTGTAAATGTGTTTTATTGCTATTATAAGTGGCATCTATCTTAAAAATCATTTTAATTGCTTCCAGTATGTAGAAAGGCCATTGGTTTTGGCATATTGATCCCATATCCAAAAATCCTGTTACATTTTCTTAGTCTGTAGATCTTTTAAGTTGTTGGTGAAGATAGTCCTCTTTAAGTAAAGGACTACTTTGCTCTCCAGTCTATACGATATATTTCTCTTTCTTCTCACTGTGCTGGTTAGTATCTCTAGATATTCTTCCATTATTCTTGATTTTAAAGGGAATTCTTATAAAATTAATTGAATTTTGTATCTAAAGATGTTTTGTAGGCATCCTTTGTCAGGTTAAATGAGCTCTCTCTTACTCCTAGCTTGTTTGAATTTTTAAGAATCATGAATAAATGATTAAATTTCTTCAAATGCTTTTTCTGTATCTCTTGAGATGGTTGAGTTTTGCCTTTAACCTGTTAATTAGTGAATTAAATTAATAGCTTTTCTAATGTTAAAGCCCTCTTGCATTTTGAGGATAAATTCAAAATGATTAAGATATATTATCTGCTTTTCTACATCACAGGTTTTGGTTTGCTAATATTTTGTTTAGAATTTTTACATCTATGTTCTTGAGTTAGATTAGACTATAATTTTCCTTTTTTATATCATTCTTGTCTGATTTTCATATCCAGGTTATACTGCCTGAATAGGCATTATTGCTTTTTATAATATGTATCACAGGAAGAGACTGTAGCTTGAAAGATTAGACCTAGACTTTGTGGGAGGACAGGTATAGAACTAGTTAGGTTTCCTGTTGTTTCCAAAATCTTTTTTTAAATATATTTTTTAGGTATTAGAATAAAGTTTTAAAATGTTTAGGCAGGGGCACCTGGATGGCTCAAGTCATTTAAGCATCCTACTCTTGATTTCAGCTCAGGTCATGATCTCAGGGTCATGAGATGGATGGATCCATGAGATGGATCCCGAGTTGGATTCCACTCTCAGGAGGGAATTCTCTCTCCCTCTCCCTCTGGCCAACCCCCTTTTTCTCTTCCCCCACACATTCTCTCTCTCAAATAAATGTTTATGGGCATGCATTTCTATTTTCTCAGCTCTTTTTTTTTTAAAAGATTTTATTTATTTATTCATGAGAGAGAGAGAGGCAGAGACACAGGCAGAGGGAGAAGCAGGCTCCATGCAGGGAACCCAACGTCTCGATCCTGGGTCTCCAGGATCAGGCTCTGGGCCAAACAAAGGCGACGCTAAACCACTGAGCCACTCGGGCTGCCCTTCTCAGCTCTTTTGAATCTGTTATGAATCCTTTTCCATTTCTAGTGCTATTAGCATCTTTATTTTTCCCTTGAACAATCTTGCCAAAAGTTTGCCTATTCTTACTAGACTTTTCAAGGACTGTTTGTGCTTTGTTGATTCTGTCTGTAATATATTGGTTTTTCTCTATCATTGATTTCTGCTGTTTTTACTTCCTTTCTCTCATTTCTTTTGGTTTACTATCTTTTCCTAACATGTTAGAGTCTTATTAGCTCATTAATTTACACAACCTTTTTTTTTTTTCTGAAGATTTTATTTTTAAGTAATCTTTACACCCAACATGGAGCTCAAACTTACAACCCCAAGATCACTTGAGTCACATGCTCTTCTCCAAGTGAGCTGCCTTCTTTTTACATCTACTGGGGTAGATTTTCATTTTATTTTCATTGCAGTCAGAGAATATACTCCCTCTGAGACAGTCTTTGGAATTGGTTAAGATTTGTTTCATGCCCTTTTTTAGCTGATCAGTTTTTATAAAGGTTTCCTGTGCACTACAAGACATTGTATATTCTGTATCAGTGAGTGTGCTCATTTAATATCCATGTGGCTATTTATGTTATTCAACTTTTCTGTATTTCTAATGATTTTGGCTAGTTGTACTGTCAGTTACTGAGAATCTGCCACTGATTATTTGTCACTTTCTTCCTGTACTTTTGTCAGTTTTTGTTTTATATATTTTGATGCTGCTTCTATTCCAAATAATCTTGTCTTAGGCGCCTGAGTGGCTCAGTCAGTTAAGTGTCCAACTCTCGATTTCAGCTGGGGTTATGATCTTAGGGTCATGAGATTAAGCCCTGAGTCAGGCTCTGCACTGGGCATGGAGTCTGCTTAAGATTCTCTCCCTCTTCCTCTGCCCCTCCTCTTGCCTTCCCCCATTTGTACACATGTTCTCTAATAAAAAAGTTATTTTTTTTTCTTAAAGTTATTTTGTCTGGTATTAACAGGTATCCCATCTTTCCTTTGTTTAGTATTTTCCTAGCATATCTTTCTCCACCTTTGACCTTCATCCTTTCCATTTCCTTATGTTTTAGATGTATCACTTTTTTTACTTTTAATGTTCTTTGCTTTCTAATCCAACAATCCATCCCTTAAATTAGGCAATTTATACTTAGTGATTATTTATATATTCATTTAAAATCTCACCATCTGTTTTCTTTTTGTCTCACTGTCTTCTATGCTTTTATCATTGATTCCATTTTTTAAGTAAGCCTTTGTTTTAGAATAATTTTAAATTTACAGAAAAGAAGTCTTTTGTAGATTTAGCTGCAAGTACTAACAGTTTACTTGCTCTGCACTCCTTGCATCTCTGAAATGATCCTGTGAGATCATTTCCTTTCTAAAGTATGGCCCTTAAAAGTTCCCTTTAGTGTGAATATATCAGTGGCAAATTTTCTCAGATATACTTATCCAAAGGTATCTTTATTTTGCTCTCATTCTTGAAAGATAGTTAACTGGATATAATTCTGTGTTGACAGGAATTTTCTCCAAGTATTTGGAAGATTTTATTCTACCTAATTCTGGCTCTATTACTGTTAAGCCTCTCCTGTCAGTCTAATTGTTATTCCAGAATAGATGATCTAACTGCATTGAAGACCCTATCTTTGATGTTTTGCCTATTCACCATGAAGTATTTAGGTTGTTTTGTTTCAGTTTTAGTCCTGCTTAATCTACAGGGTGCCTCAATCTGTAGATTCATACCTTTCATCAGTTCTGAAAACTCTGTAGGCATAACCTCTTCTGATTTTGCCTTTCTTCCACTCTGTCTTCTGTAACTATGAACATATGTTTGACCGTCTGATTCTATTCAGTTCTTTGCAACTCTCTTTTCACATTTGTCTTATCGTCCAGTTCACTAATTCCCCATAGCTTTCAAGGGTATCTATGGACTATTTAATCCATTTGTAAAGAGTATGGGGCAGGAAGCACAGCAGGTATGGCCAAGGCATTCTCTCAAGAGGTCTTGCAACAATCCCAAGTGCACCCTTTAGGTCTTCATAGGGAGTACACTTAGCTATAAGTGGGAGTGAACCACCTCACCACAGAGAAAGCTCTCACCACATAAAACCCCAACAGTTTCTTTATTCAGTCCTATTAACATAACACTTCAAGACTTTTATGCCAGATTCTCAATCTTCTCAATCTAGATGTAATTTTTTAAATTTACATATTCATTTGAGAGAGAGCATATGCTTTCAAAAAGGAGAAGGAGAAAAGGATGAGGGAGCAAGAGAATCTTAAGCAGGATCCCCACTGAGCACAGAGCCCAACTTGGGGCTCTATCCCAGGGACCCAGAGATCATGACCTGAGCCAAAATCAAGAGTCAGCTGCTTAACCGACTAAGCCACTGATATGCCCTAGATGTATTTTTTAAATTAGGGGGCTCAAAATACGTAACATTGATAATCAGTTCTCCTGATAGTAGTGCTAAATAAAGCATCTGCCATCAGAGCAACTTGGTCTTTTAAGGAGGCTTCGACGTGGCTGTCATGTAGAGAGCCTTTCTTGTTTGGGGACTTTTTGTTTTGTTTTTGTTACTCCTTATGAATTTTCCCCTATCTTGAATAAGCCCAGCAATAAAATAAAAATTGTTTATCTTTGTCCTTTCATAATATCTAATCAGTGATACTCTCTGGAATGGTATTTACATTCTAAACTTGAAACTGAACCTTAAATGTAAATCACACTTTCTGAATATGCTTTCACATAGACATGCACACAGTTCATTTGTTACTGGGTCTTTCTTCCAGAAACACAAGGACACACTTATTCTTTCTGTGCTGCAGTATTCGGGAATTTGAGACTGAACACAGAAAGGGAGATCTTTCAGAAGATGTAATTGTTAAATAATTAAAGAAACCGCATTTAAACAGTGTTTGCTACCATCCACATTCTTCCTCAACTGCCATTTAGAATGACTAAATTAAAAGAATAAAATATAAACGTGCCATCATTTGTCAGAGTGACTTTAATTTGGGGCGGCATTGGAGAAAATCTAAAATCTGATCCTATTTAAATAAGTAATTGAAATGCTAAGTTGCTTTTTTTTTTTTTTTCCTTTGGCAGAGTATTGCTGTTTAGGTGCAAACTGGGTGTACTGCAGTATACAGTGGTCAGACCATTCACCACCATTGTTGCTTTGTAAGTACAAAGAATTTATATTATCACTTTTTAAAAATACTCATGCTCTTCAGTGAGAACTGAATAGACATATGAAGAGTATTAATTTACTTTATGATATATATCTAGTCTGTTATAAAAAACATGGTATATAAAACCCTACTACATTAAAATAAATAAGGTGACCATTTATAAGCAAACAGCACCACAGAATTCTTCTAAATATTCTCTACAGCATTCTGGAAAACATTTTAAAAATTATGTTTGCAAATAATAATGTAAACATAGCTTTACAAAAACATCTATTACATGAAGTTAAAGTGTGCTACCTTCATTTCATTATGTGGTTTTATTT
This sequence comes from Canis lupus familiaris, assembly GCF_011100685.1. Taxonomy (NCBI): domain Eukaryota; kingdom Metazoa; phylum Chordata; class Mammalia; order Carnivora; family Canidae; genus Canis; species Canis lupus. The sequence continues at coordinate 46,322,959 of NC_049236.1, forward strand.
TCTATACGGTTAATTTAGAATATGAGTATTATATTCTAAGGATAAGATCCTATTTTTCTTTTGTAAGAATTCAGTCAAGGTTTAGGAGATGAAGTAAAATGGCATACCATTAAGCTATCTGGTAAAACTATGCCCTAAAAATTTAAGAATATCAGATAAAGTGAGTAGATTGCACGTTTTATCTGCTAATAATATTGTGCGTGTTCAGGGGAAGAATAGGAAGAAAGGTGAAAGAAGCATTTAGTTCTTTATTCTACCTTTAAGCTAGCAGTTCTTTAGCAGCATTTACCCCTGAGTTAAAATTAGTTTATTTATGAAGGCATGCTTTATTTGTCTGCAGTTTAGCAACTGGAGAATCATATAAGTTAATTTTAGATCTGGGTGTTCATAATAAAATTTACCTCCCAAGACAGTTTAGGGGAAAAATTAGAGTTGTATTTATAGACTTGTACTATATGCCTATAGCAATCAAACTTTGAAAATTAGCATAATTTTTTTTAAACATAACTTTTTTTAATCTGGTAACTGCCCTTTCTAGTTAAATGTGTATGTGTCTTATTTTGGATTTAAGATGGAGGAATAAGCATATGGTAGCATTACTAGAAAAATGTTTTAATTTTAAACCACCTCTGTGACCAAAATTCTCAAGTGATTATCTATAGGGTCTTTTAAATAAACTGACTTCTAAATTTAAGTAGTGATGTCAATGCAATGTTTTAAATATTGTTTTAAAATATATTTTGATTTAGTTAATCATAAATCTCATTTTTACCATTTTTTAGAATTTGTGAACTACTTGGTATATATGATGAAGGGAACTTTAGTTTTTCAAATGCTTGGACTTACTTAGTTATAATAAACAACATGTCACAACTGGTAAGTAAATGTTAATTTTAATTGTATTTAATTAGTACCTATGACTAAATTTTCTCAGAAGTTTCTTTGGGAATAAAGTTTGGGGTTTTTTTAAGTTATTTTTTAATTTTGAAATTTGATTTCTAGTAAAGAACTTATTAAACTTTTCCATTTTTTAAAAAGATTTTTACCTATTTATTTGAGAAAGAGAGAGGGTGAGCACAAGCAGGTGGAGTGGCAGGCAGAGGGAGAGGGAGAAGCACACTCCTCACTGAGCAGAAAGCCCAACTCAGGGCTTGATCCCAGGACCCCAGGATCATGACCTGAGCCGAAGGCAGACTCTTAACTGACTGAGCCACCCAGGCACCCCTTAAATTTTAGCATGTCTTTGGATAAAATAGATAGATAAATACATAAAATATCTTTGTTAATTATTTGGTGACTTTTACCGTGACCTGTTGATCATGTTTGTTCATTTGGTCCTAGTAGTCATTGCATAGTTGTGTAGATTGTGTAGATGTCGTAAATAAAAGCACAGTCCTCTCCCAAAGAAAACATAACCTAGGCATACTCAGTAAGAGAAAATGTCTTTTAAAAAAATGTCTTGTTGGAAAAAAGAAAAAAAAATGTCTTATTGGTATATGGTAGTCCCAGTTTTGAGTAAAAATGGGAAAATAAAATTCTCATGTATTTGGAATAAAGGAAAATTGCAAATGCCAAGTTAAAAGAAATGATGTTCTAAAAATTGAAATGCTCTAAAAAAAAAAACTGATCCTTTCAGCTTAGGAATATGCACTGTATTTAAAATCTTCAGTTTTAATACTTTCAACAAGGTAAGGTGCGGTAGCGTGTGTGGTATTAGATGTTTATAATAAAAATTATATGCCTTTGTATTCAAAGCTGTTCTATATGTTCATATTCTTTGGAACCAGTAATTCCATTTCTGAAATGTATCAAGAAATGGTTGTATTTTTTATTTTAATATCTTTGTGTATACAGGCTGTTATTTGTAATATCAAAGGCTAGAAACCATACAAAGCCCAGTGATAAGGACTGGTTAAATGTACCAAAATTTTAGGCAGTTAATTTAAAATAATCCTATGGGGCCACCTGTGTGGCACAGCTGGTTAAGCATCTGACTTTTGGTTTCGGCTCAGGGGTCATGAGATCCTCAGTGGGATGTCTGCTTAAGATTCTCCCTTTCCCCCTGCCCCTCCCCCTGTGCACACGTGTGCTCTCTCAAATAAATAAAATCTTTAAAAAAAATCCTCATGAAACAGGAAAAAGTAACGCACTTTAAGTGGGGGAAAAGTCAAGCAACAAAATTTATATTTAGTTGATAACTGTTAAAAAGCACCTTATGTGCTTTGGAATGGACCTAGAAAAATTTGTCTGAAACATTACTCTATGCCAAGTCTCTGCTTTATAATTGTATTATTTATTACTGTATTTACTTATTCTTATTAAAGAAGTTTAACTATTAATCTTATTTCTAGTTTGCCATGTATTGTCTACTCCTATTTTATAAAGTACTGAAGGAAGAACTGAGTCCAATCCAACCTGTTGGCAAATTTCTTTGTGTAAAACTGGTGGTTTTTGTTTCTTTTTGGTAAGTATTGCTTTCTCTTAAATATAAATTTTCTCATTTTCTACAGAGCAATAAAAACAGTAGATTAGGAAGGATTTTCAAAGAAGTCTTAATATAGAAGATAGCTTAAAATGTCTCTACTTAAAGTTCATCTTCTTAGCCCTTTTTGGTTTTTCATAATGAAATAATCAGATGGTCGCCATAACATATGTAAGAAGAAAATAATTTGAGACAACCTAACGGTCTCAACATTAGAGGAATCATTAAAATATATGATGGTCCTTTCATATAAGAGGATAGTCTGTAGTTTGGAAGATAAATATAATGTAGAATATTTAATGTGATGTAATGTTCATTTACTTGGTACAATATATTTTTTAAAGCAGAAGGCAAAACTTTACATGGTCCCAATTTAGTAAAAGGGTGGGTGATAGGGCACTAGAAAAAAATATATCACAGGACTCCTGGGTGGCTCAGAGGTTTAGCGCTGCCTTCGGCCCGGGGCTTGATCCTGGAGACCCAGGATCGGGTCCGGCGTGGGGCTCCCTGCATGGAGCCTGCTTCTCCCTCTGCCTGTGTCTCTGCCTCTCTCTCTCTCTCTCCTGTCTCTCATGAATAAATAAAATCTTTAAAATATATATGTATATATATACCATTTAACAGTATACAAATACAAAAAGGGGAAAAAGAATAATCCTTGAATTCTTACCACCCAAAAAGAATGATTAACATTGTGGTGCAGATAATGCAACGTATAAAATGCCACAGAAAGAGTTTCATACCATAAAAACTTGGTGGAACTCAATAGTGCATTCATTATGTTGTGGATATAGTTCTTTGTTAGTAAAGTGAGGATATAGTTTCCTTGTCATTTAAGGGTTTTTTTTTTGTTTTTACTAAGTATTCTGTTCAGTGGATCTAACTCTTTAACTACTCTATTGACATTTAGGTCATTCCTAATTTTTTCACCATTCCAAGCAATACGGAAATTAAATTCTTGTAAACAGAACTATGAACATTTGTCTCATTATTAGCTATTTCAGTTTAACCTAGGATCATATCCATAGATGTGGTTGAAATGTTCAGTATGACTCCATCTTGCAAATTCATTGCCTTCTGAGTTTGTCTCTAGTCCCAGCACTTCAAACAAGACTGGTTTCAAAATATTTTTAAAAATAATCTGAATAGGGAAACCAGGTGACTTGGCGATTGAGCATCTGCCTTGGGTTCAGGGCATGATCCCTGGATCTGGGGATCAAGTCCCACATCAGGCTCCCCATGAGGAGCCTGCTTCTCCCTCTGCCTGTGTCTCTTCCTCTTTCTCTGTCTCTCTCATGAATAAATAAAATCTTTTTTAAAAATCTGAATAGTTACATGTATAAATAACATTTAAGTGTCCTTTATTTTAAATACTTATCACTCAAGGTTGTAGGCATTGTCTATGTATAGGAAGAATTTAAAATTTAATTACTTGTGTATATACTTCCAAAACAAAGACAAATAAACCAAGTATTGAAATTCCATGTGCTTACAAGTATGCATAATCAAAATTCCTATGATGAAACTGTATACTAGAAGAATAAATTTGTAAAGCATATATATATTTAATATAAATATATAATATCTTCAGGAACATGTTATGAAGACAGGGTGGTGGTGGTGGTGGTGGTGTTCCACAAGTTGTGCTGGGATTTTAACTTTTTTAAATGGCATACTGTTAAAACAACTGCTCATTTTATGCTTGATATAGATATGGCGTTTACCTTTTCCTAACATATAGGCAAGCAGTAGTTATTGCTTTGTTGGTAAAAGTTGGCGTTATTTCTGAAAAGCATACATGGGAATGGCAAACTGTAGAAGCTGTGGCTACAGGACTCCAGGTTAGTGCTATCCATGAATTTAATAAAACTTTACTGTTTTGCCCATTTTTACATACTGTCTCCTAAACCTGACAACATGAGGCTGTGGGGGTATTACCCTTACTTTACAGATGAAGCAATGGAGGAACCCTAGAGAGACTAGCATCATCACTAATTTGTGGTAGAGCCAGGAATAGAACCTAGATTTTGTTTTTCCTAGTCAATTTCTCTGCATTTTTCCTTAGTCCTTGGGCAGTGGATTGAGGATGCATTGTACTTTGCTAAAACATACTTGGTTGAGGGTAGCATAAGATAGATTTAAATTTTTGCCATTTTGTCCTTTTAAGAAGTCAAAAATAGCTTGGAAAAATGAAAAAATGAGTGCAATCTTCTGGGGGGAATACAGCTGATTTCAGTATTTCAGTTGATATGGAAATACTTTTTGAAAAGAGAAAGCGCTTTCCTTTATCTACAAAACTAGATTTAAGCTAAAAGATGGCTGCTATTTTTTTTTCGTAGGACTTTATCATCTGTATTGAGATGTTCCTTGCTGCTATTGCTCATCACTACACTTTCTCATATAAACCATATGTCCAAGAAGCAGAAGAGGGTTCATGCTTTGATTCCTTTCTTGCCATGTGGGATGTTTCAGATATTAGGGATGATATTTCTGAACAAGTAAGGCATGTTGGTAAGTACCAGCCATTCCATTCATCCAAATAGATTATTGTACTTTTCCTACTAGGGCAATTTAGTAGCTATTTGAGAGATGAAAAAGCTTTGTTTAAAGCAGTACCAGTAAGGCTCTTCAAATCAGGAGACAGGAGGGGAACTTATTTTAGCATGGTAAGTTTATAGTGGTAAAAATAACTTTTGGCTAACCTGGAAACCTTTCTATTACTTTTGAAAAGGAAGGACAGTCATGGGACATCCTAGGAAAAAGTTTTTTCCTGAAGATCAAGATCAAAATGAACATACAAGCTTGTTATCCTCATCATCACAAGATGCAGTTTCTGTTGCCTCTTCTGTACCACCTTCACCCATGGGTCACTACCAAGGGTTTGGACACACTGTGACTCCCCAGACTACACCTACTACAGCTAATATAGCTGATGAAATATGTAATGACACTACAGAAGAGAAAAAAGAACTTATAGACAAATCTGTGGCCTCCTGAACAGTGTGCAAAAGCAAACTGCTCCTCCTACCATGTTATTTCATTACCTGGTATCCCATTGCTCAGGATTTTGTGCTTGGGACAAACCATAAATGATGGAAAATTTCAACACAGAAGGTGAAAGCCAGGTACAACTACTGGATTTATATAACTGGGTTTTGTAAATCACAAATAATCAGTCTAAATATCCTAGACTTAGACTTGATTTCTTAACATTAGAGTATCACATACTCAAATGGTAGAAAATGACTCTACTAAATTGTTCCTGACGTTACATTGCTTTATCAAGAGGATGGACATTAAAAAAAAAAAAAAAAAAAAAAAAAAAAATCCATGCTTCCTACCACTGATGCATGAATATAATGCTCTGGATTTAGCAGAAAGTGTAATTTGGAAATATGAATTAGTGGAACTTAATCATGTGCCATATATGCCTACCTAACAATTATTTCTCTATTTCTCAACTGGATGTCTTTCAATAAATAAGAATTTATCATTTATTTTCTGCAATTTTTTGTTTCTCATTCTTTAAACATAAACTCTTAATGTTTTTTATGAAAAATTCTTGATTAAAAACACAGCAAAAAAGAAGTCCAAAAAGATTAAAAGTTAAAAATTACATACCTACCATGAAAGATACCTATCTTATATTCCTTTTAGGAGAATTAGCTAGGACCTAATATTAATCTGAAAACAACTCTCTAAAGATCCTATTTGCAATACTGCTAATAGATTAAGAGATTATCCATGACTTTCAGATGAAAAGAATAAACTGGATAGAAGACTGGGAGAATAAGAAACTTGTGATGAGGGGCGCCTGGGTAGCTCAGTGGTTATGTCTGCATTTGGTTCAGGTCATGTTCCGGGGGTCCTAGGATTGAGTCCCACATCAGGCTCCCTACAGGAAGCCTGCTTCTCTCTCTACCTGTGTCTCTGCCTCTTTCTCTGTGTCTTTCATGAATGAATAAATAAAATTAAAAAAAAAAAAAAAACGTGATGAAAATGGAGTCTACTTTTCTTCAGTGATAATGAATGTCAGCAAACATAAAGGTAGGCTGAGTAGTCTTAATTATTCACTAAACCACAGTCAAAAGATGTGTAGGTGCTATGTGGGAAAAATTTATTACTTAAGATGGAGTTTCTCTAATTGCTAATCACAACCCACTGGGTTATATTTAACATATATTAAAAATCTAAAAAGTAAAAAAATTAGAAAGTGCCAGAGTAGTATGCTACAAATAGCAAAAATAAGTATTTTCTCAAAATTTTTGCTTCATATTTTTATGCACATACACATTCACATTTATATACTGGTTCACAATATTAGATGCAAAGTCTTTATTTCTGTCCACTATTACAAATATTTCTATTAGGGATCCCTGGGTGGCTCGGCGGTTTGGCGCCTGCCTTTGGCCCAGGGCGCGATCCTGGAGTCCCGGGATTGAGTCCCACATCAGGCTCCTGGCATGGAGCCTGCTTCTCCCTCTGCCTGTGTCTCTGCCTCTCTCTCTATCATAAATAAATAAAATCTTAAAAAAAAGATTAAAAAAATAAATATTTCTATTAAAAGGTAAGCTGGGTAGTATAATACTAGAGGCAGAGAATAGGCAATGTAGAGAGAAGGTACCTCTTATTTTGTGGCTTACTTCCAAAGAGCACAGAGTATATACAAGACATGACAATCGTCCTTATTAATCTCCCTGTTGCAAGTCTTTAAAAAACTGGACCAACTACTGTATAGTTCTTACTGGGCATCCAGATTGAATCTTTAAAAAATACTGGTTTAGGTGTAGCTCTTTCTTGAATTTACCAGCTTTTTAATATTCTTTGCCAAAGTAGATCAGGAAAAATGCTGCCTCCTACAGATTTAACTTCATCCCTTTTATTCTATTTAGCTTATACCTTAAATTCTTAATTCAAGTTTGCATTCTCAAAACACAAAACCCAACGAGTTTCAGAAGTATAGTGATTATTTAAAAGAAGCAAGCTTGGAATTTACAGGTAACCATAACCCTTAGTCTTCAGTGGAAGCCAAGTTTCTGATGTATCCCAGTAAGTTTGGACTTAAAAAAAAGTCAAGATGCCTAAAAAATTAAATGTTTTGCTTTACTTACACAGGACAATGAAGATGGGACTCAAATCCCTTACCTTTAAAGCTTTATAAAGTATTCAGCAAAACTGAAACCATTCTAAGTACAACCAAGTAATAAAAACAAACTACTAATTTGAAAAATTAGTGACAGCCTTTTTGAAAAAGGAAGTCTGCAGCAATATTTTTGTAATAATGCTCCTCTTAAGGTCTTTTTAAATATACTTTATTAATCAATTTTAAAAAATATTTGACCATTACAAGGAATTAAATCTTTATACCCCTATCTTATGATTACAAGTCCACTACTAATTCAGACCAGAATTGTGTACTTGCTGCTCTACTTGGACAGTTTTTCATTAGAAAAATACTTTTCATTGCTTTACTGTGATGCTGACATTGCTTTTGTGGTGCTGGACATTGAGTACTAATTCCTCTCCCATTTCCACCTGGATGGGATTATCTAAAACAACTGCAGCTTGTTTCCAGTGGGAGGCTTCACTTGAAGTATCCAACCTAATCTCGTCATCAAGGTACATATGATACCAAAAGGGAATGGCAGTCACTTGTCCAGATTTACAAATGTGCACCTATGAAAATTAAGAAATCATGAAAATTTCATCAGAGTAAATAGCCTTGGATAAGTAAGTCTGTCTTTTTTGTCAATTTAAGCTGCAAATTTTATAAAGATTTAATCACCCAATTCAAATTAATACCAATCTTTGTATTCATTAGTATTTGCCCAAGCTCATTTTTGGATATTGTTTAGAAAAAAACATAACATTTAAATCGTCAAAGAAAGTGGCCAATACAATTTTGTGTAAAGTACTTAGCTTAAGATAATTCTGCATATGATAACAATAATCATTTTGCATTACCTTTACTTCTCTGTTAGAGGTGTTCAAATACGGAGTCATTAAATCTAGTCTTAAGAGTTCCACTGGCTTGCTTAAAGGTACACAGGACAATGAGGATAGATCCAAAAATACACGTATAGGTACCTAGAGAAAGTACAAATTTTTCGCTTTTACTCCATTCTTTTTATGGCCCACTGCCATCAAGTGCTTACTTCCGTACTTGCATCAGTATGATACAATACTTTTTATATCTAATACCTCAACTTAATTCCCATGTCAACCTTAAGACATAAGGACTTTCATGATTCCAGTTTTATAAGAAGGATGAACAAACTAAGGTTTAGGTAGGTTAAATAATTTGCTATGATTTCAATTATCTACAAATTCTTTTCTTGGATGAACGCAGATTAAATTTTTACTTAAGCCTAAAAGCTTCAAAAAGTTTAAATTCAGGATATGCTTACGGGTGGGTGAAAGATGAACTAATAAGCAAATAGTACAATATTAATTATTGTTCTGTTTTGAGAAAATATGCCAAATTCAACCAAATAATACTGAATTTCATCTGGAAACTGAAGTTCATTTCTAGAGAGCAATGGTTCTCAATTTTGGCTGCAAGTTAAAATCACCTGGAGAGCTTTTTGAAAACCCCAACGGCTCAGGCCCCACCTCAGATCAATCTGGAGTTGGGAGCCTAGTATCAGTAGTTCTGAAAGTCTGGTCAAGTTTGAGAACCACCACTATAATGTGTTCCATCAATTTTAGTAGCAATGGAACCCACCTACTAGTTAACTTTTAGCCTTTTAATGTGACATAAAAAGGAAACTTGTTTTTTTTTTTTTTTTTTTTTTTTTATTTATGATAGTCACACACACAGAGAGAGAGAGGCAGAGACACAGGCAGAGGGAGAAGCAGGCTCCATGCACCGGGAGCCCGACGTGGGACTCGATCCCGGGTCTCCAGGATCGTGCCCTGGGCCAAAGGCAGGCACTAAACCGCTGCGCCACCCAGGGATCCCAGGAAACTTGTTTTTAAAGTGCCCTCTTTCCTTTGAGTAAAATATTAGAGCAAATATGGTGAGAGTGGACACAGACCTATCAACCTCTCCCTAGGCATCCTTAAAGACATCCAACCTTCCTTGCCATAAAAACAGCAGTTCCAGGGCACCTGGATGGCTCAGTGGTTGAGCATCTGCCTTTGGCTCAAGTCGTGATCTTAGGGTTTTGGGATCAAGTCACATGTCAGGCTCTTCGCAGAAGCCTACTTCTCTCTCTGCCTGTGTCTCTGCCTCTCTCTGTGTCTCTCATGAATAAATAAATAAAAATCTTAAAAGCAAAAAAAAAAAAAACCCAGCAGTTCCATGACATCTCCAGGACTCATTATGCCCTTTATCCTCATTTATATCAGTTACCAGAAGCCCTAGCTTCCGGTCACCTCTCACTACATGCCCTCTAATCCCTCATAGACTGTCTTCACTCCTGTTTTTCAACCCAGCCTTCTGGCTACTCCTGACATCTGTGCTAATTCTTCTTACATTTCCCATCTAGAGCTCATTATTTCATGAGTTCTCTAGAGTTCAATTCTTTCTCTATACCTTCAAGGTGATTTCACACAAAGCTTTAAATATCATCCACCAAATCTGAGTTCCAAATTTTATCTCTAGCCTCAATCTTTCTCTGGATTCTTATCCAACTGTTCAATGATCCCCCAAACACAAAGACAACCTGATCCTCCTGCTATTTTCCCCCATTTCAGTAGATAACTTTCCTTCCAGGTGCTCTAGTACCCCACATCCAATCTATCACAGCCTACCTGCAAATGTTATCTACAATCAGAGCACTCTGCACCACCTCCACACTGCTACCATTCACTCAGAGTCTAAGATGCTACCCTCCTCACCTGAGTTACTGCAATACACCTTTGCCTGCTCTCACAAGTGGTTTACTAACACAGCAACATTGTAACCCTTTCAAAACAAGATACACCAAGTCATTTCTCTGTTCAACATCTTCCAGGTGTTTTCTACTCCTTTCATAGTAAAAGTCTTCATATAACCAAAAGGCTCTACAAGATCCGGCTCCTAATACTTTCCAGACTGCATCTTTCATCTCTCATGGTTTCTTCCTCCTGTTTCTAAACACTCCAATCATGCTCTTGCCTCAGGCCACTGTACTTTATGATCCTTTCACTTGTTTATGGTTTGCTTCCTTATTTCTTCAGTTCCCTGCTTAAAGATCACTTACCCATGAGTCCTTTCCTTATTAGTCATCACCTATATGAAATAGTATATCACATACCCCCAGTTCCCTATATCTTAACCTGCTTTATGTCCACAGACTTCTAACCATCATCATTCTAATCTTTTTACTTATTATCTATCTCGTTTGTCAATTTGAATGTAGCTCCATGAGCGCAGGAACTTATCTCTTAGTTTCACAGCTATATTCCCAAAACCTAAAGTAGCATATATATATGTGGTAGACATTTGTTGAATGAATAAATTTCTGTTGTTTTCTGTACAGTAGTCCTGTGATTTCACTTTCCATGGTTTCAGTTACCAGCAGTCAACCAAAGTCAGGAAGCAGAAGATCCTCCTCCTGATAAACTGTCAGATCAACAGTAACCTAATGCCTATAGCATTCCATCCACATAATCCCATTATGTAGGCATTTTATCATCTCATGTATTCACAAGATGGGTGAATATGGTACAATAAGTTATTTTGAAAGAGAGACCATATCCACATAAATTTTATTATAGTACATTATAATTATTCTTAGTTCTCTTACTCTACCTTATTTATAAATTAAGCTTTATCATAGGTATATTTAGATAAAAACAGTACATAGAGATTAGAGATTCAGTACTATTGGTGTTTTTCGCTGCAAGTCTTAGAAAGTATCCCCCATAGATATGGGAGGATTCTTGTATAGTTTTGCTTTTTTTACAACCTCTCATTTTGATTCATTGGTTCATTCAGTTGTCTAACAGATAATTATCATATTAGAAGAGGGGAGACAATATCATCCTAAGAAAATGGCTAAGTGGACCAGGAAATGTAAAAGCTACCAGGCAAGTTGCCTCTTAAGATGAATAGTCACAAGCTGAAGTGAGACCAAAGTCTGCATATGCAGCTGTAGGAGTACTGGTGTAGAGAAGGAAGAGAGCTGGATTTAACCATGCTGGGATTTTCCAGGACCAGTAGAAAGACTGAAGAGAAGGGATATATGAAAAGTATACAGAGGCACCTGGGTGGCTCAGTCAGTTAAACATCTGCCTTGGGCTCAGGTCATGGTCCTGGGATGGAGCCCCCACTGGACTCCCTGCTCACTGGAGAGTCTGCTCTTCCCTCTGCCCTGTGCTCCACTACCCCAGCTCATGGTTGCTCTGTTCAATAAATAAATAAAATCTTTTTTAAAAAGAAAAGTATATGGACCATGGAATACAAACTATTTTAAGATTTTATTTATTCATTCATGAGAGACACAGAGAGAGAGGCAGAGACACAGACAGAGGGAGAAGCAGGACTCGATCCCAGGACTCCAGGATCACACCCTGAGCCAAAGGCAGATGCTCAACCGCTGAGTCACCCAGGCATACCTGGAATACAAACTATTAAGGAGGGGAGGATAGAAAATGGGAAATACAGTGAAAAGATGGCAGGATCAAAATATCATAAATTCTGATGGAATCAAAGAATTGCTGATGCCAAGATCAAGAGGGAAAAAACTAAAAAGAAGATGGTGGTATTTTTGAACCAAACAACTGAAACTTGTTCTTTTTTTTTAAGTTTATTTATTTTTTGGTAATCTCTACACCCAACATGCAGACTCTGAGATTAAGAGTCACACACTCCTCTGACTGACACAGCCAGGTGCCCTTAAAATTCTTTCTTCTGATGTGTATTCTCCTTATTAAACTCTCCAAAAATCTGAGATTAAACAGACCACAATCTCAGCCAGCCCCAAATTTATATTTGTTGAGCAAGTACTGTTCACAGATCTAACTGGATATTCAAGAGCTTACTATGCATGGCCTTTAGATAAAAGTTTTAGCTATCACTTCTTTAATTCTGTACCCAAATCCTACTTCCCAAAATTCTGCTTTGGCTTACACATCAGTACCCCACCTACTTCCTACCTCTGTCTTCAACCCCAAACCTCTTCCTTTAGACATTCCATCCACTCACAGAATTTTAAACTCACAAATTTGTATTATGCTGCTAATGCCTTTGCCAACAGTAAATCTTGAGTCCTTGTTTCCCAAATAGCAACATTATAACCTCTTTGCCTTGATCTCCAGTTTCCTAGGCTCCTGCATTCCTGCTCACAGCAATCTGTCTAGACATTAACTGCTATCACCTGCCAGTCTGAGGTTTCAATGTAATTTAAGGGTTCAAGTTTAGAACATAGGTCTTTTTCTGGATGCTTTTGTTTTAGACAAAACACTAAAGCTAGGACCCTATTTTTCACTTGTAACAATAGTTCAGAGGAATATCTATAGACTTTTGTCAGCAGGAACAGAATTCCTTGGCTATTCTAATCCCTAGATTGATTTTCATGCATAATTCCTTTGCTCTAGGAAACTGATTACCATCCTAATCAAGCTAAACACAGTGATAAAACTACAGAGAAAGATAAGGTAGATGGTGGGTAACAGCCACCTAGCTGAACTTGTAAACACTTACCTGAAACTGATTAATAAAAGGTGCTATATTTAATCCAAGAGTGCGCTCTGTTCCTTGAACAGCACTCTCTTCTACCAGTGTCTGTGATTCCACAAGCAACCCAAACATCAGCACATACTGAGGAAAGATCTTGCCTCCAGATTGTAGCAAACACCTAGAGAAGGAAAAATGTTTCATTTTTTTTTTAGTATTTTTTATTTTTTGGAGATTATGCTGTGCTCTTTATTGCCAAAAATAAAAAATTTTAAAAAGACAACTCCTGTTAATAAATATCCCTTCCTTTCTGTACCCGATCTCTGGTTTGCTCCTGGCTTCCTCCAACAGACTAATTAACTGCTTTAGGCTAAGGAGTCAAGGCCAGACCTTCAGTAAGGGCCTTGTTCCTCAGCCCTCAAACTTAAATCATTAGGCCACTGGCAGTGAAGTTCCTAACTGATGGGTAGAGAATGAAATACAGGGTTTATCTGGGGTGGGGGGCAGCCAGAGTCTAACGCTATTCTTTAAGGGTAAACGAGGGATACTCAGGGGTCTGAACGATGTATCAGTATGCTGGCTCTGGGCAAAGACTGGAAGGATTTGTAGGGAACCACTAGGTTCTATGACTCAATCCTAACACCAGAAGCCCAACACACAAATGTGAAAACTCCCAACATTTGGACAGAAAGGGTTTAAAGACCCCAAATGACCAAAAGAGGAGTCTAGCTCTGTGGTTCTCAGCAGAAGACCGCCCCATTAGGGCACATTAGGAAATGTGCTGGAAGGAATGTCTGGAGTGCTACTGGCAATTAGTGGGCAGAACCAGGGAAGCTAGATGTCTAGTAAAACCTATACTGCCTCAGATACCAGTGGCACCCCTGGCCATCTGTGCAAAGGCTGGGAGAGGACTCCTTTTCCCCTTGGCTACCTTTCTAGTGGGTACTGATGGCTTGCCAAGCAGCCTGAGCAACAGCTGTCCAGACTCCAGAAGCTAGGAGAATCTCTGGAGAGACCAGAGAACCAGCTACTGGCTTAGATCCCCCCTTTTTGCAGAAACAGGTGAGCTGCTGCTAGTTTATGGTTAGTACATCACTCTGGATCTCGTGGTTTAACTCGGCCTGTAGATCATCACTTAGTTTTTTCTTTAATCCAAAGAGGGCTGAGAAGACAACTGTTTTAGGACGCAGAGAGCCACAGGACTCCAGGTTGTAATAAAACCTTTCTGGCTTGCGGTTGGGGTCGTAGGGAGCCTGTGACTCATCTTCATCCAGCTCCGAGTATTCATTCTTGGGCCATTCCTCAGGCTTGGGGGTACAAGGCATTGTCAGGATCATATTCAAAAGCTACCCCTGCAGGAGGGTTCCACTTGGCATGCTCCTTGCCAAAGCTCTTTTTGGCATAGGCTCGAAGTCTTAGCTCTTGACCTTCCTCATCTTGACAATGAGGATGTCGTCCTGCTCCACATAGTCACTGGGGTCATTATCTCAGTTCCGGACGTCACCGGAATGACCCGCGGGCTGTTGGAGATGAGGTCTCAAGATGTGACACGCCAAGTCTGGTCTTCATTGCACCACACGTCAAGGGTGAACTCCACCGAGTACTTGGGGCAGAACTCCTCACACGTACAGTCCTGGGAATACTGCAGTTTATCCACAATGTCATCACTAGTGAGGGGGATTTAGTCCAAGTCTGTGAGCAATGAACTCATCATGAAGGACTGAGGAACTGGCATCAATTTGGACCCAGTCAATGGCTATTATGGGCACCTCAGTGATGAAGATCCTCTGTATAGAGTTGGCCACTGCCAGGTCTGTGTTCTCAATGATGAACCTGACATTCTCATCGGTAACTTCCGTGATCCACACAGTGGGCTGGTTGGCATACAGCATTGCACCCCACAGCCCACCATCTCCTGGGATTCAGCTCCGTGGTGCCACCGCCACCACCCAGGAAAAATGTTTTAAAAAGCATCTTGATTCCTTATGTTTTATAAATACCAATAACTAAATCATTATGCATTGGTGAGCTACAGATTGTACATAATCTAATAGACTTTATGTTATTGGCTGGTAGTTGAGAGTGGTAAACCCTGGAAATAATTTCCCAACAAATTAAAGTGGCCGCTGATCCATGAAAGAGAAAAATAAACAGTTGGCTTGGATGGATATGAGTCTTTAGATTTAGGAAGAATCATCAATGGATATTAAAACTAGTGGGTGAAAGTTCTATTAAGAAAAAGATATTTACACAGTCTCAAAATATTGATCCCACAAATGACTAACTCATTACAAAGGGAAACATAGCAATTTATTGTGGAAAAACCTGGTGGATACAATTTAAGCCAAATGATCTAAATTAACATCAACAAGAATGGGATACAGCAAAACTATGTGCTTCCTAATGTGACAAAACTTCGGTGAAGATTCCTCTCGAAAATGGGCGATCCAAATCTAATAAAAAAAAAAAAATAAGGAACATTCTACAAAATAAATGGCCTATACTCACCAAAACTATTAATGTCATGAAAGACTTAGGAACTATTCCAGAATAAAGGAGACTAAAAAGAAGGGATAATTAAATGCAATGTGTGACCCTCAATTGGATTCCAAACCAGGAATAAAAAAGCTATAAAGGATATTATTGCAGGGCAGCCTGGGTGGCTCAGCAGTTTAGCCCAGCCTTCAGCCCAGGGCGTGATCCTGGAGACCCAGGATCAAATCCCACATCAGGCTCCCTGCATGGAGCCTGCTTCTCCCTCTGCCTGTGTCTCTGCCTCTCTCTCTCTCACTCTCTCTGTGTGTTCTCATGAACAAATAAATAAAATCTTTTAAAAAAAAAAAAAAGGATATTATTTCAACAAATGGTGAGATCTGAGTAAGGCTGTACACTACATATAGGTATTGTAACCATCCTTCCTGATTTTGACAGCTCTATGACGGTTATATAAATGAATATCCTTGTTCTTAAATATATGAAAGTATTTAAGGGTAAAAGAACAAAGTAACTGGAACTTACTCTAAATGGTACAGAGATAATAATAAAGCAAATGTAGCAAAATATTAACAATTTGTGTATCTGGGTATAAGGTATATGTTAAAAGTTCTTTTTTTGTTGTTGTTAAAAGTTCTTTGTACTAGGGGCACCCGGATGGCTCAGTGGTTGAGCATCTCTGCCTTTGGCTCAGGTCCTGATCCCGGGGTCCTGGAATCAAGTCCCACATCAGGCTCCCCTCAAGCAGCCTGCTTCTTCTTCTGCCTATGTCTCTGCCTCTCTTTGTGTGTGTCTCATGAATAAATAAAATCCAAAAAAAAAAAAAAGTCTTTGTACTATTTAACTTCTATTTAAGACTGAAATTATTTCAAAATAAAAGTTACAGACACCTGGGTGGCTCAGTGGTTGAGCATCTGCCTTGGGCTCAGGGCATGTTCCCTGAGTCTATGAGGAGCCTGCTTCTCTCTCTGCCTATGTCTCTGCCTCTCTCTCTGTGTCTCTCATGAATGAATGAATGAATGAATGAATGAATGAATGAATAAATAAATAAATAAATAAAGACTTAAACACTGAAAGAAAAAATGTAATTAAAAATCCAATGTTCTAGTAAAGAATGTGAGGAAGAGTATATAAAGGGAACAAAACCTATTCTCCTCTTAAAACTGATCTTGGGGGAATGTCTGGGTGGCTCAGTGGTTGAGTATCTGTCTTTGGCTCAGGGCATAATCCTGGAGTCCCAGGATGGAGTCTCGACATCCAGCTCCCTGCAGGGAGCCTGCTTCTCCCGCTGCCTGTGTCTCTGCCTCTCTCTGTGTGTCTCTCATGAATAAATAAAATCTTAAGAAAAAAAAATGATCTTGGGTTCACCTTTTGTTTTTCTGGAAATCCCATAAAGGTGGAATGTCAGCTATCTTAGTGTGATCAGCAACACTGTTTAGGATGAACATTTTTTTTAAACTGCTTCTTAATAGGAAAAGTGCATCCAGACTGATGGAATTAGGAACAAACTATAAGCACTGGGAAATTATATCATCTTGGGCTTCCCTGAGTGTGGTGTCTCGTAACCAAGTGTTCCTGTTGCTACACCAATGGGAGATATTAGTTCCTATGTGAAATTTAGATCTTAAGCCAAGGCAACTCCCATGCCCACCACTACAGTCTTATTTCCTCACACCTCAGCTATGAGAATCATGAGGGGGTGAGTGGGTCATCTATTGCCATCACATGAAGCAGAATTGGAGAATATTTTAAGATACTTTAAACCAAGTCATTATTTTCATTTGCCGCATTTACAATCACACATTAAATCCCTTAATTTTACTTGAATATTCTAGGCTGGTTTCCATCTGAACTAGGACAGGCTATTTATAGACAATGGAGTTCATATTGTATCTTTCTTTTTTTTTTTTAAAGATTTTATTTATTTATTCATGAGAGACAGGGAGAGAGAGAGAGAGAGAGAGAGAGAGAGAGAGAGGCAGAGACACAGGCAGAGGGAGAAGCAGGCTCCATGCAGGGATCCTGATGTGGGACTCAATCCCGGTCTCCAGGATCACACCCTGGGCTGAAGGCGGCGCTAAACCGCTGAGCCACCAGGGCTGCTCAAATTACACAACTCTTAACAAAACTCCTATGTCTTTACCAAACCAGATAATTTATCTTCTAAAAAAAAACTGAAGAAATCTACCTTTTTCCTCAAATGGATCAGGTTTAATTCTGAAAATTTATGTTATTAAATTTTTCTGAACAAATGAATTTATCTGTTAATTGTGATCCATTTAAGTGGAATCAGATCTAATTTTCCTTAAGATCTCAAGCGACAGATTAGCCACAGAGCTTTATGCTACTTGACTAATTCCCTCCACCTCAATAACCACAAGAGGGTACTGTTCTATGAAATTTACAAGCTGAAAAAGCACATAAGTTAAAAGTCTTCCTTCTAACCATAAAAATCTATGGGAAAGAGGAAGAGAAGGCAATATATCCAATCATTTCAGAAAGTCAGACTAAACAAAATATCAAAATTTTATCTGCTGAACCTTAAGTCAGAAAAGGCTGAATCAAATACAAACAACCATGCCAGAGATAAATACTACACAAAGGCAGTATATGAAAATTGTTTTAAAAGGCCATGGTCATACTATTTTAATCTAAAATCTTTACAAATCCTTAATTCAATATTATTGTCACTAACAGGAATGCTTCTTAGTCATGTTTAGATAAAACAGTGATTGCCTTGAAACTTTGCTTAGCTTTACTGACATTGTTTTGTTGTCACTTATACCACTGGAGCTGCCAGACGACTCAATGGAATCCTCTGCAAAGCCAAATAATACTTCTGAACCATCTGTGCCTTCAGCAGTGAAAAAATACATTCCAACTCAAAAGTCTAACCATAAATGGCAAAAATTCTGATGAGAAGAAATTCTTCAGTTTCCTTGTGACCCAACACAAGATGTTTTTAAATGGGTTTAAATTTTTCAAAAAGTAACAAGCTTTTAAACTTTCTCCTTTATTTCAATTTAGTATAACTGAATAAAAGCCTAAGAATGAACATTTTAAAACAACTACAAAAGTAACTAGAAACGAAATATTTAAGTCTGTGAAATGACTCATTTTCCCACATTTGGGGGGGGGGGGTTCTGGGAGGAGTTCCACTGAGATAGAAGCCTTTATCCCAGATATAATCTATTCTCCCAATCACTAATTTCACCCTCTTTCACCAATCATGAGACCTCCCTTCTTTAGAGGCTAAAGATAGTAACAGGAGGCCTATGTGAGAGTATTTACATACCTCTGTCCCCAGAATCATGAGATACCTACCCATCCAGGCAAACAGATTGTACAATAGCTTGGGCTAAACGAAAGAACCACTGGTTCCCCATAGTAACTCAGGAGGTATTTGGAGAAGAAAGAATACTGGTTAAACAATAGTTACAGGCACTATTAGCATTTAGTGCCTAGAGATACCAAACATCCTGCAATCCATAGGACAATCCTATGTAAGAACTGTAAACAAACAAAAACAAAAAACAACAACAAAAAACTATCCCACTCAAACTGCCAATAGGACTCCTCCCCCTAAGAAACACAGGGAAGAAGAGTTGTAGCTTTACACAAGTTGTTTCTCACCAACTAACCCTTCATACAGAACACGTTTTCTGCTAAATTGTTTTTATAACCAAAAATGCTTTTAAAAAAATCCTTTATAGGTTCTATTTAAATAAAATGTGACTAAAAACTTCTCTACTAAAATTAGGAACAAGACAAGGACACCCATTTTCACTACCTCCATTAGACAGTCAGTGGAAATCCTACGTGAAGCAATCAGGAAAGAAAAATAAAGGGCATCGAAACTGGGAATGAAGTAAAAGTGCCTCTGTCCACAGAATAACATCATTATATATGTAGAAGCCCCTAAAGATTCCACATAAAAATGTTACAACTAATAAATTCAGCAAAGTTGCAGGATATAGAATCAATACACACAAATTAGCTGTATTTAAATAACATGAACAATCCAAAAAGAAAATAAGAAAACAATTCCACTTAACAATAGTATCAAAAATAATAAAATACTTAGGAATAAACTTAGCAGATGAAAAACTTGTAAACTGAAAACTACAAACATTGCTGAAAGAAATTTAAAAAGACACAAACTAAAAGACATCTGACATGCATGGACTAAAAGAAAAGGCTACTAAAATGTAAATGCTACCCAAAGTAAGCTATACACATTTAATGCAATCCCTATCAAATCCCAACAGCATTTTTTACCAAAATAGAAAAATCCATCCTAAAACTCATATGGAATTTCAAGGGATCCAGAATAGCCAAGACAATCTTTAAAAAAAAACAAAGCTGGAAGTCACACTTCTCAATTTCAAAACTTATTACAAAGTACGGGGAAAATGACCATCCAAGCAAAACGGTGGATGAGGAAGCCTCAAACTCACCTCTCCCCACAGAGACACATACTAAACTGTTTCTGTGAGATACTCGGAAACCAGGTAAGAAGTTCCTATACCCCAGGCCAATGCATGGCCAGAAAGAACTGCATGGAAAATGGTAGGCACAGGCACAACACAGCACAGATCAAAAAAGAACTTCCAATTCCCAGCTTCTTGTTGGAGATAAAAAGAGAAGAATGGTACATTTAACTTTCTGGCTTTTGAGGGTGCTGCCCAAAGGACTGGTTTCTGCCTTGCATGAGCCTAAGCAGTGACAGACCTCTCTGATAAAGGATGTGGTTGGTTAAGGACCAGAGTGTGCAGTACCACAGACAGACATTAGAGAGAGCTCTAGTACCATGACTTACCATAGCACCAAGGAAGCTGCAGCACTTGAGACAGAATTACCACAGGGCTCAGTAACTGCACCTCTGGATATATATCAAAAGAACTGAAAGCAGAATCTCAGAGTGACATATGCATACTCATGTTCACTGCAGCATTACTCACAGTAGCTAAAAGGCAGAATAACTAAAATGTCCATCAACAGATGAATAGCAAATGAAACCAGCATATTTACACAGCGGAATATTATGCAATTGAAAAAAGAAGGAAATCCTGCTACATGCTACAACATGGATGAACTTCAAGGACATTATGGCAAGTGAAATTTATCAGTCACATAAGACAAATACCACATGATTCCATGTATAAAGTAGCTAAAGTACTCAAAATAATAGAAACAAATTGGAAAGGTGGTTGCCAAGGGCTCCGGGCAATGGGAATTATTTTGTGGCTATAGTTTCAGTTCTGCAAGATGAAAGTTCTAGAGATCTATTGTGCAACAATGTGAATACACCTTAATATTACTAAACCGTATACTTAAAAATGGTTAAGATGAGGGGCACCTGGGTGACTCAGGTCATGATCTCAGGGTCCTGAGATGGAGCCCCACGTCTGGATCCCTGCTCGGCCAGATAGCCTACTTCTCCCTTTCCCTCCCCTTACTCCCCCACAACCTCCCCCCACTTCTGTTCTCTCTCTGTTGAATAAAATCTTTATTTAAAAAATGGTTAAGGTGGTAAATTTAATATTGTTTACCATAACAAAAAAAAAAGTAGTTGTTTAAAAATACTTAGGAAACTAGTAATCAAAATAGGATGGCAATGGCATAAAGACAGACATGTAGGTTAACAAAATAGAACTAAAGAGCTCAGAAATAAACTTTGACATATATGGTGAAATGATTTTTGCCAAGGGTGTCAAGACCATTCAATGTGGAATGGACAATCTTTTCTACTAACAGTTGGGAAAACTGGATATCCACATTCAGAAGACTGAAGCTGGGCCCTACCTGTATGCCATATACAAAAATTAAATCAAAATGGATCAAAGACCTAAATATATGATCTAAAATTATAAACACTCTTAAAAGAAAACATAAGAAAATAGCGTTAGGCCATAGAATCTGATAATGAGGAACGCCTGGGTGGCTCAGTGGTTGAGCATCTGCCTTTGGCTCAGGGCGTGATCCTGCAGTCCTGGGATCAAGTTCCACATTGGGCTTCCTGCATGGAGCCTGCTTCTCCCTCTGCCTGTGTCTCTGCCTCTTTCTCTGTGTCTCTCATGAATAAATAAATAAAATCTTAAAAAAAAAAATAAACTGACAATGATTTATTGGATAGGACACCAAAAGCACAGACAACAAAAGTAAAAACAAATAAAGTGGACTGTATCAAAAATTTAAATTTCTGCACATCAAAAGATACTATCAATAAAGTAAAAAGGTAACCAATGCACAGAATGAAAGAATATATTTATCAATTATCTAATAAAGAATTAATATCCAGATACATAGAGAATTCCTAAAACTCATTTAAAAAAACAATCTAACTCAAAAATTGGCAAAGAACTTGAAAAGACATTTTTCCAAAGAGGATATACAAATGGCCAGCAGGCACTTATTTTAAAAAGCTCAACAACACTAATTAATAGGGAAATGCAAATCAAAACCTTGAGATACGATCTCACACCAAGTAGGATAGCTATTACCAAAAAAAAAAAACCACAGAAAAACCATCCCAGGGGCGCCCAAGTGGCTAAGGCAGTTAAGGAGCCCACTCTTGATTTTTGATTCAGGTCAAGATCTCAGGTTCACAGCATCAGGCTCCACACTCAGGATGGAATCTATTTCTCTCCTTCTCCCTCTGCCTCTTCCTCTCCCCATCGTGCTCTCTCTCTAAAAAAAATAAATAAATCCTAAACAAAAACACAAAAACCAGAAAATAACAAGTGTTGGTGAGGATTTAGAGACCCTAGGATTCTTGTGTACTGCTAATGGGAATATAAAATGGTACAGCAACTGTGGAAAACAGGATGGTGGTTTCTCAAAAAATTAAAACTAAATTGCCATATGATCTAGCAATTCTACTTCTGGGCATATACTTAAAAGAACTGCAAGCAGGGTCTGAAAGAGATATTTGCATTCCCATGTTCATTATTAGTAGTATTCACAATAGCTAAAAGGTGGAAAGAACCCAAGTATCCATCAAGAAATGAATAATAAGATATGTAATATACATACAATGGAATATTATTCAACCTTAAAAAGAAGAGAAATTCTGAAATATGCCAAAATATGGAGGAACCTAGAGAACATTATGCCAAGCAAAATAGAGACAGTAACATATAACAAATACTGTATGATTCTGGTCATATGAGATACTTAGAGTAGTCAAATTCATATAAGCAGAGACCAGAACAGTGGTTGTTAGCAGCTAGGGACAGGATGGAGTGGGGACTTATTGTTTAATGGGTATAAGGTTTCAGTTTTACAAGATAAAAAGAATTATAGGGATAGTTAAAGGTGTTGGTTGTGTAACATCATGAAATATTTAATACCACCAAACTGTACATTTAAAGATGGTTAAAGATGGTAAATTTTGTAATGTGCATTTTACCACAATAAAAAAAAAAATAAATAAATAAATAAATAAAAAAATAAAAAAAATGAAAAAATCATTAAAACTAAAACTAAAACAAATCAATAGGTAAAAGTGTCTTTCCAAAGTGATTCTACCAAGTAAGTCAAACTTCATTTGTGTTAAAATTCATAGAGCTGAAATGCCTTCAAAGGCATTTAATGCAGTATCCCTCATTCACCGATAAGGAAAACGGAGGATGACAGATATTATGTGACTTACAGAAAATTTCACTACCTCAGGAATTCACTGACAAATCTAAGACTAGCTCTGAACCATTTACACTCCACTTCTACACTCTATCAAGTACATCTGCTTAAAATTTTATGTGTATGTATGTTTCTACTTACGTCACATCTCTGTGTCTCCATAATTTATGATATGTAAAGATTGTTTAAAAGAAAAAAAAAAACTAGTGGTGATTTCTATTTGTTACCCCTTAAGAAGAGTTCAGTTAACAAAGGAAAATGTATATAAAACCTAAAATGAGGATGCCTGGGTGGCTCATGGGACGCCTGGGTGGCTCAGTGGTTGAGCACCTGTCTTTGGCCCAAGGCATGATCCTGGAGTCCTGGGATCAAGTCCCACATCGGGCTCCCTGCATGGAGCCTGCTTCTCCCTCTGCCTGTGTCTCTACCTCTCTCTGTGTGTGTGTCTCTCATGAATAAATAAAATCTTTAAAAAAATAAAGTTGATTATAAAGAAGGAAAGGAAGGAAAGGAAAGGAAAGGAAAGGAAAGGAAAGGAAAGGAAAGGAAAGGAAAGGAAAGGAAAGGAAAGGAAAGGAAAGGAAGAAAAAGAAAGAAAGAAAGAAACTAAAATGTCATCAACCATATAATCCAACACTTTTCTTCCTGGTTTTGTAAAACTTTTTTCCTTCAATAGATAAAGTGCCTTTGCTGTTGCAATCTGGTCTGCATTCCCACCACTGTTCCTATGCTACAAAACAACCTGTTTGTATACCACAATATTCAAAATCTGTAACATTCACTTTACCCAAATATAGGTCCCCAAATGTTAAACACTGCCATCTTTTCAGATCTAAGCAGCACAACTCAAGGACTTTGAAGCTTAATCAAACTTACTTTCAATATTAAATACTAGGGTCAAGTTTGCCTCCAGCAACTAACACTGAGGAGAAAATACCTCAGGGAGAGAACTATGTTATAAAATAAAGATTTTAAGACCTAAAGGACTGGGACTTGTTTATAAGAAGTACTCTGCTCTCTCAATATACCATCAAATATGTACTATATGTTTCTTAAAGATATTTCTTATATCATAAAAATGAGATTTGATTTTTTCCTTATTTACCCTGAATATCTTATCTGTTCTTACAGACCTCTACTTAAGTCTCTCTATTATATATAGGCAGTCCAATTCCAAAGCAGGCTTTCTTCTTCACACCTTACAGAGCAGGGGTTCTTTTAGATGAAAAAAAATGAGTAATGACATGCACACCAAGAGAAAGAGATAAAGTCACATGTCCTGAAAAGCAATGTTTAAGGAACATACATGATCATGATTCATTTATACAGTTTTATCATTAAAGAATTAAGAGTTTACATTAATTTAAGCTTAAAAATCAAGAGTTGTATTTTGCATTTTACCTGGATATTGCTGCTTTTTCCATTATTTCCTGCTGAATGAGTCCAGATGGCTCAATGACATCCAATATAATTATACTCCACAACTTGTCTGATTTTGGCCTTTGCAACACAGCAGATTCATCTTCCACATGTCTCAACCAAAATTCAAGTGTTTCTTTAGGAAAGTGATTGGCTTCAGATATGAGGTCCAGAGTGATACGATGCTGGTCTTTCTCCACAGAACTATAAGGTTTAACCTGCCCAAGTGTGCCAGCAATTATGGGCAGAATAGAGAAGCCTTCAGACACATCTAACACATAGAAAGGTTCAGGGATGCTCTCTTCAGAAACATTCTCTCTACTTCCACAGCTCATCTCATTATTCTGACAGTGAGTATCCATGGCCTGACACAGTTTCTCTGGTGCCAATGAAGACAACACTTTTCTCATTGCCATTTTAAAGCCTTCATGATAGAGGTTGTTATTAAGCAAAGCAATTTCTGTGGATTCCAATATACATGTCTGCTCCACAGCATCTGGCTTACTGGTCTGAAGGTTAGCCAGGGCACTACAGAGTTCAGCCTCACTTCCTAAAGAGAGCAAGTCTTTATCCTTGGTAAAATTTTTTCCAGCATCAACTTCACACTCTGAACCAAAAACACTGATATTTTGGATTCTTAAGTAACAATCTTGACAAGACACTTCCATCATCACATGGTCCCCAGGTTTTATCCAGTAGTCTCCATAAAACAGTAAGAAAGAAAAACATTGTAATTGGTGAATGTGTCTGAGGATCATACAAACACCTTGACCATTTTGAAATCATTACAGAAAAGATTACACCTATTAATTGAATTAAGTAAATTAATTTATTCATTTCCATAAAAAACTGGGAAAGATTCAATTAACTCATGGCATAATAGAGTGACTGAAGAGCTCCATTACTGGACCCCAACTGTTCATATTATAGTGCTTCTAGTGTACTCACTAGGTATCAACCTCACTTAGGGAGTGAGGGAAGGGCTACAGGGGAATTTCAATCTTCTTCAGTAATGAAGCCAACAATAACAAAGATAAATGAAAGTTAGGAATCAATACCAAAGTTCACCTTAACTTAAAGGGACATTTTTTTTTTCTCTAAGAGAAATTTCCAAAAGAATAAGGCAGCATTCAATAGAATTTTACCAGTAATATTTCTAACTGTAAGTATTTAGACACTCTTGCATGTTTAGGAATTTGACAATGTAAGGAAAGATTAAGACCTACAATAAAGATTATATCATGCTCTTATCCATGAGCTTTCAAACTCCAAAAAACTTTAAAATGTAATGTATAATTACAATTCCTTATTAGCTTTAGAAGCAGTTAAAAAAAACAGGTTATTCTTGTGTTTACATATTTAAAATGTCCTTTCTCTAAGAAGGATTAAAAAAAAACCCATCTAACTATAAGAAAGTTAGAATAAACAAAATAACACATGAAAAGATATTCAACATCACTAATCATCAGGGAAAAGCAAATCAAACTACAGTGAGATATAATCACACATCTGTCAAAATGGCTAAAATCAAAAACACAAGAAACAACAAGTGTTGGCTACAATGTGGAAAAAAACGAACCCCTGTGCACTATTGGTAGTAATACTGTGGAAAATAGTATGGAGATCTTCAATAAATTAAAAATAGAACTACCACATGATCCAGTAATTCCACGATTGGGTATTTACCCAAAGAATATGAAAACACGAATTCAAAAGAATACATGTACCCCTATGCTTATAGCGTCATTATTTACAATAGGCAAGGTAAAGAAGCAGCCCAAATGTCCATTGATAGATGAATGAATAAAGATGTAGTACAGAAGGGAGGGATGAGTTAAACAGGTGATGGGGATTGAAGAGCACACTTGTGATAAACAACAGGTGATGTACAGAAGTGCTGAATCACTATACTGTACACCTGAAACTAATATTATACTATATGTTAACTAACTAGAACTTAAATAAAAAAAATTAAAGGGACGCCTGGGTGGTTCAGGCAGTTAAGTATCTGCCTTTGGCTCAGGTCATGATCCCAGGGTCCTGGGATGAAGCCTCATGTCAGGCTCCTGGCTCAGTGGGAAGCCTGCTTCTCCCTCTCCCTCTCTCTGCCCCTTCCTCTGCTTGTGTTCATGCTCTCTCAAATAAATATATAAAATCTTTTAAAAAGTCTTTTTAAAGATGCAGCATATAGATACAACAATAAAATACTACTTAATCATAAAAAAGAATGAAATCTTGGCAAGTACAACAGTATGGATGGATCTAGAGAGAGTACAATGCTAAGTGAAATAAGTCAGAGACTGACAAATAGCATATGATTTCATTCATATTTGGAATTTACAAACAAAATGAAAAGAGACTTAACTACAGACAACTGGTGGTTACTAGAGGGGAAGGGAGTAGACAGATGGGTAAAACAGGAGAAGGGGATTAAAAGTATATTTATGAGGAGCATTGAGTAATATAGAGAATTACTACAAGAATTATCTGAAACACTATGTTACCTATACTGTAATTAAAATATTAAAAATAAAATAAATAAACTGAATTAAAAATGCCACTTACTGAGTGCAAGTTGCTAGGATAGGCATTTTACATCCATTATCTCTTAAAATCCCTACAATCCTGCAAGGTAGGCAGCATCATCCCATTTTTGTACATCACATAATAAAAGCTCTGAGACAGCAAGACCAGCCAGGGAGTCAGTAAGTAGCAGTGCCAAGACCTGAACCCAAATCTACCTGACTGACTCTAAAAACATCACACTAGCCACAACACTACACTCTTAATGACTGTAGTCATTAAGTCAAGGTCATGACTTAATGACCTTGCCAAATTAGATCCTTGTCTAGGAAACTACACAGAGATAGAAAACTTAAGTCCCTGTTTAAAAAGGTAGAATTTTTCTGTGTAATACAACTTATGTGAACTATACTGAAACCCATCAAATTGCTGGTAAAAAAAAAATTCTATATAAAAAAAAATCTTTAATATAGAACTTACCTAGGGAAGTCCATGAATTTATAAGCCCTCTAAAACTGCAAACTTTTGTTTTATATGTGTGTGTGCATTTCTATGACCTAGGGCTCCACAGATACCATCAGACTCTGTAAGAAGTAAGAACTCTTGTACTAGTGCTTTTCCATTATGTTCTATAAAAAAAAAAATGGACTAGCATGTCTCTTATTACTGATAATTAATCAGAGCTGAAAAAATTATATTTTTCAAACGTATTTATTTTAAAGAAAGAAAGAGAGCAAGCAAGCACAAACAGGGAAAGAGGAGAGAATCCCAAGCAGACTCCTCAATGAATACAGAGCCCAACTCAGGGCTCAATCTCATGACCTCAAGACCATGACCCAAGCAGAAATTAAGAATAGGACACTCAACCAACTGAGCCACCCAGGCACCCCAATGATAGGTATTTTTGAGTGGATGTAGCAATTATGTTTTACTTTCTTAACTACATATATTAATTATTTAAGACTACTTTTTTTTTCTAAAGGTTTTATTTATTTACTCATGAGAGACACTCATGAGAGAGAGAGGCAGAGACACAGGCAGAGGGATAAGCAAGGTCTTTACAGGGAGCCCCATGTGGGACTTGATCCTAGGACCCTGGGATCACGACCTGAGCCAAAGGCAGACGCTCAACCACTGAGCCACCCAGGCGCCCCTTAAAACGACTTTTTAAACAACAAAGTTCTGAAAAATTTAACCAATTTTCCTTGACTAGAAACTTCATATTCAAAGTAAATTTTTTACACTAATTCAAATGTTTAAAGAACTAAAGCAACAAGAATAAAAAAACAAATAACAAAAATTAGACAAGATATACCTGCAAGGTCATGTACCGGGTAGATGGCCTGTTCCCAGCATGTTTCCTCACTAGGACTTGTGGATAAACTGTGTTCATCATCAAGCTGGAGTACAAACCAAACCACAACAGCATCTAGTATGCCTTCTTTAACAACAGGAATACCAATTTTATCGGGTTTTTTCTTTGCAAGACTTTTTAATTCCTGACAAAATGTAAAAGAAAGCATATTATGTATTTAATATATACACGCCCTAATATCACATCACTTTCCATTTTTTCCATTTCTGTAAGTTCTCAGATCTGCCCAGCATCTTGGGAAAATCAGTAACTTGACACACCTATAGCCATTTAAGGCATACTGGATGAGAAGCTTCCATTTATCTTAGTGAATCCCTGGGTGGCGCAGCGGTTTGGCGCCTGCCTTTGGCCCAGGGCGCGATCCTGGAGACCCGGGATCGAATCCCACATCAGGCTCCCGGTGCATGGAGCCTGCTTCTCCCTCGGCCTATGTCTCTGCCTCTCTCTCTCTCTCTCTCTCTCTCTCTCTCTGTGACTATCATAAATAAATAAAAATTAAAAAAAAAAACATAAAAACAAACAAAAACACATAAAACTATTGAAAACATTAAAAAAAAAAAACAACAACGAGACAGATACATAATAGTGATGTAGAAAGAAGTCCATGATATATTGTTGGATGAAGGCTGCGAGTGGCTAACAAATAGGGATTTTATTTTTTAAAAAGTGTGTGTGTGTGTACAGAACAGAAAAGCAAGTCTGAAAAGATATACTTCAAACTGATGATCTGGGGAAAGTAGGACCTAGGTTTTAAAAAGGAAGATATAGGGCAGCCCGGGTGGCTCAGCGGTTTAGTGCTGCCTTCGGCCGTGATCCTGGAAACCCAGGATGGAGTCCCACTTTGGGCTCCCTGCATGAAGCCTGCTTCTCCCTCTGCCTGTGCCCCCCCCCCCCGCCCTGTCTCTCTCATGAATAAATAAGTAGAATCTTTAAAAAATAATAAATAAATAAATAAATAAAGGAATATAATTTTTCTTTTCCATTATTACTTGAAAGTGTTAAGCAAGCAGATACTACTTCCAAATTAAAGCCTTATGATGGTGGGTTTTATTTTTAACTGTGGCAAAGATAAATTTACATAAGAAAAGCTCAAAATAAGAAAAGGACAGCTTTGGGGTTTTTAGCAACTATAACTGTGTTGTTCCTATGGCACTGTAATATCAGAAATGAATGTTCTTGAAACTCAGCCCTGGCAAGTAATGTCAAATGTAGTTCTAAACCACCTCAAAAAAATCCTAGTAACAATTAATAGGGGATTAAATTAAATTTATTACACTATAAAGAACTTAGGCTAAAATGACTCTCACAAAGTCTTCTGTCCGCAGGCACATCTCATCTAACCTTAAAGATCTTCAGAGCAGGACTCTATATAACCTTTCTCAATTTCCTTGGGCACTTTCTTTGTGCAGTACATTCCCCCACCACCCACCAATACACATACAGTTAGATACATAGGGTCATCAACTTGTCCTGGTTTGTTCAAGACTGTCCTAATTTAATATGAAAGTCCCATGTCCTGGGAGTCTCTCATTTCTGGGCAGACTCTAATACAGATACAATCTAGAGATCTGGATTACTGTTCATTTCAAAGAATACTGTTAACTTGAAATGGCAGCATGACATTGAGAAAGTCAGAAAGCTCTAGGTTATAACTCTCGCATTCATGTCTGCATAATTTGGGAAAAATTAAAGCAACAGTTCCCTCATCTATATAGCACAAAGATAATTATAATTGCAACACTGTTGTAAAAGCAATCTAAGAATACATGTGAGAGTACCTGGCACATTATACATTCCCAACAAAACTGAGGGTTTTTTTTTTTCTTATGTATTTAAAGTAAGTATATAATTTAAGAAAATACTGGTTACTATTTTTTTTTTTTTTTTACCATCTGGTTACTATTTAATCATTTTCCTTACATATAGTGAGTACTGTCCTATGCAAATCCATAAGATAAGACTATGTATTACTTTAAACAATGCTTGAAATTTAATGCTCAAAAATTGTAATTGAATTTTTTTTTTTCTTTTTTACCTGAAGATTGTTGAAATCCACTGTCATAATTTCAAAGCACTCTGTCAAAGCCAAATATCCCCCAGGAACTCGACTCATCTTTTCAGTTGTATATGGTTCAACTGTCTCTTCAGTATCTACAGAAGAACAAGCTGGACTCTGAAATTTCACATTTGCTGGTAAACAGATGCCAGCAACATCCTTAGTACCCACCCTGGTAGGAGGGAAAATGAGAAGGGAGAAAGACGCAGTTATTTTTTTTTTATCTTTATTGTTTTAAAGAATCAAGTAACACCATCTAATATTGAGTCCAGAAAAAATAAACATAAAAATGAAATAAAACTTCACTGACAAAGGTTTAAACACAATTACATACACAATCACTAACTATAAAGGAGAACAAATGACAAATAGGTCTACATTAAAATTAAAAACTCTTGGGTGTCTGGGTAGCTCAGTTAAGCATCTGCCTTCCACTCAGGTCATGATCTTGGGGTCCTGGGATCAAGCCCTGCATCCGGCTCCCTGCTCAGCAGGAATCTGCTTCTTCCTCTGCCTCTCTCCCCAGGTTATGCTCTCTCTCAAATAAATAAAATCTTAAAAAAAAATTTTAAAACTCTCTTCATCAAAAGATACTCAGGTTTAAGAAAGTAACAGAGCACAATGAGAATTTATAATACAACTATTCAAAAAAGGGCTCATATCCAATATGTATTTTTAAATTTCTATGAAGAAAAAAATGGGCAAAAGACATAAACAGACATTTCACAAAAGAGCATATCCAGATGGTCAATAAGCATACAAAAAGTTGCTCAGCTTCATTAGCCACCAGAGAAATGAAGTTAACATCTACACAACCACCAGAACTGGGAAAATGAAACAGTCAATAGAAGTGTTAGTGAAGACACAGTCTCATAGACCATTAGCAGGAATATAAAATAAGACTACTTTAGAAGACTTTTCGTAGTACCTACTCAAAAGCTGAACATACCCATTCTAGATTCACTCTTAATATGGGAACCTCAAAGTATTTGGCTTTTCTACTTCTGGGAATATACCCAACAGAAATTCATATACACAATCACCAAAAGAATGCTCAAGAATCTTTAT
This sequence comes from Canis lupus familiaris, assembly GCF_011100685.1. Lineage (NCBI taxonomy): Eukaryota > Metazoa > Chordata > Mammalia > Carnivora > Canidae > Canis > Canis lupus. The sequence goes on from NC_049236.1 coordinate 46,354,619, forward strand.
AGTTGTACTATTTCCCATAAACAAAGAGCTGGATATAACAAATATCCATCATCAATAACATTGGTGAATGTATTGGTATATCTGTACACTGGCATACTATATATCAATCAGAATGAATAAACTACACACCAGTGAATGTGGATGTTGAAAAAAAGAAGCCAGGCACAAAAAAACTTTCAGTAATACCATTTTATGAAAAAGAAATACTCCAATCTTAATCATCTCAGAGGTATTCACTTATTAGTCTATCTGTCCTTATAGTGTTTTAGAAGTTGGAAGGGTCTACTTCTAGAAATTATTTTATTATACTCTCAAAAAATGAATCAACAAATGATCTTCATAACTGAAAAGTGGCAAGTTACAGAAACAAAGAGGATATGACAAGTTCCTTTTAATTTCTTATAAAATATACAAATATAAACTTATCAAAACTCCAAACTAGTAAAAAGTAAAAGTCCCTTTCACAGTGTACCTTATCTCCATTTCTCCACTGTTAAGTCTGATCCTTTCATATCTTTTTCTTTATGTAATAATATGTATGTACACTGTTCGGATATATTATACATATTTTCCTCTGCTCTTTTTATTTTGAAAATGATTACAAATTTGTAGAAAAATTTCTGGACAGTCTCAAGAACTCCACACATCCTTTATCCAGATTCATCAAACTTTTAAATACTATGCCACATTTGCTTTATCATATTCTACCTCTCTCCACATCTATCATTTAAGAGTAGGTTGCATTTATCATGCCTATTTAACCCTTAATAGATACTTTAGTGCATATTACAAATGAGGATAATTTCTTAACCACCATACAGTGACCAATTTCACTATTAACTAATTTTCAGTTCATATTCTGTATTTGTCAACTGAATCAATAAATCAAAGATGTCCTGTAGTCTTTCTCCCTGATACAACATCATGACTCAATTGACCTTTTTTTAATCTCCTTTAATCTACAACAGTTCCTCACCCTTTTTGCTTTGTCTCTCATGACACTGACACTTTTGAAGAAGGCAGGCTAGTTATTTCATAGAGTGGCTCCCAATGCATTTGTCTGACGCTTTTTCATAATAACATACACATTGTATACATTTTGGGTGTAATTTATGTAAGTGAGAGATTCCCCAAAGTATCATATTTGGAGGGATCTTACAATGCCATGTGGTTTCTTCCCTATACAATTAACATTTTTCCTTTTGTAATAAGTAATTTGTGAGAAGATACTTTTAAACTTACAAATACCTTGACCTTCATTAAATTTTTATTTAATCTATTCATTTGATTTGATCTATTCATAATTTTTGCTTCCATCTTTATATGGGGATTGCAAACAATAATTCTGCAACATTTGTTTTATGTTATTAGTCAACATTCTAGTGCTGGAAAGAACTGTCTTTTTATCCCCATTTATGAACTTATTTATTATAAGTAGGAACTCATGGATTCTTATTTTATTCAATGGATTTTAATCTATAACTCCCTTTAGTTATGTATTTGGTGCTTAAATGATCTCAAATTTGGCCAGTGGGAGACCCTTCCATGCATGCTTCTATGTTCTTTTAACAGTCTGTATTTTTTGAGCACTTCCTTAATTTCTGATGCAAAAGGTTTCAGAGATGGGGGATGGGGGTGACTGGGTGACAGGCACTGAGGGGGGCACTTGATGGGATGAACACTGGGTGTTATTCTATATGTTGGCAAATTGAACACTAATAAAAACTAAATTTATATTTAAAAAATGTTTTATGTACTTTAAAAAAAAAAATGTTTCAGAATTATCTTGAATCTGTCTATCCCAGTCCTGTTCTCCAAGTAGCTATAGTTCCTTTTGTTGAGGAATAGAATTTAGAAACCCAGACCTGAGTGCTAGATATGCTCATTGCTACTAAGATTATACTTTGTCTTTTTCACCTAATAGCGTATCATGAAATTCTTTCCATGTCAGGACACTTGCACATTACTGCACAGAGACGTTCTATCAAAAATTATTTTCTTATTAATAAACCGTCACGCAGTTTGTTTTTCCAATTATAGTATTATAGCAAACACCCCTGTACATAGATCACTGCACACGTTTGTGTACATTTATCAGAAAACATTACGAAAAGTGGAAATACCAGGTCAAGAACTATATACATCTTTAGTTTTATTAGATAATGCCAAATTGAGCTATAAAATGTTGTACCAACATAACAGTGTATAAATTTCCCCTACACCTATGAGAAGACAGAATATTATCAGTCATTTTTAATGCTTGCTAATATAAATATTCAAAAAATGTTATCCCATGGACTTAATTTCTATTTCTCTGATTAATAAACAATTGCAAGTATGTTAATGCTTTGCTGTAAAGGTTGCTAATTTTTATCTCAGTCTGCCAACTGTCCTTTAACTTTTTTATACCATCTCTCACGAGATATATTAAAATTTTTTCAATGTGGTCAAATTTGTCATTTTTTTTTTAAGATTTTATTTAAATAAATAATAAATAATTCATAAGAGACACAGAGAGAGAGAGAGGCAGAGACACAGGCAAACGGAGAAGCAGGCTCCACGCAAGGAGCCCAACGTGGGACTCAATCCCAGGTCTCCAGGATCACGCTCTGGGCTAAAGGTGGCGCTAAACCACTGAGCCACTGGGGCTGCCCAAATTTGTCTTTTTATAGCTTCTACACTCTACCCTGTGTTTTCCTTTGGCAAAATGGATCTTCTACACTTAGATATTTAATTCATCTTGAATTAAAATTAAATTAAAGTAAGAATCTAATGTTTTTCCCCAAATGAAAAATATCATCTCCATCACCATTCATCCTTTCTCTGATATGAAATACCATACTTGTATCATATGTTAAATCCAAAGTCTGTATCTAGATTCTTTATTGTGTTCCACTGATCTACTTTCCTATTTATGCATCAATGTTTATTTCTAGAGTTTTATATCTATTATTAGATAGAATATTATTTAATAGAATATACCTATTATTAGAAAAGTTTCTCACTTTTTTTTAGCTATTCTTAAAACATCTGCTTGGTCATATAAACATAAGATTCAACTAATTAGGCTCCAAACAGTAATTTTTATAATAATAGTTAAAATTGTTTCTACCAGGGTGCCTAGGCAGCTTAATCAATTGAACATCCAACTCTTGGTTTCAGCTCAGGTCATGGTCTCAGGATTGTGGGATCGAGCCCCACTCTGGGCTCCATACTCAGAGTAAAGTCATCTTGAGATTCTCTCTCCCTCTTCTTCTATCCCTACCACCAGGCTCACGATTGTCTAGTTCTCTCTCTCAAATGAATAAATAAAATCTTTTAAAAAAATTGTTTGTCCCAGATAAAACAGTAGCACTCATCTCTATATTTTTCAGCACCTTTCTTCATGGTTCTCAACCCACAACTGCAGCTTCATAAAAAATAAATACCAGGCCTCCCTCATTCAGATCTACTCAAACAAAACATGTCATTTTTAATTTTATAAAAGCTGCCCCGATGTTTCTATTGTATAGTTAGACCTTTATTTGCTATATAAATCAATGATGAAGGAATCCTTTCGATATGGTAGATACTGGGCCACCTGGATGGTTCAGTCAACTAAGCGTCCATCTTCAGCTCATGACATGATCCCAGGGTCCTGGGATTGAGTCTCCCCCAAGTCAGGCTCCCTGCTCAGCGGGGAGCCTCCTTCTCCCTCTTCCCCTACCCTCTGCTCGTGATCTCTCTCTCTCATTTTCTCTCTCTCAAATAAATAGAAGCTTAAAAAAAAAAAAAAAAGAAAATCAATGTTCTATTCTGAGTAGTGACTGATGACACAGAAGTTTGAAAAAAACAAGAACAAAAACAAAAATGGTTAAGATACCAATTTCTATTTTGTTTAGGCAAACAATTTAGTGATTTTCCTATAAAATATAAGAGAAACTACTAATGGCAAAGAATCTAGAATCGTGTTAGAGCAAGAAATCTCAGCAAGACACAACCCAGCTTTTCTGGTTGGCAATTCAGCAATATGTCTCCATAAACTGAAAAATGTACATACCTTTTAACTCAATTCTTTTTTAAAAGAATTCTATTTAATGCAATTCTTTATTAAGAAATTTATCCCAAGAAATAATAAAGACAAGTCCACACAGACCTAAGTACAAAGATATTTATCCTTGTTCCTAAAAGCAAAACAGTAGAAGCAAACTAAAAATTTTAAACACTGAGAACTATAAGAAATTGGTTTTAAAAAATCATGAAGCATATCTATTAACATGAAAAAGCTCACAAAGAAAAAGCAAATATATTTACCAATACTTTTGAAATACAATTCAATTTATACACACATTTACTTATATAGAGCTGACACTCAACCAGCATACTAATTCAGACAATCTATTAATTAAGGCCACTGTTTGGTTGGTGTCCTATGCCCTACCAATTACTAAATATTTTACTTATCACCCTGTAACATACATAGAATATACAACAAAGATCAACAGTAGCTACCTAATGGTGAGGAGTTTAGGATAATTTTTATATTCTTCTTTTACTCTTCACTACTTCTTAAAATATTTATATGTTACATTTACTACTATTAAGTTATTGAAGGGGGTCTCTTTATCACACACCAAAAAAATGCTAGGCTGTATCAAAATTAATTTTCCACTAAAAAACTTGAAGCTGGTTTTAATTCTAGAGTCCCACTTTATTAATTATTAAAAATTTTTTTATTTATTTATTTGAGAGAGAGTACAAGCAGGGGAGGGGCAGAGAGAGAGAGAGAGAAGCAGGCTCCTGGCTGAGTAGGGAGCTGGGCACAGGGCTTGATCCCAGGACCCTGGGATCATGACATACACTTAACCACCTGAGCCACCCAGGTGCCCCTAGAGTTTCACTTTAAAAGAAAGTAAAAAAAAGGTGAAAAGGGAATTAAGACTGAAATAAGCATCACGAACTTAAAAAGTCACAAAAACTACAAATTCTCATCCAAATAAATATTCATTAAATAACCTTTCAAGAACAGTCTAATCTTTAAAATTATTGTTTTCCAATATTTACTATTTAAATAATCACTTACCTATGATGTCTTCTTATCTCTGCACATTCTACTGCCATCCCAAATATAACAGCACTTGCTGGTATAACTTTCCCATACTTTTCACAATTACCATTTTCACCTCTGGTCTAAAATATAACAATAAAAATTATATTTAGTTTCATGTATGCAAAAATATGTGTGCATGATTACAAGAAAAAAAAAGTTTAATGGCAATAGGTAAGGACAAACAAATTAAGGTTTTTTTTTTTAAGTTTTTTTTTTTGGGGGGGGGAGGGCGGCACCTGGGTGGTTCAGTGAGTTAAGCATCTGACTCTTGGATCTCAGCTCAGGTCGTGATCTCAGGGTCATCAGATCAAGCCCGGTATCTGGCTCCAAATGATTACCTCCTTCTCCTTCTGCCTCTCCCTCCTACACACACATGCTATCTCTCTGACTCTCAAATAAGTAAACAAAATATTTAAAAAGTTTCTTTGGGGGCACACTTCCGTAGCTCAGTTAAGTGTCCGACTCTTGGTTTTGGTTTAGGTCATGATCTCAGGGTCATGAGATCGAGCCTTCCATTGGGCTCCATGCTGAGCATTAAGTCTGCTTAAAATTCTCTCTCCTCAAAAAAAAAAAAAAATTCTCTCTCCTCCCTCTGCCACTCCCCCCACACTTACTTCCCCCCTCCTCTCTAAAATAAAATAAATAAGATCTTGTTAAAAAAAATTTAAATAAAAAGTTTCTTTGTAGGGGCCTGACTGGCTCAGTTTAGTAAAGCATTCAACTCTTGATCTCAGGGTTGCTAAGTTCAAGCCCCATATTGGATGTAGAGATTGCTTAAAAATGAAATCTTTAAAAATATGCGATTGCTTAAAAATGAAATCTTTAAAAATATGCAATTGAGAAGTTTCTTTTGTTAACTAGACTTATTGTGGTTATCATTTCACAATATATACAAATTTTGAATCATTACATGCTTTGCCTGAAACTAACATAATGTTATATGGCAATCATACCTCAATAAAAAAATCTGAATATTACTCTGCCATAAAAGAGAATGAAATCTTGCCATTAACAACACCATGGATGGATCTAGGGTATCGTGCTAAGTGAAATAAGTCTGAAAAGATAAATACCATATGATTTCACTCATATGTGGAATTTAAGAAACAAATGAACAACAATAAAAAAGAGATAAACAAAAGACACTCTTAAATACAGAGAACAAACTGGTGATTGTGGGGGGATGGGTGTAATAGGTGATGGAGATTAAGAGTACACTTATCATGATGAACAGTGAGTAATGTACATTTATGTTATACACATGAAACTAATATACACTGTATGTTCATTATACTTGAATAAAAACATAATAAAAAATGAAAAAACAATGAATGTGATGCCATGTTAATACTAATTTTATTTTTTTAAAAGTTTATTTCACTTTCATTGCTCTATATGCATGTGTGTATATACATATTTTTTTTCAACAGTACAAACAGGAAGAGGAGGGTAGCTATAAGTCTGTATGCAACAAAAAACTGTTGGGTAAGACTCAACTGAGAAGCCAAAATCACTATTACCTACTTGAAAAACAAACTGCTCTTCTTTTCAGCCTTTAATTATGTATTTTAAGTTCAAGTATTTTCTGTAAATAGTAAGTTCTTATGACATATTAAAAGACTTTCAAAAAAAATCAAAAAAATTAAAAAAGGCTTTCATTCACATCACATATTAAAAAAAACTAAACCCATAGTTCATGAGCCATATTAGAGGACTTCATTACAAAACACAATCTGGCAATTTTAAGAGTTAGTTCTGTCCAATCAATCAGTACCTTAAAACCATACCAAGCCAGTTATCACTACACTCCTTTTTTGATAGTTTACCAAAAATCCAAGCAGTAAGGGCTACTGAGGCTCAAATTCCTTTCTCAACCCTACTCAAGAATTCCACAATATCCATCCCACAATGTAACCTCACTTACTATAAATTCCTTCCTGGAGTTATTTGGTCTCTATACCCCATAGATGAACACAAGTATACATATTACATGATTAAATGGTGTTTTGCATGTATTTCTTTCCAACTACACAGTATGTATACCCTGTCAGGAGGATGTATTTCATACTGCTTTGCAAATACACGAGGGGATCAATAAATACCTGCTGAAATAATGAATTCTTAATCAAATTTAAGTGTTTTCATGCTGCTTACCTTTGGCTGCAAAAGTAAATGCTCCCATGCATGAATTAAACTCTCCACAATTCCTTCTCCAAATAAACCTGCATCGACAGTTTCTGTTACAACTAGGGATACTCTATAGAATGATTTTTTAAAGATATATGTGAGTACGATATCATGCTATTTAATAAAGATGTTAAAGCTGAGAGAATAAAGGAAGAGTATATTATAGAAACATATAAAATTTTCTAAAACATTTCATTTTTTAAATATCTACCCTCAAATCTTAAGGAATTTGACTCTACTGTTCCACAGGCTCCTCTGTTCTCCACTGGCACCCTGTGGGGTAGGGAGACACAAAAACTTCACTTGACCCTGCTGCTTCTTCAGGCCATTCTTTCATTACCTAAATCCTTAAGAGTGCTTCATTCATAGCCATTACCTTTACCAGTCCCCTCCTTAATGCTGAGTAAATGAATTTCTGTCCCCAATGCTCTATAAAAATATTCTCTATCATAAATAACTCCCCTACTTATCAAGATCAATAATTGTTCTTAGTTCTCATTTTCTTTAACCTACAAATAACATATAATGGACTGGAGAAGGCCTCCCTCTCAAAATCCTTTCTTCTCCTTTCATTATCCAGGTTTACCTCTTACACATTCATCGTAGTTCTCTTGTTGCTCCTTACTTTACCTACTACCTGTGAGTTTTCACAAAAGCTTTGTCCACAGAGCTGTGATCTGCTGACCATTCTTTCTAGAAAATTTCATTCAAAGACCTACCAAAACAATTTCTCCCTTCTCTGAACTTCTTCAGCACTTATTACCAGTATCATTAATTTATGTAGTTAGAAGATAAAGTTTCAAAAAAAAAAAAAAAAGATAAAGTTCAATGAATACTCCTTATCTTCCTCTCTAGATTGCAGGTGCCTTGAAGACAGAAACAACTTTGATATGCTCCACAAGCAACCCAACACTATATAAATACACAAAATTTTCAGTATTTACGATTGTATACATTTAGAATGTATCATCTAGTCCAACATCTTGTAGTCTCTAGATTTGCTTAAGGTCAAAATAAATTAAAACAGTTAGTATGGAATCCTTATCTACTAATTCAAAATCCATAGGTCCTTCCTACAATACTATCTGTGAAAGAAATGAAGGTTAAGTTAAGGTAACTGATTCATGCCATGGACTGAATTTTGTACCACCAAAATTCATAAGTTGAAGCCCTAACTCCCAAAGTGACATTTGGAAGTAGGGTCTTTAGGAAGTAATTAAAGTTAAACGAGGTCACAAGGGAAGGGCAAGGCCTTAATCTGACCGGGCTGGTATCCTTATAAAAGTGGAAGAGACACAGGTGATCTCTCTTTCTCTTCACATGCACAAAAGAAAGGGAAGGAATTCAGCTATCTGTAAGTTAGGAAAAGAGCTCTCATCAGAAACCAAATTTGCCAGCACCCTCAGATCATGCACTTACAGCCTCCAGAACTGTGAGAAAATAAATGTCTGTTTTTTAAGCCACCTAGTCTGCGCTATTTTGTCATGACAGCCTGAGCAGATTAAGATAATTCAGGACACTGTTTATTTCTATAAAATGTGTCTATCTGCCTCAACAATCTAATAAGACTTCTTTCACAAAAATCAATGTAGAGCCTACTGAAAAGCGTAAGTATTATGTAAACATATATATCATTATACATATGGAAGAAAACTAAAAAATCACAGTCCAAATGACAAGAATATAAAAGTCCTCTTTCAATATAAACTGAATTTAAATAAGATGAGAAAAAAAACAGCCAAGTAGTGAAATAAGTGTGCTACATAAAGAAAGCTGTCTATAAAATGACCGTGTTGGACCAGATGATTCGTAAACCCATTCTAGCTCTAAAATGCCATCACCTTTGTGATACAGATTAAAGCCAGATGATATACTGAAAAGCCAACATTTATGAGATAATATTCAAAACATCTGAAGAACTCGGCCCAAAATACTTTGACAGCTGACATTTCCAAAGCTTTCATGCTAAGGATAACACAAAATATGACAAGTCCATTAAGCCTAATCTACTAATGTATTATTTCTTACTACAATTTTTAAATAGTTAGTGACCACACAGGAGGTAGTATTTATTTTCAATCCAGAATACTGAAAATAACAAAAGTAAAGTAACTTGCTAAAGGTCAAATTTATTTATTGAATCTCTTAGCACGAGTTTTTCTCAAGATCCTTAAATATTTATCAAGAATATGACCTTATTATGAAAATCCATCTTATGCTAAATGATCCTATATTCCTATCTTTACAGTATAAGGGTTGTGGCATTTTTATTTGGGCTAGAAGCTCTAAACATGAGTATCTTAATTTTAAAAAACTAGTGGATTATTAAAAACTAAAATTATAATTTATATATACATGTATATATACATTATATAGTACCTTTCAGGAATGTGTTTTGGAATTTCTATGTCAAATGACTTCATGTGTAAGAGTTTGATTCCTGCTTCCATCTTGTTTGCTGCCACTACATCACAGGCAAGTTCATACATGGTCTTGGATAACTCACAAGCATATACTGAGTGTGCTCCAGCTTTCTTAGCAAACATGCTGCAAGGTGAAAAAGCGATCCATCAAGAAAAAATAATCCACTGTAGTTATTCAAATTTTAGTGGAATTATGATGCTTAAACATGGGGTTTTTCCTTTTATTCTTTAACACAAACATTATTCATTCCACATAAAAAAGTGAACCAATATTCTTATTAAGAAACAAATCATACAATAAATCATGACATTCATGTCTTTAAGAAGACACAACTGGAATGAAAAATGTTGATAAGCTTTCACTTGGACAACTAGATTCAACCAGAATGTTAATATAAAAAGTACTCTTAAAAGGCATTATTCAAAATTTCAAGAGTAACCCCAAATTCTTAGTAATGTCCAGTTCTTGATAATGCTACAGTAAAAAATACAATAATAGTGGTTATATGAATAATCATAAGACTATGAGAAATAAACTTTATTTTTGAATCCCACTTAAATTTTCTATATTTGGTAAAAGCTTTAATTTACCTTAGTGTGTGTGTGTGTGTGTGTATATATATATATATATATACACACACACACACACACATATATATAATTAAAGCACAATTACAACAAACCTTAGTATTCCAGTTCCTGCTCCAATGTCCAAAACGCTCTTGGATCCCAAACAAACTGCATTTTGGATTGCTGCATTGTAAATCGTATTCCTTTTAGTATCATTAAGCATGATAAAGTGCCAGCGTTCCACCAACCAGTTTGCAACACGATAAAAATTCTCCTTTGCATCATTGAAATCAGGGTTTAGTTTCACTGCTTTATGAAAATATCCAGCTGCTTCATCTCTAAAGCCCATTCTATAGTAAAAAATGACAGACAAAATATTCAATTATTACATTATCAATTACTATGCCTTTGTTCATGCCACTCATCAGGCCTGAGAATCCCTCTCCAGCACCCAAATTCTCAACCCAAGCACCATCACCTTTGAAAAGCCTTTTGTGAGGATTACAATCTTTTATCATTTTTTCCCTTTCTGAACCCTTACTGTATTTATGCATTCTAGGAAACTGACTATAAATTACTATTGTACGAAAGTATAGTAGAAGCTCTCAGAGTCATCCTCCATTTAACCAACCCACTAGAACACCAGTGCTTTCTAAAAACCATTCCCTGTATATAACATACTAATGTCTAAGACTACTAGGCTTCTCTGTAGTATGCCTGTATACCTTTTCTTTCAGCCTTTGAGTGAATTATCCAGAGTCAATTGTGTTTGCTGCCAGACCAGCTTATAAAAGTTATACTTGTCATTATAATTACATATTTTAATTAATGTTATAGAAATTAAATAGGAGCACTTGGGTGGCTCACTCAGTTAAGTGTCTGCCTTTGGCTCAGGTCATGATCCACAATCCTGGGATCAAGTACCACATCAGGCTCCCTGCTCAGTGGGGAGCCTGCTTCTCCCTCTCCTCCTGTCCCTCCCTGCCCCCACCCCACTCACGCACATGTGCACACGCTCTCTCTCGCAAATAAATATTTTTGAAAAGAAAAAAATAAACTAAATAAATATAACTGCAAAAAGAGAGTCATTATTTCTGAGGACACTAAGCTAAATGCTTTGGAAAAAATCAAAGGCAAGTCACCCAAAAAATTGCTACTGAATAAGATGTGAGCAAATCAACAATAAAAGGGGGAAACTATCAAACTATCTAGAACAGTGCTTCTTGAAATTTCTGTGATGAAGAACTCATCTCCCCTTGTTAAAATATTTGTAGACCAATACAATTGTCACTAACTGATAATAAGTGGACTTGTACCAGGGTATGCTCCACAAATTAAAAAGAAGTAAGCTAGTAAAACCCTTTTACACTCCTACTTCTTCACAAGGACCTTTAAGCATTCTGTCAATTAAAAAAAAAAAAAAAATCAGACTATTCATTCTAGGTATGGTTAAAAAAAAAAAAAAAAAAAAAAAGACATTTTGGAATGCCAAACAGGGAACTACACTCGTTAACAAAAGGTGTTGGCCCTATCTCAAATGATAGGCACTCATGTTTAAGATTTGTATCCATTATTTTTAAATATCTTGAAGACAGGGTTATCTTTTCTTACTCTGCAACTGACACTGCACACAATACAAAATACATTTTATGTAATCATTACTTGATGAAACAAACCTAGCAACAGCTATTTTAAAATTTTTAACTATCAACAGTCTGCTGAATCAAAACCAAGCCTGTCCCTAATAATTTCCTGCAGTTTGTGCTTCCCTTAAGTTTGAATCTTATTATTCAGTTTTCTTAAACCGTAACTGAAAGATGTATGGTCCACTCAATTAAAGTACAATTCATATTGATAGACTCAACATGTGTGTCAGTATCAATAAACTATAAAACCACCTTTTTTCTTTTAAGTAGAAAAAAAAATTACCTTCCCAATTAGTAACTTAAAAAATATGTTTTGTTTAAGTCTGATACTATTGGACAAGATTGAGAAGTTAAGGCTTTCCAGACACAAATTATATTTCATAAATAAAAGGAAGGAAGAAGCTGAGTGAAGTCAATCGGAGAAGGACAAACATTATATGTTCTCATTCATTTGGGGAATATAAATAATAGTGAAAGGGAATATAAGGGAAGGGAGAAGAAATGTGTGGGAAATATCAGAAAGGGAGACAACGTAAAGACTACTAACTCTGGGAAACGAACTAGGGGTGGTAGAAGGGGAGGAGGGCGGGGGGTGGGAGTGAATGGGTGACGGGCACTGGGGTTTATTCTGTATGTTAGTAAATTGAACACCAATAAAAAATAAATTAAAAAAAAATCTTTACCTAAAAAAATAAAATTAAATAAAAATTAAAAAAAAAAAAAAGGAAGGAAGAAGGGGAAGCTATGGTTTACTCCGGAAACCTTTTTCTCCTGGAGCAGTGATTCTTTTAGTGGGAACTGAGTGACCCACTCTCTTTGATGAGGAAAGTAGAGGACAATAACTAAGAAACACTGTTGTAGAGAACAAAGACAAACTGTATAGCAAAAGTTACATTCACCCTATCACAAGTTCTGAATTCTCTTTGTCTAAAATAGAAATTTTGCATAATTAGAGCAGCCTGGGTGGCTCAGCAGTTAAGCGCCGCCTTTAGCCCAGGGCACGATCCTAGGAGCCCCGGATGGAGTCCCATGTCGGGCTCCCCGCATGGAGCCTGCTTTTCCCTCTACTTGTGTTCTGCCTCTCTCTTCTACGTCTCTCATGAATAAATAAATAAAATCTTAAAAAAAAAAAAAATTTTTTTTGCATAATTATATCTCCTTAAGCAAACAAGCATTTTTTTGTCTCAATAAATGGTAACTGCTCAAACTAATATCCTACAATAGGTCACCAAGTTACTATCCATCAAAAGTATGTAGAGCTCCAATTTTCTGTTAAATTGAGTATATCCTTAAACGTAAGTTTCAGAATGATATGATCGTTACATGCATATTATTTGGAAATATAATTGAATGCTATAGACTAAGTCCCCTTATGTGGACTGAAGAACTAAAGAAAACTTTGAAATTTAAATGTAGATTTTTAACTAATGTGACAAGTTATTTAAAAATCTTTTAAATTTAAATTTCCCTTTAAGGGAAAGTGGTTGCTGATTAGTAGGGATGGAATCTGTGTATCAGGATCAGGTTAGCTGCCAGGGTGAACAAGCAAGCCTTGGTTGACAATCTGCCTCATTTTCCTGTTTATTATCATACTCTACAATTAGAAATTATCAAATATTTGTCTCAAGGGAGTACTCACTGCACTCCCCAGGCCATGCTGATTAAGACTATTAAACTATATAGTGGGATCCCTGGGTGGCTCAGCGGTTTAGCCCCTGCCTTTGGCCCAGGGCATGATCCTGGAGACCCGGGATCAAGTCCCACATCGTGCTCCCTGCATGGAGCCTGCTTCTCCCTCTGCCTGTGTCTCTGCCTCTCTCCCTGTGTCTCTCATGAATAAATAAATAAAAATCTTTAAAAAAAAAAAAAAAAAAAGACTATTAAACCGTATAGTAGCTCCATCACTGAAACTAATACATTTTGATAAAGGTATTTCTTATATAGAATTTTTCATTGAATAAAACTTAGTATGACTGGATGAACAAAGCAATAATACTCAAGGGCAACTGCTGGAACAGGTAAAAGGATCTCACTATATAGAACAGGACATTATCACAGTGTTTCCTAAACAAGAAGGCTCCTTCTCCTTTGTACAAAGAAGTGAAACCAGATATAGTAAAACAAGTTTAAAACAAAAATTTGGGGTTTTCATGTTTTCCTAATTATATAGTTTCTGTGGAGAATAGACAGAAATTAATTTCCAATGGCAGGTTTCCAGCCAGATCCAGAGAAGAGATTTACAAATCCCTGGCAAGAACCACAGTGACTTACTTCACTGCCATCCTGCAATCCCACACCTATGTCCTCTCCAACAAGGTCTGGATCTTAGCCCAGTGAAGGGAACCCTTCCTTAGATGCTCTATCTCAGCTCTCGGGGCAGTGGCTATTACATAGTATACAATATAATACTAAAATTGATCTGTTATTACATATTATATCTCCTATTTTTATATTCTTTGGGTTCTTTTTTACTTCTTACTAGCCAATCCTTCACAGTTCCCCTTCACAGTTAATAATTCTTTATATTAAACTTGTCCTTTCAAATTACTGTGTGATTGATCCCTGATCAAGACTGATACAGAATAATTCTTAACAAGTAATACTGAAATCACTACAAACCTGAAGAGATGCTCCCCCATACTATTGCAAATTACTTCATCATCAGGAAACAGTTCCAAAGCTTGCTCATAACAACCAAGTAAGTCTTGTGTTCGACTGAGAGCATCAAGCTCTTCAGCCCATCTGAACAGTGTATACTGAAAAGTTTCCTGTGTGAAAGAGAAAACAGTAATTTAGTCAATAACATAAATGAAGAACATACAACAATGGTCGATGAATCCACAAAGAACAGAAGCTATTATTAACTGATCACCTTAGTAATTAGTGTGCAAAGAACTGGAGCTAAAACACAGCAATGAACAACATAAATCCTGTTCCTATCCTCACAGAAGACTTGTTGGGAGAAATTTAACATACAATTTTGAAAAATTTCAAAATGATCTAAAGTGAACCTATTACATTTCTCTCACACAGGATATAAGGTTAAGGTACCACTCAACCTCAAACCACTAAAGTCATTTTACTTTTTTTTAATTTTATTTATTTATTCAAGATAAACACAGAGAGAAAGAGAGAGACAGGCAGAGGGAGAAGCAGGCTCCATGTTGGGAGCCCCACGTGGGACTTGATCCCAGGACTCCAGGATCATGCCCTGGGCCAAAGGCAGGCGCCAAACTGTTGAGCCACCTGGGGATCCCCACTAAGTCATTTTATAATGCTACCTTAACTCCAATACAATTAGTTTATAACCCAGCCAATTCTGTGTCAGTATCTTTAAATCTGTCACTTCTTCATCCCCACTGTTACAACATAGTCTGGCCCTTGTAATACTTGCTGGACCATAATAACAGCATTCCCACTGTCACCCTAGCTCCAATCTCACTTCCCTGTAGCCAATCTCCAGACCACAGCACCATAGGAAGAGGGAAGGCTTTAGTCATTCCAGTCTCATCCTGAACACATTTTACATCATCTTCACAGATTTATACAGAGGAATTGATACTTGTAACTGAATCTTGATGGAGTTTACTACAGAGAAAAGAATACAGGGCAGCCCAGGGGGGCTCAGCGGTTTAGCACCGCCTTCAGCCCAGGGCCTGATCCTGGGGACCCGGGATCGAGTCCCACGTCGGGCTTCCTGCATGGAGCCTGCTTTTCCCTCTGCCTGTGTCTCTGCCTCGCTCTTTCTCTATCTTTCTGTGTGTCTCTCATGAATAAATAAAATCTTAAAAAATAAAAAGAATACAGAAGAAGATTCTACAATATTGGGGGGTAGGGGGAGGAAACACATATGATATGAAATAGGCCAGGAAATCTATAGGTAACCAGCTTGGTGTGGCTGAAGTGTGGGCATGGGGAACAGAGTAGCAGGAAATAAGACTAAAGAGATCGTTTGCTAAGGTCCACACAAAGATATATGGGCTTTGGATCCGCAGGAACCCTATTGAACAAGAGGAACAAAGAATTAAAGAAACCACACTTGGGTTGAACCATTATTCTGCGGCTGACTCCCTTTAAGAGCTAACTGTATCTCAACATAGCACCATCTCTTCCTTGAGGCCAGCTGCTCCCGAAATTTACACTGAATTTATATTAACTACAAACATCTATATGTTACACCTAGCAGGTAGAGACCGACAATGCTGCTAAACATTCCACAATGAGAAGAATCATCCCATCCAAAAAGTCAACAGCGCTAATGTTGAGAAATGCTGGGTGAAATAAAGCAAGTTGCTTAAGGATGAAAACTGAATGCAAAAAAAAAAAGAAAAGAAAAGAAAAGAAAAAAAAACTGAATGCAAAATTAAGTGAAAT
Organism: Canis lupus familiaris; assembly: GCF_011100685.1. Classification (NCBI taxonomy): domain Eukaryota; kingdom Metazoa; phylum Chordata; class Mammalia; order Carnivora; family Canidae; genus Canis; species Canis lupus. The sequence goes on from NC_049236.1 coordinate 46,370,908, forward strand.
CATTTTTTTTAAATTTGGATTCTAAAATAACTTGAAAAAATTTAGAGCACTTAAATAGAATAACCATCACAGTCCAGTCACTGAAGCTTAAAGAACGCATCATTAAATGATTACTTTAGGCTAAATCCAAACTTTATTCAAATGCAGACACCCATAACATTCCTTCTGCATGTAAGTGGGACAAGTGCAAAGGTCCTGAGGCAGGGATATGCTAGAATTAGATATGGTGAAGAGAGAGAGAATCACCTGTGGCCTCATTTGCAATACAGCCTTTATAGGAAGATGTAAGTTTTGGAAAAAGAGAAGTGACATCGTTTCCCTTGTTATGAAACGCTCACGCAGGCGGCGGCGAGACAGGCTACAGGAGAAAGCCTAGTTAGGAGCCTACTGCAACAGCTAACAGATGCCTGAGGCTTTAACCAGGGTCGTAAAGGGCAAGGTGGCGAGGAGTGGTAAAATTGTGGATGTATTTCAAAGATGGAGCCGAAAGGATTTTCTGACGGGCTGACTGTGGGTGCGGACAAAAGCGAAGTCAAGAACGCGCGGTCAATATCAACAGCAACCGCCAGCCACTCCTCTTGACCCCCGTCTGCCCCAGGTATTCCTTCGACGCGAAGAACACAGGATCTGCCGGCAAGTGAACGAAGGGACGTCCTCCTCACCTTCACGTCGTCCTTCAGCTCCGGTGCCAGGCTGAGGACGAGGAGGTAGTGCGCGTAGGCGGTGCCGAAGTCCTGGGCGCTCAGGCAGTGCTCGGCGCTCCGCAGGGACCGCGACACCAGCTCGTCCCGCCCGGCGGCCCCCGCGCCGCTCCGGGCGCCCCGACGGGGCCTGGGCCGCGAGTTCGGCATGACAGAGCCACCGCCCTGACACCCCGTCCGTGGGACCAGAGGGAAGATGTCTGACTCAGAGGAACGACAAGACCGTCGCGCTGGCCACACTTCGGAGAGCCGGTACACGGAAGTCAGCCCTCCGCGGCGCGTGTGCGCGCGCACCCCCGCCAGGCGGAAGCCCCGCCCCTCCCTGCGAGCGGGCTCCGCGCGGCGCGACCCCCAGCCCCGCGGCTACCGACTCTGGCCGGCGGCGCACGCCGAGCGAGCGAGCGAGCGAGCGTCAGGGCGCCCGACGTGGGCACGTCGCGGCCCGCCCCGTCGCGTGGGGAGGGAGGTGCAGGGCGTCCCGTGCGCGTGCGCGTGCGCGTGCGCGGTGGGCGGCTTTGCCGCTGGTCTCTCCTAGTGTCGCCTGCGTCTCGGCGGTGCTCTCCGCCCTGAAACAGCTTTTCTGTCCGCCTGTCCTGGCCGTCAGGAGTGTGTGACTTCCACTGCGGCCCGCACGGTGCAGACCCCCTCAGCGCGAAGCTCCACCCGGCCGTGAGGGGCTGAGTGGCTGTGAGGAGAGGGCGGGTGCCTGTGGTGATGCTGAAGACTTGGATCGTGATTCACTAGAGCTCAAAATGGCGACACGGGAAAGAAGTCGGAGGTGACGAACGTACCTCAGATGTGGTAGAGCAGATGCTTTCACAGGCGTTGTTTCAAGTCACCCTCGCAAAACCCCGGGAGGCGGGCCTTTAAATCCCCATCCTAAAGACGGAAAAGACACCCTGACAAGAGGCTTGCCCAATATCACACAGCCGGTTGATGGAAGAGGCGTGACTCGAACCCAAGTTCCCTGTTCTTTTTTTAAAACGAGTTTAGGGTTTAGGGTTTATTTCTCTGATGGGTCACTACTATAGAGGAACCATGTTAATACGTAGGAAAAGCTTTTCTGCCTTCAAGAGTGGCCCCTGAAAAGATGGATTCAAAACTTTAAAAGTGGAGAGGGAAAGCAGTCATTTTTGTCCTCATTTTCAAACATGTCCATGGTGAATATTTAACTTAACAAATAAGAGCATTTGTATATCAAGCTAACAAACATTGAGGCCTCCTCCACTTCTCTGCCTACTCTGTTGACCCGATCATCTGGACCACCCTTACTCTTGAGCATCTACCAATGTAAGTCCTTCGGAGGCCGAATCACTAGATTGCTGACCTGCTTCCCTAGTCAGAAAGTTCTTCAAAGGCAGTGACTCTTCGTAACCATTTTTGTGACTTTGCCTCTAGCAGAGTCTAGCTCAAAGTAAGGACTCAAATTTTTAACGGAACGTACATTCCCCACTAGCAGGCTCTGCTTGTAGATTTTCCCAACCAATGAGGTCCTTCTGTCTCTCCCCTTCTGCATTGCTACTTTTTGTAGTAGACAATTTGAGATAGGACTATATGGTATTTCCCTACCAAGACTGCATTGCTAGGCCTAGTAGGATGTAGTAAAACATGAAAAGGCCACTGAACTTTAAAAAAAAAAAAAAAAAAATGCATTCTGGCCCAAACTCGACCTTTTCTGCATGTCCAATTACCTATCTTTAAGAAGCATTATTTATAAAAAGGCTTAACAAAGCTACATTTCCTACTTTGGACAGAAGATTGATATAACCATCAAGTGAGACAATGAGATGTATAAAAGCATTTTATATGTAAAATAAATTTAATGGTAGGCATGTATGTTACTATTATCTAGAGTTATTTAAAACTAATCTGGATGATTAAAAATTAGGTCCCTAACACCTTCAAGCACTTGATCAGAAACAATGCAACTCACATCATAGAAGAGCCTAAAGTAATTGGCTGGAATCTCCCTTCAGAAAGCAAAGGGAGACCTCCCAAGCTTTCTCTGCAGAGATTCAGGTTAATGGAGAATCGTTCTAGTCACTTCTGTGAGTCCCTGCTTCAGCTGAATTAACTTCACAGATTACGTAATAGTCCAGGACATCCTTTCCTATTCCACATGGGCAAGATTTCTTTTTTTTTTTTTTTTTTAAGATTTTGTTTATTTATTCATGAGAGACACAGAGAGACAGAGGGAGAAGCAGTCTCCCTGCAGGGATCCTGATGTGGGACTTGATCCCGGAACTGGGATCACTGGGATCACGCCCTGAGCCTAAGGCAGGCCCTCGACCACTGAGCTACCCAGGCATCCCACACAGGCAAGATTTCTTTTGTCTTGTTTTATTTTATTTTGTTATTTTTATCTGTTGGTTTATTGACGTAACCTACATCCTTCAACCCAAACACCTAGACCATACAAAGCTTAATTTGGGTGTATATTACCAGTATAGGCTAAGTGATAAAGGAGGGACTTGGCAGATAGTGGAGGGTAGGCAGAGAAGAAAGGAAAGGAGCCAACTTGCCTTGTTTCACCATCTACAGTCTCATCCTGTAGGCAGTGACTACTGCTAAAAAAGTGCAAGGGATGCCTCCTGCCATTTGTGAAATACATCAGGTACCATTGTGAGCTACCAAGTGTCACTGAATTAAAATGTGATTAGTCTTCATAGAGAAAGGGTAAGTTACCTGCATTTCTTTATAGCTTAGACACTACATAGAGTAAGCCATTTGGAAAAAAAAAAAAAAAAAAAACTGATACAAATAACATGGAACATCTGGTTACCTTAACAAAATGGAATAAAAATATATTTTGACTATTTTCCTTTATTACCTCATTCCAAATTAAGACTTAGAATTACTCAGATTGTTCATATTTATTGAAGGCTAACTGCATTTATTATAGTTCTCTTTCAGAACTTTTGAAAGAGTATTCCATTGCAAAGAACCCAAAAGCATGTTGCAAAACAAATGCAGAATGTAGGTTTTACTTCTTGATCCTTAATCAAAGTTTTCTTTAAAAACATCGAAAGCATCACTGCTTTATTCAGTCACCCTCCCACTCTACAACCAAAACTATAATTTTTAATTTCTTTGAGATGCTATTTGATTCCTTCACTTATGTGTTCTAGTTCACCGTCTTTTAGGGTTCCAAGAAAAACCACACTGATTAGAAAACCACTGCTGACTCAGAGGCAGGTTTAACTGTGGCTGTATTTTACCAGGTTCTGGGCAGCTTGTCAACAAACCACACATGTCAAACAAGGAAGCAAAACCAACTGAAAGGCTCTGAATCAATCAACTTTCCAATGTGCAAAAGTTGAGGGTTAACAGTAAAGAAAAAAAAAAAAGCTTAACATGAAGTTAGCAAGGGATAAATAGCTTGCTGGGCACAAGTATCTTGTGTTTATATTTCTGTGGAGATTCATACCTTTTTGTGTGATCTCTTTTGTTTTCTTTTGTGGTTTGGAGCCTTGTTCTGAACTCTGCATTTTAGGGTCATCTGGGAAGTTTTTAAGCGATATCAATGTCAGTCCTTATAGCTGGAGATACTGATTTAATTGGCTTGGATCAGGGGAAGGTCTAGACATGAATACTTTTAAAAAGCTCTTTGAGTTTAAAATGTGTGGAGGGGTGGGAAATATGATGCAGGCTTCTATTATATCTGATATATTTGAAGTATTTAGGGTATTGTAGTATAAAGTGTAAGGGCAATGTAGGGAGTAGAAACATAATTTGCTTATGGCTTAACAAAAATTGTGAAGATTGTCTGAACTAAATTCTTTAGAAGTGATTCGTATATGATAAAGAGTAGAATGTTCATCATATTATTTGTTGGAGAAAAAAATGATAACTGAATCAACAAAACCACCACCACCATGGACCAACTGCTTGGGCACTGAAATTTGCATTGATACATTCCCAATGCAAAGCATTTAATTTTCCCAGTTTCTTCAATATTTTTTATTTTACTACAGTTAGGATTATTTTTGTTGTTTTTTAATAGCCCTTTCTGATGTTCTGTGTGCATTTCAAAATCTGGAACTCAACGTTAAATACAAAATAATAGACCAGTGCTAAGTTCAGGATCTGTGTGTATAAAGGGCCTGTAATAATGTGACAATAGTTTCTGAGTTTCAGAGACCATATAAGAGGAGATTCATTTGTTGAGTACTACTGTGCACTAAGCACCATACTTGGTTCTGGAGAACCTGCCTGAATCCCCTGCTAGAGATGCATACCAAGGTGCTGGTGCTGGGACAGACTCCAAGTAGTCTGAACAGAGCATGTCCTAACAAAGCATTCAGGAAAATGCTAAAATCCATTAGGAAGCAAAAGAATCTAAACCCAGGAGTCACTTAAATTCTCTGACTAGTCAGGTCTCTGCAAGAAAAAGATTCAAAGGGCTTAACTGAAGAGAGTTTAACCAAAAGACATTTTATAGAGGTGAAGGAAGTTAAGGGATTAAATGTGGTTTGTGAGGTACCCAGAGAACAGCAATAGCTGGAAGGTATTACCATCACCTGTCCCTAGGAAGCAAAATAAGAGCCCCGTATTACTAGAACCCAGAAGGAACTGTAGCTATGGAAGAGGGGCCACTGAAATGAAGATGTACTGTAAGCAGAGGAGAGAATTCCTTGACCTTTTTATCCCACTGCTCTCCAGCCCTCAGTAAGATACCATCCATTAAGGGAGCTTGGATGATACGGCCCATAGAATCACGCCCTCCAGAGCACAGAACAAAGAAAAGAAAGGTCAAAAATGATTCAGTAGATCAAAGGGAAAGTAAGCATCATAATTCACCAAGTTTTACCTCTTTTACTCAGTAAAGTTTTTCCTAATCTGCCCTCTCCTCTCAATGCTTATTACCGTTCTCTGTGTCCATGTTATTTTCATCTTTCACCTCCTCTGTTATAAAGGCCTTTTCATCATCCAGCCTTCAGTTATACACTCCTTAAATTCATCTTTTGTGCTGTAACTAGAATGATCTAAAATGCAAATTTCCCATTCAGTGGCTCCCCAAAACCTATAGCTATGTTTTACAAACTGTTTTCTTAGTTTTTATCAAAAAATCCCTAAATCCGAATTAAAAATATAACAGTCTTTCCTTAGGAAAGGGCCATTGTTGAATTGTAGGTTTACACCCTGAGATGATTTGGCTTAGAATGTATTACTTGAGTAAATCAATTAAAGATCATCTGGTGTTCCTTAAAGACTAAAAGCCATAAGAATGTTTAGTTATATTGTCCTCCCGGGGCAAAATAAAATAGTTGAGCCACTTAGAATTGAGCCTTAGAGGTAAATGAACTCATAAGGACACAGCCAACTTCTTTTGTAGCAATCTTGGAGGAACTGGACCATCAAGGTGCAAGGCTTTCCTATCAAAGGTAGAAATAAAACAAATTGACTTTAAAAAAATCTAAGCCCTGGTATAGGCTACGCTTTTTGGGATTAGCCTTTTACATCCTCTGCCTTAAAAGAAGGACTCTCCTTAAGACCCACCTAAAAATACACTATAGCTCAGTGATTGTGAGATCAAATACTGAAGCCAGACTGTCTGGTTTTAAATTCTAGCCCTGCCACATACCATCTAGGTATTGTGAATAAGTTAAATTCCTTAATTTCTGTACCTCAACTTCCTCATACATAAAATGAGGATCACACAGTACCTGTATCTTAGCTTTATTGTAAGGATCAAGTAAGTTAACACATTTAAAGTGCCTGAAACATAGGAAGCCCTCAGTTAAGTATTATTAATTGTTGCTGTTATTACTCCAGCTTTCACTGGAGAACTCTAGTTGTTCTCAGAGGAGCCAGGTTTCCACTCAAGAGGAGCCAGTAACTATCTCTGGCCAGTCATGTAAGTCTTTACACAATGCTGGGATTTTGAGAACTTTAATGAGGGTAAGAAGACAAGTTCTTCCTCTTCTTCCTACTGCCTCTCAAATAAACTGATACATGTCTCAGAACTGAACAATAAGTACTTAATTTGATTTTTTTTCTCACAGTTAAGGAAAGGGAGCAAAAAGAGTGCTTTTCATGGTAAAATAGACCTTAAAGGATAGATCGTAAGCTGTGATCACAAGTCCTTTGAAGGTTCTTTGAACTTGATGGAAAGCAAGTGTTCACAGTAGATTCCTATGACCTATTTTTTTGTGCACAGTACCAATCAGATGTGAACCATGAAAAGGCCATAAAAAACAATACAGAAATAATAACAATGTCTTATCTTGTGCTTTCTCTTCAGAGCAAGTTCTTAAACTGTTCAGTCCTCATGCTTTCCAAAGCCAAAGATATCTTCTCTAACCTCTATTTGTGTGGTTTTGATAAGCAAACAATACCCATAGGTAAGGGAAGTATTTGCAAATGATGGTGTGAAAGTTAGCTGAGCTGCTCTAATTAAAAGTAGGTATCAGAATCAAAGCCATGAGGGGAAGCTGGCCTGCTCCTCCCTCCCCCAACCATTCACTGAATTCCGAGGGGCTTTGTTTATCCCAGTTTGAAACTGCTATCTTCTAAGATTGAGTCTAAGTTCCTTAATTAAGTCCAGCAAAATGATTCGGTTTCCACTTAACCTTTCTAGCTTCAATCTTTAACATTTCCTACATTACTACCACCATTCACACCTTTGCTAAGGCAGTTTTTTCTCCCTAAATGTTTTCCACCTTAGTTTTCTCTGTTACTCTATATCACCCTTACTCAGTTCAAGATTCTCCCTTCTAGAAATTGCTAGTTTAAGGAGCATTCTTTCTTTGATTTCTCATGGTCCTCTATATATAGCTCTATCTCAGCATTTATCCAATTATGTAAGTGAAATGATGTTTATCTTCCTGACTAGAAAGTGAGTTCTAAGCCTTAGGAGGTATACCTTTATTCATTTCTTATCTCCAGCATCCAGACTAGTGACTGGAACTTAAAAAGTAATGAAATGTGTGGTGACCTATGCTAAAGGCTGTAGCAGGAAGATCAGATAAAGGAAGATTTGGAAGATGCATAGAGAACAGAATCTACAAGACTTGAAAGAATTACATTATAGGAGTACCAGGGACATAAGCAAAGGGGAAAAAGTTAAGGTGATGACAAAACTTAGCTCTAGCAACTAGGTACATGGTAGTGCTGCTAACCAAGAGAGACAATTCAGGCAACAACAAAGATTTGAAAAGAAAGACAATGAGTTAAACAACGATGTTTGAGATATCAATGGGATTTCAAGTAAAGATGTCCAGTGAGAAGGTAAGAAAGTGTGCCTAGAGCTAACAAGCAAGATTTGGTCAAGAAATATATTTGGAAGTTTTCATTGTGTTGGTAGGTTGAGGTTGTGTAAATTGTTATTATCCTCCAGGGAAAGTATGCAGAGAGTGGAAATGCTCAAACAAAATGTAGAATGAGGGGGATCCCTGGGTGGCTCGGCGGGTTAAGGGCCTGCCTTCTGCCCGGGGCGTGATGCTGGAGACCTGGGATCAAGTCCCACGTCGGGCACACGGCTTGGAGCCTGCTTCTCTCTCTGCCTCTCTCTCTCTCTCTCTGTGTCTCTCGTGAATAAACAAATAAAACCTTAAAAGAAAATGTAGAATGAGGAGAGAACAACAAAGCCTCTGACTGGGAGAATCCTCTGAAATTAATAGTGGAGGAAAGTAAAATCCTGAATTAGATGGATCATTTTGTAGAAATGCACTATTCTAAGGAATGAATTGCCAGTTGGACCAGGGTCTTTCCCAAATCCAAACAGGGTAGAATAGAATAGATAGACTAGAATAGATAACTATAAGGAATATAAATGTTATCTTTTTCTCAATATACAAGTATAAATGCCTCTTCAAATTTCTTTTGGTGGGACGCCTGGGTGGCTCAGCAATTGAGCACCTGCCTTCGACCCAGAGTGTGATCCTGGAGACCTGGGACTGAGTACCGCATCAGGCTCCCCTCTGGGAGCCTGCTTCTCTCTCTGCCTGTGTCTCTGTCTCTCTCTCTCTCTCTCTGTCTCTCATGAATAAGTAAATAAAGTCTTTTTTAAAAAATTTCTTTTCGTTAGTGAAAACAGGTATTAATGTAGGGCTTTTGTAAAAGCAAAGTAATGGAAAATGGAGGATACTCTTCAGTTTATGCCATTTCAGCTTACAAAGGTTTCATAGGAACATTCTACTTTCAGAGAGGAGGAGGAAGCTATCTTATAACTCATCTTTATGAGGATTTTTTTTTGTGGCTTACTAAAAGTGACAGTTGGAAAGTTGGAGTTTATTGATATTTCTCCAGGGAAGTCTGTATTTTTTTAAAGATTATTTATTTATTTATTTATGATAGAGAGAGAGAGAGAGAGAGCGAGAGAGAGGCAGAGGCAGAGACACAGGCAGAGGAAGAGCAGGCTCCGTGCCGGGAGCCTGACGTGGGACTCAATCCCGGGACTCCAGGATTGCGCCCTGGGCCAAAGGCAGGCGATAAACCGCTGAGCCACCCAGGGATCCCCCAGGGAAGTCTATATTGAATGCATTAAGTATCTTAATGTTTAAGTAATTTAATATTTCACCAGCCAGCATCTCCCCTCTCTTTCTGAGAACTGCTTACACTTGTCAACTTTCACTGGGCTATGCTACATAACGAACAACTCTGAGAGTTCAGTGGCTTACAAAACAAAGTACTTTCTTGCTTATGTTACATATATACTTCACGTAGCCTACAATGGTGCTTCAGGCTTTGAGAAGGCTCTGCTGTGCACCGTGTCTTGTCTCATCCTGGATTCCAGATTTGAGAGGCAGGTCCTAATGTGAGACATGCCTTTCTCATGGTGGGGATGGGGTAAAACTGTTAGAAAAAAAATCATGATGTCCTTTTTATTTTTTTCTAAGCTAGCTAGCTTGCTTGCTTGCTTTTTTTCATCTCTACATCCAAGGTAGGACTCAACTTACAACCCCAAGGTCAAGAGTCATATATCCTTCTGACTGAGCCAGCCAAGTACCCCAAAAATCATGACATGTCTTAAAGCTTCTACAAAAGGGTATTGTATGTCATGGCCTTTCACTCCATTGGCTAAAACATGTCATATAACTAAGCTCAACCTTGATGGGCAGAGGATATATACTCTTCACAAGGAAAGGGACACTTCAAATCACATATACATGGAAAGGATGGAATAAGTTAATAATACAACTTAACACAGTATTCCTCTGTCAGCTCCATCGCTCTTGTGGGACAATTCCCATGTTCTTAAGTGTTCCCAATTTTTTGGCCACAATTGATTTCTTCAGGGTTGAGCACATAACTCAAACAGGCCTCTTGTATTTTCTAACAGGAATTGAAAGAGAGAGAAAAAAAAAAAAAAAGGACTCTCCAGTAGCCAAATTGAAAAATGTAGTGCCTGGGAGTTATCAGTGACCACATTCCTCAACATATAGAGGAACCAGGCTGTAGTGGTAGAGAACAGAACTGACACACAGAGTAAAGTCAAACAAGGACAGGAAGTTATGGCATTTCTGGTTTTTTATGGTTTGGTATTCAGCCATTCCTTGGATTCTGTGAATAATGAAGCTTTAATTTTTGTCTAAGCCAAAGTTGTATTGGTTTTTGTCTTTTGTGATGATATCAAGGTAATAGACGTGTAATTTCATTTAATCATAACACAAATACTTTTAGGCAGTCACTGTAATTGACGTTTCACAAATGAGGATTAGAACTAGAGATAGAAGTTCTCTCTGATATTCTGGCTAGAAGAAATATTTTACGAGAACACCCAGCTACATTATCTTCACTATACTCACCAGTGATTCTTTGTACTGATCCTTCCCAGGGCACTAACAAACTGGGAAACAGTGACCCCAAAAAATGGACTGATGTTGGTTTTCTTGCCAGAAATAGTTTGCATTATGAAATAACTAATTGATATTATGATTTATAAATTAGTTTTTTAGGGAGTTGGGTTAGTGTGAATCATTTCTGAGAATTTGAGTTAATTTAGAATATAAGAACCTGTAACTTGAGGATCATATTAGACGTAAAACCTATCCAGGGCTAACCTTGCATCAAGCACATGCACTACCTAATTTTGGGCATCTGCTTAGCTGAACAACTGTCATATACTTGGATTTTTCAAGATATAAAGATTTTATTATTCATGAGGGACAGAGAGAGGCAGAGAGAGAAGCAGGCTCCCTGTAGGGAGCCCTATGCAGGACTTGATCCCTGACCAGGGATCATGACCTGATCTAAAGGCAGACGCTCAACCACTGAGCCCCCCAGGCATCCCGGAAGATAGAATTTCTATAAAGAGCTGACTTCTGGGATCCCTGGGTGGCGCAGCGGTTTAGTGCCTGCCTTTGGCCCGGGCGCGATCCTGGAGACCCGGGATCGAATCCCACGTCAGGGCTCCCGGTGCATGGAGCCTGCTTCTCCCTCTGCCTGTGTCTCTGCCTCTCTCTCTCTGTGTGTGTGTGTGTGTGACTATCATAAATAAATAAAAATTAAAAAAAAAAAAAAAAGGAACTGACTTCTGCAGTCAAATGCTCTACCACTGAGCTATACCCCCAAGAACTGACTTCTGGACACAAAATTCAACATCCTGATCATTTATATCTCACAAAGATCTAAAAGATATATTAGTTACCTAGTGTTTTTAGCTCTAGACTAGCCAATATCAATGTTAAAAACAACCTAAGGTGATATCAGTGAAAATAGCAGAATAAAGTACTCCAAATTTCATCCCCCCTATAAAAGCAAATGAAAAATGGGTAAATGAAAAATTATCAGAATCAACTTTTTGTGACTTTGGAAACTAGTCAAAGGCCTGTAGCAAACCATCAAATACTTATTCAGGGGAAAGGGGCTGATTTTTAAAACAAACAGTAAAATGTGTGGTGTTTTAACCTACGCCAGCCCCATCCTCTGCTCCTCAGATCAATGGTGGTTGTAAAAATAACCTGCATTCCTTGTACCAAAGGGAGCAAAACATACTTCATAAGCAAAGAATTGTAATTAGTTGCAGTTGACCCTTAAATAGTATGGGTTGGAACTGCATGGGTCCACTTACAGATTTTTTTCAATAAATACAGTACTATAAATGTATTTTTGTTATGATTGTCTTGGTATTTTCTTTTCATTGTAAGAATACAGTATATAATACATATACAAAGTATGGGTTAATTGATTATGTTATTTGTAAGGCTTCTGATCAACAGTAGGTTATTAGTGTTTAAGTTTCTGGGAAACCAAAAGTTATAACTGGATTTTCAGCTGTATCAGGGGATAATGAGGGAGCTCACTACTCAAATCCCCTTGTTGGTCAAGGGTCAACTATATTTGTTCTAACTATGTCTAGTGGCTCCCTGGAATCTTGGGTCAAAGGTTTGTCTTTATTTTGCCTAACCCCAAACTAGCCTAGTGCTAAAGCTTCTTCCCACAGGGCATTTGTTGAAAACACTTAAAATATAACGTCTTGGGTTGCTGCTGCCTGCTATGATAGATAACAGCTGGAATAAACAATAGGCTAATTAGAAAGGCTGGGCTATAAGTGTCTTGTAAGGGTTTACAAAGCTCCTAACAATCTAGGCCAGATGCATGCTCAGGAAAGACCCAGGCAAGCCCTAAATTCTCACCCCCTGCTGACTTTGAGGCTCTAAAAAAAAAAAGGAAGTGAAGGAATATGGCAGAGTTGTAAAGTACCTGGTGAATGTGGAAAGGATGCCATAACGAACACCTAGGCTCTTTGCAAACACTGGAACATTTTTTTGGTTCCAAGTATTTAAGGAAATCTCTGACCAATCATTAGCTAATCACTATGCCACTGTAGCAGATACTTCAAGAGCTACATACAACAGAGAATAGACTGCAGAATTAGTTCAAGGAAGGTCATGAAACGGGCGCCTGGCTGGCTTAGTCAGTAAAGCATGCAACTCTTGATCTCAGGGTTGTGGATTTGAGCTCCCTGTTGGGTGTAGAGATTACTTAAAAATAAAATCTTTTCAAAAAGTCACTAAACAGGGCAGCCCAGGTGGCTCAGCGGTTTAGTGCTGCCTTCATCCCAGGGCGTGATCCTGGAGACCTGGGATCGAGTCCCACATCGGGCTCCCTGCATGGAGCCTGCTTCTCCCTCTGCCTGTGTCTCTGCCTCTCTCTCTTTCTCTCTGTGTCTCTCATGAATGGATGAATAAAGTCTTTAAAAAAAAAAGTCACTAAACAGTAAAAACTACAGTAAGCAGTTAACATCAATAATTCCTAGGGAATGGAGAGTTAATATAATCTTATCACCCAAAGTCTATATTTACATTAAGGTCCACTCCTAGTGTACATTCTATGACTTTTGACAAAAGTATAATGACATGTAGCTTCTATTATCATACAGAATAGCTCCACTGCCCTAAAAATTTTCCGTGCTCAAAAAAAAAAAAAAATTTTCTGTGCTCTGTCTATTCATCTCTTCTTCCCCCTCTAACCTATGATAACCACTCTTCTTTTTAATGTATCTGTAGTTTTGCCTTTTCCAGAATGTCATGTATGTGGAATCATATAGTATGTAGCCATTTCAGATTAACTTCTTCCACTTACAAATATGTATCAAAAGTTCCCCTATATCTTTTCATGGATTAATAACTCATTTCTTTTTAGCACTAAATAATATTCCATTTTCTGGATGTACCACAGTTTATTTATTCACCTCCTAAAGGAAATCTTGGTTGCTTCCAATTTTTGGCAATTATGAATAAAGCTGATATAAACATTTCTATGCAAATTCTTGTGTGAACATAGCTTTCCTTTTTCCTTTTTTAAAAGATTTATTTATTTTAGAGAGAGAGAAAATTGGGGAGGAGGGGCAGAGAGAGAGGGAAAAAGAGAATCCCAAGCAGATTCCCCACTGTGGAGGGAGCCCAATGCAAGGCTTGATTCCATGAACCTGAGATCATGACCTGAGCTAAAATCAAGAGTCCAACACTTAAATGACTGAGACAGCCAGGTGCCCCAACACAGGCTTTCGACTCATTTGGATAAAACCAAAGAGCATAATTGCTAGATTGTATGTTAAGACTGCATTGTGGGGGCAGCTGGGTGGCTCAGTTGGTTAAGCAGCTGACTCTTGGTTTCAGCTCAGGTCATGATCTCAGGGTCCTGGGATTGAGCCCCACATTGGAGTCTTTGGAGCTCTCTAAACTGTTCCATTGATCTATTTGTTATTTTGCCAATACCACCCTGTGTTGATTACTACAGTTTTATAGCAAGTCTTTATGTCAGACAATGTCAGTCTTTTGACTTTTTCTCCTCAATATTGTATTGGCTATTCTGAGTCACTTAACTTTCCATATGAACTTTACAATCAGTTCATTGATACTTACTCTCAAAATACCTCAGTAGGATTTTTATTGGGATTGCATTGCATCGATGCATCAAATTGTGAAGAACTGACATCTTGATGATATTGAGCCTTTCTATCCATAAATATGTAATATCTGTCCATTTATTTCATTTTTAAATTTCTTTCACCTGAGATTAGTTTTCTTCAAATAGGTCTTGTACATATTATGTTGGATTTATGCCTAATTATTTCATTTGGGGGGATGCTGATGTAAATGGTAATGCATTTAATTTCAAATTGTACTTGTACATTATTGTTATATAAGAAGGTGATTTACTTTTGTATATTAATGTTGTATTCCATAGCTTTGCTATAATTGCTTTTTCATTCCAGAAGGTGTTTTTGTCTGTTCTTTCTAATTTTCTACATAAGTAATCACATAGTCTGTGAACAAAGACAGTTTTATTTCTTTAATCTGTATACCTTTTACTTCCTTTTCTTGTCTTAATGCATTAGGTAGGCCTTTCATTATGGGGTTGAAAAGGAGTAGTGAGAAACAATATCTTTACCTTGTTCATGATCTTAGCAGGAAAGCTTCTAGTTTTTCACCATTAAATATGACATTAGCTTAGGTGTTCTGTAGATTTCTTAACCAAGTTGAAGGTGTTCCCCTTTATTCCTAGTTTGCTGAGAGTTTTTGTCATGAATGGATGTTGTATTTTGTCAAATGCTGTATCTATGATATGATCGTATGATTTTTCCTCTTAGCCTATTGACATGATAGATTACATTAATTGGTTTTCAAAGGTGAGTCAATCAGCCTTGCATATCTGGAGTAGATTTCACTTTAGTTGTGGCATATCATTTTTTGATACATTGTTGAATTTGATTTGCTAATATCTTATTGAAAATTTTTATATCTATGCTCATGAGATATTTTAGCCTGTAATTTTCTTTTCTTGTGATATCTTTGTCTGGTTTTGGTATTAGAGTAGTTCTGACCTCATAGAAGGATATAAGTATTCTCTCTGATTCTGTACTTTGAAAGAGATTGTAGAGAATTGGTATAACTTTTTTTCTTAGGTGTTAGGATTCACTACAAAGTCCATCTGGGCATGGGCAGGTAATGGTTTTTCAAAGATTATACCAAAAGCAAAATAATGAAAAAATAGACAAATTGGACTATTTTGTGTCAAAGGACACTATCAAGAATGAGATAAAATATTTATAAATCATATATTGGATAAGTATCTAATATGCAGAATATATAAAGGACTCTTATAACTCAGCTAAGAAAGATAAATAACCCAATTTTTTAAAAAGGCAAAAGATCTAAGTAGACATCTATCCAAAGAAGATATAAACAAATGACCAACAAGCAGGGAACCTGGGTGGCTCAGTGGTTGAGCATCTGCCTTTGGCTCAGGTCATGATCCTGGGGTCCTGGGATCGAGTCCCACATCAGGCTCCCCACAAGGAGTCTGCTTCTCCCTCTGCCTATGTCTCTGCCTCTCTCTGAGTGTCTCTCATGAATAAATAAATAAAATCTTTAAAAACATGACCAACAAGCATAAGAAAATTTGCTCAGCATCATTATTCATCAGGGAAATGCAAATCAAAACTATAATGAGATACTACTTTGTACCCACTAGGACAGCTATAAAAAAAAGTAACAAACTCAAAATTAAGAATGAAACTACCCTATGATCCAGAAAATGCACTCCTGAGTATTTACCTAAAGAATACCAGAACAGTCATTCAAAGGGATATATACACCCCTATATTTATTCCATATTATTTATAATAACCAGACTATGGAAGCAGCCCAAATATCCATCGACAGATAAATGGATAAAGAAGATGTGGTGTGTATATATGCAATGGAATATTATTCAGCTATAAAAAGAACAAATTCTTGCCATTTGTAACAACATGGCAGGATCTAGAGAGCAGAATTTTTTTTAAGATTGATTGATTGATTGATTTATGATAGAGAGAGGCAGAGACACAGGAGGAGGGAGAGGCAGGTTCTATGCCGGGAGCCCGACTCAGGACTCCAGGATCCCGCTCTGGGCCAAAGGCAGGCGCTAAACTGCTTGCTGAGCCACCCAGGGATCCCCTAGAGAGCTGAATGTTAAGCAAATTAAGGCAGAGAAAGACAATTACCCTATGATTTCACTCATGTGGAATTTAAGAAACAAAACAAATGAACAAAGGAAAAAAACAAATCAAAAAACAGATCCTTAAATATAGTGAACAGATGATTTTCAGAAGGGTAGGGGTGGGGGGGATGGGTAAAATTGGAGGGGATTGACTACACTTACCGTAATGAACACTGATAACTATATGGAACTGTTCTGTCAATGTTTGGAACCTGAAACTAATATAACACTGTATGTTAACTACACTAGAATTAAAATTAAAAATTAAAAAGACACTTTAACAAGTGTTGGTGAGGATATGGAGAAATTGGATATGTCATACATAGTTGGAATGCAAAATTGTGGTGCCTCTTTGAAAAACCATTTAGCAGTTCTTCAAAATGTTAAACAGAGACAATTACCATATGACCCAACAATTCCACACCTAGTATGTATCTGAGGGAACTGAAATGTTCACAGTAAAATTTGTACATGAATTTTCACAATGGCACTATTAATAATAGCCAAAAAATGGAAACAAACCATATGTACTTTAGCTGATGAATCAATAAGATGCAGTATAGCCATACAATGGAATATTATTCAGCCAAAAAAGGAATGAAGTACTACATACATGCTACTACTTGAATGAGCTTTGAAAACATATACTGAGTGAAGGAAGCCAGTAATGAAATTCCTCATATCGTATGATTCTATTTACATGAAATGTCCAGAATAGACAATAGAGAAAAAAGGAGATGAGTAGTTTCCTAATAATGGGGTAACTGTTAATGGGAATAGGATTTCTTTTTGGGATGATGAAAATGTTCAGAAATGAGATTGTGATGATGGTCCCACAACATAGTGAAAATACTAAAAACCATGAAAATGTATACTTTAAAAAGGTAAATTTGGGATGCCTGGGTAGCTTAGTCAGTTAAGCATCTGACTCTTGCTTTTTGGCTCAGGTCATGATCTCATGAGTTGTGGGATCAAGCCATGAATCAGGCTCCATGCTCAGTGGGGAGTCTGCTTAAAGATTCACTCCCTCTGTCTCTCCCCACCACTTTTTCTCTAAACTAAATAAATTTTAGGGCACTTGGATGGCAGAGTTGGTTAAGCATCGAACTCTTTGTTTTAGTTCTGCTCATGATCTCAGGGTCATGAGATTGAGCCCTGCATCAGGCTCTGCACTTGGAAGAGTCTGCTTAAGAGTTTCTCCCTCTCCCTCTGCCCCTCCTGATTGTGCTCTCTCTCTCTAAAAATAAATAAATCTTTAAAAATAAAATAAATAAATCTTTGAAAAAATCAAATAAAATGATGAATTTTATGTCACATGAAGTATATCTCAATTTTTTAAGTGTTGTAAGGGAGAAAAATAGCCTGGCAGGGGTTACAATTTCTGGAGAAGAAGCTAACATATGAAAAATTAGAAAGTATAAGCCTCTATTCAATTCTTGTTGTTTTCTTTAATATTTTGAAAACTTTGTAGTTGTTTCAGATATACAACATAGTGATTTGACATTTATATACATTACAGTGTCTTCACATGATTAGTTGTATTATCTGTCACCATAAAAAGTTATTACAATTTTATTGACTTTATTCCCTATGCTGTACTTCTTATTTCCATGATTTACTTATTTTATAATTGGAATTTTATAGATTTCATAACTGTAAATTTTGAAATTTTATAACTGGAATCCTCATCACCTATTTCACCCATCCTCCTCTATTATCTTCCCCTTTGGCAACCACCAGTTTGTTCTCTATGTTTATGAGTCTGCTTCTGTTTTTTTTTGTTGTTGTTGTTTCTTTATTCATTTGTTTGTTTTGTTTTTAGATTCCCTACATAATTGAAATCACACAGTATTGGTCTTTCTCTGACTTACTTCACTTAGCAGAATACTCTCTATGTCTTTCCATGTTGTTGTGAATGGCAACATTTCACTGTTTTTCATGGCTGAGTAATTCCACTGCATGTGTTTTGTGTGTGTGTGTGTGTGTGTGTGTGTGCATGCTCTAGGCTTTCTATTGTTTCTGTTGATCTCTCTGTCCGTTTTTGTGCCAGTACCATAGTGCTTTATTATAGTTTTGTAGTGTATCTTGAAATCTGGGATTATGATAACCCCAGCTTTGTTCTCTCTCAAGATTGCTTTGGCTTTTCAGGGTCTTTTGTGGTTCCATACAAATTGTAGGATTCTTTGCCTTGTTCTATGAAAAATGCTATTGGTATTTAATTAAGGACTCCACTGAATCTGTAGATTGCTTGTGGTAGTATGGACATTTTAACAATATTAGTTATTGCAATCCATGGCATGTATATCTTTCTATTTGTTTTTATTGCCTTCAATTTTTTTATCATTGTCTTCTAGTTTTCAGAGTACAGATCTTTTACCTCTTTGTTTAAATTTATTGCTAGGTATTTAATTCTTTTTGATGTAATTGCAAGTGTAAATAGTTTTTAATTTCTTTTTCTGCTGCTTTGTTAGTGTATACAGAAACATAACTAATTTCTGTATATTAATTTTGTGTCCTACAATTTTATTGAATTCATTTATTACTTCTAATAGTTTTTTGGTGGGGTGTTTAGGATTTTCTACACCAATAACACAAATCTTATTGTGCATGATGTTGCCCCAAAGGTCCCTTAACCCACCCTACTTTAAAATATATATGACATATGTAAATATAAATATAAATATATATTTAAGAAAGAGAGAGAGAGAGAGAACATCAGCACAAGCAGGGGGAGGCAGAGGGAGAAGCAGACTCCCCACTGAGTAGGAAGCCCAATGTGGGGTTCTATCCGAGGATCCTGGAATCATGACCTGAACTGAAGGCAGATGCCTAACTGACTAAGCCACCCAGGTGCCCCAACCTACCCTACATTTTAAATTCTTTTAAAATTATTTTTACTCCTTAGCTTGAGTGTTTCCACTTCTGTGTTTTCCAGATCGTATTCTTTTGCATCCTCTAATCTGCTATTGATTTTCTGTAGTGTATTTTTCATTTCAGTTATTGTATTATTCATCTCTGAATGTTTCTTTTTAATGTTTTCTATCTCTGTTGAACTTCTCACTGAGCTCATCTACTCTCAAATCCAGTGAGCATTTTTATGACCATTACTTTGAACTCTTTATCAAATAAATTGCTTATCTCCATTTTATTTAGTTGTTTTTCAGAGTCTTTTCTTGTTCTTTCATTTGGAACATATTCCTTCAATTCCTCATTTTCTCTGACTCTCTGTGATTTTTCTGTGTATTAAGTTGGTCAGCAATGTTTACTGGTTTTGAAAGTGGTGGCCTTCTGTAGAAGGCATTCTGTTGTGCCCAGTAGCTCAATCCCCCAGGTCACCAGAACCCAGGATTCCATGGGTATCCCCTCTGTGGGCTATGTGCACCCTCCTGTTGTGACTGGGCCATGAATACTGTGAGCACAGTGGTGGGCAGGGCTGCCCCAGCCCAGTTGACTGCAATGACCACTTGTGACTACTGTGGGTGCACTGGTGAGCAGGGCTGGCTCCTGGCATGGCTGGCTGAGAAGCCTGGCTGTAGCTGTTGCATTTGTGCTGGTGGGTAGGTCTGCTTCTCCAGCCCAGGGCGAGTAGTGCTTTGGAGGACCATTGGTCCTGGCCGGGGCTGTTTGCTAGGTATGGCAGGGGGGTAATTGCTTTTGGTGGACACCAGTTCTGACCAAAGCTGTCTGCCATGTGTAGTATGGTAGGAGCTGCTTTGGAGGGGAGGCTGCCAGGTTTGGATGTGACTAGTTCACAGGGAAACACCCAGGACAGGGTGAGTGGTGTTCTCAAGGTAAATGGAGAATGTCAGAACTGACCAGCTAGCTGAAGAAGAGTAGTAAAAATGGTGCCTACCAGCACTTCTTTCCTGGAAAGTTTGCACAGATTTCTGCCCCTTCACCACAAGCCTTAAAATTAGTCCATAAATCTCCTTCACATAAAACCCCAGTATTTTTAAAAGGATTTTATTTATTTATTTGAGAAAGAGAATGAGAGAAAGCACAAGTGTGGGAAAGGATAAAGGGAGAGAGAACCAGACTGCCTGCTGAGCAGGGAGTCCAATGTGGGGCTCAACCCCAGGACCCTGGGATCATGAAACCCAGGCAGTTTTCAAACTGCTGCCTTTGTGCTAGATCTCAGACCAAGCAATATAGTGTATTGGCCCTTTAATAAGAATAGAGTCTCAGCTTTCTGTAGCTCCCCAGGTCTCCTGGACATATGCCCTACTGATTTTCAAAGCCAGATACTGTGGGACCTTGTCTTCCCAGTGCAGATTCCCCAGGGTGGGGAGGTGCCCAATTTGGGGTTTGATCCCCTGGCTCCTCTTGGAGGACCTCTGTATCTATGATATCCCTCTCATTTGGGGGTCACTGGACTTCCAGGAGGTGTGGGTCCTGACCCCATCTCCACCCCTGCTACCTTTCTTGATGTGGCTTTTTCTTTATTTTTAGCTGTAAAAGAGCTGTTCTACCAATCTTAAGGTTGTTTTCAGAGTGAATTGCATTTTATGTAGTTGTAGCATCAATGTTTCTGTGGGAGGATATAAGCTCAGGATCCTCGTACTCTGCCATCTTCCTCATCCTCTGATTTCTATTCTTAATTGTGGTTTCCTCTAAAAATTGCATTTTAAGTTCATTTAAATGGCTACAATGAATGGGTAGATATTCAGAAGGTGATAAGACTTGAGCCAGGTCTTGAAGAATGGGTAGTATTTGGGATGTGCTGAGATAAGGGGAATGGTATTTTTCCAGGAAAAGACACTAGCAAAGCAGATGAAGCAAGTTGAGAATGGATGCTGGAGACAGTGAAGAAAGCTGTCTCTACAGAAAACTACTAATTGTTTGAGTAGCAGTGACAAAATCAAGAGTATAGAATGGGTCTAAATCATGGGAAACTGGAGAATAAGAGGGAAACTCTCTTGAGTCTGAAAGTAATAGAAAGTGTGTGTATTTATTTTCTAAAGAAAAAGACAGGTGTACCTGAGTAGAACAATTAATTAAGCCTCTGACTCTTAGTTTTGGCTCAGGTCCTGGTCTTGGGGTCTTGAGATCAGTGCAGAGTCTACTTGAGATTCTCTCTCCCTCTCCTGCCCCTCCCATTCTCTCTTTCGTAAGTAAATAAATCTTTTAAAAAAACAAAAAAACAATTCATATTTCTGGAACACTGGAAAATTAGTCTGACATCAGTTACAAGATAAATTTAAAAAGAATTCAGGCATGAGATAATTCAAGCCTGAACTAGAAAAACAGTCATAGGAATAGGAATAGGGAGATGTAAAAGCTTTTTGTTTCCAAGATAGAAAGAAAGAATATTTGGAAATAAATTGTTAGTGATGAAGAAAAGAACCAAGTGAAAATGAATCATCAGACAATTAGGTACATTGAGAGAAAAATGGAAATTGAAAAAAATGGCAACTTACAGACATAGGATGATATTGAGATAACCACAGTTAGTAAATAAAATTCCAGTTGGATAGTAGAGCTAGAGAAGCATAATCAGGAGATCTTCAGTTTAAAATTCTTCAGTACTGGGTGCCTGGGTGTCTCCTTAGGTTAAGTATCTGCCTTCAGATCAGATCATGATCCCACAGTCCTGGGATAGAGCCACGCCCACATAGAGCCTGAGCTGAACCCCCCCCATGTGGCTCACTGCCCGGTAGGGAGCCTGCTTCTCCCTCTCCCTCTGCCACTCCCCCTGCTTGTGCTCTCTCACTTTCTCTCTCATAAGTAAATAAATAAACAAACAAATATATATATATTTTTAAAGTCTTCAGTATTATTGGAGCAATGATTTTTTTTTTTCCCCAAAATGAACATATAATGCTATCAAAGGACTTTCATTAACCTGGGGACATTCTCCAATGTAAGAAAAGGAGGAATAGGGCAGCCCCGGTGCCTCAGCAGTTTAGCGCCACCTTCAGCCCAGGGCGTGATCCTGGAGACCCGGAATGGAGTCCCACGTCGGGCTCCCTGCATGGAGTCTGCTTCTCCCTCTGCCTGTGTCTCTGCCTCTCTCTCTCTCTCTCTCTCTCTCTCTCTTTCTAATAAATAAAAATATTTTTTAAAAAAGAAAGAAAGAAAAGGAGGAATAAATATGGTCTTTGGGAAAATTTGTCAATCTCTTCATGCTTCACTTTCTCATTTTATAAAATGGGGATAATAAAAGGGCTGATATAATAACAGCGCAATAGCTATTGATTTGGGGTGGGGAGGTTAAAGAACAAGTTTATTTTCTCACAGTTGTGGAGGCTAGCAGTCCAAAATCAAGGCATCATCTCATTTAATTTCTGGTGAAGGGTCTCTTTCTGGCTTGCAGGTGGCTACCTTGTGGCTATGTTTTCATATGTGCACATAGAGAGTTCTTTGTCACCTCATTCTGTCTCTCTTTTTTCCAAATATTTTTATTGTGTTAAAATACACACAACATAGGGTTGCCTGGGTGGCTCAGCAGTTGAGTAGATGTCTGCCTTTGGCTCAGGTCGTGATCCTGGAGTCCCAGCACGGAGTCCTGCACCAGGCTCC
The DNA here is from genome assembly GCF_011100685.1 of Canis lupus familiaris. Taxonomy (NCBI): domain Eukaryota; kingdom Metazoa; phylum Chordata; class Mammalia; order Carnivora; family Canidae; genus Canis; species Canis lupus. Next base: position 46,393,560 of record NC_049236.1, read on the forward strand.
CTGAATGAATCCTGCTTCTCCCTCTGCTTATGTCTCTGCCTCTCTCTGTGTGTCTTTCATGAATAAATAAATAAAATCTTTAAAAATAATACACATAACATTAAATTTACCATCTTAACCATCTTTTAAGTTTACAGCTCAGCAATATTAAATACTTTTATAGTGTCACACAACCATCACTTCCATCTAACCCCATGATTCTTTTCATCTTATAAAACTGAAACTCTATGCACATTGTCTAGTAACTCCTCATTCCATCTTCTCCCCCTAGCTGCTGGCAACCACCATTCTACTTTGTTCTACTCTGCTGTTCTACTGTTTGTGTGTGCGTGTGTGTGTGTGTGACTGTCTTATTTTACTTAGTGTAATACCCTCCATGCTCATCCATGTGGTAGCATATGCCAGAATTTCCTTCCTGTTTAAGACTGAATAATATTCCACTGTATATATGTATCACATTTTGTTTATCCATTCATCTGTCATTAAACACAAGTTGCTTCCACATTTTGGCTGTTTTGAGTAATGCTACTATGAACATGGGTATGCAAATATCTGCTTGAGAACCTGTTTGCAATTATTTTGGGTATACACCTAGAAATGGAATTACTGGATCATATGATAATTCTAGTTTAATTTTTTGAGAAACCATCATACTGTTTTGCACAGTAGCTGTACTATTTTACATTTTTGCCAACAATACCCACGGGTCCCAGTTTCTCTAAATCTTTACCAGCACTTGTTTTCTCTCTTTCTCTTTTTTTATAGTAGCTGTCTTACTAGGTAGGAGGTGATATCTCATTGTCGTTTTGATTTGCATTTCCCTAAGGATTAGTGATGTTGAGCATCTTTTGATATGCTTATGACCATTGGTATATCTTCTTTGAAGAAATGTCTGTTCAAGTTCTTTGCTAATTTTTTTAATTTTTATTTATTCATGAGAGACACAGAGAGTCAGAGACACAGGCAGAGGGAGAAGCAGGCTCCCCACGGGAAGCCTGAGGCAGGACTTGATCCCAGGATCCTGGATCATGACCTGAGCTGAAAGCAGATGATCAACCACTGAGCCACCCAGGCGTCCCTCTGCCAATTTTTGAGCCAAGTACTTTTGGGTTTTTGTTATTGAGTTTTAGGAGTTTTCTACATACTCTGGATATTAATTCCTTATCAAATATATAACTTGCAAATATTTCCTCCCATTCTGCGAGGTGCCTTTTTTGTTGAAAGTGTCTTTTGATGTGGAGTTTTTAATTTTGAATATAGTCCAATTTCTATTTTTTCACATTTGTTGCCTTTGCTTTTGGTGTCATATCCAAGAAATCATGTGAAATCCTATGTCATAAAGCTTTTCTCCTGTGTTTGTTATATCATTATAACAAACTCTCTTTACAACCTTCTTTAGTGAACTATGATAATCAAGCATTCATTCAATATTTGCACAAGTCACAAAATATTTCACTAATTATTAGTAGTTACCCTTAGTAGTGGCTTTATCACAGATGTTATGTCAATGATCATACAAAGGCACATTAGGCTTAAGAGCTTTTCCTAGAACAGTAATTCTCAACTTTTTGGCCTCTGGATCCCTTTACACTCCCCCAAATTATTGAGGGCACCAAAGGGCTTTTGTTATGTGGATCATAGCTATCTTATTTACCTTATTAGAAGTTAAAACGTGTTTTTAAAATGCTTGTTTGGGGGCAGCTCAGGTGGCTCAGTGGTTTAGTGCCACCTTCAGCCCAGGGCCTGATCCTGGGGACCTGGGATCGATTGCCACATTGGGCTCCCTGCATGGAGCTTGCTTCTCCCTCTGCCTGTGTCTTTGCCCCCCCACCCCTCTCTCTCTCTCTCTCTCTCTCTCTCTCTCTCTCTCTCGTTTGTTTGGGATGCCTGGGTGACTCAGCGGTTGGGCATCTGCCTTCAGCTCAGGGAGTGATCCTGGGGTCCTGGGATCAAGTCCCACATCAGGCTCTCTCTGTGGAGCCTACTTATCCCTCTGCCTATGTCTCTGCCATTCTCTCTCTGTGTCTTTCATGAATAAATAAATAAAATCTCTTAAAAAATAAAATAAAATGTTTATTTAAAACAACAGTGATACATTCATTACATATTACCATACATAACATTTTATTAAAAATATTATATTTTCCAAAACACAAAAATGTAGTGAGAAGAGGGGCATTGTTTTATATTTTCAAGTCTCTTTAATATCTAACTTAATAAAAGATAGCTGGATCCCCATATCTGTTTCCCATTCTATCAGTGCAATATGTTGTTTAAGCTGAAGTTTATAAAGAAAATCCAGCCTGACATAGATATGTTGTTGTAAAAGTGAAGAGCATTTTAATAACATTTTGGGATAATTGAGGATATTTTTCTTTGTTACAATACTCAACAGTAATAGTTTTTTTTAAGGATTTTATTTATTTATTTATTTACTTATTTGAGAGAGAGAGAGAGAGAGAGAGAGAGAGAGAGAGTGTGTCTAGGGGCAGGGGAGGAGCACAGGAAGAGGGAAAAGCAGACTCCATGCCAAGTGTGCTCCATGTGGAGCTTAATTCCAAGATCCTGAGATCATAACCTGAGCTGAAATCAAGAGTCAGATGCTTAACTGACTGAGCCACCCAGGTGCCCAATAAGTGATAGTTTCTTAAAAGCTAGTTACAATATGGTATATATTTAGTGGTTTATCTTACCCTTTAATAGATCTTTAACCCAGGCATGATTTTGTAACATTATGCTTTAGGCATTTGGAAAGTAGTTCATTGAGTTATGTAGATCTTCCTAATGTTGGCACATTTCATCACACTTTATTTAAAATATCATATTTGTTAACATACCACCAATCTCATCAGAAATTCTCTATGTTTTGGGAAGCTTGCAGTCTGACAATGGTGGCTACAAATTTCCCAAAATTCTAATTTTTGTCTGAAAGTTGAATTTTATCATTGGTAACAAATACTGTAAATTATTTTCTTAGAAGTTGCAGGCTTACTTTACATTTTCAGAAAAATGTCTGCCAAATTTTCAAGTCTAAAAAACCATAGTTTGTTTTTAACTTGTTCTTTCAATGCAAGATGAGGTTTCATTTTTAAAAGTGGCTAGTTCACGGGCACCTGAGTGGCTCATTCATTTAGGCGTCTTTCTTAGGCTCAGGTCATGATACCAGGGTCCTGGGATCAAGCCCTGCATCAGGCTCCCTGCTTGCTGAGGAACCTGCTTCTCCCTTTCCCTCTGCCACTCCCACTGCTTGTACACGCGCATGCTCTCTCTCTCAAACAAAAATTTTTTTAAAAAGTGGCTTCTTCAGCATACAATTCTTTTTTTTAAGATTTTATTTACTTATTCATGAGATACACACACACACACACAGAGAGAGAGAGAGGGAGAGAGAGAGAGAGGGAGAGACACAGGCAGAGGGAGAAGCAGGCTCCATGCAGGGAACCCAATGCAGGACTTGATCCTAAGGTCTTCAGGATCGTGCTCTGGGCTGAAAGCGGCGCTAAACTGCTGAGCCACCCAGGCTGACCTCAGCATACAATTCAAACAATCACATATGCTTTTCCTCAATACAACCATTATAGTTCTGTATGCAGAAGTGCTTTATGTATATTTCCTATTTTTGTCACACAAAACATTAAAAATATGTGTATTCAAGGGATGAAATTTAATATAAAAGTTAATTTTTACTGTTTCATTAAAGACTTTTTAAAAAAGATTTTATTTATTTATTCATGAGAGACACAGAGAGAGAGAGAGAGAGAGGCAGAGACACAGGCAGAGGGAGAAGCAGGCTCCATGCAGGGAGCTGGATGTGGGACTCATCCCAGGTCTCCAGGATCACACCCTGGGCTGAAGGTGGCGCTAAACCACTGAGCCATCTGGGCTGCCCTCATCAAAGACTTCTTAAATAAAACTTTTTTTTTTTCCTGCAAATGTGTGGTGGTGGAGGATATAGTAACTACTAGCAATTTGGTACAACGGCCTTGATTCATGCTAAAGCACTTACAATTTAGCCCATCATTGATTTTGTATGATCAGTGCAAATGTGAACATACTGGGAAAGTCAGATAAGGCTATAATATTATTAAGAGAATGTTTTTGACTTCCTGGACCCTCTGAGGTATTTTGGGTGGATCTGAGGACCACACTTTGAGAACTGATGATCTAGAATGTGAGCAGTATAAAAGCAGTGTTTCTTTTGTTTACTCTTATATTTTCAACACTGTTCTATCTAGAACAGTGCCTAGCACACAGTAGGTAATTAACAAATATTTCCTAAATGGATTAATAAAACAAAAATAAATGGGAAATGCTTTATAGAAAGCAGAATAATAATTTAGGATGTATTGCTAACATGTGCCACAAAATAGTATAAAAATCTAGTTTCATTATTACCATTTTCTTTCATAAAGAGCCCATTGACTACTAAATTATGAGCAAAAAGACTAAAGGATGTATGTGAAGGAAGAGGTGTGAAATGTACCAGAATCAGAATAAATGCAAATTTTTTCCCTCAGAAACCCAGAGCCTTCCGAGATCTTCTAGCCTAATTCCTTCATTTTTGCAATGAGAAAACATAGCAGCCTGGGAGGCTCAATGACTAGCCCAAAGTCTTAGAGTTAGCGACAGGACTAAAATACAGGACTTTTACTTTTTTTCTTATGTATAGAAATGCTGGCCAAAATAATAGCTTCTGGTGGAGTACCTTGCTCCTCCTCCAAACAGCTCAGGCTGGAGACAGGCAAAGACTGCCTGGGGAGTCAGGCTAACCCCAGGTAACTGTGAAGAGGAAAAGATTCAGGCTCTGAGAAGTAAGCCAGGGGAGCCTGATCCCTAAACGGAGGGCCTTGGAGCCATACTGGATAGTAACATGGGTTGGGCCAGAGACTGAAAAGGCCCCAACAGAGAAGAATGGCTTTGGTATTTTCCAGCAGGGAGCTATTGGCGTTTTCTATGAACTGTCCTGCACTTTTCAAGCTGTTTACCATCCCTGCCCTCCACCCACCAAATGCCAGTGAATTCCAACTCACTGTGACAACTGAAAATGCCCTGCTCATTTTCAAATGCCCACTAGAGGGCTTGTATCACCCCTGATTACCCTGACTATCATTTATCACATATGTACTAATAAACACTTCCAGATGGATATGATGGGACACAGTTTAGAGATGTTTCTCTTCCTCACAGGCTTTTTGGTTCTCCTCCCCCACCACCAGTCCTCCCCCCTACACCCACTGAATCAATAGCATTCATGCCTCCAGGACGAAGGTAAACAGCTAAGAACAAACAAGACAACTAAATTTCTGAATGGGGATTTTTGTTGTTGTTTAGTTTTCAAAGTGAGTGACTTTTATTTTTCTCTGACATTATACAATCAGTTTCTACAAAATTTTAAGATCTCCAGAGAAAATTGGAATGGAATTTTAAAATCAAAGCTGAAACAGTAGGCTTTTTATTATAACAGAGGTTTCTTAAAGGAGGAAACATAGGATTTTTTTTTTTTTTTTTAAGTTTTAAATCAGTTTGAGGTTGGAGAACTCAGGGGAGATTGTTTACACCATAAGCCGATGAGTTAGGAGGTATGACGTTGTCCATGAGAAGAAAACAAAAGTTCAATCTGCTGGACGGAGCAGAGAATGTGAAGGTATGAGGCAGACGGTGCCTCAGAAAGGATCGTACCTCCCATTTGTTCTGAGTCAGCTGAGAGGACAGGAAATTTCCTAGAGGGAGACAGGAAGGACTTCAAAGCAGAGAGGATCTTCACCTTGCTTCCAGCAGGCCTCACCGAGAGGGCCCCTGCTCACCATCCAGCTGAGGCAGAGTGACCGAGGCACTCTATCCACCCTCCAGGATGCTGAGCATCCAACAGTTGTCTCCTGTTGGAGATACAGCACATGAGCAGCACATAAGTGGCAGGATGGGAGGGGCCTTGAGGCCAGGAAGGGGATGCAGACATGGGGTAGGGGAGAAAGGAGCTGACAACCAAAGACTAGAGGCCACTGCTTATCCTGGCAGATCCTGGTCCAGGTGACTCTGAGGTCAGTACAACAAACAAATTTCCAGAAAAGGAGAAAAGGAAGAGAGAGGGGCAAATTCCTGGACTGACCAAGTTTAAAAGTAAAAATTGCAAAGTTTATGGAAAAAGGTCAAGTTCTGGGCTCCTAAGTGAAAGAGGGCTTAGGAACTAAGTACAGTAATAAAGACTTCAAGATTGCAGGAAATTCATCCTTAATGCAATAGTGAATACTTACACCTTCTTTGCTTAAGCCCTTTAAATTTGCAGAAGGCACTTAGATGCCAAATATCAGCTATTTGTTTAGGGTTTGTTGTTTGTGTGGCTTTGATGACTTGGCAAACAAGTGCTCATTTTATTCTCTGTGATTGGAAATACCACTGAGGTAGCTCCTAACTATATAAAAGAGGCTGAAGATTGGTTAATTTTGTTGTTATCAATGGATGAGATATTTCAGCTGGAATCTGTCCTTTTTAAAAATCAGTGGAATATTTGCCCTCTTATACAAACTAGTTTTAAAATCAGCTGTCACTCAAAATAGACTTTAAAACAAAGACTAACAAGAGACAGAAAGGCATTACATAATGATAAAGGGATCAATTCAACACAAGTACAAGATACAGGGGCGCCTGGGTGTATCAGTGGGTTAAGCCTCTACCTAAATGTGTGATCTGAAGACATACAGCATCTAGAAGAAAACATATGTAGTAATCTCTTTGACATTAGCCTTAGCAACATTCTTCTAAAGATGTCTCTTTAGGCAAGGGAAACAAAAGCAAAAACAACAATAATAACAACAACAAACTATGGGGACTACACCAAAATAAAAAGCTTTAGCAGAGTAAGGAAACCATCAGAAAAATGAAAAGGTAACCTACTAAATGACAGAAGATACTCACAAATGAAATCTTTGATAAGGGGTTTATATACAAAGTATTTAAAGAACTTATATAGCTCAACACCAAAACAAAATAACCCCAAAATCAATCTAAAAAAATGGGCAAACGAGGGCACCTGAGCGGCTCAGTCTATTAAGTGACTGCCTTCAGCTCAGGTCATGATCTCAGAGTCCAGGGATCCAGCCTCGTGTTCAGCTCCCTGCTCAACAGAGTTTGTTTTCCTTTCTTCCTCCCCACCCCACCTTCCTCCCCTGCTTGTGCATACTCTCTCTCTCTCAAATAAATAAAATATTTTTTTAAATGGCAGAGGACCTGAATAGACTTTTCCCAAAGAAGACATATAGATGGTTACCAGGTACATAAAAAGATGCTCAATATCAGTAATCGTTAGGTAAATGCAGGGGAAAAAATGTGAGATATCACCTTACACCTGTCAGAATGGCTAGTATCAAAAAGAGAAAAAATAACAGTTTTGATGAGGATGTGGAAAAAAGAGAACTCTCATGCATTGTTGATGGGAATGTAAATACAGTGGTTTCACTGTAGAAAACAGTATGGAGGTTGCTTCATATAAAAAATAGAAATACCGGGCAGCCCCGGTGGCACAGCAGTTTAGCGCCGCCTGCAGCCCAGGGCGTCATCCTGGAGACCCTGGATCGAGTCCCACGTCAGGCTCTCTGCCTGGAGCCTGCTTCTCCCTCTGCCTGTGTCTCTGCCTCTCTCTCTCTCTCTCTCTCTCTCTCTCTGTGTCTCTATGAATAAATAAATAAAATCTTTAAAAAAATAGAAATACCATATGATCCAGTAATTCCACTACTGGCCACCTATCCAAAGAAACAAACACTAATTTGAGAAGATATATACATCCTTATGTTTATTGCAGCATTATTTACAATGGCCAAGATATGGAAGCAACCCAAGTGTCCAACAGTAGTTGAATGGATAAAGAAGAGGTGGTATATACACGCAATGGAATATTACTCAGTCATTAAAAAAAAAGAGTGAAATCTTGGGGCACCTGGGTGGTGTAGTTAGTTGAGCATCTGACTCTTGGTTTCAGGTCAGATCGTGATCTCAGGGTTATGAGATCAAGCCCTAAATCAGGCTCTGACTCAGCGTGGAGTCCCCTTGAGTTTCTCTGCCTCTCTCCCTCACAAGTGCATGTGCTCTCTCTCAAATAAATCTAAAAAAAGAGTGAAATCTTCCCATTCACAACAACATGAATGGGTCTAGAGGGTATGATGTTAAGTAAAGTAAATCAGTTAGAGAAAGACAAATACCACAAGATTTCATTATATGTGGAATCTAAAACACAAAACAAATGAATAAGCAAAGCAGAAAAGACCCATAAATGCAGAGATAAATTGGTTATTGCCAGAGGCGAGAAGGGTAGGAGGATAGGCAAAATCCTAGGTGAGGGGGATTTGGCAAAATCCTAGGTGAAGGGGATTTGGAAGTACAGGTTTCCAGTTATGGAGTAAATAAGTCACGGGAATGAAAAGTACAGCATAGAGAATATAGTCTCAATGGTATTGTAATAGTACTGTATGGTGACAGAGGGTAGTTGCCCTCGTAAGCATAGCAAATAGGGTTGTAGAATCAATATGTTGTACACCTGAAACTTATGTAATACTATATGTCAACAATACTTCAATAAAAAATAGAATTTAAAAATAAGAAAAATAAATATTAACTATCACTAAGAAAACAAGGTTTCACACCTTGTAGAGGTTTTTACATTTAGATGTCATTAACATTCAGATGTTAAATTTGGTATACATATCCAGTGTACAGACTCAGCTTGCCTGTGGAGATGACCAAAATGGGCATTTTTTAAAAAATTATTTATTTATTTATTTATTTATTTATTTATTTATTTATTTATGATAGTCACAGAGAGAGAGAGAGAAGCAGAGACATAGGCAGAGGGAGAAGCAGGCTCCATGCACCAGGAGCCCGATGTGGGATTCGATCCCGGGTCTCCAGGATCGCGCCCTAGGCCAAAGGTAGGCGCCAAACCAGTGCACCACCCAGGGATCCCCAAAATGGGCATTTTTATCTTACTGCATGCACTCATTCCAAGTAAACCTCAAGTTGATTTCCTTGTTTTGATACTGGTAAGAAGCTTATGTTTTACATTAGTAAATTTTGCCTTTCTCTCTTTCTCTCTCCAGAAAAGAAGAGAATTTCAGCTTGTTCTCAAAGAATACCAAAATAGTCTAAGAAAGAAAAAAAAAGTCTTAAGCTCTCATAAGCACATAATCAGATCTTACCATCTTTCATGGGGCCTATTGTTTGGTAAGTTGTATTTTATGTTCCAAAAGAGCAAAGTGGCAGTATTCTAATACACTTCAAGTTTTGCAACAAAGTCCTGTAAAATTTCATGTTCTCATCATTAAATACGTGTTTTTTTTAAGTGCAGCCTTATGTCTAAGTGATAAAACAAAGAAATGTGCTGAAGTTAGTCTATTTTATTACATACCTGACACCTTTTGTGGTTGAATTTGATTACTTGATTCATGAAAAAAATTTGCAAGCTTGGCTTTCTGGTCATTTTTGATAGCCTGTGGTTCATTCTGTTGCTTAGGAGCTTTGCATTCTGCTTTTTATTTGTTGATTTGTTTTACTTTTCAATGAAAAGAAGTTGGTATCTCTAATGCTATCTATGCTTTAGTTAAGCAAAGAATCAAGAGAACATTTCTTAGTCTTCTTAATCATATTAATGTTCTCTCTGGTGAAGATGACTGAGGCCTGAATGGAGAGAGAGTTGTGAATTTAGAATTTCTTTTCCTCTTTTGATCACTCCGTTCTGTAAGTAACATATGAAACATAAAAACAAAATTCTGAGAACTAACTTCTAAAGCTCAACCTTTAGAAACCAAGAAAAAACATGACTTAAAAACTGAATATTAGTCACTGAGCATGCCAAGCAACGTATTTCTTACTCTTGTAACTACTTTTTCAAACAGGTTAAAAACTGATAAGGAGCTCTTGGGAAACTCTCATCAGTCATTGCAAAAAATAGGTTAACCCATACTAATCTGGCAAAGACTTAAAAGGCCTAAATTCCTAAAAGCATTAGGGGATATATATATATTTTTCTATTTGCTAGTATTCTGAGTAAGAGTCTTTTTTGTTACAACAAATTCAGAGTTAAAATATCTTTTTATTCATGTGATATGTTCTGTGAGCATATTTGCAGCCTATAAAAGAGAAGGTTACTTAAGCTGACACTGCAGAACATTGCAGGAAGTGTTGATTAGAATTTGCACATTTGTTCTGAGTTTGTGAATTCCAAACAGGTTTGCTAAGAGAGAAGCAGTGGCTTTTTCACAACTGCTCAGCTCTAGATTATGGCTACCTTTGTGTGTTTCCTATGTAGTGAGAGCTGAAATATTTCACATAAGCTTTTTCTGCATAGGCTTTATCCATCATGTCTCAAAAATCTTAGTAGTTATACATTCCAGTTATACTTTAATGAATCAGCATGACTAATCTGTTCAAAGGTGCTTTTCTTTTCAGCTGACAACACATTCTAGAAAAAAATATTGAGGGGGTGCCTGGATGGCTCAGTCAGTTGTGCACGGGCTCTTGGTTCCGGCTCAGGTCATGATCTCAGGGTCATGATTTCAGGAGTGAGATCAAGTCCCAGGCCTGGGTCCACACTCAGTGGGGATTCCGAAGATTCTCTTCTTTTTGCCCCTGCTCACACATGCTTTCTCTCCTTCTCTCTCTCCAAATAAACAAATCTTTTTAAAAAAAAAAAAAAAAAGAAAAAGAATATTGAGGAGAGACTGAAAGAGGAAGACAGTTTATTTTAAAAAAGGAGATGGGGGGAGAAAAAAAGGAGATAGGGGATCCCTGGGTGGCTCAGTGGTTTAGCGCCTGCCTTCGGCCCAGGGCCTGATCCTGGAGTCCCAGGATTGAGTCCCACATCAGGCTCCCTGCTTCTCCCTCTGCCTGTGTTTCTGCTTCTGTCTCTGTGTCTCTTATTAATAAATAAATAAAATCTTTTTAAAAAATAAAATAAAATAATTAAAAAGGAGATAAAGAGCGCCATTTATAGGGTTCAGTGTTTCTTAAAGACCTTGAGTTTATTTGCTTTCATGAGTCTCTTCCTTAAGAACTGTGTATTCTTGGGCAGCCCCGGTGGCTTAGTGATTTAGTGTCGCCTTCAGCCCAGAGCATGATCCTGGAGACCCAGGATCGAGTCCCACATCAGGCTCCCTGCATGGGGCCTGCTTCTCCCTCTGTGTGTGTGTGTGTGTGTGTGTGTGTGTGTGTGTGTCTAATTTAAAAAAAAAAGAACTGTGTATTCTTTAGTTATATTTAAGGATGGGAGAGGCAAGTTAATAAAGGGAAATTGTCATCACTCCTACCAACTCACTCTATACCATATTCAGAATATCTCAGTGGGATGGTTTCTAAGGCTATACCTCACCTTTAACAGAAATATGCATAAGACAGGGAAAGACAAAAATCACTATGGTGGCTTAATCATTACAGAAGGCTTCCAGAAATAATATTTCAAATTGTCCCCTTGGTACCCTTGAGATTTTACATCTTGGGACAAGGTTGCAGATGACCCTTCCTTGAGAGAAGGGTCACTGTGAAAGGGGAGGTGGGTAGGAGAACTTGCAAAATGTTTTTTTGGATAGACCAGTTTTAGGAAAAAGGACAAATGAAAGTTGAGGATCTGGAAATAAAATTTCCCGTGACAACAGTGCTCTTTGGAAAGTATTCACATACTTGTGAGTGTTTCTATAACTCAGATTAAAGACTATTATCTTTTTTTTTTTTTTTTTTTTAGATTTTATTTATTTGAGAGTGAGAGAGAGCACGAGCAGGGGAGGGGCAGAGAGAGAAGGAGAAGCAGGCACCTCTCTGAGCAGGGAGCCTGATGTGGGACTCTATCCCAGGACCCTAGGATCATGACCTGAGCCGATGGCTGATGCTTAACCAATTGAAACCACCCAGGCACCTAAAGACTACTGTCCTAAATAATCCCAGTAGGGAAGAAAAAGGTATTTTAAAACACCAAGAGTGACTGCAGAGGCACTCCCTTACAGAGCCCAAAATATGAAATGATGGATAGATGTGTACATTTACATAAATACTAGAGAGCAGCATGACCCTTGAATAATAAAACTGGGAAAAGCAGAATCCATGATGAACTTAGAGATGTGAAAAATACTTTTAAAAAGAGGAGGGTGGGTGATGATGGAGGGCCCTTGTAAGGTCATGTTCATAGCAAGAACAAAACCATAAAGACTGAGGAAAGATGATGTAATGTTAAAAGATAATAGAGAAAGCAGAACTAACCAATGTCTCTTTTTCTCCATTCTTCTCTCAGTAATTATCTTCATATGAAAAGGGTAAAAAAGTAATGGTAGGAGGGACCATAAATGCAACAAAGGTAAGAAACAGTTAAGTTAATTGAATTATTTTAATGAGTTTGTTTTTATGCCCAGATAAATTGTGTCCTGAGATATTTAGAGAACTTGTAGTTGTAATCATGTAACCACATTTAACAATATTAGAAAATAATTTTAGAAATAGAAAGTCAGCATAGATTCACTAAGAATCAATGCTGTCAGGGACGCCTGGGTGGCTTAGTGGTTGTGCATCTGCCTTTGGCTGAGGACGTGATTCCAGAGTCCCAGGATTCAGTCTCACTTTGGGCTTCTCCTTCTGCCTGTGTCTCTGCCTCTCTCTCTCTCTGTGTCTCTCACGAATAAATAAATTGTAAAAAAAAATCAATACTGTCAAACTAATCTTACATCTAAGAACTTATTACTCAACTTAAGACCTAGTCTTTGTATCTTTTTCATTTAACATTATATTAGAGCATTTCTTTAAAATTTCTTATTAAATATTCTTCTATACTATAATTTTAGATAGCTACATACGTAGCTCAATTGTTTGAATATATCCTAAATTGCTTAACCAGCCCACCATGGTCAAGTTTTGACTATTTCACATTTTTGGCTTTTAAAACCCATGCTAGAATTAAGATCATTTAACATAAAGCTTTATAAATTACTATTTTTAAATTTTTAGGTAAAATTCCCAGAAGGGAAATAAATGAATCAATGGTATCATATTTCTTTTTTTTATATAAAATGGCATTATATTTCAAAGGCCATTTAATAAGTATCACCAAAATTGCTTCCAGAAAGAAGTACCTATTTATATTATCAACAACAATATATGAATAACTATTTTTCCAACCCTTATAATTACTGGGAGATTTTGGTAGAAAAACTTCATATTGGTGATTTTTTTTTATTGTGGTAAAATATACACACCATATAATTTACTATCTTAATCACTTTTTAAAAAAGATTTTATTTATTTATTCATGATAGACATAGAGAGAAAGAGAGAGAAAGAGGCAGAGACACAGGCACAGGGAGAAGCAGGCTCCATCCCTGGAGCCTGACGTGGGACTTAATCCAGGGACTCCAGGATCACGTCCTGGGCCAAAGGCAGGTGCTAAACCTCTGAGCCACCCAGGGATCCCCCCTTAATCACTTTTAAGTATATAATTCAGTAGCATTGAGTATATTCATAATATACAACCGATACCACTACTTCCGGAACTCTTTCATCATCCCAGACAGAAACTCAGTATCCATTAAACAAAGAAAAATTTAAAAGTAATATTAAAAAATATTGCCATTATCTTGCTCTGTTATTCAATCCCATCAGCAATACTCTTCCCCCTTCCTAATATCTTAGAATTCTTCTGTATTAGAATAGGACAGGCTGTACCATGGTAGCAAATCCAAAATCCTGTGGCTTACACAACAAGAATTTATTCTTCACTCAAGTTACATATTTGATGCCAGTCAGCAAGTATACCTGCTTCTCAGTCTTTCAGAGGTTCAGGCTAATGGAGACCCAATCATGTAATTGCTTAATAGTTTGCATGATTGCTGAGGCAGGGCAAGAAAGTGTGAGCTTTGAGGCAGCAGTCAAATGCTTAATGGCACATGCCACTTAATAAGAACTTGGTTACGACTAATAACACAGTGGAGGGTGACAATACATTCCTCCCATGCTACCTAAAAGAAAATTAGGTATGGGTGACCACTAGAAGTTCTACATCTTTCTTTGTACCCTTATTGATATATTTAAATTTTTGCACTTATTATCCCATAAGTGAAGCCCACACATTGATGTTTCATCTTATGTAATGCCATAAGAAATCCTAGAATAAGTAGGGACTCCTGGGTACCTCAGCGGTTGAGCATCTGCCTTTGGCTCAGGGTGTGATCCCAGAGTCCTGGGACTGAGTTCCACACATGGCTTCCTGCAGGGAGCCTGCTTCTCCCTCTGCCTGTGTCTCTGCCTCTCTCTCTGTGTCTCTCATGAATAAATAAATAAAATCTTTTAAAAATATCCTAGAATAAGTGAAACAATTAATTTAGAAGAATAGTAATTTGGTCTAAGGGAAAAGTCCATGTCATGGAGTAATATTTAAATGCTCTGCTATGGCTAACATATTAAATTACCATCTTTGGGCCCAGGTTTCTTCATAAATTCTAACTTTTGAAGTAGATGCTAAACTTTTTAGTGGCATTGGGCCCTCTGGTTTTCATGTGGTTAGGCATGTCACTGTGCATACCCCTTGGAAGATAAGAAATACTGACAAACATTTGACAAGTTCATTAGCAACGTTTTTGAGAAATGGGAAATCAGAATTTAATGTTTCACTAGACATGCACTCTTTTAGCTCATTTCTGCCAATTTTTTTTTATACAAAAAAATAGTTAGCAAACAGTAGAGTATTAGGTTATGTAACTATAGCCATAGAGTTCAGACCACTGTCTATATGCTCTAGGGCAGCTCTAGTAAATCCTCATTTCCTTATTTATTTATTTATTTAAAGATTTTATTTGTTCATTCATGAGAGACACAGAGAGAGGCAGAGACACAAGCAGAGGGAGAAGCAGGCTCCACAAAGGGAGCCCAGTGTGGGATCTGCAGGGCTTGATCCTGGGACTCTAGAATAATGCCCAGGCCGAAGGCAGATGCCAAACCACTGAACCATCCAGGAATCTCCCCTCATTTCCTTTTATATATTATATTTAACCTGAAGTTTTCATGCATCATGTTGACCCTGATGACCTGGCAACTTCATTTATCTTGTAGGTTCCCGCATTGGTCATTCTAAAATTGGCTGATACATCAAACAGCAAGAGTAGCAGTGTAAACTACTCTGATGGCCACTGGAAAGAGTAACTGTCCCTACCTGATCATATCCCAGGGAGCTTCATTGTCCTGATAAGTGCCCTTCTTGAAAGTGTGTTGGTTACATTGCTTCTGCAAAGGTCAAAGAGAGATAGGTTATCCTTGGTCACCTTTCAGATTTTCTACTTGTCAAAGTAAGAACTCTGTTCACTGTACGTGTGTCTCATGCACTTCTAGGTGAGACTATGGCAGGAGATCACATGCAGGGTAGATCCAGGAACTCATGTTGGCTTAATTTGAAAAAAATCTTTTCAGTTGTTAGGGTGCCTGAGTGGCTCATTTGGTTGAGCATCTGACTCTTGACTTCAGTTCAGGTCTTGATCTAGGGTTGTGTGAGTTCAAGCCCTCCACTGGGTTCTGCGCTGGGTGTGGAGCCTACAAAAACAAACAAACAAAAACTTTTGAATGCAATTATTTATCGTAAAATTCTATTTAAGAAGTGACACATCCAGGAGAAAATTGTGAAAGGACAACAGCTTGCATGCCAGCCTTGGAACAAGAAGCTGGATAGCCTGCCAGGCAGCAGGTCTCTTTTGACACTCTTGGCTGGAACAGATGAACTCTGTTTCTTCTGTCAGTGCTTTGCTATCCTTTAGAGTCAAAGTCCTGGGAAAAAGAGTCTGGTTAGCTGAGCTTAGGGCATGTGCCCTGCCCTTGGCAGTGGCAGATCTGAGAGGAAGGATTAGCAGAAGGAATCTCCAGGGATCTCTTTGGATTCCCTAGTGTGAGGCAGGCACATGAATTTTACCAAGACTTTGTGCTATGTGGGAAAATAATTACCCAGGTGAAAATCAGGGTGCTTTTGGGAAGTGGGAATGAAGGCCAAGCATCCAAAAATGCCATTATCTACCACTAAGAGCAAAAAAAGTGATCATGGGATGCCTGAGTGGCTCAGTGGTTGAGCATCTGACTTTGGCTCAGGGCGTGATCCCAGGGTCCAGGATCGAGTCCCACATCAGGCTCCCTGGAAGGAGCCCACTTCTCCCTCTGCTGTGTCTCTGCCTCCCTCTCTGTGTCTCTCATGAATAAATAAATAAATAAAGTATTTTAAAAAGTGATCATTTTAATGGCATTAAAACCCATGTACTCATGAATCTGTTGAGTTGATATGTACTGATTTATTTTACGATTTTCCAGTTGTTAGATTGCTTCCTTTTGTTTTCTATCCTTCAATAAATAGTCCTAAGCACATACATTAAAAACAAATATTTTCTTAGGACAAATTACCAGGTCTGGAATTATTGGGTCAAAAGATAACACATGAGTATTTAAATTTTTTCATTTTCTATTTTACTGAAGTGCTGATGGACTCAGAAAGTGTAGCTCTGATCATTGTAGATTGGCTTTCCAGTGACTGGATAATTGCCCAGTTGAGGTTCACCCTGTGAAACTTCTCTCTGGGTAGTAGCAGGGGCATTTGCAGTCCTGGGAAAAATACATTCTTTAGAGATCTCCTTTTTCCTTCTACTAACACTTTTAAAAAAATATTCATTGCTATCTGGATCAAATGAAGTACAAGGTCTCTACTTTGGTCAATTGATTCACATGTTATAGAAAGGAGGGCAGTGTTTGTCTGAGAGATCTGTGGGCAGTGGGGAGTGCCTACTGATATACGTCAGCATATAAAACATAATTATATATATTATAATTATAATGTTATTATATAATATATAATATACCTAGCTCCCTCTTCTCCATGCCAAGTCTCTCCGAATCTAGGGGCAGGAAAAGCAGTGGATTTCGCTGACAGGGCATTCTACCCAAGGAAGGTACTGGTTTTGTGTCTTGACCCACATCTTTTTGAGCCAGGTTCTTCTAACTCCAAAGCTAGAAGAGTCCTAGATTTCTTCAGAAGATTTTAACTTATATGTAAGGGAATTGGAAAAATCCCTCCTATAGCCCCCCTGCCATATTCATTTCCCATTTCTCCACCCTGACTTTCCTGGGGATGTCCACTTTTTAGCCAGGCTCCCAGGGTGCCTGGACCAGGCAGCAATGTGTTTTGTTTATAATTCTCCCTATGCCACTTATTCTCCATGGCTAGTGTACACCAGATTGTAGAGGCCTGGAGACTAGGAATGGTCTCACCTTGGTATTTCTTGCAGCACTTTCCACAGTGTCTTGCTCATTCCAGGTACTTAATATTTGCTCTTTTTTTTTTTTTTAGATTTTATTTATTTATATGAGAGAGAGAGAGAGAGCAAGTCAGCATGGGAGGGGCAGAGCGAGAGTAAGAGTGAGAGGGAGAGAGAGAGCGAGAGGGAGAGGGAGAGGGAGAAACAGATTCCCCGCTGAGGAGGGAGCCCAACACAAGGCAGGATCCCAGGACCCTGAGATCATGACCTGAGCCTAAGTCAGATGCTTTAAGTGAATGAGCCACCCAGGCATCCCAATATTTGTTGTCTTAAGTGGAATAGTTCTGGTACTTTCTTGAGGTCTAAATTCTTCCAAGTTGTGTCTCAAGGTGCTAGAAAACGTGAACATCCCCTAAAAACAATCAGGAAATCCTAGAGGGTTTCTGAACCCCATGCTGAGTGTTCTGGAAGAAAAGAGCTAAGCCTGGTGCAGTTGCAGATGGATGGGTACTTATTCCCTTTTCAGGGGTCAGCCCATGATGCTTGAGCCAGACAGCCTTTTTCAGTTTCTTTCTCTTTCTTCTCTTTCTTCTCTTTCTTTTCTTTTCTTTTCTTTCTTTCTTTCTTTCTTTCTTTCTTTCTTTCTTTCTTTCTTTCTTTCTTTCTTTCTTTCTTTTCTTCTTCTTCTTCTTCTTCTTCTTCTTCTTCTTCTTCTTCTTCTTCTTCTTTCTTTCTTTCTTTCTCTCTCTCTCTCTTTCTCTCTCTCTCTTTCTTTCTTTCTTTCTCTTTCTTTCTTTAAAGATTTTATTTATTGGGGCACCTGGATGGCTCAGTGGATGGGTGTCTGCCTTTGGCTTGGGTTGTGATCCCAGGATCCTGGGATTGAGTTCTGCATGGAGCTCCCCGCAGGGAGCCTGCTTCTCCCCCTGCCTATGTCTCTGCCTCTCTCATGAATAAAATAAAATATTTTTAAAAAGATTTTATTTATTTGCTCATAAGAAACACAGAGACATCCCAGCCTTTTTCAGTTTCTTGTACTGGGTCTCTGACCAAAGTTTCACTGGGCATGTTTCTCCCTTCTCTAGATCATATCCTCTTCACCTGTACCCATTAACTCCTCATCCATCAGCTGTCACTCAGCTCTATGGTTAATTCCTCACTTACATCTCAGAAAAGGCCAAATTCATTTTGTATATAGTATCATGTACAGCTCTTTCCTAACACTTATCAGTGATTTTGTTTAATATTTATATTTGTAATTATTTGATATGTTCTCTCTCTCTGACTGGAGAATATTAATCCATGAGGGCATGAATTATTTCCTTCACAAAAGTGCTTGTTTTGTTTACTGTTGTCTTCTTAGTTCTAGGGTCCTCCCTGGCATATAGTGGGTACTCTCAATATTAGAGGCATGAGTAATAGTTTCCCCACAGCACACACATGTATCCACAGCACCCCTGGAAAATACAGAGTATATTCAGGGTTGTCCAGAAAAACAGAACCAACCAATGGAATACATAAATATATATGTTTTTATTGTGGTATAAATATATGTATTATTTCTGTTGTAGTATATCACACATAATGTAAAGTCTACCATTTTAGCCATTCTAAGTGTACAGGTAAGTGGGATTAAGTATATTTACATTGTTGTACAACTTTTACCATTATATTTTATAGATCATTAGTTTGCATACTTATTGTATAGCATCTTCATATCTTGGATATGAAGCTTGAAGGATATATATACACAATACTGAGAAGTCCCACAGTCTTCTTCTTCTTGCAAGCTGAAGAACCAGGAAAGCTGGTGGTATAATCCCAGGCCATGTCTGAAGCAGGAGAACCAGGAGCACCAATATCTGAGGGTAGGAGAGGATGGACATGTCAACTCAAAAAGAAAGAAGGCATTTGCTCTTTCTCTGCCTTTTTCTTTATTTTGGCCCTCAATGGATTGTAAGATGCCTACCTGCATTGGTCACCCCCACTCAAAGGGTGGCCCACAACCTGGGCTACTTGGCATTTCCCCCACCTCTGCCTTAGTTGATCATTTGAGGGAGAAGCCTCTAGGTTTAACCGGGATAGAGCATGGCAGTCTCTTAAACTGGTTTGATGCCCAGATTGAAGTAGATGTGATAGGGGAGCATCTTTTAGTGCAGGAAGTGACATTGTTTATAGATAAATCTGGAAATGGTGAAGCCATTCAATTCTCACAAAGGAAGCTTCCAAGAAGCTAAAGTCAATACTTGGCTGATGCAGAGCTGAGAAAAATCACAGAAAAATGAAGTCGTAATAAGTCTACAGAAGACTGTCCTCTCTCTTCAGGGAGGATTTTAGTGATATGACCAATAATTTCTTGTTTACATTATTTTGGCATTTCCCCCCTTAATACTTGTGAGGAAAAGCAGCCTGATACAGTCTGAAAGACACCCAAAGATTTATCTTTGCTTTTCTTCTCTCTCTCTTTTTTTTTTTTTTTGCTTTTCTTCTCTTTATATCATTTACATTTTGCCATAGCTGTAACTTATATACCTCACTCATAAGGTGTCATCCTGCAGCAGAGATTGCTAAGTTCCTGCTCAAAATCTATATTGTCCTTTTTCTCTTTGTAAGAAAATTCAAGTTTCATTTAGGTGGCAGTGTCCTTGGATAAAATACCACATTTTCCATTTTCCCTTGCAGTGAAGTATGGCCATGTGACTAAGTTCTGGCTAATGAGATGAAAAGCAGAAATGTCTAAGACCTGCAGGAAGGCGAACAAAATGCTGACTCAGCTGGTGGGGGGCGGGGGAACAATGCACACTTTTATCCTTTCCGGTCCTCCTTCACAGAGGAAGCTCTGGGAGCCACCATGTATTATGAGGTGAAACTGAGGATGGAGCCCAGTGCTTCCCTGGCAACTGTAGAATCATATCAGACTATTTACTTCTGGACTTTTACATGAGAGAGTAATTTAAACTATGTTATTTTGGATTTTCTGTTACAGTGTGTCTGAACCTAATTCTAACTGACTCAGCCTGAAACATATCCAAAGATTGAGTAGAACCCACATTTGACTTTATAGGTGGCAACATTGTTACTCATCAGGGAAGACAACATTGTACATAGCAGAACCAACATAAAGAGGTTCATCTGTATTAACCTCTACTTTACCTAGACTGGAACCTGACCAATTTGCATTGTTTCAAATACTTAACTAATCCAAGCACTCAGCAAAGCATGACAATGCTTACCTGACATACATACTTGAATGTCTCCCAGGCACCTAAAACTTAATGAGTCTGAAACTGCAACTCATCTTGTCCATCCCAGTCAACATCAATTAGCACCACCACATCGACTTCTTATCCCATGTTTTCCTTTCCATTCCTTTGCTGAATGTTTAGTAAAGTTCATATCCACCCACATTACTTATCATGATAATAGCCTGGGGGGCCATCTTTGACACCTTCATCATTTCTAATATCCAGGCCATTGTCAACTCCCAGAATCTCCCTCTACAATATATTTTGATCTGTTTCTGTCTCCATTGCTGCTTAGAGGGTAAAGCTATACCATTTCTTGCCCAGATGACTCCAAAAGTTGTCCCTCTAGACTCCCATTCTCCACACACCAGCTAGAGAGAAAACACAAACCAGATCACATCACCATCATGCTGAATATTCTTCAAAGGCTCCCAATAGCATTACAATACAATCCAAAATCCTAAATATGGTCTATGAGGCTCTGTGCCATCTGGCCCCTGCCTGCCCTCTTACCACCCTGTGCTGCCTTGAGCCAGTTTCTCTCACCTAGGTATGCTTCAGTCACCTGACCTCTCTCTCTAACCCCCCCTTTTTTTAAAAAAAATATTTATTTATTTGTGAGACATGCAGAGAGGCAGAGATATAGGCAGAGGGAGAAGCAGGCTCCCTGTGCAGAGCCTGATGTGGGACTCAATTCTAGGACCCCAGGATGGCGACCTAAGCCAAAGGCAGATGCTCAACCCCTGAGCCACCCAGGTGCCCCACCCACCTGACCTCTTTTGTCTCTCGAATATACCAGACTCTCTCCCATTCCAGAGGCTTGCACAGGCTGCTTCTCTGCCTGGACTACTCTGCTCTCAAAGCCCCCTATGTAATGATTAATTCTTACTGATTCTTCTGGTCACTGATTAAATGACACTTCTCATTAAATCTTCCTGACTCTGCTCTAGATTTACATCAGGTCCTCAATTATAATTTCTCATGCACTCTTTAACTGTATGGCAATTTCACTTTAAATTAGATATATATTTGTGTGTATGTGTTTTTTTCCTTTTTGTTATTGTTGTTGTTTGCTTGTTTTTTTGGGGGGGAGGGGGGAGGGGTACTGTGTCAATTTCCCTCCAGAGAACAAAAGCACAGTAAGGATAGATACTGTTTGTTTAGTGTCTTGCTGTATCACCAACCTAGCATAGTACATAGTTCATATAGAAACTTTACAAATATTTGTGGGAAGAATGAATGAACAAAAATGAGACCTAGGAACTCAGTAGTATCTGCTTTTGTAATCATTTTCCTTGAATTCTGTCTTATGTGATTTTAGTAGAGTAGACCCCCCCTGCCTCCCCATCCCCCACTTTTCCAGTACTGATGGAATGTAATCTTCATCTCCTCTTCCTCCTCTCTCTTTTCAGCCTACCCTCCCAACCCCCTCCTTCTCCTGATCATCAGTATTACAACTTTCAGCAGTGACTTTACAAAAACAATTTTATTAAATCTTCTCAACCAACTTGCAGTTGCAAAGTCATCATCTATCTCCATGCTATGGATGGCAAGCCTGAGATTTAGAGAAAATTTACCTTTGCTAAGCTGGTACAACTACTAAGTAGTGAAGGTGACTAGGAGTCCCTAAATTTCTAACTTTCCATTTTACCATAAGGTTTCCCTTCACTTGGCCATACTTCTAATGCATTTCACAGTTACTGATAATCTCTACCAAGCATAGTACAAGATGTAATTGAATAAACTAAACTAGGCCCTTCCACGTTTGGTGATCACAGTAGACCTTTGAGTATTGAATTAAGCCTACTTCTCCCTCTGCGTGTGTCTCTGCCTCTCTCTCTCTGTGTCTCTATGAATAAATAAACAAAATCTTTAAAAAAAATTAAAATTCATATTCACTGGCTCTTTAACACCGTGTGTATAAGACAGAAATAACAATGTTTTTGTGATGTTGTAAAATTATTTTAAACAACTCATTTTGCTCCAAATATCTAAATATCTTCAGAACTGGCCACAGTGAATGAACCAGAGGTTTTTTTTTTTAAATTTTTTAAGACTTTATTTATTTATTCATGAGAGATAGAGAGAGAGAGAGGCAAAGACACAGGCAGAGGGAGAAGCAGGCTCCACACAGGGAGCCCGATGTGGGACTCCATCCCAGGTCTCCAGGATCACACCCTGGGCTGAAGACGGTGCTAAACCACTGAGCCACCTGGGCTGCCCTGAACCAGAGTTTTTGTGGCTGGGTGTAGAAAGTGGAAAGAGAGGCACTTCTGGAGCAGCCCCGCCCCCTTTTAAAATCTTTGTCATTGAGACGTTTCACATATCAAAAGAAAATCACCCATTTAAAGTGAACAGCTTCATAATTTTCAGTATAGAGTTGTGCAATCATTACCAAAATCTAAGTTTAAATTACTTTCACCATCCCCAAAGGAAACCCTTACTCTATCTCCCACACCAACCATCCAGCCTCTGGCAACAACTAATTACTTTCTGTCTCTATAGAGACAGATTTCTGGCCATCTGACATGAATTGAATAATATATGTGGTCTTTTGTGACTGTCTTCTTTCACTCAGCACAGTGTTTTCAAGGTTCCTTGTGTTGTAGGATGCATCAGTATTCAATTTTTTTCTATTAATATTCCATTAGTAGATTAATATTCTGCTGTATGGATACAGACATTGTCTTTAGCCACTCCTCACCACTTGATTGACATTAGGGTTGATTCCACTTTTTGGCTATTATGAACATTTGTGCATACCTATGATTTCCTTTGTCTTGGGGTACACCTAGGGAGTGGAGTTGCTGGCTCACATGTTAACTTTATGATTAACACATTTAGGTGTGTCAGCAGCCCCTCTTTAGGAGGATAACTTCAGGGTTTTGTCCAGAGGATTGCCTGTCGGTCTGTTTGTTTTGACAGGTCCTTACTGTTTGTTAACATCCCTTCTATTCTTGTGTCTTTCCGTCTTTATTTGCCTCTTCTGTTCTCTTCTCTGTAGAATCCAGCCCCCTGCTGATTTTAGCAGGAACACAAAGCCTCAAACTTTAGCCTCAAAGTTATCTGTAAAACATTTTGAACTGTCTGGCAGATGGACATTAAAGCAATAATGTTTATCTGTTTTTCTGTGGGTCCCCTGCACGCGGTGCTATTTTGTAACAAAAGAAGTCATTGAGTAGGAGGCTTATTTAACTTGTTCCTGAGGGTTACACTCCTACAACATGCTGTCCAAACAGACCTGTAATTACCCAGAGCTGAGTCTGAACGTTTTAAAGAGTCTGTTTGAAGTTTCTTGGTGTATATTAACATCTTTAGTAAACCTGTATATATAAACATACGTTGTGGGCTTGTAAAAAAAAATGCATGTAGAGTTCCTGGTGTGTGCCTGCCACATAAGAATTGCTTACTAAATTGTTAGTTGCCATTATAAAAAGTTACTGCAGTGAACTGATTTCTTTTAGGTATAAATTCAGTTACTTAAAAAGTCTTAACTTTTCTGGAGACCTATCTGAGTTCTGTTTCAGAACACACAGAATGCTTTTCCATGTGTGCTGACATAAATTCTCCTCTGATCGTCACCCCCACCTCGTGAAACCTGGCATTTGTTTTCCAGGGGTTATTTTGAGAACAGTAAGGATCCTCTCCACCTACCCAAGCAAATTTAATCTGAATACAACAGAGACAACTTTTTCAGTAGTTTATCCACCGTGTCCCTCCGTCCAAATTGATCGATGTGGATGCGCAGAAGTGTAATAAGAGCTCTCGGCCCCCAAACTCTTCCTGCCCGTGCAAAGCTTTCGATGAAAGCAGAGATTTAGCCCGCATTTTCCTTGACACGGGGAACCGGAATGGGGAAAAGCGAGCCCGGCGTGCGGAACGTTCGCAGCTCCCAGGATAAAGGAGATCAAGGAGTCAGTCGTTTCCCCGGGCAAGTCAGACCGGTGAGTTGCCGTCTCCCGGGGGCTACAGGGCGGCCCTTCCCGGTCCGGGTCGAGCTCCCGGCCTCGCGGAGCCGACCCCGAGTCACCCCAGGAGGGGAGCAGGGGGGCGCGCACCCCGGGGGTGGGGAGAGCCGCGGGACGGAGTTCTAGCCCGAGTCTGGCGCGAAAGGAAGAGGAGGGGCATCTGCGCCCGGGGGAGAGAAGGGAGGGAGGGAGGGAGGGAGGGAGGGAGGGAGAAGGAAGGCGGGGTGCGGGGGGGCGAGCGGGGGCCGCGGCGCGGGCGGGGCGGGGCGGGGCGGGGCGGCTCGCGCCTCGGGGAGGGTCTGCGGCGCGGGGGCGGGGCGGGGCGGGGCCGCGGGCGCCGGGGAGCGGCGGGGAGCGGCGGGGAGCGGCGGGGGCTGCCGGGATCGGGGCGCCGCCGTGCACGCTCGCTCGGGCTCCCTCGGACACGTCCGCGCCGCGCGCCTCCCCGGGTCTCCCTGCGCGCGCCCCGCACCTGCCCGCGGCCGCGGAGCCCGGCTCCGGCTGTGGCGCGCGGCGGGGGCGGCGGCGGAGCGCGGCCGTCATGGGGCTGCAGCCTCTGGAGTTCAGCGACTGCTACCTCGACAGCCCGTGGTTCAGGGAGAGGATCCGCGCCCACGAAGCGGAGCTGGAGAGGACCAACAAGTTCATAAAAGAGCTCATCAAGGACGGGAAGAACCTCATCGCCGCGACCAAAAGTAAGCGGGGACCCGGCGCGGGCAGCCTGCGGCGCGGCGAGGCCGCGAGGGACACGGGCGGGCGCGTGGCCGGGTCAGCCGCCCGCGGAGCCGGGGAGGCAGGACCGGAGCCCGGCCCCCCCCCAGCCCCGGCGGGGCCCCCTGCGCGACCCGCCCGCTCACGGCGGATTGCGCCCTAGAGCTGTTTCCCGGGTTCCCCGCCCCCCGCCCCCTTGGGAGCTCTCCCGAGGACTTTCCTGGGCATTCTTTGAAAACCTGCTGGGTGCTGAGTTAGTCAGAAGTCCCTTCGGCTGCACCCTTACCGTGTCACTTGCTGGTGATTTCGGATACCGCCGTCCCGGGCCCTTCCCGGTACCAGAGCCGAGGGTCCCCCGGCGCTGTGCTGCTTTCCCGCCCGGCTGCGGAGGGTTCAGAGACTGGGGCTTGGCAGCCCGGGCAGCCGCCTGCCTTCTGGCCGGAGCCGGCGTGGCCTGCACCTGGGGAATGCCACCCGGGCAGGCTCGGCGCCTTCCTCCCCGTTGGAAGTGGCCGCCGCAGAAAGAGGTCTGTCTAGACCTTTCTGCGTCCGAGGAGGGTCTCCGGGAGGCAAGGGCTAAAATACGGGCCGAACCACCGAGTCGGGGATGCTGTTGGGTACGGGAGGCCTTAGCTCCCGCGAGGGGCCGCGCTGCCCAGCGCACCTGTGGCCCCACCGCCCCTCAGAGGGCCCCTGTGAGTGTCCTGTTTTCTTCTCAAGAACACAGCAGGCAGGGGACAGGGCAGTCTCCAGCCTCTCGAGTCTGTGTTGTTAGCGTTTTTATCTTTTCTTGACTTTCTCAATTCAGTAATTCCCAGCTTTGGGAGTTAGTCCCTTGTACACTTGTCTGTAGACACCACCTCTGGGAAAAAATACCCCCGTCACTCTCCCCCACTACCACCATTTTGCATTGAGAGAGAGTAAAACATACTGAACAAACCGTCTCAGGAACCCAGCACAGTGCCTGGAACAATAAATATTCATTTAATGAATGAGTTGAAATAAGTTTTAGAGGGGAGAATTTCGTGAGCCATCCCCTGCAATTTTGGAAGCAAGTCACTCAACTTCTCTGGGGGATGTCCGAGGTTCCTTTTGGTTCTGTGATCTTGTTGGTGTTGCAAGATGAGGATTGGGAATCACTTTGGGATCTGGGACTAATGGGCTCATTTGGTTGACGGCTGTCCAGTGCCTTGGCATTAGGTATGTGTGTTGCGTGGGAATTAGGGAGGGATTATCCACATATGTAGGCAGAAGTGAGGAGAAGGCGGGAGAGAGAATGTGTGTGTGTGTGTGTGTGTGTGTGTGTGTGTGTGTAAGAGAGAGAGAACTTGAGGGAGAGGACTCCTTCCTTCTGCAGCTTGGTATTAACCAGTGTCACTGGCTGAGGGAGTGTACCTCCTCTCTCACTGATTGTAGCAGCTCCCTCTGGAGCTAGGATGATGAGGAGGGAGGCTTTGGTATGGGGAGAGGCAGATGGCAAAGCTAGTTTGGCCACTGGTAGAAAGCTATTTATGTGACTGCATGTTAGCTCTTCTGCCAACAGGACACATGCCTGGTGTCCCAGCAGCAGCTGGTACATCTGGGGGGCCAGCTGTCAGCTTTCCTCTCCAGAATGCAGACTTTCTTGAATTTGTGAACTGTTGTCTTATTCCTTTTGATTCTTGTCCTTTACCATAAGAAACATAATTTATGATCATGATTAAGAGACCAAGCAGAAAGTATCTTTTTACTTACTATGTTTGATGAACTTAACGTCTTTCCCACAAGGCAGCAAAAACACTTTAGCTTACATGCTTTAGGAAAGTTAAGGAGACCCTGTGTTTGCCCAGCTTGCCCCTTGAAGTTTTTAGCTCTAGTTCCTATCAAAAGACTATGAGCACCTAACTTAAGTCAGGGCGCCTGCATTTAATTTGCCCTTCCTGTTAGGGCCCATCCACACTACAGTTGGGTAGGTCACTTAATTCTTTTGTGTTAAATTTCTCTTGTCCTACTTCTTAGAGGCACTGGAACGATCCTGCCGTGTTTGGAAATTGCAGTGTAGGTCAGTTGTTCGCCCAACCAGTTGAGCCTTTCTATATGACATCTGCGAGTTAAGAAGTCAGAGAAGGACGTGAGGTGGGGGGAGGAGCTGCAGAAAGACTAGCAATCAACTAGGTCAGACTGCTTATATTTTCAGATGTTTGACACTTCATTGTGCAAAAATGGCACTTGGTGCACTTTCAGAATTGTGAGTTTAAGTGAGTTCTGTTTTTAATTGCCCTGTAAGATGCCCTCTTGCATGTACTACATACTTGTTGGACTTACGTAGTTTTGATGTCTTATGCTTTGAATATTCATAAATATTTAAAGAAGTTGGAGGCAGCTCTGTGGGACTTAAAGGCTTATTGCTAAGTTCAGTGATGCAGCAATCAGAAATGTTTAGCATCTATGACTCATTAAATATTGGGATTGAGATACAAAGAGGTAATAAGGCAGGGGTCCTTCTCCTGATTTTATTGTCCTGTAGTTGAATGTGGTCCAATCTAGGGAATGTGTTTGAAGAAACACATTGTGCTAAATTCTTGAAGAAACGAAGGAGACACAGACACATGCATATTAAAAGGTTAAGGGGCCCCTGGGTGGCTCAGTCAGTTAAGTGACTGACTCTTGGTTTTGACTCAGGTCATGGTCTCAGGATCCTGGGATCTAGCCCAGAGTTGGGCTCTGCTCTCAGTGCAGAGTTTCCTGGGGATTCTCTCCCTCTCCTCCCCAATCCCTGCATGTGTGTGCATTCACTCACTCTCTCTCTCTTTCAAATACATAAATTTAAAAAAAAATAAGTAAAAGTTAAAAAATTTAGTGATTCCCTCTCTGTGTCTCTCATGAATAAATAAATAAAATCTTAAAAAAAATAAAATAGAAAAAAAATTAGTGACAAGCAAGTATTTTAACTTTACCAGAAATGAGTTTGTCGTAGGTTAGAATGAGAACATGTGACTGGAAGTTCTGGAAATTGTTGTTTTAAGTAAGGAATAGAACCTTGTAGAACTTGTCAGATTGAAAACAGCTGAGAAGAAACCAGAACACCACAGTGTCTGAGAACCATGAGGAGACTAGTTAGGAATGGGATGAAGGGAGAGGTCAGTTTCAGATTATGGAGGGTCATAAAAGCGAGGTTAGGAATGTGGACTTTATCCTGTGGAGAATCAGTGAGGGTTTGTCAGCAGAAGGCTGACATAATGGGAAAGAGTTAGTTTTGAGACAGGATTTGACATCTGTGTGTAGGGTGGATTTGGACAGAGCAGTGGGGGTAGGCGGGAGCTCCAGAGAGAAGCCTGGGATCATTGACTTATGTGGTACATTTGGAGATCATTCACTCAATTCAATGGAGTCTTTGTTTAAATGGATTTTTTCGTCCTTTTTCTTTTTCATGTCTTTCTTTTCCTAGAATAACCAGTGTCCTCTTTTAATACAGTCTCTCCTTTTGTGAGCCTTTCATGTGCTGTCTGTATAGTTTCAGAAGCTTATGATTCATAGAAATGTTTAGCATATTTGCCAGAAACAGAAATAAGCCATATATGCTTTTCTCACAAATTTTACATTAGGCAATCTTGAGAGAATTTGTTCTGTTTTAGAAGAAAAAAAATTTTTTTAAACAAATTATTCTTAAAGTTACTAAGCACTTACACAGTTACATAATGCTCTTTAGTAAGCTTAGATTGTCTAGCTTTCTTGGTGTGTGTTAAGCTGGATAGCCCCTCATAAGAGAGCCTGCTCTTATCACGGACCTGAAGAAGGATGTTAGTGGCAGCCAGGACTAGAATTGGAGTCTTCCAAGTCTTGGAATTAGTACTTTTTTTTTTTTTAGGTCTTGCTATTTTAATATTTGCTTTGCTTTTTCCTTTAATATTTCCTTGATTTTTGCTTTGTTTTCTTCAGGACAACATAAATGTTCCTTTTTGCTTTCTTTATTTAATGTTTCAGAGAAATGGTTCATGTGAGAATTCCTTTTGGGGAAATTCCCCAAATTCCAATTGCATTGAAATATATGGAAGTCTGGAAGACTTAAAAGAATTTCACATTGTAAACTTGAGCCTCAGTTTCCTCATTTGTAAAATGGGCTGTTGCCAAAAGCCCAGTCTGGGGATTGAATAAAATGGGGTGAAAGTGTTTTTGCAAACATACAGGTACAGTGTATGGACTCTACTGTTTGCTGAGCTAACTTTATTTTTCTCTGACTCTCCAAATTTTGTTCAAGTGTCTATACTTTTTCCCAGGAGATTCGGGACAGGTGATTAGGGAGTAATTCTGATTAGTTTATTTTTATTTATTTATTTATTCATGATAGACAGAGAGAGAGAGAGAGGCGCAGAGACACAGGCAGAGGGAGAAGCAGGCTCCATGTCGGGAGCCCGACGCGGGACTCGATCCCGGGTCTCCAGGATCACGCCCTGGGCCGAAGGCAGGCGCTGAACTGCTGAGCCACCCAGGGATTCCCTATTTCTGATTAGTTTAACTTGGTTTTTCAAGCCTGGCTGACCTTTAGAATTACTTGGACAGTTAGAAAAAACATGAAGTCAGGGTCAAGAGTCCCAGAACTTGAACTCAGTTCTGGTGAACTTGTTTTCTGAGAACTGGTTCAAAAATGAGGATGTATCTCAGTTCTGGCCTGTGAGACATGATAGGAACACTGCTGGAGACTTTGGAAAAGATTTCCTTTTGTTTGAGGAGACTCAAAAAGGGTGTAGTCAGTTGAGTGTCCGACTCTTGGTTTCAGCTCAGGTCATTATCTTTGGGTTGTGGAATCGAGCCTCAAGTTGGACTCCGTGCTTAGCCCAGAGCCTGCTTTGGATTCCCTCTCCCTCTCCCATGGTCCCTCCCACTCGTGCTCTTTCAAATGAATGAATGAATGAATGAATGAATGAATGTTTTACTCTTCTGTGATATTTGATTATACTGCCTGGAGCTGCAGCCACCATCTTGAGACCGTTGAGTGGATAAGGACTGTGGAGCAGAGAGGGGACTGTATCTGGGTTTCTAGTATCGTTGTGGGAGCCACAGATTGTTCTATGCCAAAAGCCCAGCTCTGGGTAAATTGGTAAATAACCTAAGCCAGTTTGGGTTGTGTTTTCTGCCATTTCACACCCCTGTGTTGATGGAATAGTGTAATTGTAAATTTCATACTGATGCTATTATTTTATTTATTTATTTATTTATTTATTTATTTATTTATTTATTATAGTCACAGAGAGAGAGAGAGAGAGAGAGAGAGAGAGATATGCAGAGACATAGACAGAGGGAGAAGCAGGCTCCATGCACCGGGAGCCTGACGTGGGATTTGATCCCGGGTCTCCAGGATCGCGCCCTGGGCCAAAGGCAGGCGCTAAACCGCTGCGCCACCCAAGGATCCCTGATGCTGTTATTGAGTAGAATTTAGGGAGGTATAGAAATAAAATGTTACTTAAAAAGTTGATAAATTAAAAAAATATAATTTTTTCCCTGAATGGAAGGAACACTCATATGTATTTTTTTGTCCCAAAGGAATCACCATGGACCACCAACAATTCAGGGCATTGCCTGGGATAAGTCTTTTTTTTTTTTTTTTTTTTTTTTTTGCCTGGGATAAGTCTTAAACTCTCACTTTGGGGTTTTACTGCAGTGGGCTGGTCTCCAGTGTGAATGTAGACTTGCTGTAAAAATAACTACTATCAGACTGGAGCGAGGGTATAGACCCAGACAGGTTTTAAAACCTTGAAGTGCTTTACTAACTGCAGGTGGTCCTTGACTCCATATAGAATAGTTTCTGTTTAGAGCTCTCCACTGGCCAACCATGTTCATTTAGAATGTTTTATGAGTCAGTCATCTGGTATTCTCCGTTTCTTGCTGACACATTGCCTTTTCCCTGTCCTCCATCAGTTGGGGCCCTTTGACCACTTCCTTTCTACTTAATTTATTTGGTGGGGTCTAGGGAGCTTTTGTTGACTTTTGGAAGAGAAGACGACAGGAGGATATTTTTGTGTTTTAATTTTTTTTAAGATTTTATTTCTTTAGTCATGAGAGAGACAGAGAGAGAGAGAGAGAGAGAGAGAGAGAAGAGAGGCAGAGACACAGGCAGAGGTAGAAGTAGGCTCCATGCAGGGAGCCCGACGTGGGACTCGATCCCGGGACTCCAGGATCACGCCCCAGGCCAAAGGCAGGCGCCAAACCGCTGAGCCATCCAGGCATCCCATTTGTGTTAATTTTTAAAGTAGTTGATGATACAGTACAGTGTAGAAGATTAAGAGCACAGGTTGAGGGTACTGGTCTGTCTGGGTCCATATCCTAGCTCAACCACTCATTGGACCCCTGGTCAAGTTGCTTAGCTTTTCTCTGTGTTGTCATCTATACAATGGAGATTATAATACTATCCATGGGTAGGGTTGCTAGTTGGATTAAATGAGTTAATACTTGTAAAACGTTTAGAATAAGCATTCAGTTGTGAAGTATTAACACTTATGATGTATTACCTAAATTGCAGGTACATGTTTTAATATCAGGGTCCTTTTCTTGTCTGAAAAATGGCTGCTCTGGCTCAGTGACTAATACGTAATCTTTTGGTGCTTATTACCCTTAAGAATAGCAGTGACCAAGAAGAGAGACAAATTTGACAATCTGGGAAGGCTTCCAAAGTTTGAATGTAGTACAGGATGCTGAAAAATCTTGAAAATCTTGAAAGTAAGTTGATGAATCAAAGCTATATGGCGTCTTGGGAAAATATTCTCCAGAATTTATTGCTGGTTCACAAAGACTTGAAAATGAAGTAGAAGGTGTCAATAAGGCTGCTGTAAATCTAGCAAGCTCCCTGCAGCTGGGGCTCAAGCAGTCCACAGCAGGCCTCTGTCTAGAGGACCAATAAGGAGGGGTTGCAGGTGAGAGAGCTGTGTTCAGGGTACTGAGATAACATCAGTGACTGGAGCCTTCAGATACTTAAAAATTATAGTGATACTTTTATTTATTTATTTTATTTTTTAAAGATTTTGTATTCCTGAGAGACACGCACAGAGAGGCAGAGACACAGGCAGTGGGAGAAGCAGGCTCCTCATGGGGAACCCCATGCAAGACTCAATCCCAGGACTCCGGGATCACGCCCTGAGCCAAAGGCAGATGCTCAACCGCTGAGCCACCCAGACATCCCTATAGTGATATTTTTAGAGGATACTAATATTAGTGTATAATCTGCAGGAAACCCTAACTAAATGGGTGATGCTTGTGTCTGCTCTGGGAAATTCACAATGAGAAAAGGCAGCCAGAGACATCTCTAAGAGGGCTGTATCTAAGAGCTGGTAGGTAATCCTCCTCTCTATGAAAGAGTCCTCAAGAGTTCCCTTGACAAATTCCCAAAGAAGCTATTTTGAGTCTGTGACTCCAGTAGCTGTTTATCACCTTATTTTGTTTTTGGGGTCATAAGAGAAGCAAGATGAAGGATGTAAAAATGGTGGGTAGTCTGCTAGGTTACAATAAATCATGCTCTAAGTGATTGCTGACTGCATGGGGCATTGAATAGGTACAGTGTGAAAGCTTGCCCAAATCACACAATTTGTCAGTGGAGGAGCTGGAATGTGAACCCACTTTAGTCTGACTCTGAAATCCTTAACCGCAATCATTAGCTGTCTCCATACAGGGGTGTAACTGCGGTCTTGTGTTAAGGGAAATTATTCTGATAAATCTTGGTTATTTGGGATGTGTGTACACTTCATGATCTAGTTGGGAGACTGTTTTTATTAGCTCAGCACAATGACCAAGATTTAAAATGTAAGGTCCTCCAGGATGATTATTGTAAATACAACTGGCTGCTAGTTTGTATAAGTATAGACATTCAGAGATTGGTTGACTTGAAATCAATTAGATTCAGATCTCTACTTAAAACATTATCATTTCCTTCCCCTTAGTGTCTGTCTTTTAATCTCCATCTCCCCATCCTTCCTTTGCTTCCTATTCCTTGTCCCACCCATTAGTAGAATAATTTTTCATTTTGTTCTCCTATTTTGGCATTAGGCTTTTTGCTTACCAAAATTATGAGATAGTTTAGAAATATAAAAAGATACAGAGAATCTCATAATAACTACAGGTGTATATTGTGTCCTTCAGCTAACATCTTGTTTCATTAAGATGCAAGTTTTGGTAAACATATGTGTAGAAGCATATAGGAATAACTGTGTCCTTAACTCACTGAAAGCACATTGCATATAAATCGTCTTTCAAGTAACATCTTCTTTCATTAAGATATAAGTGGTTGTAAATGTTAGTGGAGAAGCATATGGCAATAACCCTGTTAACTCATTAAAACTATACTGTGTGTGTGTGTGTATGTCTATTTATAAAGAATCTCATAATAAACATTTCTGTATTTGCATCTCACTTTAGAAAAAAGCTTGCTGTCTGCCTCTCCCCGGTAGCAACTTCTTCTTCTCCCCAAGCAGTAGCAACTACCTCAAGTCTGGTGTTTATTATTTCTAGACATTTTAATATATCTGTACACATTCCTAGATAATAGCATGTTTTTAGACCTTATATAATGGTTCTCATACTATATGTGCAACTTCTTTTTTTCCCTCAATTTCCAATTCATGAAATTTATCCATATGGATACATGTAGTGGCTCTATTTCATTTAGTTCAACCTCTTTTTTCCCACAAGTGGTGTTTAAAAAGACTTTAATTGATGTTTTGTAGATGTTCTATAAAAACATAAGATGTTCTATGATGTATCATACATTCATTTATTCTTTTGATTGCCAAACAATTCCCTAGAGAATTTTTGCAGCATGAAAGCCTTATTGTAATTAATTTTATAAACTTTAGAACAGTAGCTTTGACAATAATCTGTAAATAATGTACCCATGAGTTTTGAAGTTCTTTAGTAAAAAAAAATTTTTTTTTTAAAGAGTTTATTTAGTCATGAGAGACAGAGAGGCAGACACATTCGCAAAGGGAGAAGCAGGCTCCTCCAGGTTGCCTTCAAGGAGCCTGATGTGGGACACGATCCCAGGACCCCAGGATCATGACCTGGTCCAAAGACAGATTCTCAACCACTGAGCCACTCAAGTGCCCCAGTAAAATTTCTTTTTGATAAATTATCAGCTCATTGTGGATAATCAGAGCAAACTAGTTTAAGTTTCAGTCACTGGTCTGAATCACAGGATTTAAAGCCTTATCACTTCATTGAATTTAGACTTCCGATGCTAGTATCTAGAGAAAAAAATGATACTTTTATTCATAAACACAGCATGCATTAAGAACTCTGGTAGCTGTCAATCTAGTTAGGTCAGATGAACATGATTTTTAGGCAGGGACTGGTTGGTATTTTGTGATAGGCCCCAAAGCAAACAGGAACCACAGCCTGCTTTATTTGATTATCCTAATATAGGAACATAATTTATAGACTTGCCAAGGGGATGCCTTTGTAATTAGGAAGCCTTGACATCCTTCTCTTTTAAACAAACACACACACACACTGAAAAACCCCTGACACTTTACATTCTAAGGGTAGGTATCTTTAGACCCAAGCTCCACAAATATCACACCCTTGTGGCTGCTGCTGGAGGCCTGCCTCCCTGGTTGAACTAGAATTTCCTCCCTGTGCTTCCTGAGGAAGATGTTAATCCTGTGCCACTTAATATTTCAATGGTGAGTGTGATTTCTCCTTCCTTGTTGACTTGCTCCCCCGTGGGCACTGTCTGCCATTGGATGTCAAGGTATGCGTTGTTCTATCACTATCTGGTAGCGAGCCATGGGGTGAGGTGTGTGGCTGGAGGAAATAAATTTGGCCAGAGTAATGTCACTTCAGGTCTGAGTACAGGATGTTTAATACTCTCTAAAAAGGTGAATTTTTTTTTTTTTTTAAATCTCTGACTATAAAGTTGGGTCTCCTACTTATTAGCAGTGTAGACTGCTAAGCTTTGGGCAAATGAGATTTTGGGCAAATTACTTAAACCTTCCGTGTCTCACTTTCTGTTTATTAGTGAAATGGAGATAATAAGAACTGTATCTAATGGGATGGTTTTGTTTAATCGTAATCTTATATAGTAAAGGATCTCAGAACTATGCCTGGCCCCTGGTAGGTATGTTCATCATTACTATCATCAAAAGAGCACCATTCTGACTTCCTTTGGTTGAAGTTGGACACAGTTGTGGCTTTACCAGTAGAGAGAGTAGAAATATTCTATGAATACATGTTGTTTTCTCTTTCAGGCTAACAGTATTTGGAAGCATAGGGCTGAATATAGGCCTTGCATTTATTAGAGAGAAGAAACCAGCTGTAATAGCATGTTGAAGTCCAGTGTATTACTGAAGGTCTTTGCTTGAAAGTTTCGGGGACAAAGCCAAAGAAGTACAAGGGAGTTGAGTGTCATTGACATGAACTTGCTTTTATTGCAGAATCTTGCAGATAGTACTTCTGTCACTGTGGCAGGTAGTTTTGTTTTTGTTTTGTGAAATGCAGGTCAAAGGCAGCACAGCAAAAATATTGAAGAGCATGGTCTTTGATGTCAGATTTACTTTTTTAAAAAATATTTTATTTATTTATTCAGGAGAGACACACAGAGAGAGAAAGAGGCAGAGACGCAGGCAGAGGGAGAAGCAGGCTCCATGCAGGGAGCCCGACGTGGGACTTGATCCGGGGTCTCCAGGATCAGGCCCTGGGCTGAAGGTGGTGCTAAGCCGCTGAGCCACCCAGGTTGCCCTCATGTCAGATTCACTATGTGAACTTGGGCAACTTGTTTAATTCCTCTGTTCCGTGATTTTGTCTCCTGTAGAATGTGGATAGTGGTTTTGTCTCCTTAAATGTTGCTGGAATTAAACGAGTGAATCATTTCCAAAGCACTTAGAAAACTGACTCATAGTGACCCTTGAATGTCACTTTTTTTTGCTAAGCATAGAAAAAAATTAAAAATCTGTTTACAGTCATCACTATCATAACCCCATATATGACAGTGAAGACAAAGTGTTATCCCAAGTCATGAAACTCTACCTATTGTGGGCAAGTTGCTAGAGGTTTAACAGTGAACAGAGACTCTGTTTCTGTGCAGAAGTCAGAGTTCTAGTGAGGGAGATGGAAGATTAATGAAATGTTGT
The DNA here is from genome assembly GCF_011100685.1 of Canis lupus familiaris. Lineage (NCBI taxonomy): Eukaryota > Metazoa > Chordata > Mammalia > Carnivora > Canidae > Canis > Canis lupus. The sequence goes on from NC_049236.1 coordinate 46,429,817, forward strand.
CATTCACTTTGTTGAGTAAGATTGGGATGCTATGGCCCTAGGTAGCAGGATTAACCAGGGAGTCAATGAAGAATTCAAGAAATAGTGACTTCTAAGCTGAGGCCACAGGGAAGGCTGGGAGGAGCTTCCACGCTGAGGGTGGGGAAGAAGGATTCTCCAAGCATGGGCAATTGCACACAAGAGGAATGGAGGTCAGAGAAAGTGTATGCTACATGGCTGGAGGAACAGCTCTGGTGGGCTGGGAGTGAGGCAGGAGCTCTCGCAGAGTGAGAACAGTGGGGTTGAAGAGTGAACAGGTGTGGGGTGGGGAAGGGCCTGGTGAAGCAGGGTCAGGACTTCAGACTTCATCTGAAGCACAGTAGGAAGTGATGGAAACATTTCTAGCAGGGGACTGGTATCATCGGAATTACATTTTTAGGGCAGTTTCTCGGGCAGTTGTTGTGCGAATAAATTTGTGCAAGGGGGACCTGGAGGCTGGGAGGTCACTCATCTGGCCAGAGACTTTGGCAGCAGAAGAGGAGGATGCTTGAGGAGGAGTCTGGAGACAGAGACTGTGGTGGATGATGGGGTTTGGGGGTTGAGGAAAGAGGTATCCGGGATGATTCCTCAGTTCTTGCCCTGGGCAGTTGGGTGCTTTTCACCGAGGTATCCCAGCTAGAGGCACAGGTTTTGTGGGAGAGAGGACATGTTTTGGGAGTAGGTATGTTGAGGCTGAGGTGCTTCTGAGCTACCTAGGGGACACATTCAGTAGTTTGCTTCTTTTATAAGTCTGTATGTCAGGAACACAGAATAATGCTAGAGGTAAAGATTCTGGAGACACAGCATATATATAGGGAATGACACCATGTAACTGAGTAGCAAATCTGCCAGGAGGAGGAATGTAAAGGGAGAAGGCAGGGAGGCTGAGCAAATCCTGAGGAAGACAACTTTTAAAGGGTGGGTAGAAGAAGAGTTTGAGAAGGAGATTTGAAGTAACCATGGGAATTGGAGGTGGGGGCAAAGGGAGGGAGGAGATGGAAGATCTGGTGAGGGTTACACATGTCAAGGAGAAAATAAGAGGGAGGAGACAAGTTCATGTTACAAAGAGCACCAGTACCAGCAGTACAGGTGACATTGCATTAAGGCAGTCATTGGTCAAACAAAAGGACTCTTAATTATAGGGAACAAATTGATGGTCACTAGAGGGGAGGTTGATGGTGGGGGGGAAGGAGGAAATAGGTGATGGGGATGGAGAGTACATTTGTCCTTGAAAGGCAGTAATGTGTGGAAGTGGTGAGTCACTATATTGTACACCTGAACTAGTATGACACTGTATGTTATACTGGAGGTGTGGGGGAGAAAGAAGACAGAGAAAAACTGGTAAAAGCTGGGAAATTAGTTTATGGTACAACAGGGATGAGGCCCTGACTGCAGAGGGTTGCAAGGGAGGGTATAAGGGAAATAAATGAGCCTGTGATATAGATAGCTCTCCGGTACTATTGGTTAATGGGTGAGATTTGAACATGTTGATGATGATCTCTAACAGAGAGAAGGAGACTGAAGATTCCGGGAATATTCCAGAGTACAAAGTACTTCTGAGTATAGGAGATGGGATTCAGAGTCCAGGTGAAGGGGGGTGACACCTTCATCTACTTCAATACTAGAAGGGATGCAACAGATGGGTGCACACTCAGATCAATTTGTTGGTTTGAGTCAGAACTTTGAGGAAATTACCAGTAGATTTATTTTCTCTGTGAGGTAGATGGCAAGATAGTTTTTAGTAATTAATTGTGTTTTAATTTCTCCCCCACCACATTCTTTTTCTGGTTAATAAATAATACAGGACTTGTAAGACTTCCATTTCAGAGCTTGTTTGAAATGGGGGTGGTGGTGGATGGAATCTGGATGTTAAACTGGGAATAGGTAATAGGAAGTGGGTGGGGAGAAAAGGTAGGAATAAAATATCTGGATAACCAGTCATTAAGACATTGACACAATTCCAGAGTTTATTCTGCTGGCACTTAAAGTTGAATATTTATTCAAAGAGTCTTTAAACTTTTTTTTTTTTTTTAAAGTGTTAAATGAAAGAACCTTTTTCTTTTTCACAAGTGATGTTGCTGGTTTTTCTGTTTTATCTCTGTGGAATTATGCTGGTTCTCTTTGGATGCCTACAGAGCAGAAAATACCTCTGGTAACGTCTGGGAAGAGACTCTAGGACAGTAGATTTTTGCCTTTTTGTCCAAGAGAGGAGGAGGAATAGAACCTGTAAGAGTTTAAAATGTAGTAGTTATCAGCGATCTAAAAAGATATTTTCTTTATCTTTTTTGCTAATTACTTAGGTTCTAATAAATTTAAGTACTGATTTCTAGAAGAAAGAAATCTTTATGATGACTGTAACTCTCCAGATAGAGTGAAGGCGGCAACCCTCTTTCCTTTAGCCCTGGGTGCACTGACTGTAGACGTACCAAGCACTTAGATGGTGGGTACGGAAGCTTTCAGGCTCTTCAAAAGGAAGGACTCTAGGACTTCAGTGGAGAAATTCATTGCTTGTGTCCCTAGAACTAGAGTGCGTGGACTCTTTTTGTGGAAAGCTTAGGATAGAGTTCAGAATTAATCTGAATCCTTTTTCTTTTTTCTTTTTTAACATTTTATTTATTTGAGAGAGAGAGTGTGTGTGTGCACATGAGCTGAGGGGAGAGGGAGAGGGACAACCAGACTCCCCACTGAGTACAGAGCCCAACTTGGGACTCTATCAGAGGACCCTGAGATCATGACCTGAGCTGAAGTCAGATGCTTAACTGACTGAGCCACCCATGTGCCCCACGAACCCTTTTTCTCTCTTGACAGCTCAAATTTTTGACATAAAACATGCTGGATATCCTCATTTGTTTTCTTCAGTTGCAAGCAAGAGATACCCAACTGAAACTAGTGGAAGCAAAAAAAAGGTTTCTTGGCTCACATGAGTGGAGTCCGAGGAGTTGGGCTTGCTTTAGGTACACCTGAATCCAAGGGTTCCAACAATGTCGTCAGGTTACTGTATCTTGGGTCCTTTCCCCTCAGCTTGACCCTGATTGGCACTCTTGCATGGTAGTGACAGCTTAAAGCTTGCATCTTCCTTATTGCTCTGGGAATTCCAGAGAACAGTGACTCCTTTGCCTTAGAGGACTCATTCTCAAATGGATTAATTTGACCCCCTTGGAGACATGTTTGATTGTCATAATTGGGAGGTGCTACTGACATCTAGTGGGTGGGGGCCGATGATGTTGTGGTGCTGAATGTCCTGCAGTGCTCAAGGTAGCCCTCCTGCAAAGAATGATCCAGCTTAAATAAGTTAATTGTTCTGGGGCAGAGATATCCTGCCTGAGAGGTAAGGAGACCATATGGTCTATATCAAGATACTTCTGAGAGTAAAATTATGCCAAAAAAATAAAAATAAAAATAAAATAAAGTAAAATAAAATTATGCCAGACAACAGATAAACTGGGATCGTCCTGGGTAAACCTGGACATGTGGTTGCCTTCCCTAAAGGCCGTATCAGTTCTGTGTCACTTGCCTAGCCTGGACCAGTCGCTGTGTATGGCAGATGGTATACTTGGGCCAACTGAATCGTGTGCCCCTCACTTCAGTGAAGAAGTGGCAGTGAGTAATTGTGTGCTTTACCAGAGTGCTAAGGTTCACAGCAAAGGAATTTTGTAGAGTGTAGAAAAAGGAGTAGACAGCTAATATGTAAGAGAACTTACATTTTTGGAAGTGCCGTTTAGGCCTGTTTTGATCTGGGCCTAGGGGCTTCATGTGGCAAATGAAGACTGTGTGAAGATGGTAAGTCAGAATGAGGGCATCCTCAGGGCCCACTAAGGGTGGCTTAGTTGGTTAGGCATTCGACTCTTGGTTTCTTTCTTTCTTTCTTTCTTTCTTTCCTTTCTTTCCTTTCTTTCCTTTCTTTTTCCTTAAAGCTTTTATTTATTTACTCATGAGAGATACAGGCAGAGGGAGAACCAAGCTCCCTGTGGGGAACCTGATGCAGGACTCCATCCCAGGATCCCAGGATCACAGCCTGAGCTGAAGGCAGATGATCAATCACTGAGCCACCCAGGCATGGCATGATTTCTGTTTTCCATTTAGGTCATGATCTCAGGGTCCTGGGATCGAGTCCTACCTCAGGCTCTGCATTCAGGAATGGGATTGTCTCCATCTTCCTCTTGCCCCAACCCCTGCTCTCTCTCTCTCTCTGTCTCAAAAAAAAAAAAAAACTTTGCCCTTGATTTTCCCCATTGCTTGGTTGATTCCTTTTAACCAAAATTGAGAAGGGCTGGAGAGATGAGATGGTAGAAAGGAAATGTAACTTGCCTAGATACAAGATTAAGGTTGTTGATACAGTGAAGTAATAAGTGTCTGTGCCTTCCTAACCTCTAAAGTACTGAGTCACTGTGACACTTTTTCTGTTCATAGTGGAAAAAGCTTAGATTAACATAGCTAACTTTTCTAATATTTTAGCTTGTGATAGTCCAAGAGAGTATTTTAAAAATTAAATAGTGATTTGCTGGCTTAATTTAAATGTCTGATACTGATATAGCGCTTCTGTTTAGTTTTGGAGAAATAAGGTATCGTTAAGAAAAACTGATGTTTGTGAGTATAATTCATCTCAATGAGTGGATTGAGTGATTTTGCATTTATTTTTCCTTTTAAGGAAAGACATTTTTTCTTTGAACAGAAATTAGAGCAGGTCATTTTTCTTTCTGTTTTTATGTGTTCCTGCCTTAATTTTAAATTTTAAATCGATTGAGATGATCCTGTAGGCATCTGGAAAATTTGCCCAAATAAGTTTATCTTCTTCTGAATTGTATGATAGTCTCTGGAAGTATTTCCCTTGTCTCCATTTTATTGTGAATGCTGGATAGTATTTAAAACAAAGATTTGAAAGTAGGTAAGTGATCTATTTGGACAATTTTCTTTTCATTGCTAGTCTAGGAGAATTGTGATGGTTAAATTAAACATTTATGGTGTGAACTCTGAAATCTTTGAGAAATGACTGCTATGTCTTAATTGATATTGTCTAAAAGGCTTATATGGCTATGCAAAATTGTTGATGAACAGTCCTACATCCAGAAACCGGATGTATCACTTAACCACAGTTAACAGTTTTTTGTTTGCTGTAAGATGGTTCACTGCCTTTTGGCAGCGTCTACCAGAGTGTCTGCAGTACTGATTTATCTTGACAATCATGGAACAAAAGGGTTTAAAAAGTGCTTCTTTGTCCAGAGAACAAAGAGACAACTTTGTAGAGACCTTTAAGTTTTGGGACTTTGAGGTTTTCATTTTAAAAGCTTTAAAGCTGAATGTGTAGTTTTGAGTAAAGATACTTCCTCAGTTTAACATATGCAGCAAGAACAAAATAGAAAGGAACAGAGAAGGAGTAGGTCCATGGCGGAAGCCAGTGCACCAGTGAGCATCTAACCTCTGGAAGGTGTTGGAGGGCACCTTAGAATGGTGTGTGACAGATTGTGATGTGTTTAATGAATGTGTACCAAAACTCAGAATTTACATTAGGAGGAAATTTGGAAAGGAATGGAATTAATACGTAATCAGTTCTGTGGGCTTCCATTATGTGTGTGTATATAATCTAATCATAGTTTAGATGTCACTAAACCATGTTTATTATTTAGGAAGGATCGATGATGATTCCTTTAAAATGAATAGTCACCTCCCAACCTATTTTTGGTATGTGTATGTGAATATCCATTTTTATCTGTTGGGTTTGTTTAAATGAAGGTGCATATAAAATATCTTCAATTTAATACAGCAGTGAGTAGATTACTGTTGTTTTAAGTTGGAGAAACTAGATTTTGTTTTAATTTGCCTCATATTTTAAGTTGAGCTGTTAGAAAAACAATATCTGAAAAAAATAAAAAAACAATATCTGAGATGTACTAAAACATATAAGTTTACTAAGAGTAATTATAATGATGGTGGTTGTGGTAGTAGCAGATAATAGGTATGTATTTTTAGTACTTACTGTGTAAGTATGTAAGCCTTTCACATGAATTATTATATACTTTTCATTATTATTTGGTGCCCATTCTTATAGTGAATACCATTTTGCAACTTAGGAACCTGGGTTTAGATGGGTTGAGTTACTCACCCAAGGGCATTTACCCAGAAAGCTGTGAGGCCCCTGCCAATTACACAGTGTTTCTGAAGCCCTTAGTTTTCAGAACATGCATTATTGCCACTGATACAGGATTTCGCAAGTCTGATTTATAGTATCTTGTATATAGGCATGGCGGGGGAGGGGGGCGGCAGGGGCAGTTATGTCTGCAAAGCACACTTTAGGAAATTTAAAAGATTTCCATGAAAGTGATAGAAACTTCCTTTAAGCTATTAAAAGACAGGAAAGGAGATCATTTTCAGATGCTCTGGAATAGTGGCTGTACTATTCTACTTGTATTACAAAAAATGAAAGAGCTTGCTGTTGTTTGCTTTTTAACCAAAGCAGAATTGAAAAAGTAATGTTATGCTTAATGATCCAAAGGGTGTGTGGGTTTGATGTATACTGACAGCGTGATGCTGTTGACATTTTTATGTTCCCTGTCTTATCATGATAGGCCTGTAGGATTTCTTCCCTTAGAGGGAAAGAACTACTTTGTTTTGTGAAATGGATGCTTTACTGTTAATACTAGTCTAGACCCATGCTTAAAGTTTTTGCTATTTCATGCCCCAAATTGTATTGGCATCTTATTTTTTTCACAAGTAATGGCCATTTCTTTTCTTTCTGGATGTAGTTTCATTCTTTTTGGTGATGTACTTTGAATGTATTTACCCTGAAATAGGTTTCTCCTGGTTCATCTGTGAGGAACTTGCTACCTAAATGTTTAAGAATTTTGTCCAGAGTCATAGACAGTAATAAGAAGAAATTGTAGTTAATTTAAAAATATTTTGGAACTTTTTAATAAATCTTGAGTTTAGTATATTTCAATTTCCATATAGAAAACTAGAATTAAAGTCTTGGTCTTCTAGTACCTGCCACAGAGCTGGAAGGAATGCTTAACCCTTGTACTCTATAGAGGTGAAAACATGTTCTGAGTGGCCCCTTAGATATCTGCTTTGTCCATCTATTGGTTCCTTGAAGTTCACTTATAGTGTTGAGCTTTCATGGTAGTCATTTTTTATTTGCAGTATTAATGAATAAGTAAATGTGGAAATTATATTTAAAGGGTAATTTTTTCCCTTTTGAAACTATTTTCATGATGCTTACATCATATTCATGGATGTTGAAAATTTAGCTGTGGATGAGAGTGAGCAAATTCTGAGGCTTAACAATTTAATTTACATGAGTGAAAGCCCTTCCTCCTGATGCTTCATTTAAAATTGAAGTGGAGAAATTAATGAATTGAATAAAGATGATGTGACATTGTTTTGTGGCTGGGGTTTCCACTTATCTGCTACCGTTGGTCCTTATAAAGGCTGAACATTCCTAAAAACTTTGCCCCTCACCTTGCTCACATTCTAGATTCTAGTAGACTCTCAGCCTCTTGTGGGTGGTATCTCCTTTTGGTCCTTGACTAGTGCCTAGAACAGTGCCTGGTTCTTAGGTTTTGGATAAATACTTGCTTGAGTAAATATCTGTCTGGCTCCTGCCATGTTGGAAGTCTTGGAAGTCTGGAAAGGTTTGGTGGCACCAGTGAAGACACAGATAAGGATGTGAGAATCCAGGGCCTCTCATTCCTGTCTTGTTCCTGAACCACTGATGTGAGGCAGAAGTACATTTTTTAGCTGTGTTCTATATTGCTATCCCAGCTCCTTTACAAATTCCCATTGAGTACTTTGCATCTTAGGAGAACAGTAAAATCATAATGCTCAGGAGTGAAAGCTGTTACATTCTGGTTAGAAAATTGTTTTGGCTTTCAGTTGATAAATGTTTGAAGCATAAAGATGGACCTAGGAGGAGTTAGGGCACAGTTGGGATAGCATTCAAATCCTTCTGAGGGCCCAAACTGCTTCCAGATGCTGAGAAAGCTCAGGGTGGTTATTGCCAGAAGTGTATTTCTTTTGGTTGACTTTTCTCTTGTCACTTCTTAGCAATTGCTTCTATTTAATATGTTGAAAGTTGTCTACAATTTTTTTGTTGCTATTTTAGTCTGTTTCTATATATAGATATATAGTATGGGTGAATTTTCATTGTTATATGTGAGGGTATTAGTGTTTCATATAATGAAAAGTTACAGGAAAGAAACAATAGCAATTTTGCTGCACTGTAAAGTTTTCATCCTTTTATTAGATTTATAATAGACCCAGATTCCTGAAGAAATATTAAAATCCTTTCAAAATGATAGCTTTATGAAATTGCCAGGAAGTCCCACAATTATGTAGTCAATCAGTCTTTGACCAAGCAGAAAAGAATATCCAATGGGAGGGATGTCTGGGTGGTTCAGTTGGTTGAGCATCTGACTCTTGATTTCAGCTCAGGTCATGATATTAGGGTTGTGAGATCAAGTCCCCCCATCAGGCTCTGTGCTCATTGTGGAGTCTGCTTGTCCCTTTCTTCTTGGCTCCTCTCCCTACTCATGCTCTCTCTCAAATAAATCTTAAAAAAAAAAAAAAAGAAAGAAAGAATATCCAATGGGAAAAGACAATCTCTTCAGCAAATGGTGTTGGGAAAACTGACTGGACAGCCACATGCAGAAGAGTGAAATTGGACCAATTTCTTACCGTACACAAAAGTAAAATCAAAATGGATTAAAGACCTAAATGTGAGACCTGAAACCATAAAAACTCTAGAAGAGAGCACAGACAGTAATATCTCTGATATCAGTTGTAGCAACTTTTTTTTTTCCTAGCTATGTCCCCTGATGCAAGGGAAATAAAACCAAAAATAAACTACTGGGACTATATCAAAATAAAACGTTTCTGCACTGCAAAGGAAGCAATCCACAATCCACAAAAGTAAAAGGCAACCTGCTGAGTGAGAGAAGATATTTGCAAATAACATATCTGACAAAAGTATCCAAAATATATAAAGAACTTCTAAAACTCAACACCCCAGGGATCCCTGGGTGGCTCAGCGGTTTAGTGCCTGCCTGATCCTGGTGTCCTGGGATCGAGTCCCACATCAGGCTCCCTGCATGGAGCCTGCTTCTCCCTCTGCCTGTGTCTCTGCCTCTCTCTCTCTCTCTCTCTCTCTCTGTCTCTCATGAATAAATAAATAAAATCTTAAAAAAATAAAAATAAAACTCAACACCCCAAGCCAATCCAATTTAAAGAATTTGCAGAAGAAATGAAGAGATTTCTCCAAAGAAGATACCCAGATGGCCAACAGACACACAAAAAGATGTTCAGCATCACTGCTCATTAGGGAAATGCAAATCAAAACCACAATGAGATATCACCTCATACCTGTCAGAATGGCTAAAATAAAAAACACAAGAAACAACAAGTGTTGCAAGGCTGTGGAGAAAAAGGCACCTTAGTGCACCGTTGGTGGGAATGCAAACTGGTTGCAACAGGCCTGGAAAACTGTGGAGTTTCCTCAAAAAGTTAAAAATAGAGCTACCATACCACCGAGCAATCACACCACTTGGTATTTACCCAAAGAATACGAAAACACTCATTCAGTGGGATGCATGTTCCCTGATGTTCATAGCAGCATTATTTACAGTGGCCAAATTACGGAAGCAGCCCACGTGTCCATGATAGATGGGTAAAGAAGGTGTGTGTGTGTGTGTGTGTGTGTGTGTGTATATATATACAGACACACAATGTATATATTGTATATATCTATATTGTATAGATGTGGTGTATGTATATACATTGTATATACATTGTGTATGTATGTGTATGTGTGTATATATATATATACACACACACACACACAATGGAATATTAATCAGCCACAAAAAAGAATGAAATCTTGCCATTTGCAACGACATGGCTGGAGTGAGAAAGTATTATGCTAAGTGAAGTAAGTCAGAAAGACAAATACCATATGATTTGACTCACATGTGGAATTTAAGAAACAAAACAAATAAAGGGAAAAGAAAGAGGCAAACCAAAAAACAGACTCTTAATTATAGAGAACACACTGATGGGTACCAGAGGGGGAGGTGAAGAAGGGGGATGGGTGAAGTAGGTGATGGAGATTAAGGAGTGCACTTGTGATGAGTACTAAGCGATTAAAAGAAAATCTTAAAAAATTCCCAAACAGTAATAATAAAATGCAAGCAAACATATTAAGCAAAACCCAAACTGTGATATTAGAAGTACTTGTTATTTTAAGAAGAACAGACTGTCACATTTTTCCTAGTTAAAATATTTTCTTACATAACCAGTTCTTGTGAAACTTAGTCTGGACATTCTGTGTTCACAGTTATCACTTCTCATATAATTTCTTCTAGCGAATTGTAAGGCATTCTATACCATTTGACTGTAAACAAGAAGGGGCCCTGGCTCTAGGGAGATCACTGCCATGTTATCAAGAAAGAAGGAGATGGCTCTTTTTGAAGACATTAACAACATTGACCTTTTCTTTGGCAAGCTGCTGATAAGATACTTGAAGGAGTAGCTTTACTTTTGGTCTTATAAATACAGTAAATAGAAACTGTCCTCTTGGCCTTCTCTTGCCCTTATATAGTGTGGGTGATACTTTTCTGTTTGTTTCTTTTAGAAGCTAGACTATCACTAAAGAAGGTAGGGATGTGTGTGTAGTGCATTGTGAGTCAGCCTCTGTGGCTGTTTGCTGTGGATTTCTGTCTTTGGCTTATTTGACTGTATTTATTCTGCTTGTGTCTTGAGGAGCAATACATTAGTAACAACTGGTTGCATGTAACAGTAGGCAGACCTTGACCAAATTGGTGATTATTTTCCTCACATAGTAAGTCAATAGTAGGTGGTTGCTGGCTGATTGTCAAGGCTGAGGGCTCTATAGATTTCTTGACCTTTCCCTCATGGTTTTAATAGGGCGCAGCCATTACTCTTTCCTTCCTTCCTTCCTTCCTTCCTTCCTTCCTTCCTTCCTTCCTTCCTTCCTTCCTCCTCCTTCTCCTTCCCTCCCTCCCTCCCTCCCTCCCTTCCCTCCTTCCCTTTCCTCCCTCCCTTCCCTCCCTCTCTTCTTCCCTCCCTCCCTCCCAGACTGAGAGAGAGGCAGAGACACAGGCAGAGGGAGAAGTGCGGGGACTCCATCCCGGATCCTGGGATCACGACCTGAGCTGAAGGTAGGCGCCCAACTGCTGAGCCACCCAGGCGTCCCCATTACACTACACCCTCCTTCTAGGCGAACAGGAAGAGGAAAGAGTAGTAAGGAGGAAGTCTGTATCAAAGGCTTTTCCAGGAGTCTTCCATCAGCTTCTGCTTGTATCCCATTTGCCACAGTTTTCATGTGGCTTCCCCTCGCCGCAGGAGGTCTGGGAAAGAGTTGCTTATGGCCCAGCCATAAGAGGGACCTTCGTGGGTATGTGGTATGATTAAAAATGCTCCACAGAGAAGGTAGATTTGGCTGTGGATGGGTTGATGGGAGGGATAGGAATTTCTGGAAGGGTGAAAAGCTTGAGTACCCAAGGTTATTTAGGATATAGAGGAAAATATTAGGGCCTATAGGAAGGATGAGTGTGGAAATAAGTTCTGCCTTAAAATAGAACTGGGAAGTCGCTGTGGTTTGGGAATAGGAAATAGGAGATATGCTGTTTCAAGGGAAAATAATCAGGTACTCTTGTGGAGCAGGGTCAGCCTGAGGCCAGAGAAGCCTGTGGAGGGCTGTCCTGCTTACTTTGAGGACAGGGGCTGTGGTCCAGGTTGGTGGCAGAGCAATTGGAGGGAGAGAGAGAGCCAAAGGGAAATGAGTGATGCCTGAGGAAAGTTAGCAGGACTCCGTGGCTTCTTAGATATGCTGACAAAGCTAAATCAAAGATCAGGTTTTCAGCTTGGAACACGAGGAGAAAATCAGAGACCAGAACCATAAAGTCTGCTGGGAGCACAGGGCAGTCCAGTTTGAGCTAAAGGCTCTGTGACCCCACTGGTCTCTGCAGTCGAGGCTGCTCTGCCTCCCTTTACCAGCCTTCATGAGTGGAGCACCCACAGCTTTTGTGTCCTCATAGTTCCTGCTTCCTTCCAATTTTGGCCTACCCGTGGGCTGCTTCTCTGTGTTCAGCAGCCTTGCCGTCCTCGGCTATGCCTCTGGCTAATTTCCATATTCTTAAGTCAGCTTCCTAAGAGAAGCTGGTTGGCCCAGTTAATTACCACTGCCCTCATTTGGGGGGAGGTTGTCTGGCTCAGCTCTTGGGAGGTCACTGACCCACCTGTCGGTTGTCTGCTCTTGGATCTGGTGCCATCCCTGTCCAGGCAGCTGTAACCTGTGGCACAGGACAGGTTTGCCCAAGATTGCCGACCTCACCAGGGCCTGGAAGAGAAGGGGTGATTGAGGGGTAGCTGAGATTATTTAGTTACCTGTATGACTAGTACACGTGCTGCAGCTTGCTTTGTGTTTTATAATCATTTCTTTATGGACAGGAGCTATTTTCTGTTTCACTCTATAAAGGATGTGGTTGGAGTTACATATTCATAAACCTTTGGCTAATACTTTTTATTTAGTATTTTGTAGCCACTTTATTGAGATCTAATCTATATACCATGTGAGTCACGTATTTAAAGTGCACAATTCAGTGGCTTTTAAAATGTTCACATATAGGTGTAACCAACCTATCAGTTTTAGAACATTTCATCACCCCCAGAAAGAAGCCCTGGACCCCACAGGCTATGGTATTTTGTGGCTGATAATGTGTAACATGCCGGCACTTTAGAAGGTGAGACCTTTCTGACCATCTTTCATCCAGTACCACTTCCTCCTCCTTTCTCCTCCTTACCTATTACCTACCACTGCCCTTATCACCTGATGTTTTATATTTTTGTATCTCTGTCTTAAAGTCTGCTTTTTGCAGAATGTAAGTTTTGCAGCCCTGTCTTTTGTCTGACTTAAAATATCTAGGATGTAGTAGGTATTTAGATATTGGCTGAATGAATTTGTTAGGCTTCCAGATACCAGTGTGGTAGTATCAGCTCCTTAGTTTCACAAGAACCCGAGGAGGTGGGCAGCCCCGATGGTCCAGCGGTTTGGCACTGCCTTCAGTCCGGGGTATGATACTGGAGTCCCAGGATCGAGTCCCACGTCAGGCTCCCTGCATGGAGTGTGTGTCTGCCTCTCTCTCGCTCTGTGTGTCTGTCTTGAAAAAATAAATAAAATCTTAAAAAAAAAAGAACCTGAGGAGGTAATTATATATAATTCCTTGTATCTGTCCAGTTGGCACACAGAAGGTTTACAGACGATGGTATGGAGAGCTGGAGAGCCTGATAAACGTGTCCAAATTCACAGGCTTTCTACTTGGTAGGCTCAGGGGTAGAATCCAGCTCACTTGAGGGTCAGGCTAGTCCTTGAGCATAAAGGGTTTGTTTGTTTAGCTTCCTGGTCCATCTTTGGCCTTCTGAGGGACTCAGTGTGTCAGAGAAACCCAGAGGTTCTTTGTTGCTGATCTCAGTCTTGGCTCATTTTGACTCCTCCCACGATCCTCTTGTTTTGCGTGACTGGCCCTCCTTCCCTACCCTAATTCATTTGTATTCTCTCTCTCACTCTTTTTTTTTTCCCCCAGGCTGGGTTCTTTTTGAGACTTTCTTATTTTCCCTAAGTTCTCCCCTGGAAGTTCCTTGTTCTGTCCCTTTCATGAAAAAGGCCTTCAGAAGGCAAACAAATAATGTAAGAAAAAGATCTATTAATTTGCTGACTTGGTTAGATGGGGGCCAGTTAATTAATTGGTGGCACAGAACTAGGTGAAGAAAGATATTCTCATTCATGACTGGTTTCCCGAGGTCCCAGTTGAAGGGGGGCTGTGTTAGTCTCTTCCTAGGGTGATAGGAGCGCCCGCCCCACTGCTGTGCAAGTGGTGGGTAGGACTCAGGGCTGGGAGTTGGGACCCTTGGATACAAACCGTGGATAGAAACAAAAGCGTGGGCATAAAGTTGAGGACCTTCTCTGAGAACCGGAAAGGAGCTGTTAGTGGGCAATGATTTTTGAGAGGCAGTTTATTTGGTAAGGTTACCCTCTTTACAGGGGCCTGGGGTTAAAATTGTTTGAAACTGGCGAAGCCTTCTCTAGGGCTTCCACCTTGCCATAGTAATTTTTTCCCCCTGGCCACAAGTACGTCTCTTGTGTGTTTTGCATTTGTGGGTAGCTTCTTTGGAACTTTTTAGTTGGGTGTGGCAACAGCATTCAATTCAAACCACATGAGTCTGTCGCAATACCTAGTGGTTCCTCACTGATTAAAAACTTGGTGTTGGGATTTGTTCCCTCTCTTCCCAGAGGAATAGCAGCACATCTTTCATGAATGGATGGGAGGCTTTTATTGGGGACCTAGCCATTACATGAGGCCTTTACATTTATCTGCTGTAAAATGTCATGGATTCTGCCACCAAATAAGAGCAAACAGTATGAACTGGAAGATCCATCCATTCATAATATTTGGGCTAGTTAATCTTGCATGGTACTGGACTCTTTAAGGTTTTGTGCTGACTGGTACCAAGCAACTTTCAAGGTGATTTTTAAGAAAGCTTTGCTAGGACAAAAGAAAAAAAGGCTAAATGGATTGAATTATGAGTGACCCTTGGCTTTAGCTGTTTTGAGCAGCAGCAGTATGTTGTGCTCTTTCTCTTGACCCTGGTTTCATGCTCACACCTAGATCAGAAACAGATTCTCCACCATCAGAAACATTTCTTTTGAAATATGGATATGATACTAATCAATATGTTGTTATCTCCTAACAGATTACAGTCTTTAACATTGGTATTTTTTCTTTCGGCATAATTGACAAAATTGTAAGATACTTTATATATATATAAAGATTTTATTATTTATTCATGAGAAACAGAGAGAGAGAGAGAGAGAGAGAGAGAGGTAGAGACACAGGCAGAGGGAGAAGCAGGCTCCATGCAGGGACCCTGACGCGGGACTCGATCTCAGGTCTCCAGGATCATGCCCTGGGCCAAAGGCGGTGCTAAACTGCTGAGCCACCCAGACTGCCCCAATTGTAAGATATTTAAAGTGTACAGTGTGATTGGATATATGTGTACATTATTCCCCCCAGCGCTGATGTTCTTTATAAGGACTAGTTGAAGCAGATACAGGATGGTAGTCTGGTAGGGACATGGGAAAGGGAAATGAGTATTGATGGGGTTAGTGAGATAGCCAAACAAATGATTTATTTTTTCATGACCAAGTGGACTGGGGTAGGGCAGATTGTTACTAATCAAAGATTAGTTGTTGCTACTTACTCTCTGCCCTGTTTGCTGGGAATTATGAATATTAACAACAAATTTTAACAATTGAGACAAGACATAAACTGTGACTGTTCATTGGGAGTAATTAAAAAATATATTTTCAGTGACGGAAACCTTTGAATATCTAGTACAAGCAAGAGTTGTCTTTCCACAAAAATGTACAGATACATATAATCTTGCTTATAATTTAGGGCTTTTAAATGCTGTGAAGTCAGTTTATAACCCCTGGAGGTATTTACAGACTCCAAGTTAACATTTAGAATAGATTGGAATAACTTTGTCAAGTACATTTAGAGGGAGTGGGGAAATACAGGTGTTCATGAGGTTTTCTGTTCAAGGTTTCAAGTGTTTGCCATTAACACTTCATGATGTGTGAGTAATTCAGCATCTGTCTAGTAAATAGTTTTTTTTTTTTAATTTTTTTTTTAAATTTTTATTTGTTTATGATAGTCACAGAGAGAGAGAGAGAGGCAGAGACACAGGCAGAGGGAGAAGCAGGCTCCATGCACCGGGAGCCCGACGTGGGATTCGATCCCGGGTCTCCAGGATCGTGCCCCGGGCCAAAGGCAGGCGCCAAACTGCTGCGCCACCCAGGGATCCCTAGTAAATAGTTTTTGAATGAAATTTACCTGAATTATTACAGGTACAACCAAAGTATTCCCATATCTTAATACTATAAGTACACTTTGGTACGGGGGTTTGTGTATATGTGTGCGTGCATTTCAGTGTGCCACTTGCATTTGCACTTCTGACAGGCTGCAGAGTACTGGATATGTGTATTGTTGTTAGGTCTTCTGAAATAAAACACAAGATAGGATTTAATCCAGCAGTCCCCAGTGTGTTTTTTTGGGGAATGCTATTTCTGATAGAAAGAAGCTCCATGAAAACGGTCTCAAAAGACAAAGTCCTTCTGTAACGCATGACATGTTCTAGCCTGTCTTGGAGATATACTATACATGTGATTATATTAAAGGAAGTCTGGCATTAAAGGAACCTGTTTAGCTTTGCTTAAACCCATTGATTCTTAGGTTTATTTAGCCAGGAATTTTCTTCTCAAAACACTCTTTAACTTCTCAAAGAGAAGTATTGTGAAATTTTTTTTTTTTTAGTATTGTGAAATATTAATTTGATTTAACTATCATCAGAGTTGGCTGTGTGAAATATAAGCAAAGCCTTAATGTGTGGGAACTGCAGAATTTGCTTTTTTAGAAAACCCACGTGGAAAGAATTATGTCAGCACTCTGAGAATTCAGTCTTCCTGGAGATTTGGGGTCAGAATTTTTTTTGTAAGCTTTAATTTATTTACTCATGAGAGACACAGAGGGAGAGACAGAGACACAGGCAGAGGGAGAAGCAGGCTCCATGCAGGGAGCCCGACGTGGGACTTGATCCCAGGACTCCAGGATCAGGACCTTAAACCAAAGGGAGATGCTCAATTGCTGAGCCACCCAAGGATCCTGGGGTCAGAATTTTGAAAGGCATTCTGCCTAGACAGTACCTTTTAAAAATGGCCGTGTTTGCTTGGGTGATTTAGCTGGTTAGGTGTTTGCCTCTTGATTTCGGCTCAGGTCATGATGTCAGGGTTGTAAGATCAAGCTCTGTGTCAGGCTCCACACTCAGTGGGGAGTCTGCTTGAGATTCTTTCTCCCTCTCCCACTTCTCCTGCTTGTGTACACATGGTCTCTCTCTCAATAAATAAGATCTTTAAACAAAAAGAATGGTCATATTTATTCTTGTAAAAAGACAGAATTTATGAAGAGATAATTGAGAATCATGCTGAAAAGAAAACAGAAAACTTTTACAGTTTTCCTCCTAACCCATGCCTTTTGCTCAACTGAAGTCCTTTCCACAGTATAAATTGCAAATTTGAAAATAATAACTGATAGGGGTAGAGAATCAGGGAATACTGTATTTGAATGATCAGGGGAACAGTTATTAAATAACAGGGCAGGTAAATTAGAGTGTTTTATGTATGAAGGAGCAAAGATAAAAGATAATAGAATCCTGAAGGATATTATGTATGAGTATACTGGGGAGTAACCACCCCCACAAGCCCCTGGCTTAAGTCTTAAGGCATGAAAATTATAGTGTATTTAATGGATTGCTCCTTCTTCATGGTTTATTGATGAACTATTTTAGGATGATTTTCAAATATTTAATTGATTTAGATCATGTATCAAACACTAAATAAACAGCTGTAATTGACTAGCCAGTATCCTAGCTGTCAAATATTCAGGAATGATAAGGATATGGCTCCTGCCCTTAAGAAGCTCATAATTTTGGTGGGTATTGCTTACTCACCAATGTATTTTTCCTCTGGGTACCATCTTTTTTTTCTCTGGGCTTTCTCTCCTTTCCTCCCCCATTATTGCTACCTACTATTGCTAGTCTAATCTCAGGCTGAATGAATCACAGAACTGAGCATGGTAGTGCTTATGTTGCTTTATCATATTGTGAAACACTTCCTGATAAGAACATATAAGTGGTTTTGAGTGCCTGAAAACATTGTAAATCTACTGCCAAATAATCCTAAAGAATCCACTATTAATGTCAGTGCAAAGATTTGTTAGTGACTTATTTGCCAATTCCTTATTCCTATCGCAGCTGTCTCCTTAGTTAAGAAAAAGTCATCGAAGTTTTGGATTTAGTGAATTTTATTTAATTTTCTCAGGAATAAGAGACTGTAGCATATTCTTATAATATTACTCATTCTAAGACTCTTCTCTGCCAAAATTTTTCTCTTCTTTTCAAAACACATATTTGCCAACTACTAAGTAGAAACAAATGATAGAAACGTAGAAATTGTGAGAGTTTGATACCACCTTTGCTATTTTTGAAAGTTTTGATTTAAATACTTAGCTACCTAAAAATTGGGGAGGAGATGAATTACAAAGTGGTGATAGCCATATCTGTTTCTTCAGGTAGCACCAATCTGTTTCACTCATGAGGTGTTTTACCATGTATAGTAGAGTAGTTCTGGTCTTTAGGGAATATTTACTCAGTAAATATTCTTGAGGAAGGAGGGAAAAATGAAAGTTATCCATTCTGGCCATAATTTTAAACTTAAGATAAACCTCTAATTAGAAATAAGTGTAAATTTCATAGGCATTTAGGTTATACGTCCCTGTTCTGTATTATTTTCTTCATAATATGGACATTAAAAATAATGCATCAAAACTTTATTTCAAATAGGCGTCACAGTGCTTTTCTTTATGTACATCGCAAATTGTTTATCAGCCAACATTCTGCTACCTTGGAATTTCCATATATTAAGAGGTTCTTTCTATAGTGATGATTAGTACTTGTAATGATTACCCTGAGGATCCACAAAATTCTCTTGAGTCATCAAAAATTATATTCAGTATAACTTTAATATCATATACTTATTGTCTTCTAATTGTTTGAAAATTGAGAATCTATTTGTGATTCCCCCCCCTGCCCTGGTTGAATGTCCCATTTTATGATCATTTCACATAAGAAACTGTAGTATACTATCATGGAACCTGTTTTCTTTGCTACCCTTGTTTGAAAACCAGTGGCTGGAATTAAGAAATGTGTTGTGGAATTTTAGAGAAGAGCTTGAAGTGACTTCTACTTTCCCAAACTATGGAATATGGAATATAGCTTTGGGGTAAGAATAAATAAAAAGAGGGGTATTGAAGAGTCATCCTACCATTTATGCACGTTTTCCAGATAACAACAAAAGGGCCCAGGAAAGCAGGGGCAAAAGAGTGTTATGAACCCATACCCTTTGATCACAGAGAGGTAGGGTGCATTCATAGACCAGCTAGCTGCTCCTTCTTATCCTTGTTACCACTTCCTTGGTCCAGTCATTAGCAGGTATCACCTGTGTTACTTCATCAGTCATATAATTGGGGCATTTACCTCAATTCTGAACGTAACTCCTATCCACTGAATCGCTGATGTAGTAGTGTTTGTCTGTTATGGCACTTAGGAATTAACAGTCCTCATCATATTATATTACGGCTGTATCTGTGGATCCTGTATTCCAGTTAATAGTCACTTGGTGTAACTAAAGAGTAGTCAGTATGTATTGAGCACTTACTTTGTGCCAGTCTACGTATTCAACTTGTAGAAGGTAGTTTGTTTTGGCCTAGATTCAACATCTAACTATGCTACATGCTAACTGTGTGCCCTCAATCAAGTTAGCCTCTCTAGGCTTCAGTGTCTTTTTCTGCTATAGCAGTTATATTGATTTGCTAGGGTTGCTGCAGCAAAATATCATGGATTGGGTGGCTGAGACAACATAAGTTTATTTTCTCACCAGTCTGGAGGTAAGAAGTCTGAGATCAAGGTATCTGCATGTTTTCCTCTGATGCTGCCTTCTCCCTGTGTCTTCATGTGGTCCTCTTTTGTGAATGTCTGTCTGTCCTAATCTTCTAAGGACACCAGTCAAATTGGATTAGGGCCCACCCTAGGGACCTCATTTTAACCCAGTTACTTTTTAAAAGACCTTATCTCCAACCAAATACACATTCTGAAATACTGGGAAATAAGACATCAATGTACGAATTTTGGGGGACACGATTCAGCCTGTAATAGCAGTGAACATAATATGTGCTCAAATATTGTCATATTTCATATTGAAATGAAATAATATATACAAAGGCCTGGCATGAGCACGAGCTTAGTGCATGCTCAGTGTTAATTAACCTACTCTGTGCTAGAGGTGGGATAGAATCTTGTTTTATGTTCCTGCCAAGTGTGAAAGTAAACATTGGCGGAACTGTGCTTTGAACATCTGGGTGTCTCTTTTTGTAGGCTTCTTATCTTCTTTACCCCCCATTCATGCAACCAAGTGAGTGATTTGTGTTCTCCTCTGGGAAGTTCTCTCTGCTTCTACTCCCTGTCCATCAGGGCATCATCTCTGCTTTTAAAGTCAGTAGGACTTTTCCTTCCAGTTGGCAGGAATGTCAGGCTACTCTTGAGAACAGCAGTGCACTTTTGGCTTCCTTTCTCCCTTGATTCTTTCAGTGTTTCCACCCAGCAATACTGTGTTTCTGCCATTTGACACTAAAAATGTCATGGTTTATGTTAATTTAGACCTGCTCTTCCTCATCCTATCCCCTTCCCTTAGCAGTACCCCCTCCCCGCCGCAACCACATTTCAACACACAGACCAGAGGTTTAAGGTGGGGTGGGATAGGTAAATGAGGAAGCAGTGTGGAAGGAAGATGAGCACAGGCTTGGAATGACTTACTGTTTTTGTTCAGATTGGTACCATGTGGCCTGTGCCTCATGGTCAATGAGCGGTAATTCCTCTGAGAACGTTCTCTTGAAGGATCATGTTTGACAAGCATTAGCCAGCGTTTATCATCCAGAGAATTCCAAATAAACAGGAGTTTAAAATCCTAGGGTGTAATTGATCACAAAATCATTTCGCTTGTTAATTTGCAGGAGAAACTCACTTGTTAGGTGTTATTTAAAAATCTTTTACAGGCCTTGTCATTATGAACTATGGAGAAGTTTCCTCACAGCATTCTCTCAAGTTGAGAAGGTTTACTCAGTGTCATTTTCCAACTGGAGCTTGGTTTCCTGAAAGCTATTCTTGGTGTGGTGGATGAGTGCAGCTGTTCATATCTTAATATTTCAGTTTGAGTCACTGGGTGGGCGGAACTGATTAGAATTCCAAATGCAGTCCATACAGGCGGTTAGGTGCAACTCTTTTGGAATTTACTAGGAGAGGTTTTGACAGAAGTCCTACATTCTGGAGTTAAGTGGTAAAAAGAACACTTTAAGTACAAAGTATCTGAATAAATGTCTTCTACATTTCGTTTTAGTTTTCTTTTTTTGGTTGGTGGAAGGGACATTTTTCTTCATATTAAGAAACAGTTAAAATACGTTGTCAACACAAGATTGTTGAAATATTAAAAATATTAATTTTTTAATTAATAACTTTGAAATATTAAAAATAATGTGCTTCCCTTCCGAAGAGATGCTTATTTACTGTGGGTTAGCATGACCTTATTTTCATGGGTGTTCATTTATGTGTTCAAGACATCATTTTTTTCATTTAAACACTTTATGAATCTTTATCATAATTCCACTCAGTTTACCATAAGTTTGAATTTTGCTGTATCCCATACACCACTTGGGAAGAGAAATTACATTTATTGAATGGAAAGTGACTTTTGGGCTGGCTAATATAAACATCCCTTGGAATGTAACAAAGAGAGGCAGTGGAAAGCTTCATATTTTAGGATTCCAGCTGCCCAGTGACAGCTTGGGAAGTAGTGTTGATGGTTTAGAGTTTGTGTTAGGAATCAGCCCCAGTCCATATGTAGGCTTGAATGTTACATTCTGAGTTATGACATAAACTGACATTGTAATGTTTTCTAGGATATGATTTTCAGTGTTGTCATGATGTCATAAGTAAGGCTTGAAAAACAATGATTCATGGGTGAAGCTTAAAAGAGTGTATTAAAAATCATGTGCTCTATGTAAAACAAGCCATAAATCAAAGTGGAACGACAGGGAATCCCTACGGGGTAGAGAGGGAAAGAGGGTTCTTGGTTCTCCACCTCAGGTCTTCAGAATGTGAATCAACACAAGTAAGAAAGTGGACAGCTTTGAAGCGTAGGCACCTTTAAAGGGCCCTGGAGCCCATTTAAAGGGTTATTTCCTTTTTTTTAGCCATTGAGTCCTTGATCTATTCCAGAGTATAGCCTGAAATGTTTATTGAAGCTGCCTGTGAAGCAGAATATCAGGTGAGGTGCAGAGACATGAGAACCTGACTGCCTGGGTGGTGTACACCTCCTCCTGCCATTCAGGTTGTGTGATCTCGGGCGAGTTACATACCTCTCTGAGCCCGTTTCCTCGACTGTAGTATTCATAGGGTTGTTGTGAGAATGAAATGCATTACCATGTGTAAGGCCTTTAGGCTAGTGCCTGGCACCGAGCCAGCCATGTCTAAGCGTTGACTGCTGTGGTTAGCTTAGCGCATATTTAAAGCCTGTACATGACCCTGAGCACACCAGGTTGATACCTAGCGGCATTATTGTCACTTCCTGACCTAATTTGTCCTAAGTTCTCCAGCTAACCTCTACAATACCCAAGCTAGATAAGTACCAACTCTCATTCTTAGTGGAGTGTTCATGAAAGAATTTGTTTCTGCAGGTATTTGATGTTGCTTGACAGGTTTGGTTTGTGTGTAGGAGTGTAGGTGGTGCACATGATCTGGACTTGTGTCTGTAGGGTTTAAAGAATATCTTTAGGTGAGAGTTAGAAGGGCAGTTTTGAGATCAGAGTTTTCCTTATCTTTTTCTCTCGTTAGTGTTCTCCATTCTGTGACATATTTCATTTTTTTAAAGCCTTAAATCCTCTTTATTTCACGTGACTTTATTTTGTGGAACGGTGACCGCCCAGGAGTTCAAGAGTGTGTTGCTCGTATGTGTTGTGGGAGATTGTATAACATTGACATAATGCTTTTACTCAGGCGCCTGTGTGTGTTTTATTTTTTTTTCCTTGGGCTTGAAGAGGCAGAGATAAGATAAACATTTTGGTGTTTACTGAGTGCTGTGGGACTCAGAGTTGATGTAAGCAGCATTTGCTCTTTGTCTTCTCCATGCTAATACTTTGCTGGAGCTCTTTCCCTCTTGATGGTCCTTACCTGCTCTCCACATCCTCACCTGTGGAGTCTAGGTGTAAAGCTTGCATCCCACCTGCTGGCCAGTCTGGAGCCCTATAGAAATAAAGGGGGCTTTAGGTGGGCTCATGCTGTTTGCTGCTTCACCTTTGTCTCAGGTGGATGGAGGAGGCCTCTCTGCAAGGGCTGAGCTGTGGAGATAGGAGGCTGCTGGAGGAAGGCAGTGCCTGTTGTCCCAGGGGCTGGCCAGAAGGCCAAGTGATGGTGAAGGGTTTTTCTCCGAGTTGCATCAGGGTCCTGGTCTAAACCTCGTTCTCACATGCAGTTGTGGCCAACTGGTATATTGTAATAAGGCCTGGTCAGACAGAAATTGGTGATTATTGCTAGTACCCTTGGCTTTTGTCTTTTTTGGGTTTACTCAGAAGGCAGTGGGGATATGGAAAGAGCACAGACTTTGCAGTCAGGCTGGCCTGGGTTTGAGTTCTGCTCTATTGCTCACTGTGTTATTACAAATAAATAGCTCACACTGAACTTCAGTTTCCTCCTCTGGAGCATGGAGGTTCTCCTTCTTGCTTAGGGATATGGAGTAAAAAAAAAAAAAACAAAGTGCAGCCCACCAGGATAATGGCAGACAATGATGGTATTTGTTAACGTTGGTTGAGTGCTTGCTGTGCACCAGGTATTGTCCTAAGATGTGACAAATAATAAGTCCCTCAATCCTCACCATGGCAGGGTCTCCATTTTGTGTGCTAGGAAACTGAGGCACAGAAAGGCTAAGTATGTTGAACATGTGGTATTGAAATTTAGATTTGAATCTGGGAACTCAAAAGTTTGTTTCCACAGTTAATCCCGATGTATGACTTCCTGATAATTTCTAAGATTTGATATTACAAAATATAGTTCCTCCTAAATTTGTAGTCTCTGCATAGCAGTTTGTTGGCTGGTACTTATACTTTCTGTAGACCTACCAGTGGGCAACAGATACAACCTACTAAATGAGAAAATTATCGTTTTGCAGATGTTATGAAGTTAGAGTGGTTGTTCTGGTTCAGTGTGAAGCATATTTCTCCCCTCAGACACCACCTGTGGTACCAGCACAGACAGCAAGCAGGCTAGGTGGGTGTTATTGTTCTAGAACTTTTGATACATTTGTGAAAAGGAAGTCTCCCATCCCTAATTGCTTCCTTGTGCGTTGTTGCTTATGCCAGGTTGATGGGGAGTTATGCTGCTATTGAGGTAAGGTTTGATAGGGAGCAGCTGCCCTGGTCATTGGGTAGCAACAAAAGCTCATGCATTGGGACTTGGAGTGGAGCATAGACTGTCCCCTTAGCTGCTGTGAGGCTCAGATGACATAATGTGGCTCATTCTGATCCTGTTAGAGTTTTGGGGACTTTTGCCAGGGTATGATGAAAGCTTTAGGATAGGTCCTCTGCTATGGGAGAGCACGTCTGCTGTCTTCCCTAGTGGCCTGCAGTCACATGGAGGCTTTGGGGGTAGATGTTTGGCTATATTCGTCACTGACTAGTCCAGAAAAACTCTGGCTGGGCTTGACCTGGCAGTGGAAAGTATTGTGATGTGCTGGTAGCTGTCACGATCAGTTTTCTTCATTTGCACTTGAGTATATATTAATGTTAAGCTGTTTTAAGATGGATGTGCCAGATTGGAGTTTCCACTGCATATCTGTGGTCTGTTTACCATTAAGAGATTTGGTCTTCTTGCTTTGCCAACTGAATGATGGTCTGTGTGGCCGGATAGAATTGTCTGCTTAGGGTGTGTTTTTCGAACTTGGCCTCCTGTTGAACCTAAGTCTTGAAGATATAACCATTCTGTTAGGCAGATCTGTGAATCACACTGGGCTTCAAGGGTGATTCACGTGTGTGTCATTTCTGACTGTGTCTTTAGTATACCTCTGGTGGGGACACAATGTGTCTCTAAATAGTAACATGCAACACCGGAGTTTACCTTGCTTTTTATTACCTTGGGTAACACCCTTGAGATTATACATCTGGGCTCTGATTGTACTGTAAATGTTGTGTTTTTAATGATTTAAGTTTCTAAAAACTAGATTCTGTGTCCTATACATGGGGAGACATCTTGAGCAATTGGAGCCTTAAAACTAGAAAGGAGTTTGTAGGTCCCACCAGTGTGTGGTCACCTTTCATTATAACCTATGTGTGGCACTAAACTACATAGAGTAGGAATCAAAATAAGCCCTGCTTCCTGTTCTTAAGTTGCTTGCTGCTTAGGTGGAGATATAAGCGAGATTTAACGCTACATAGGTTTGCAAAAGGGAAGATCCTGTTAGAAATGTCTGTTCAGGGACACCTGGGTGGCTCAGTGGTTGAGCGGCTGCCTTTGGCTCAGGTCGTGACCCTGGGGTCCTGGGATCAAGTCCCACATAGGGTTCCCTGCATGGAGCCTGCTTCCTCCTCTGCCTGTGTCTGCCTCTCTCTGTGTCCCTCGTGAATAAATTAATAAAATCTTAAAAAAAAAAAAGAAAAAGAAATGTCTGTTCATATTGGCACCGAGGAGAACAAAATGATTTGAAATTGATGGATCCCTATTCTCTGGGTCTGGTTTAGATGTGATTTTTTTTTTTTTTTTTTTTTTTTGGTGAATTTCTTAATTAGAGATAGAGAAAAGTTGGTGTTGTCTGTCATATGGCAGATATTACCATTCTTTTTTTTTTTTAAGCTTTTATTTATTCATGAGAGATATACAGAGAGAGGCAGAGACACAGGCAGAGGAAGAAGAGGCGCCATGCAGGGAGCCCCGATGTGGGACTTGATCCCAGGACCCCAGGATCATGCTCTGAGCCAAAGGCAGATGCTCAACTGCTGAGCCACCCAGGCATCCCAGATATTACCATTATTTTTTTTAAGATTTTATTTATTTATTTATACATGAGGGAGAGAGAGAGAGGCAGAGACAGAGGCAGAGGGAGAAGCAGGCTCCATGCAGGGAGCCTGACTGGGACTAAATCCCAGGTCTCCAGGACCACGCCCTGGGCAGAAGATGGCGCTAAACCACTGAGCCACTGGGGCTGCCCAGATATTACCATTCTTGACAGGAGGTGGGTCCTTTTGTCTCTCGTGTCATCCACTATAGTGTAACTGTGGAATTCTGGAAAAACGTGAGATACACATTGTGTTTTAACCTGGGGCGTAGCACACTGCGGCCTGCCCTGCCCTGAGCAGCTCTCTCAGACATGTTGGAGACCTGCCTGCAGGTAAGATGGTGCTCAGAAAGTCATGCTTCCTGGGGTTTGTTTTGTCTATGGGACTTTGAGAGCCTTTTCCTTCTATTTCCTTTTGGGTTAAAACCCTAGAGCAGGAAAGAGACATTTATGGCAAGTGTGCTATGGCACTGTCCCCACTCTCCCAAGGAAACTGCTCAGAAGGGATATTGCTAATTGAAGTGCCCTTTTTTGGAACACCTGGTTGGCTCAGTTGGTTAAGCATCTTCCTTCAGCTCCCGTCATGATCCTGGGGTCCTGGGATCCTGGGATCAAGCCCTGAGTCGGGCTCCCTGCTCAGTGGGGGGTTGGTTTCTTCCTCTCCCTTTGCCCCATCTCAAGCTTGTGCTCCCACTCTTGCACTCTATCTCAAACAAACAAATAAATAAATAAAATCTTTTTAAAACATGAGATTTTCTTTTCCTACCTGGGTAAAGCTGTAGAATCTTTCTTCACCACATGGTTCCTGGCTGTCACTACTGTTTGCTCAAAGTTGGCACAGTTTATAAAGCTTGTAATTCCTGCCCAAAAACCCTGAGGTATTGTCATCATTCTCTGTTGCATTTTAATAGGAATTCAGTGAGTGGTAGAGACAGTAAGTTCTGTTGGCCTTCAAAAGGCAAGAACGCACTAGAGTAGTGATCTGTAAAGATTTTAGGGTAGAAGAAGGACTGGATCTGTGCTTTGAAGGGTGGCCAGGATTTAGATGGATGGAAGCTATCCTGTGAATAAGGGGCAGGAGGGGAGAGTACAAACATACCCTGGGGCTGGTGGCTTTGGAGGTTTCAGCGGGGCAATGGTTCTCAATTTTACTTTATCAGTCACCTGTTGGGCCCCATCCCTGAGTTCCTGGTTTAGTTGGTCTGCCATAGGTCCCTATAATTTGCATTTCTAACAAGTTCCCTGGGGATGTTGATGCTCCTGGGCTGCCCTTGAGAACACTGGCTGTAGGGGAATGGGTACAGTGCTGCTGATGGAGGTCTAGGAAAGTGGAGGTGATAGCTAGGGCACCCCTGTGTGCTCTTTTCTGAGGTGGTGCAGATCAACAGTCCTGCTAGGCCTGTAGCGCCAGCCTGAGGAGCTGGCGCTTTATCGTGTCTGCCGAGAAGCCATGGGGGAATTTTATCAGGATAGTATTATTGGCATCTTCCTTCACAGTTGATTGGGTAGCAGAGAGAGAAGTGGCCAGAGATGCTGAGACAAGTGTGAGGGTAGTGCAGTGTCCAGGGGATGGATTATTTTAGGAGTGGATTTTAGAGAAAGATCTGGAAGGAAAGAGGAAGAATACAAAAGTGACCCAACATTTCCTTCAGCTTGGGAGCCTGGGGAGTAGTGGTCACATTGTCATAAAGGGGAAATCAGAGCGGTGGCTGCTTTGGGGAAACTTCTCAGTTATTCTTAAACAGAGTTTAAATTGTTTATCTCTTCTTCCAAGAATATTATTGTCTGTCCTGTTTTCACTTTTTTTTTTTTTTACAGATTTTATTTATTTTTTAATGAGAGACACACAGAGAGAGAGGCAGGCAGAGACACAGGCAGAGGGAGAAGCAGGCTCCATGCAGGGAGCCTGATGTGGGACTCGATCCCGGGACTCCAGGATCACACCCTGGGCTGAAGGCAGGTGCTAAACCACTGAGCCACCCAGGGATCCCCTCTATCCTGTTTTCAAAGTGAAGAGTCTATGTAATTTTCCATGCCTCCCCATTGTAATTTTTTCTTTAATGTCTAAGCTTTTTGTGAGTCTAAACACGTGGTCACCCGTCTCTCAAAATTTCTTCTTATCCTCAAGTTTAAATGAAAAAATCTTATTTGAAATTCTCTTAGCCATCTCACTGTAATTTTCTCTAGACTCTTCCATCCTTATGGTCCTAAGTGAAATGGCATCGTTATCAGTCACTTGTGTTTTTTAGCAATATAACATTAATAATATTGGGTTGTGGTATATCTCTAATTTTTCTGTTACTTTTTTTTTTTTAATTTTTTACTTATTTATGATAGTCACAGAGAGAGAGAGAGAGGCAGAGACATAGGCAGAGGGAGAAGCAGGCTCCATGCAACGGAGCCTGATGTGGGATTCAGTCCCGGGTCTCCAGGATCGCGCCCTGGGCCAAAGGCAGGCGCCAAACCGCTGCGCCACCCAGGGATCCCTCTGTTACTTTTTATAGTCATTTGGTCATTATGAATACCCACAAATTGGTTTCTATTTCATTTCCCTCCCCCTCAATTTTTAAAGAAATACATTCTCATTATAGGAAATTTGGAAAAGGACCACCTGGCTAGCTCATTTGGTAGAACACATGACTCTTGATTTTGGGGTTGTGAGTTTGAGCCCCACATTGGGTGTAGAGATTACTTAAAAGTAAAAAATGAAGAATATAAGAAGTAGGACTCAGCTGTGAACTACTCACAAATTAGGTCCTTAACATTGCCATTTATTTTTTTTATTTTTACTTAGTTTTTCTTTTTTTTTTTAAGATTTTATTTGTTTATTCATGAGAGACACAGAGAGATAGGCAGAGACATAGGCAGAGGGAGAAGCAGGTTCCCTGTGGGGAGCCTGATGTGTGACTCCATCCCAGGACCCTGGGATCACACCCTGAGCCGAAGGCAGATGCACAACCACTGAGCAGTTGCCCCAACACTGTCATTTATTTCACTCCGTCTTTGCATGACTGCATGTGTATTAAGCAGTAGAGTTGGGCCTATCTGGGTCAGAGCTGAGGCTCAGTATGCCACTGTGTGGAGCTGAATGACAGATTTTCTCCTATCTCCCCTCTGCTTTAGTATTTGGTACCCCCCCCCCCAACCCCCGCCCCGGCCCGCCACATATTTTGGAAGTCAGATTACTGGGAGTGACAGCAGCTCCCCTGAGAATGAAACAAAATGCCAACATCGATGAAGGAGTCCGGCAAGCAGAGTCTGAGGTGAAGAGGGCAATGCTTGTATCTCTGATGAGATGATATTGTGCTCATCTCAGTTTCTTTTGGATCTGTTCTCCTGAGGCTTTGGGGGCCTTGGGAAGGAGACTGGGAACAACAGACTGAATTAACTATGTCACAGCAGGGACCACACAGCTCTGTTGTGGGATTTCCCTCGCCTCATCCTCAGAGAGGGACTGGAGAAGGGGAGTTCCTTGCTTATCATGCAGAGAGAGAAGGAAACGTTTGAGGTCAGTGATGGGTCAGCCTCATCCTGTGGGTGACCCAAGCAGGACAGTGACCACAGAGTGGGGGCAGTGCAGGTGACAACGAATGCAGGTAGTGACAGAATGTAAGGAACAGCCGGGCGAGGAGATGCCTCAGGGTGTGTGGCTAGAGTGTAATCCTCTGAGCTGGTGTCGGTCCAGTGACCATGGAATGGGCTAAGGGAAAAAGTACCTGGAGCCTAGAAAGGCAGAGGCACAGAGAGCCACCCGACTTTTGTGTGGGGGTTCGGCCCTTTCTCCTCCACCTCTCACCTTTGGGAACTCCAGAGAGAGGAAGAACGAAGAGAATGGGCTCAAGTCTGGACCTTGGCAGCTGGAGCCACTGATCCTGCAGACTTAGGAAGTGACTGTTAGTGACCTTACCTGGGACCTGGAAACCATGGGGGTGTAGGTGTGGTGCCATTTGGCTTGTTTACCAAACTGGATACTTGTTAATATTTGCATTGGGCCCGGACCTGGCAAACCTGGAGGTAGGGTCACCCTAGATAATGGAGATATGCAAGTTATATATATACATATTAAAAAATAAAATCTGGGAACTGCTTTTTATATCTTAAGTAGCTCCAGCCAAGGCTCTAAACTTTAGCATATTTTGACATTTTTATTCCTTAAAAAAAAAAAAAAGATAACAGTCCCTTTAGTATTAGGAATATGTTGGTATACTAAATATTGTACTGAAAATATTGCTAATGCATAGTTGTGTTTCATCTCATAAATGCACCACAATTTCATTAATTGCATAATGTTCCTAACGTAGGTTCCTTTCCAGCTATTTACTGACACAAATGATAGCAAAATAAACAAATCTCTGTGTATGTCTCAGTACTTTCATGAAAGTCAAATTCTTAGAAATAGCTGGACCAGACTGTATAGTTCCTAATATGTATTACCAAATTGTAGGCATTTGTTTTATTTAAAAAAAATTTTTTTTAAAGATTTCATTTATTTATTCATGAGTAAGAGACAGAGAGAGGCAGAGACACAGGCAGAGGGAGAAGCAGGCTCCATGCAGGGAGCCCAACGTGGGACTCCATCCCCGGTCTCCAGGATCACGCCCTGGGCTGCAGGCAGCGCTAAACTACTGCGCCACTGGGGCTGCCCTAGGCATTTGTTTTAAATCTGAATTTCTACATTGAAAAACTCTGATAATCGAGTTGGTCTGTTTTGGAAGCACTGTGAAATAAATGATTTTTTTTAAAGGCATTAAGTAGTTTTTACCACTATTTCTCTTCTGGCCTTGGACGACAAAATGCAATACAGTGAAGTAACACTTGAATAGAGAAACTACGTTTACTGCTAATGCAGTATGTTTCATGTTGCTGTAGAGGGAATGTCTTGTAGAGACTGGGTTTACTGAATTTAACTGTGGTGGGTGTGTGGGGTGTGGGCATAGAAATATTTGACCATGGGGATCCCTGGGTGGCGCAGCGGTTTGGCGCCTGCCTTTGGCCCAGGGCGCGATCCTGGAGACCCGGGATCGAGTCCCGCATCGGGCTCCCGGTGCATGGAGCCTGCTTCTCTCTCTGCCTGTGTCTCTGCCTCTCTCTCTCTCTCTCTCTGTGTGACTATCATAAATAAATAAAAAAAAACATTAAAAAAATATTTGACCATGAAAATCCTTAATGTATGTATGTATTTATTTATTTATTTATTTATTTATTTTTAAAAAGATTTTATTTGTTTATTCATGAGAGACACAGAGAGAGAGGCAGAGACACAGGCAGAGGGAGAAGCGGGCTCCCCTCGGGGAGTCCTGTCCCAGGACCCCAGGATCATGCCCTGAGCCAAAGGCAGATGCTCAACCACTGAGCCACCTATATGTCCCCTTAATGTTTTTATTGATAGTTCACATTGTATGGTTGAAAGATCAAATATTGGACATGTTTAGCTATTTGTAGTTTTCATGAGGAGCATGATTATGTTTGCGATGACAGTTGTGGGACATAATGCAGTGCCCATGGCATTTTTCACGTGGCTCATGCATTTTATCACCAGCATGAAACTAGCACATTTTCAGGAGTGGGTTCTTCTAGTGTGAGTCAGCTCTGCAGCTGACCAGTCAGCTACTAGTTATAGAATGCTACTTTGTTGAATGGTCGTCAGCAAAAAAGAAAAAGAAAATAGTCTTCCTTACCTCAGCAAGAATTAGAGCTGAGAAATCAGCTTTGAGAGAACTGCATGTGTACATCAGTGGGTCAAATGAAGTGAAGGTGTTTTGTTGTAAAGCCCGGGTGGTAATTGGCTCAGTCACTGCCAGTGTCTGAGATGCTGATTACTGGTTATGTTACAACTTGCTCAGAGGGGCCAGACCAGTTTGCAAACAGGAAAGAAGAAACTTCTGGAAAGTTAACATATAAGGACTTCCTGGTCAGAGAGCATTTCTCAATTGTTTCCAGTTCAACTTGTCTTTAAAGATTCAGAAGGCCTGGGAAGGATTTCCTGATATTTTAAATATGAGACTACAGTCAATGCTGAAGTATATGAGTGATTGATTATGTTCTAACAGGAGAATAAAAATGTTATTATGACTGCTCAGATAATAACACCTAAACTAAAAGGCAAGAGTAATTTTGGATATTGACTTGTTTGTTTATGCTTCAGACTTAACGATTGAGGCATGAGAGTTTATGCATTTGGGAGTATCATGAAACCTCACAATAAAATCACAGTGCTGGAGTTCTGCTTTCTGAGATTTCCCAGTTTTCTAATGATGGCTTGTGGTGTTTCGTATCTTTTCCTGTGTCTGTAATGCAGTGCCCTATTTTGCTTTTCTGCATTTTCTGGCCCCAGGTTTAATATTCATTGAGTCAGGTTCTCAGTTGTTTTTGAAAGATGACTTGACAGTGCTAGGCATAAGTGGAAACGGTTACGACCTTCACACTAATAACCTGTAAGTTTTAGAATGTGGGTATTGCAGAGATAGGGCTTTTGATATCTTAAGCACCTCCTTGAATTCCTTGGACGTCCCTGAAATCGATGTATGTGCGTGATATCCAGGACACACATAACATGCCGTTTATGCTTTAGAAAAAGTCACCCAGGAAGTCTCCCTTCCTCCTGCCACATTGTCGTATCGAAGCTCTTTATTGTTAAAATGCAATACTGAATCTGTTGAAGATAGTTACTAGGAGTGTTTTCCCTCTGTCATCGTTAGCCATGACTCTGGCCAGTTCTTGTGGATTTTCAGCATTTCATTTAAGGAAGGTTATCCTCTATGAGATTTTATTATTATAGTGGGTTTAAAAATAACTATAAAGGCTTGGCTCATAGATGACTCTTAAATGACACTCATTTTCTTAATCCTTTAGGTATGCAGACCACTCCCTCTTTTCATAATTTATCACTGAGTACATGTTACTTATATCCCAAGTTAGTAATGAAAGACTGAACCCATGAATGCCTTTTACAGGATAAACTTGTTTCTGTTTTTAGGAAAATTCAGATTGGTGTGTTCCTGTTTATGGACAAGAATTTTTCTGAGGTGGATCATTTATAAGCTCTTGGTTTCTTAGCTTTCCATGGGCAAGGTTGCTTTTTTGGCTAAAGATAGATGGAGATCCTAGGCTAAGGAGCTGTGAATGTTTTAAATGGAACCTGCAAGTCGGTTGCTCAGTGGAGCTGCTCTGCGACAAGGCAGCTGAAGAGCCTGCAAGCCTCTCTTAAGCAGCTGCATCATATCAAATAACTGATTTGCATTAACATTACAAGTCGTGTCACTGAATGTATTTGTTTTGTGGATCTGGCAATACCAGCATTCTAGTTGTGTGACCCCCTGAGTAATTCCCTGGGAATGGGGAGTGTATGACCATATAGAGGGATCTATTGTAATGAAGCCCAGTTCCTACCAATGTCAGGGAAAAGTAGTGACTTAAAATGTGTAGGAAGTACTTTCTTCTTCTTTCCCATTCATTCATTCCCTTAACCTAGATACTTTCCTATCTGTAGGAGCAAAAGAGGCAAAAAAAAAAAAAAAAAAAATCCATACAACATTTGATTTGCAGTGTGCAAGGAGAAAAGTTGTCATATGTCAAAGGATAACTGAGGATAAAATGGCAACTTAAAGTAATTATCGGTAGATAGAATGCAGGTCATGTATACTGAATGGCACAACTTGGTTTTTGTGTTTGATTTAATTTATTCGACAATAACAATTGCTATCTTGGACACATAAGACCTGTTAGTTATTTGGGGATATGGATGGAGGAAGAGTGGGTACAAACAGGAATCTGTGTTCAGTCTCCATTTCCTTATTTTCCACTCTTTCATGACTCAAATCATTGTCTTTTCTGTCTAGTGACAGCTGTTCTCACCAGGTTCACACTTCTATTCCCTTTCTATTCATTGTAGTGGATGCATTTTTTTTTTTTAATGTCCTAACTCCTTGGCAGCGTGTGACCATTGTAAGTCACTCCTTTGTTCTTGAAGCACTACCTTCCCCATCCTGAAGGGGCCTGCAATGCTCAGTTCTTAGGCTGAAGAAAGTTGGTCTCTTCTTCACTACTTTTATCTCCTCAGCAAATAACTAAGATGGAGGCTAGAAGATCTGGGTTGTAACACATGTAAGGTGCTGTGGGCCTCTAGAAGACAGGAGGGACACTGGGCGGTTGGGTGTGATTTCCTGGTAGACAGTGGTACCGAATTTTTTCTTTTGTTAAGTGGCATTTGAGATGCACTTGGCACAGTGGGGGCTCAGCGTTCGAATGAGTAAAGGCAGGTTTTAAGCAGAATTGAGGGGGGATGAATAGGTTTATTTATTTATTTTTATTATTATTACTATTTTTTTGGATGAATAGGTTTAATTTAGAAATCAGTACAGGCAAAACGTCAGCAGAGGGGGAAGGTGGAGCTCATGAAGGTAAAAATGAATCACTCTCTTGGCTGCAGTGGATTGATGGCAGGAGGTGGGGCAGGAGGACACCAAGCGTGTGTTCTTGCCAGACTCTGGAAGTCTGCGAATATCAGCCAAGGAATTTGGGGTTGTGTTTGTTAGGCAGTGAGTGGACTGAAAGGATTCTGAGCAGAAGCTTTTGGCATTGGGAAGACTGATTTCAGCAGCAGTTTGTCAGATGGGATTAGACTGAGAAACATTTCATTCTGGTCTCACTTCTGGACTCCTTGCAGCCATTTCACCCCCCCCCCCCCCGCTGGAGGGGCCAGTTACTAGCCTTCATGCTGCAATGGCTCATTCCTTGTGACCATTGCCCTAAAGTCCTTTGGTCACTTTACTTGAGCCACTTGGTCCCATGACCAGTGACCACTGAATTCCTATCAATTTGTGTGCACAGTGTATCAAGTAACAGCCGTAACTTTGGTCTC
Source organism: Canis lupus familiaris (assembly GCF_011100685.1). Classification (NCBI taxonomy): domain Eukaryota; kingdom Metazoa; phylum Chordata; class Mammalia; order Carnivora; family Canidae; genus Canis; species Canis lupus. The sequence continues at coordinate 46,464,466 of NC_049236.1, forward strand.
CTGATACGGTAACCTTAGCAGAAGTCATGGTACACGTGGACGCACAGCAGCAGTGTGGTCGGAGTTCATGTGAAGCACCAGGTCTGTAGGGGTGAGAAGGCTTGAAATTTAGAACATGAGTGAGGAGGGCATGGAGGGTGTGAAGTGAGTGCCTTGGATAAGTTCAGGAGTAAGGGCTTAGGGCAAAATCAGGGCTTAACTATTTGTCATAAAATCTAAATAGTTTCCAGATTAAAAAAATATCATGAGAATTAATTTCAAAGTTAATTTTAAAGTTAATCAAACTCTTCTTGTCTAGGCTTCCTTTTTCCCCCATATCCACAAACCAAACACTCCCAGGGCCCCATATTGACACGATAATAGCTTTCTTCCCCCCCCCCCCCTTTTTTTTTCTTTAAGAGTAAGTACTTCTGAAGTCAAGTGAAAGTATGAGGGAAAAATTCTGAAAGGGCTTCTCTTTGTATCTCTGTAAGCTTGGGGGTGAGGCCCAGGGTGGAGGGGCATTAGCACACTGGGCAGGGAAGGGTAGCACCCTCCATGTCACCTCTGCCAACCTACATACTTGGGAATGTTCTAAGAGTATGATTTGAGCAGTAGTAGTAGTCTGCATTATCACTAAGTGATTTCTTTTTTTTTTTTTTAATTTTTATTTATTTATGATAGTCACAGAGAGAGAGAGAGAGAGAGGCAGAGACACAGGCAGAGGGAGAAGCAGGCTCCATGCACTGGGAGCCCGACGTGGGATTCGATCCCAGGTCTCCAGGATCGCGCCCTGGGCCAAAGGCAGGCGCCAAACCGCTGCGCCACCCAGGGATCCCCACTAAGTGATTTCTATGCTAGGTCTTTCTTGTTGGTAAAAATGGGGAAAATAGTATTATGAAATATTTGTAGAGAATTCTAATTCTAAGGGCTTTGGTAGACTCCTGTGAAAGCTAGATAGTTTTGTATGCTTGAGAGCATATTCATGCTTCACTATTTATAAGCTGAAAACATCTATAAAGTCACTGAAATGGAATAAAAGGTCTAAGTTAGAATGTCAGTGATATTTATTAAATAATCATAAATGTGATGCTGGTGCCGTAAATCCATTCGGTTTTTGCCACAGCAAAATAAAAAGTGGCAGCTTCCTCAGCCAGTGCTATTTTCTCTGGACCGAGGATGTCACTGAAAACTGATGGCAAGGTGGTGGCTGCTTATTTGGAAAGTGGCCTCCCTTCTTAGCTGTTGCAACCACCTTTGGGAGGGAGAGCGGGAAAGAGGCTCTTACAAGCATTATTTGCTTTCCTTTCAATCTTGTGGAAGTCAGGTTTCAATCTTGTGGAAGTCAGTTTAACTATAATCTTAAATTCAGCTGGGCATGATCTGAGCAATATTTTGTCAAGGTATAATTCTGTGGAAGTGGGCTGAATCCATTGGGACTCAGTGTCCAGGGACTTTAAGTGAGAGGTGCAGAAATGGCCTAAGTAGTGTGATACTGAATTCTTTTTTTTAAAGATTTTATTTTTTTTATGACAGACACACACACACAGAGGCAGAGACACAGGCAGAGGGAGAAGCAGGCTCCATGCAGGGATGCCTAACATGGGACTTGATCCTGGGACTCCAGGATCACACCCCGGGCTGAAGGCAGCACTAAACCGCTGAGCCACCGGGGCTGCCCCTGATACCGAATTCTGAAGCTTAAGGGCCTTTGGTCCCCTGGAGCAGTCTCATGTTTTAGATAAGATTGTCCACTGACTAGAGATTAACTGGCCTGCCAGTGTCACACAGGTGTGTCAGACCTCAGACATTTTTAGTTAGGGCTTTCCTCAATAAACTACAAACAATGATGGAAGTCATTTAAAATCAGGGGAGTCTGCTTCTCCCTCTGCCTGTCACTCTGCCTACTTCAGCTTGTGCTCTCTCTCTGTCAAATGAATGAATGAATGAATGCTCTTAATTAGCAGAAATATTTTTTGTTTTGTTTTTAATTCTAGTGTCTTAGCTTGGGTTGCTGACAAAATACCACAGACTGAGTGCCTTAAACAACAGACACTTATTTCCCACAGTTCTGGAGGCTGAGAACTCAGTCCACGATCAAGGTGCCATCAGGTTCATTCCTGGTATGAGCCCTCTTCCTGGTGTGCACACCTTCTCGCTGTGTCCTGACATAGGGTAGGGAGGGGAGCTCTGGTCTTCCCCATCTTATAAGGGCACTGATCCCATAATGGGTCCTACCCTCACAAACATATCTGCCTCCCAAACACCATTACACTGGGGGGGGGGCGTAGAGCTTCAGCATATGAATTTTAGGGGGACGTAAATATTCAGTCCATAACACATAGTGATGCTGGGGTTTTTTTGTTGTTGTTGTTTCTTTTTTTAATAGGCTATTTGGTAGAAAGTATGTTTTCAATTTAAGAGATATTCCAGTGTATCAGTAGTTATTATTCATGTCACAAATACTCAGAGATGTGGTTAAATGTTTTTGAAAATATCCAGAGTTGGCTAGATTAATAATTTGACTTTTTTCCACCTACTTGTCCAGTTTATTCTGCAAATGCTTATTTGAGCACCTCTTATGAGTTGGGTGGGCCCTGTGCTGGGTTCTAGGCCAAAGGAATAATAAGATAAAGCTATTTATCTTTTTTTTTTTTAAGATTTTATTTATTTATTCATGAGACACACACAGAGAGAGGCAGAAACATAGGCAGAGGGAGAAGACAGCCTCCCTGCAGGGAGCCTGAAGTGGGACTCTATCCCAGGACGTGCTCGGGATCACACCCTGAGCCAAAGGCAGAGGCTCAACCACTGAGCCATCCAGGCGCCCCAAGGTTATTTATCTTATTTGAGCTATTTGGTAGCCAGTATTAAGGTATACAGTTATTTTCCTCCAGTCTTCTTTCAAATACATTTTATCAAGTTTTAGTCTTGTGCTGTTTACCTTTTACGTGAAATACTGTAAAAATACTTAATATATAAATAATATGAATTTTTTTTAATAATATGAATATTTAAGTACTCCTACCTGGCTTTATCAAATCTTAGTATTTGAAGGAAACACATCAAAATATTTTTTAGTATAAGAAGTAAACATCACATGGGAATGAAAGGTTCCTATATGCCCCTCCCTGTCCTGTGTCTCTCTCTCCGTTTCTAGAAGTAAATATTGTCTTGAATTTGAGGCAGATCATTGGCCATTGCATGTTTTTATATTTTATTATGTGTGTATGAGTTTATGAGCAATAGAGTAGATACCATTTTTAAAACTCTATGAAAAAAATAGCAAACTTTATGTTCTCCTGTATCTTGAGAGAAAAAAACAGCCATGTTATTTGAGATTTATTCCCCTTGATACATAGCTCTAGTTCTTTTTAAAAATCTGATGTATATAGTATTCTATTGCATGATTATTCTACATTATTAGTCTATTCTCTTGTCAGATAGTTTTGGAATGTTTCCAGATTTTCATTATTGTAAATAGCACTGCTGTGGACATTCCTGTACCTGTCTCTTGCATGTATGTGAATTTCTTTGGGGACATAGGTAAGTGTGTAATTGCTGGGTCATAGGATTTGAGTGTCTTCAAGCCCAGGCTTATCTCCAGCTTTATTAGATAGTGCCCTGTTATTCTGCACAGTAGACATTTTGCATTCCCCCTACAATATATCCGTGATCTCATTGATCTACATCTTTTACACTTGGTATATCAAACGTTTGAGGTTTTGTCCATCTGTTGGGTGTAAACTGATATGTTATTGTTTCTAGCTTTAATGCTGCATTTCCCTGATTACAGTGAGGTTGAATATCTTCTCACACAATCTCTTGGCCTTTTGGGCTGTTTCTTCTGTGAATTGCCTGTTTGTCATGTAGTCCCACTTCTTTACTGGTGGTGGCAGTGGGACTCCTGTGCAGAGAAGTAGATCAGTCATAATCCTTAATGCATTTAATGCATGACACACTATCATCATTTGGTTGTGTATGACCCTTTTCTTTTTTTTTTTAATTTTTTTTTAAAATTTTTATTTATTTATGATAGTCACAGAGAGAGAGAGAGGCGCAGAGACACAGGCAGAGGGAGAAGCAGGCTCCATGCACCGGGAGCCCGACGTGGGACTCGATCCCGGGTCTCCAGGATCGCGCCCTGGGCCAAAGGCAGGCGCCAAACCGCTGCGCCACCCAGGGATCCCGACCCTTTTCCTTTTTTTTTTTTTTTTTTTTTAATTTATTTTTTTATTGGTGTTCAATTTACTAACATACAGAATAACACCCAGTGCCCGTCACCCATTCACTCCCACCCCCCGCCCTCCTCCCCTTCTACCACCCCTAGTTCGTTTCCCAGAGTTAGCAGTCTTTATGTTCTGTCTCCCTTTCTGATATTTCCCACACATTTCTTCTCCCTTCCCTTATTTTCCCTTTCACTATTATTTATATTCCCCAAATGAATGAGAACATATAATGTTTGTCCTTCTCCGACTGACTTACTTCACTCAGCATAATACCCTCCAGTTCCATCCACGTTGAAGCAAATGGTGGGTATTTGTCATTTCTAATAGCTGAGTAATATTCCATTGTATACATAAACCACATCTTCTTTATCCATTCATCTTTCCTTGGACACCGAGGCTCCTTCCACAGTTTGGCTATCGTGGCCATTGCTGCTAGAAACATCGGGGTGCAGGTGTCCCGGCGTTTCATTGCATTTGTATATTTGGGGTAAATCCCCAACAGTGCAATTGCTGGGTCGTAGGGCAGGTATATTTTTAACTGTTTGAGGAACCTCCACACAGTTTTCCAGAGTGGCTGCACCAGTTCACATTCCCACCAACAGTGTAAGAGGGTTCCCTTTTCTCCGCATCCTCTCCAACATTTGTTGTTTCCTGCCTTGTTAATTTTCCCCATTCTCACTGGTGTGAGGTGGTATCTCATTGTAGTTTTCATTTGTATTTCCCTGATGGTAAGTGATGCAGAGCATTTTCTCATATGCATGTTGGCCATGTCTATGTCTTCCTCTGTGAGATTTCTGTTCATGTCTTTTGCCCATTTCATGATTGGATTGTTTGTTTCTTTGGTGTTGAGTTTAATAAGTTCTTTATAGATCTTGGAAACTAGCCCTTTATCTGATATGTCATTTGCAAATATCTTCTCCCATTCTGTAGGTTGTCTTTGAGTTTTGTTGACTGTATCCTTTGCTGTGCAAAAGCTTCTTATCTTGATGAAGTCCCAATAGTTCATTTTTGCTTTTGTTTCTTTTGCCTTCGTGGATGTATCTTGCAAGAAGTTACTATGGCCGAGTTCAAAAAGGGTGTTGCCTGTGTTCTTCTCTAGGATTTTGATGGAATCTTGTCTCACATTTAGATCTTTCATCCATTTTGAGTTTATCTTTGTGTATGGTGAAAGAGAGTGGTCTAGTTTCATTCTTCTGCATGTGGATGTCCAATTTTCCCAGCACCATTTATTGAAGAGACTGTCTTTCTTCCAATGGATAGTCTTTCCTCCTTTATCGAATATTAGTTGCCCATAAAGTTCAGGGTCCACTTCTGGATTCTCTATTCTGTTCCACTGATCTATGTCCGACCCTTTTCTTTATTCATATTTTTAATGTAATGTATACTGAGAACTCATAAGGGTCTGAAACACTGCCAACAGCTCACATCTGCCCATGCTTCTCTTTCTTCCATCCCTCTGCCTCTTGCCCCCATAATACTATCCTGAACTTCAACATTCCTTGTCATCTGGTTCTACATGTAGTCTTCCTTCTGGGCCTCGCTTTTCTCAGTTCCCCATTACTAGCCTGATTTTTATCCCAGTTGTTGCATTGGCTTTAGTCTGTTAATTTTCATTGATGTGTGACATTCTCCCATGTTATTATTTTTCTACTATTTCACCTTTGAATAGGCATTTGGATTGTTTTCAGTTTTTTGTAATTATGAATCATTCTTTTAGAAGCATTCGTATACATGAATCTTGCTGGCCATGGTCAAGATGGTCTCTTGAGTTTTACATGGGATTGAAAATGCTCAATTAGGTATTCTGATGTTTAAGTTCATTAGCTAATGCCATTTATATTCCCACACACAGTGAGTCTGGTTGCTCTAGAGCTTCTGCACAATTTGTGGTTCTTTTTGTGTCTGTGATTCTCATCAGTAAGCAGTTGTTGGTTTGGTGGAATTGGGTAGGAAAGTCTGATTTCCTTGTAATATGCCTGTTGGTTTGAAAGGAGTGCAAGAGGAACACATAAGCCTGCGCTGCCAGCTGTTGGAGGCTCTCAGCGCTTATGAGAACCCGACATTTGCTGGATCACTAAGTGGGTCAGTTTGCAACATTTCTCTTTTATGCCTATAATAATTTTAAATTTATAGTGTATCTCATAGGTCTGTTATTTAAAATTCATAGTGGATTTAATCCCTGCTCTTCTGTAGTGTCTACTCTGTTTTGTCCATAGTTTCCCCCTCACACCCCATGTGCTTTTTAGTTTTGGATTGTGTGCTCCTTTTCAATTGAGTATTATTTGTGGGAGTCCTGGTATATTAAAAAATACAGAGTAGGAGCTTCAGTTTACCAAATACTTAGCAGTGTTGGGTAAAATACAACAAATATCCTTTAAATGGAAAACTGTGATTATAAAAAGAAAGTATAGAAACTCCCCAGAGTTGGACAATGAAGAGTAGATGTAATTCCTGAGCAGTGCACTAGGAGTTGAGCGTTCTGCAGGGTCAGAAATGAGGGTCTTAACACCAAGGTAGGGAGAGAGAATGAAGCCTTGAACAAAAAGTTGGACCCAGGATTTTCCCTCATATCTAGTTAGCTAGAACCCTCCAAAGGCTGTACTCTTGGTGAAGGAGGAGATCAGAAAAAGTCTGCCCACCAGCACAGAAATACAAAGCTGGGCTCTGGGTAGAGGATAAAAGTTTTCTGATCACATCTTAAAATTAGAAAGCACAGGTGTTCTCTTAGTTCTTAGGGTTTAAATATATACTACCCAAATTTTCCAGGAGTCACCAAGTCAAGAAATGAGCTTAAAAACCAGTATAGAGTTAATGATACTTTTCTGCTGAGGATGTATGCTTTATAGAAACAAATCTGTGCTATTTGTCTTCTGTATTAGTAGTGAGCTTCTTGGAACATAGCAGTGTAGGTGATCTTATGCACCTTTGCATGTCAATGTATTTTTGGAATGAATGAACAAATAACAAGTAGAAACACCTGGGCATTTTTAATGGAATATAAAGTTCATCTACAAGATAGGTTTTCAACATGTTAAAAAATAAAGCTTAGAAGAGATATTATTTTGCAATTAATTTTTACCACAATTTTCTTTTTTTTTAAAATTTTTTTTAATTTTTATTTATTTATGATAGTCAGAGAGAGAGAGAGAGAGAGAGGCAGAGACATAGGCAGAGGGAGAAGCAGGCTCCATGCATCGGGAGCCCGACGTGGGATTCGATCCTGGGTCTCCAGGATTGCGCCCTGGGCCAAAGGCAGGCGCTAAACCGCTGCGCCATCCAGGGATCCCTCCACAATTTTCAAATTGTTCTTCTGTTAGCACTTTCTGCAAATTACAGAATGAGCAGATATTTACTGAGCATCTTTGCTGTTCCATATGTTGTGAAGGATACAAAGACTACCATGTGCTTTGTTCTTAGGGAATTGTAAGTGTAGGGGAGTGCCTGGCTTAAACACAAATAGTTATGGGTGAAAAGTGCACAGTAAGTGCTTTAGTAAATTTTCAAGGTAGTTTCGGGATTGTAGAGGTTGGCACTGATTCATTTTACCTGAGGAATTTATTCATTCAGTGAACTTTTAATAGAGCTTCTCATGTGGTCAGTATTGGGAAGATTACAAGAGAACCTAATATTTATTGTATGATCGCCCATGTATTAAGTGGCAAACATTTTATGTGCGGTTAATCTCTACAACATAATTTTAATTCTCGCATCATCCCTATGAAGAGGATCCTATAATTATCCTCATTCTTTAAACTATTTATTGGAATTTAGTATATATATAGAGAAGTATACTTTAGTATGTGTACAACTGGATGGACTTTCATGAATTGTACACACCTTTGTAACCAGCACCCAGAGCAAGGACAGACTGAACATTACAGGCATTCTGAAAGTCCCTCTTTTGCCCCCTTGACTTCCAGAAACAATGTTTCTTTTCCTGTTTCTATATTTTCTAGAAACAGAATCACATAATATGTGTATAGTTGTGGATTGCTTATTCTGGTTCTTGTCTAGTATTCCATTATCCCCATTTTACAGGATGAAGCAGCTGAGACTGACTGTTCAGAGTAACCCAACATCATGCAACTAGTAATGAACATAATACAATGCCACTAAGTGTTTTTGAAAAACATTATTTTTAATATTCTTTTTTTTTTTTTTTTAAATTTTTTTTAATTTTATTTATTTATGATAGTCACATAGAGAGAGAGAGAGAGGCAGAGACATAGGCAGAGGGAGAAGCAGGCTCCATGCACCGGGAGCCTGACGTGGGATTCGATCCGGGGTCTCCAGGATCGCACCCTGGGCCAAAGGCAGGCGCCAAACCGCTGCGCCACCCAGGGATCCCTATTTTTAATATTCTTATGTCATGTTCTGTCATGTACATATAGCACAGTTAATTTAACCAATCCTCTTCTTTTTATTTTATTTTTTATTTTTTAAAAATATTTTATTTATTTATTCATGAGAGACACAGAGAGAGAGAGGCAGACACACAGGCAGAGGGAGAAGTAGGCTCCATGCAGGGAGCCTGATGTGGGATTCAATCCCAGGACCCCAGGATCACGGCCCAAGCTGAAGGCAGATGCTCAACCGCTGAGCCACCCAGGTGCTCCTAACTAATCCCCTTCTGATGGATATTTGAGTTGTTTACAACAAGTAATAATTTATACTTTACCATAAAATAAAAACGTCACTTTTCAATATTTAAAGTGTGTTTCTAAGTTTCCAGCTACTTTGCCATTGACTATAATCAGTTCCATATAAGTATAGCAGCTCATGAACGTTAATTTCTCCTGTGGCAAAGATAGTGGCTGCTGGTCAAGGGTGACTTTTGTAGTTTCTATGTAGTCTACTTGCCTTTTGAAAGTACCTTGGAAGAGTGCAGTGTCCTTGCTGTTTTCCTCTTCCCGTGTGTATCCCTTCTTCCTCCTCCTTTTTTCCCCTTGAAAACTCTTTGTTGGATTATCCTTTGTTCTGCTGTAGTCTGGAATTGCATCCCTTTACCTGAGGGACAGCTCTCCCTCTGGCCTGCTCTTGAATTCTGCAGCAAGTTTTGTGTGATCAGTCCTTCAGAGGACTTCATGAAACGTTCTTCTCTAGTGCAGCGATTCACAAAGGGAACTTCCGGAGTGTGAACCTCTGGAAGGTAGGAGCTGTGTGTCCTTCACCATGTTACCTGACAGGTAGTTGGTACTCACTAAATGTGAGGTGGCCAAGTGAAGATCTGCTAAAGCCTCAGATTGTCTTCTTTTTTTTTTTTTTTAATTTTTATTTATTTATGATAGAGAGAGAGGCAGAGACACAGGCAGAGGGAGAAGCAGGCTCCATGCACCGGGAGCCCGATGTGGGACTCGATCCCGGGTCTCCAGGATCGCGCCCTGGGCCAAAGGCAGGCGCCAAACAGCTGCGCCACCCAGGGATCCCAGATTGTCTTCTTTTGATTGACCTATTATAATGTTATGATTTATGCTTTTGGGGATTATGGATTAATTTTCTTAGGCTCTTTAAACAGAACTAGGATACTTAGAGTTGTTTGTTTAAACTTTTTTCCCCTTGTTCTGATAGTAGAAGAAGAGTGATTTAGGAATGCAATAGAAAATAAGTTTGTGATGATTTTGTTACAGCATAAAGTTTCTTATATTTTCTCCATTTATTGAACATTTGTTAAAACCCTACTGAGTGTCATGCAGTAGAGATACAAGGATGAATATAATAATCCTTACCCTTGAGGAATCTAGTGGGAGAGATACATACATTTTGCCACAATGCATTATACTTAGACATGTATCTACATGGCTATGAGCTATTTTTTGTTTGTTGGTTTGTTTTGAACACAATGGAGAGGCTGCCAGGAGGGTCCTCTGGGAAGATCTGACACCAGCACTGAATCTTAAGGTGGGTGCATAAATCTCTACTCAATCTTCCATCCAAATACTGCTTCACTTCTCTTTCTCCTTATTTCTAGAATGGGAGTGCTGCCTATAGTTACACCATTTTACCCTAATCTAAAAACCCCACTCTTGTCTTTTTCAGAACACGACACAGCTGTTTTCTCAGAGTCCTATTGATTCTAGCTCTGAAATTTCTCTGTTTCCTCTTCATTTCCATCCTCATGTTGATAACCTCCTTGATTTGAGAGAACAGGCATAGAAATCATTCATCTTTCTGTTTTAAACATCTGACCCATGACACATAATAGGTTCAGATTTTTGTTGAATCAAAGTGAACTGAGTGATCTGTAACTGGCCTTCCTTCCTCTAATCCCTTTTAGTTTCCTTTGATTCTATATAGGGTTTTACTCCTCTGGTTAAAATTCTTCCATAATTGATTATTACTTTCAAGATGGAAATACAGCTTCTTAGCTCAGGTCCTTATCATTGACTTCAGTCTGCCTCAAGTGCTTCTCATCCATCCACTGCCCCCATGCTACTGTGTGTCAGAGTACATCTGGAGTTCTTTATGTCATTCTCACGGCCTTGTGTACCTTCCCCTTTGTTGATGTGCCACCTCTGTCTCATGTGTTAAGATCCACCGGCAGCTGTCACCAACCCTGTGAAACCTTCCCTACCTTTCCCAAGAAGAATTAGTGGTACCCTTCACGGGTTCCCTGAAGTCTGTCCATTTCATTCTCTGGTTGCATTTCTACATTCAGTTACAATCCTCTTTTCTTTTGCATTTCTCCCATTAAACTGAGGGCTAGAATTGTGTCTGATTCTCTTTGTCCCCTGGTCAGATGCTTGTTACCTGTCAGATGAATAGGTCCTATTTGCATGGTCCCTTAAATACACCTTCTGTTTTCACATCTTTTCAGTTTTGCTTGCATGATTTTCATAATGGACATGCCCTTTCAGCAGCTCTGTTTAAATGAGTGCATTCATTATTCAAGGGCCAATGCATGTCATGCCTTATTTATGACATTGTCTTTGATCATGGCAGCCCAAAATATTGGTACCTATCTCTAAACCATTTTTGTTAGCCCTTGGCTGTGGCACTTGCACAATATTTGCTATTATTATTTGTATTTTTGTTGTGTATGTATCATCTCTCCCTAGTTAGATTATAAACTCTGAAGTTAGAGGTTTCTCATAGACAATTGTGAATCTTCTCTGTTGAAATATATAATTCCTTACTTAATAGTCATCTGTGATTTAAAGGTAGGTCTGTTAGTGACATATTCTTTCAGATCCCTTTGTTTGAGGATGCCTATTTGCCATTCATTCCTGAAGGGTACTTTTGCTGGGTATAGAATTTGCAGTTGACAGTTCTTTCAGCACCTGAAGAATCTATTTCCTTTAGTCTCCATGGTTTCAGATGAGGAATACACTATCATTTTTCTCTTACTGATATCAAGTTGTTGTTGTTTTTTTTTTTGGTTTTCAAATGTTTAGTTATGTTTTGTTCCTTTACCATTGACCCCAGCCTTGGCATGCTTTTCTTTGAATTTATTCTGAGACCGGAATTTGCTCAGCTTCTTAAATCTGTTCGTGACCAAATTTGGGAAGTTTTCAGCCATTGTTCCTTTGAATACACTTCTAGCCTTACTCTATTTCTTCCCTCCCTCTCGGATTCTGAGGGTACAAATGTTGGATCTTTTGTTCTTAGGTCCTTGAAGCTCTGTTCACTTTTTCAGCCTGTTTTCTCTCTGTTGTTCTGATTGAGTGAATTCTCTTGTTCTTTCCCCAAGTTCACTGATTCTGTTCTCTGGCCTCTCCAGTCTATTATTGAGCCCATCAAGTGAGTTTCACTTTCTATTACTATACTTTTCAGTTGTAGAATTTTTGTGTGGTTCTTTTTTGTAACTTCTATTAATCTGCTAAGAATTTCTGTTTTTTTTCCTTTGTTCAGAATTTATACTTGATTATTGAAGTACTTCTCTTTTATGCTTTAAAGTCTTTTCTAAAAAATTTTATTTATTTATTTATTTATTTATTTATTTATTTATTTATTTATTTATGATAGTCACAGAGAGAGAGAGAGAGAGAGAGGCAGAGACACAGGCAGAGGGAGAAGCAGGCTCCATGCGCTGGGAGCCCGACGTGGGATTTGATCCCGGGTCTCCAGGATCGCGCCCTGGGCCAAAGGCAGGCGCCAAACCGCTGCGCCACCCAGGGATCCCTGCTTTAAAGTCTTTATCAGGGGGTGCCTGGGTGGCTCAGTGGTTAAGCCTTTGGCTCAGGGTGTGATCCTGGAGTCCCGGGATCTAGTGCCACTTCGGGCTCCCAGCATGGAGCCTACCTTCTCCCTCTACCTATGTCTCTGCCTCTCTCTCATGAATAAATAAATAAAATATATATTTTTTTTAAAAAGTCTTTATCCAGTAATTCCAGTATTTATGTCAGGGTTAGCATCAATTGATTGACTTTTCTTGTTCAAGCTGTAGTTTTCCTGGTTCTTGGTATGATGGATGCTTTTTTTTTTTTAGATTTCTTTTAGAATTAGAGTGTGAGCAAAGGGAGGGGCAAAGGGAGAGGGAAAGAATCTCAAACAGACTCCCCACTGAGCACAGAGCTGTTTTGAGGGTTGACCTCATAACCCTGAAATCATGACCTAAGCCAAAATCAAGAGTTGGACACTTAACTGAATGAGCCACCCCAGTGCCCCTGATGGATGATTTTTGATTATATCTGTTTTGCCTAGTCCTGTTAGGATATTCAGGGTCCCATTTAAATATTTTATTTTAGCAGTCAGCCGGTTTTAGTTTTAGCATTCAAGACCTGGCCTACATTTTTGGGGTCAGATTCTGATGGCATTTAATTTTTAGAGCCTCTGTGGTGGTATTTTATTTTTTTTTAAAGATTTTATTTATTTATTCATGAGAGACACAGAGAGAGAGAGAGTGGCAGAAACAGAGAGAGAAGCAGAGAAAGAAGCAGGCTCCATGCAGGGAGCCTGATGTGGGATTCAATCCTGGGTCTTCAGGATCACGTCCTGAGCCAAAGGCAGACGCTCAACCACTGAGCCACCCAGGTCACCCTGTGGTAGTGTTTTAATTTGCTTGATTGACCAGATGTTGTTAGAGTTACCATAGCCCCCTGCTCACACTGGCTATGGGGGCACAGGTTTTCCTGGGCTGGGGCACTATGTGTCCTGGGAGGGGGGTAGGTAGATGCAGTCTCCTGGGGACTTGGAGCTTCCCTGACTGTGGTAGAATTCCTGCTGCCTGTATGGGACAGAGGGTCACCTTGATCCTGTCACTTGTTGAAGTGAGATCTTTTTACTGGTGTCCCATGGCTTTCCCAAGGTTTTCTGGACAAGGGAAAGGAAGAAGTCTCAGGCTTGTGGGACCAAAGAGATTTCTTGGACCATGAGTAACTGGGTTCTGTTGGGTTGGCTTATCTTTGGGCTTATGTCTTGGTTCCCTTAGTTGCTTATTGTTGATTGGGCTTAAGATAGGTCTTTCTTTTGGGTGGTGTAGGGCTTGCCTTGTTTCCAGAGGGACTCTCCTTCCATTTGGGTAAGAATAGTCCACATGGTCTACCTGCTGTTGTTAGGACAGGGGCTGGAAATGGTGGGTCTTAGTGGCTGCCTTTTTTTGTGTGGCAGGAATGTGTGCTTTCTCAAGGTCTTCTGGACAAGGGAAAGGAGGGATTCCTTTCCTGTGCTGTGCTGCTTCTCTAGGCTTGTAGTCACAGACTAGTTTGTTTCTTTCTTACCAGCTTTCAGAGGTTTTTGGTTGTCTCATTATTATAGCAATGAGTGGAAAGGGTTTATAGTGCTTAGTCGAAAGGAGCAGGGAGAAACAAGTCTATGCTATCTTGTCTCTTGTCATTCATTCTTAAATGTTGGATTTTTAAAAACAATTGAAAATGTTAAGAATTTCAGCATTTATTTTCTACCTTTAGCAAATCATGTCATTGACCTCTCTTACTTTATAGGTAAGGAAACTTGAAACTCAGTCAGGTTCAGTGACTGGTCTAGGGCTCCCACTAGTAGTTAACTGCAGAATTCAAACTAGAACTAGGCTCCTGGTGAGGAATCCAGTATTTGTATTATTGTAGAAAACTAAGTCAGTTAACTAGAAGAGAAAACAAGAGAACCTTGCATTTCAGTAGTGTTTTGGGTTTTATAACATTAGCATACTGAAGAATTAATACCCCAAATGGAAAACTTACCAGAATATGAGAGTAAAACAATCCAGTTTTAAATTATATTGACTGAAATTGAATGACATGCTATTTGTCCCCATTTTAATACTAAACATTTTTTATAAAGTCTAAAATAACGTACCTTCTGTTCTTGCTATAAAATATCGAAGTGATCTTATAAAATGGTCCTCCTTAAAAAAAATAAAAAAATAAAATGGTCCTCCTTAGAAAAAAATTCTATCACTGATCATCATCACCATTCATGTTCTACTTCAAAGAGTGTAAAAAAAGTAATTAAGATTGGTGGTACTACCCAAACAAATTAATGTCATAGCTTAGCATTCCCTGTGGCTTTTTATCAGATACTCCATAGACTGTAGATGTTTCTCACAGTATTTCCCCATGAAGCTTTTTCCTGTATCTCAGAATTAGAGAAATGGAGAAACCCAGATGTTAACTATTTGGTTGTTTATAATTTTTTTGAAGTCTCCAGGGTTTTACAGAAAATAAAGTCAGAACTGAACTATTGCCAAAACTCTTTGGAGATCTGAGTTGGGAAGCATTTACTTCTTCCCCTGGGACCTTCCCTCAGGCACAGCAAGAACTAGGTACAATGAGGAGGACTAAACACTGTCTCTTTTCAATGTCATTTGAGTACTGATGACTGACCAAAGGGGCCTGGGGAGGTGTCACTGCCTCCCTTCCCCCTTTGTGTACTAGTTCCTCTCTTTCTGCTTTGTTTTTTTCTCCTCTTTCCTACTTATGTAGTCTTTCTGGAAAGTAGAGTCTCTGTACTGAAGAGATGGATTTACCATTAGGCTTTGGATTACTTTTCCTGTCATCTGTGATAAAACTCTAGCATAGGGAATTCCTATGCTAAAATCAGCTCTTTAGAATATGGTGTCAAGTTTCATAAAAATCCTGTCCAGTATGGTGGTTAAATTTTCAAACCTGTCTTATATAATCCATTATTTCTGTACTTGCACCAAGTGCTATAAAGGTAAGAAAGTATTAGTGCCAGTAATTCACCAGCTATTGGTGGGCAGGACCTTTGTGGACTATTGCTCTGAGGTCCCACCCTCAGCAGGGTGTCCCTAGCATACAAGTAGGGGGGATGTCTCATGATTGCCTGTCCAGTGAGACTGCCCATTGTATTACAGTTAGCAAGTTATGCTTTACTTTAAACCGAATTTGTTCCCTTTAGCGTCTACCTATATTGGCTTTTGGATGAGTCTGTTAAGACCATATGGGGTGAATCTAAGAACTGGTCTAATTAATGTCCCTCAAAATTCAGAAACCTTCCCAAAATTCTGTCTTCCTTGGTAGGGTTTTGGGAATCCTCACTATCCTGATGACTTTTCTTAGATGTTTGGTTTTGTCAGTATCCCTTTATAACATAGTCCAAACTAAACACCGTGCCCCCAAGCTTTCTTATTCATGCTGGAAATGTCATTTTTTATTTCTTAAAAGATTTTATCTATTTATTCTTGGCACACAGAGAGAGACAGAGACATAGAAGGGAGAAGCAGGCTCCTTGCAGGGAGCCCAATGTGGGGCTTGACCTGGGGATCACACCCTGAGCCAAAGGCAGATGCTAACCACTGAGCTACCCAGGAGTCCCTGGAAATTGTATTTCTTAAAAAAAAAAAAAAAAAAAGCCTAAAAAATAAAAACATAAAAGAAAGCTTGTAAAAAAAATAACTATTTCGTATGCTCCATATAATATCATACATGGAAAGGGGACATTTCTGAACTTGAATCTTCACTTACCCTTGCTGTGTCTGTTCCCTCACTTGTAGAGTAGAAAGCGCAACAACTGTCTTATGGAGCCGTTACTGTGGTAGAGCCCATGTGTGTCAGCGATCCAAAGTTGGATGCCTGGAGGAGCATGGAAGGTCAATCTATGGCCAGCTTGCTATAGGAAATGGAAGCTCCTAAATCACTGTACTATGTATCCATTTCCCTATTAACTCTGGGTATCTGTTTTTCCTTCTCAGGGATGTCTCTGATTGCCTAGATTCTATAGTTTGGGGCTTCTCCTTTGCTGTATGGAGACATGAATGTGATGAAGTTGGGTATCTCTAAACTCCATTTATCAACTTCTCTTCATTTTTATGAAAACCTAGTTCTTAGGGAATGCTTGGGTGGCTCATTTGGTTGGGCATCTGACTCTTGATTTTGGCTTGAGTCATGATCTTGAGGTTGTGGGATCAGGCTCTGCACTGGGCATGGAGCCTACTTGACACTTTCTCTCCCTCTCCTTGCTGCCCCTCCCTCTGCTCATCTGTCTCTCGCTCTTAAAAAAAAAAAGGCTAGTTCTTAAGAAACCAAAGAAAAGAGTAATCTGGAAGCTAGAATTAATGATCTTACTTATATGGTATTGCTTATAGAGTGGATAATAAGGCTGGTAAATCTTATGCTAATACAAAGTACCTATCTAAGAGTTATCCCAGTCCAGCTCAGTATGCTTAAAAATATGTACTTTTGTACATATACAATATTTTCCACTCAATGAGCTCTTATTATAATAAAATGTATATTTGCTTATTTTTTAAAGATTTTATTTATTCATGCGAGACAGAGACAGAGAGAGAGAGAGAGAGACAGAGACACGGGCAGAGGGAGAAGCAGGCTTTTCCCTCCTCTGTCCATGCAGGGAGCCCGACGTGGGAATCGATCCTGGGTCTCCAGATCATGCCCTGAGCTGAAGGCGGCACTGAACCACTGAGCCACCCGGGCTGCCCTGTATATTCACTTATAAAGTTGTACTTCCACCCAGTGAGCTTTTTATTTATATTTATCTCACAAGAGTTACCGTTTTGTTTAAAACAAAGATTCAGATTACAGTACCTGGTACAAATGCCTGTCTTCAACTCTTATACCAGAGGACTCTCTTTTCTTTTTCTATTATTAAAAAAAAATGCTGGTGTAGCTCAATGTACTGATTATATCACCCACTAAATCACAGATGGCTCACTGAAGAATGCTGCTCTGAGGACTTTGTAAAAGGTTGCTGTAGGTCAGTGCTACTCAAAGTGAAGGCTGTGGACCTGTGTCAGACTCTGCAGACTGCTGGTTACGATAAGTTGACTTCCTTTATCAAGAAGTCTTGCTGTAAAATAGTGTCAGCCAAACTAAACGGGTACTCAGTTAATTTACATCTTGTACAAATTCCTTGTCTTTCAGGGACCCTGTTACCAATCGTTCAGGGGCTGGCATCCTAAGTAGCATTGCCTGCGGGCACCACATACCTTCCTTTGCCACCTAGTTCTTAGCCGAGTGGCTCTCAGGTTTCCAAGCTTCTGGTAGATTTGAAAGGTGAGGCAATGCTACACTAATTTGGTATGTCAGTTAAACCCCCATTACCCAGTACTACTTAGTGTGTGAGCAAGTCATTCTACCAGAGTTGAGAAATGAACAGACCACAAGTTGGGAATCACAGTGACCTGGGCTTACTTCTGGTGTTACTCTGTAATCCATTTTACTTGTCTGTTTCCCCACCCGCCTCTGTCTATAAAATGACGACAAATATATTTACCTTTATAATATGATTCTAAGGATTAGGGGTAAAGTTTATATAACACACCGCACACAATAACAGATGCTTATTGCTTTTGGAGCTAATTCTGAAATGATAGATAAAGTTCTGAAAAAGAAGAATAATAGGGATGATTGATTGTATTAAGTAAAAAGTGTGGCATGAAGACCATTGTTTGATATGTGGTACAAAAAGAGAGACAAAGGAGCAGAGAACTCAGAATTAAGTTTTTTAAAAAAGAAGTTTAGGGCAGTTGGGAATATTCAGTTTAATTTTCTTCTAAAATGTTCAGGGTTGTAAAATGGTGGGTGCTTTTTAAGCATGCAAATGATGGAAGGGGAAAAATTTGACTACCTAAGAGGATACAAAATTCAAAATCATAATCCAAAAAAAAAAAAGGTCACACAAGTAAAAGGGGAAGAATATTTAAAACAAAATTATGTGTCAAATTCATTGGAGTAAAGAAAATACAGTTCATTAATGGCAATTTACACCATAGAAATACTTGCAGTCAAGGAAGTAAAGATTAAAATTAGAAAGTACAAAAAAATTAACTTTGAAAAAAGTTGGGCAAATGGAATGATGAACCCATGTACCTGCAACCTTCTTCCAGAAATTATGAAGTCATGGTCCAGTGCTGAGGTACAATTTAGGCTTGATTGGAAGATATCTATCAGTCAGTTTATAACTTAGAGATTTGATTCTTGGGTTTCTAGGTTGTTTGAATTTTTTTAGTTATATTATGTCTTTGCTTTATCAGTTTGTGGAAAATAAAATCCAATATTTCCTTTTAGAAGCTTTCCATTTCTTTTTTTTAATTATTATTATTTTTAAAATTTTTATTTATTTTATGATAGTCACACAGAGAGAGAGAGAGAGAGAGAGAGAGAGAGAGGCAGAGACATAGGCAGAGGGAGAAGCAGGCTCCACGCACCGGGAGCCCGACGTGGGATTCGATCCGGGGTCTGCAGGATTGCACCCTGGGCCAAAGGCAGGCGCTAAACCACTGCGCCACCCAGGGATCCCGAAGCTTTCCATTTCTAATTCCAACTTTTTCTTTGTGCTAACTATCCCTGTGACAAATTTACATTCTGTGATATAGCTTGGGAATAAAGGATGTTAGCTGATCTTCTGCTAAGAGTCCTTTGAACTGGAGCCTGGATGCCTGGATGTTATTAATGGACCAGAAGGGTTCATGAAGGTCTTTAGCCCTCTTTTGCTTGTATGTGTGTGTAGTTTTGATTGGGGAAGGGTGAATCAATAATGTAACTAAATTTAGAGTGATAACAATAAAAAACTTACCTGGAAGATATGCTTTAAGGGCCTGTGGATCTTTGATCAATAGGTAGCTGATTATTTCCCATACATTTTATTTTTTTAAATTTCTTACACATTTTAGTGTTTCCTTTTCAGTTATCTCCTGATAAAAACCATTTGAAATCAGAAGCTGTGGGTTACATATACTACAACTACATGCATCTAGTGTATATAGTTTGTCTGATAGCTGTGGAGCCTGGTTAGAAGATCAGGCAAATGTGGGCCCACTGGAGCTTTGGAGGAGTCCTGGGGGGGCGTGCGGGTGGCTTTGAATGTAGGTTGTACTTGAGTTTTGGAGGAAGTGGGAGAAGAGCATTCCAGATAGAAAGAAGGCAAGGCATGTTCAAAGACCCCCAGGAAGGAGAGAGCTGAGCAGAGACCAAATCACTCAGGGTA
This sequence comes from Canis lupus familiaris, assembly GCF_011100685.1. Classification (NCBI taxonomy): domain Eukaryota; kingdom Metazoa; phylum Chordata; class Mammalia; order Carnivora; family Canidae; genus Canis; species Canis lupus. Next base: position 46,484,013 of record NC_049236.1, read on the forward strand.
TTTCATTTCATTTCATTTCATTTCATTTCATTTCATTTCATTTCATTTCATTTCATTTCATTTCATTTCATTATTTCATTTCTTTATTGGTTGGTTGATTGATTGTATATTCTTTTACTGGAGTTCAATTTGCCAACATATAGCATAGCACCCAGTGCTCATCCCGTCAAGTGGCCCCTTAGTGCCCATCACCCAGTCACCCCAACCCCCTCCTACCTCCCCTTCCACTACCCCTTGTTCTTTTCCCAGAGTTAGGAGTTTCTCATGTTCTGTCACCCTCACTGGTATTTCCCACTCTTTTTCTCTCCTTTCCCCTTTATTCCCTTTCACTATTTTTTGTATTCCCCAAATGAATGAGACCATATAATGTTTGTCCTTCTCCAATTGACTTACTTCACTCAGCATAATACCCTCCAGTTCCATCTACATAGAAGCAAATGGTGGGTATTTGTTGTTTCTAATCGTTGAGTAATATTCCATTGTATACATAGACCACAGCTTCTTTATCCATTCACCTTTCAATGGATGCCGAGGCTCCTTCCACAGTTTGGCTATTGTGGACATTGCTGCTAGAAACATCGGGGTGCAGGTGTCTCGGTGTTTCACTGTATGTTTCTTTGGGGCAAATCCCCAGCAGTGCAATTGCTGGGTCGTAGGGTAGCTCTATTTTTAACTCTTTGAGGAACCTCCACACAGTTTTCCAGAGTGGCTGCACCAGTTCACATTCCCACCAACAGTGCAAGAGGGTTCCCCTTTCTCCACATTCTCTCCAACATTTGTTGCTTCCTGTCTTGTTAATTTTCCCCATTCTCACTGGTGTGAGGTGGTATCTCATTGTAGTTTGATTTGTATTTCCTTGATGGCAAGGGATGCGGAACATTTTCTCATGTGCTTGTTGGCCATGTCTATGTCTTCCTCTGTGAAATTTCTGTTCATGTCTTTGCCCATTTCATGATTGGATTGTTTGTTTCTTGGGTGTTGAGTTTGAGAAGTTCTTTATAGATCTTAGAAACTAGCCCTTTATATGATAGGTCATTTGCAAATATCTTCTCCCATTCTGTAGGTTGTCTTTTAGTTTTGCTGACTGTTTCTTTTACTGTGCAGAAGCTTTGTATCTTGATAAAGTCTCAATAATTCATTTTTGCTTTTGTTTCCCTTGCCTTCATAGATGTATCTTGCAAGAAGTTGCTGTGGCCAGGTTCACAAAGGGTGTTGCCTGTGTTCTCCTCTAGGATTTTGATGGATTCTTGTCTCACATTTAGATCTTTCATCCATTTTGAGTTTATGTTTGTGTCTGGTATAAGAGAATGGTCTAGTTTCATTCTTCTGCACGTGGCTGTCCAATTTTCCCAGCACCATTTATTGAAGAGACTGTTCTTTTTCCAATGGATAGTCTTTCTTGCTTTGTCAAATATTAGTTGACCATAGAGTTGAGGGCCCATTTCTGGGTTCTCTATTCTGTTCCATTGATCTATGTGTTTGTTTTTGTGTCAGTACCACACTGTCTTGATGACCACAGCTTTGTAGTACAACCTAAAATCTGGCATTGTGATGCCCCCAGCTTTGGTTTTCTTTTTCAATATTCCCCTGGCTATTCAGGGTCTTTTCTGATTCCACACAAATCTTAAGATGATTTGTTCCAACTCTCTGAAGAAAGTCCATGGTATTTTGATAGGGATTGCATTAAATGTGTAAATTGCCCTGGGTAACATTGACATTTTCACAGTATTAATTCTTCCAATCCATGAGCATGGAGTATTTTTCCATCTCTTTATGTCTTCCTCAATTTGTTTCAGAAGTGTTCTCTAGTTTTTAGGGTATAGATTCTTACCTCTTTGGTTAGGTTTATTCATAGTTATCTTATGCTTTTGGGTGCAATTGTAAATGGGATTGACTCCTTAATTTCTCTTTCTTCAGTTTCATTGTTAGAGTATAGAAATGCCACTGATATCTGTGCTTTGATTTTGTGTCCTGCCACATCGCTGAATTGCTGTATGAGTTCTAGCAATCTTGGGGTGGAGTTTTTTCGGTTTTCTATGTACAGTATCATGTCATCTGCGAAGAAGGAGAGTTTGACTTCTTCTTTGCCAATTTGAATGCCTTTTATTTCTTTTGTTGCCTGATTGCTGAGGCTAAGACTTCTAGTACTATGTTGAATAGCAGTGGTGAGAGTGGACATCCCTGTCATGTTCCTGATCTTAGGGGAAAGGCTCCCAGTGTTTTGCCATTGAGAATGATATTTGCTGTGGGCTTTTGGTAGATGGCTTTTAAGATGCTGAGGAATGTTCCTTCTATCCCTACACTCTGAATGAGTTTTGATCGAGAATGGATGCTGTATTTTGTCAAATGCTTTCTCTGCATCTATTGAGAGGATCATATGGTTCTTGTTTTTTCTCTTGTTGGTATGATCTATCACATCGATTGCTTTACAAGTGCTGAACTAGCCTTGCATCCTGGCTAGGATGACCCACTTGGTCATGGTGAATAATCTTCTTAATGTACTGTTGGATCCTATTGGCTAGTATCTTGTTGAGAATTTTTGCATCTGTGTTCATCAGGGATATTGGTCTGTAATTCTCCTTTTTAGTGGGGTCTTTGTCTGGTTTTGGAATTAAGGTGATGCTGGCCTCATAGAACAAGTTTGGAAGTATTCCATCCCTTTCTATCTTTTGGAACAGCTTTAGTAGAATAGGTATTGTTTCTTCTTTAAACGTTTGATAGAATTCCCCTGGAAAGCCATCTGACCCTGGACTTTTGTGTTTTGGGAGGTTTTTGATGACTGCTTCAATGTCCTCCCTGGTTATTGGCCTGTTCAGGTTTTGTATTTCTTCCTGTTCCAGTTTTGGTAGTTTGTGTTTTTCCAGAAATGCGTCCATTTCTTCTAGATTGCTTAATTTATTGACGTATAACTGCTCATAATGTTTATTTTTCGTAATATGTCTTTTTTTCTTTTTCATAATATGTTTTTAAAATCGTTTGTATTTCCTTGGTATTGGTTGTGATCTCTCCTTTTTCATTTGTGATTTTATTAATTAGAGTCTTTTTTGTTTTTAATCAGGCTAACAAATGGTTTATCTGATTAATTCTTTCAAAGAACCAACTCCTGGTTTTGTTATGTGTTCTACAGTTTTCTGGTCTGTATTTCATTGAGTTCTTGAATCTTTATTAACTCTCTTCTTCTGCTTGGTGTAGATTTTATTTGCTGTTCTTTCTCCAGTTCCTTTATGTGCAAGGTTAGCTTGTGTATTTGAGTTTTTTCCAAATTTTGAGGGATGCTTGTATTGCGATGTATTTCCCTCTTAGGACTGCTTTTGCTATATCCCAAATATTTTGAACAGTTGTATCTTCATTCTCATTAGTTTCCATGACTCTTTTTAATTCTTCTCTAATTTCCTGGTTGACCCTTTCATCTTTTAGCAGGATGTTCTTTAACCTCCACGTGTTTGAGTTTCTTCCAAATTTCTTCTTGTGATTGAGTTCAAGTTTCAAAGTATTATGGTCTGAAAATATGCAAGGGACAATCCCAGTCTTTTGGTATCGCTTAAGACCTGATTTGTGACCCAGTATGTGGTCTGTTTTGGAGAAAGTTCCATGTGCACTTGAGAAGAATGTGTATTCAGTTGTGTTTGGATGTAAAGTTTTGTAAATATATGTGAAATCCATCTGGTCCAGTGTAACATTTAAAGCTCTTGTTTCTTTGGAGATGTTGTGCTTAGAAGATCTGTCATTTTGCAGAAAGTGCCGTGTTGAAGTCTCCCAGTATTAGTGTATTATTATCTAAGTATGTCTTAACTTTGGTTATTAATTGATTGATATACTTGGCAGCTCCCACATTAGGGGCATAAATATTCATGATTGTTAGATCCTCTTGTTGGATACTTCCTTTAAGTATAATATAGTGTCCCTCTTCATCTCTTAGTACAGTTTTTGGGATAAACTTTAATTTATCTGATATGAGGATTGCTACCCCTGCTTTCTTTTGAAGACCATTTGAATGGTAAATGGTTCTCCAGCCTTTCATTTTCAGGCTGTAGGTGTCCTTAGGTCTAAAATGAGTGTCCTGTAGACAGCAAATAGATGGGTCTTGCTTTTTTATCTAGTCTGAAACCCTGCATCTTTTGATGGGATCATTAAGCCTGTTCATGTTCAGAGTTACTATTGAAAGATAGTGGATTTAGTGTCATCATAATACCTATTCAGTCCCTGTTTTTGTGGCTTATTTCTTTGGGTGTCCTCTTTCTTTTACAGAGTCCCCCTTAGTATTTCTTGTAGAGCTGGTTTGGTGGTCACATATTCTTTCAGTTTCTGCCTATCTTGGAAGATCTTTATTTCTCTTTCTATTCTGAATGAGAGCCTTGCTGGATAGAGTAATCTTGGCTGCATGTTCTTCTCATTTAGGACCCACTCAAGGTATTTTAGACCTTTGGTGAGGAGTTTGGGTTTTATCCTAAATACAACAGAATGCTACTGAAGATTTAAGCTGGGGAGTAAAGAAATCCACTCATATTTTCACGTGGCTTTTGCTGCTGTGTAGGGATTGAGCTGAAGGAGAGTGAGTGGCAGCAGAGTGACCAGTGAGCATTTTGTTAACAGGATTAAATGTGTTAACATTGGAGACACAGACATGAGCAGATCCCGGGATATTTTGAATGTGAGTTGGATATGTAGTAGGTTAAGGGAAAGGGAGAAATCAGGATGATTTGTCAAAGAACTGCTTCTGGCCAAATCCCCAGCCTTGCAAAACATTTGGCACTTTCTGAGCATCCTCAGTTTTGTGTCTTCTCTGATTCTGCACACCCCTCGTACCTCATTTTGGCTCTATCTTTACTCTGTCTTGTCTTTTTCTGCCTCCCCCTGCTCCATTGTGAGTATCCTTCATGTTTTGCCTCTGTATTTTCAGCTCTACATTTTCTCTACTTTTTCCTTCTAACAAGGAAAATTCACTTCAATTACTTTTCTGCACGTAATTGACAGTTGGGATCTCTGGGCTTGACCTTTGTCTTCAGCTGCTTGCAGAATTTCTATGTAGTTCATCTGCTACTTCATGAAATATCTGAAATGCAGTTGTTTCCTTACCTTACTTGGCTTCCTCTCTTGACTTCCCCTGAAAAAACAACAACAACAACAACAACAAAACAAAACCGGTGCCACCATTCTGTCACCCAGACAGGACAACTTAGTAATCTTTTGATTCATTATTTTCCTTTACAACAATTTGTTATATAAAACCCTGTATTATTCCCAAGTTGTTGGAGCTTGGAAGGGCTGCCACCTGCTCAGGGCCACCCAGCTGGTCACCAGAGACGCTAGTGTGTGAGCCCCAGTGTGTCTGACGTGGTCAATCACTATGCTCTGTTACAGGCCAGGGAGCTTTGTGATGAGGCTTTTCTGAGGGACAACGAACCTTACTTTGTAAAGTAAGTCAAATATTCAGAGATTGGGACCTCAGTTATTAACAGTAGTTGTGCTCGCTATCTGAGTGTTTTCTCTGGAAATCTTGCACCTATATTGTCCATTTTTAGAGATAAAAAGGAAATTGGTTGGCTGCCATGGCAGGTTGTTTGCATTCTTCCCTCTTTTGAGGGTGAGGAGGAGTAACAATGAGCAGTGGTTGCAGATTCTTTATTTTTTTCTCCCTTACTGATACATGAAAGGGCTTATTTACCCATATGCTTGCAAATACTGAATTTCCTTAAAATAGTATTGCCCATCAGGTGAAAAACTACTTAAATTTTCTATAATTATTAGTGAATTTGAATTCTTTTTCAAGATTTTATTTATTTATTCGTGAGGGACATGCAGGGAGGCAGAGACATAGGCAGAGGGAGAAGCAGACTCCCTGTAAGGAGCCTGATGCGGGAACTCGATCCCAGGTTCACACCCTGAGCTAAAGGGAGATGCTCAACCACTGAGTCACTCAGGCATCCTGAGTTTGAATTTTTTATGTTTTTTAGTGGTTGGATGATGTCAGTTAACATTGGGAGAGCCATCTGCTTTGCTCAGTCTCCCAATTGAAATGCTAGTGTCTTCTGGAAACACCTCCCAGACACAGTTAGAAGTCATATTTGATATGACATCCAGGCATCCTGTGGCTCAGTCAAGTTCATACACAAAATTTACCGTTACAGCCACATTGTCCTATACCCTGCCAGTCTATCCTGATGATCACGTATCATCCATTCTTCTGTTTTGTTTTGGCTTTATTTTTCCCCCTGATTCTAAAAGTAATTTATGCTAAATGGGGAACATTTTGAAAATACAGAAAAATGAAACATAAAAACATTGGTTAAGATTGGGAGGGGAGTGCTTAGCTTTCAAACTGTTTTATGTGCACTTCTATGCTTTTCTCATGCTTTTAGTGAATTTATAAGTTGACCATGTGTCTTATTTATTTAAATAACACCTCTTTCCTCTTTGAACATGGCTAGTTTTCAGGAGGCCCATATTTGTGTCTGGCTGGCCGAAGAGGCTTGGATTGTGTTGATCTGCTGTCTGGGACCCTGGTGTTTGTTGACCTTGCCCTTAAGGAAGCATGAAACCAAGAAGCAGACCTCACAGTTCTCATCGCCCAGCTGGCGCTTGTTTTCTAGGAGCGGCTTTTCCAATTGCTCTTTCCTTCTTCCTGTTGGCTGTGAGTTCCCCTGCATAGCTTTCTTATCCTGCCCTCCTTCTTGGGCTACTTTCCTTTCCTAGGGGCTGTTCACAAAACTTTTGTTTTCCCCAGAACTAAAAAAAAGACAGAACTTTGGGAAATCCTAAAAATGATGTCATCACGATGGCAAAATTTCACAGTAATCATTGCACAGAGTGTGGGGACCAAATCCCGGGTCCCAACAAGCTCTGAAGGCTGCCTATCTGGGGAGAGGCATGAGGGGGTGGTGTTCTGGGTGGGCCAGGCACAGGTAGTGGCTATGCCCCTGTGATAAGCCCTGCTGGGTGCCCTGGTCCCAGGGCAGCCTCCAGCTACCACCACAGGACTGCAGTGGTGGACTCCCAGGGACTGGGAAGGATCGCCTTATCTTCAGGGTCCCTCCGTGCGGGAGCCTCTCCAGCTGCCTGTGCCCCACATTGCCAGCTTGCAGTGGTGTGGGTAGAAATTCTATAGTCAGAGCAGCTCCATTTCTAGCCCTGCTTGCAGGACAATGTCCAGGAGCTCCCAATTCTTGCCTCCCCACTCGTCACAGAGCTCCTCAGCGTTCAGGCCTCTGATGTGGTCAGAGTCTGACCTGTCAATCCCAGAGAGGTCAAAGTGGTTCACCTGCATGTAACCCTGCAGGTCCCCTGGGAGCTCCCGCAGTCTAGACTCCTGACTGCAGGCGCAAAGGCCAGCTCGGCCGTCACACAGTGCTTGCGGATGCCCACAAACCGTTTTAAAAAAAATTCGTGACCCCTCCTCCAACACTCCAGCAAAATCAAGACATTTGGATGATTTACATATGTCTCATAAGGGCATTGTAAGGAAAGGATCTTGTAGTTTTCCCTATGGGGAGGCAGCATATTGTGACTGTTTAGATGGAAAGCTGTCTCCAGTGTTCAAATTCTTGCTCTACCATCTAAGTCAGCGTGACCCCTTTGTGTCTGCTGGTGCTGGTCTCTAAAATACAGTGCAAGAAAAGCTTACCTAACTGGGCGTAGTGAGGATGAAATGAACTCTAATGTATGCAAAGTACTTCCCTGGAGCGACCAGCACGTAGGAGGTGCTACATAACTGTTAGAAGGTTGTTGCACACATTTAAGCTGTTTGGAAGCACTGGATTTGAACCCATTTTCTAGTCCATTAGGAGTGTTAAAACTGCTTTATATCGAACATAATTCCTTATGTTAAAATGGCCTATCTCAGGCTCCCACCCTGCTACTGCAGTTTTTCAGATGGACTGGTTTCTGCCTCTAGGGGCATTTTGTGGAATTTTATGGTTAACATAGTAAAGTCTTCAGAAGTAAGTTTGGCCTTTAAAGGATGTATTTTGTCCTCTTTGGCTTTGTATCCACATTGTCACTCTTGGCATTTGCTAACTACTTCACAGCTCCTATAGGGAAAAAATAGCTTTGCTCACAGCCGCTGGTGAGGACAAAGGTCCCTGAGGACTGTGTGACCTCCCTCCTTGTCCGTAAGCTGCTGACTTGGTTGGTGTGGGACACTACTTCTGTCATGGCCTTCTGTGGGGGAAAAATGAGCCAGACCTGTTTGATTCTCTTGAGAATTTTAGTTTGGGAAATAAGGGAAAAGCAGTTAAGAGTTCTAGTTCAAAGAATGCCATCTGCTAACGCAAAGGCAGTGAAGGCCCCCCCACCCCCACCCCTCCCCAGTCAGGGACATGGCAGCAGCAAACCTGAGGACGCAGCAGTTTCGACAGCAAGAATTTATATGAAATAAAAGAAAACAGAGCCATTGAAAGTGAGAGAGAGAACAGGTAAAACACTCAGAAGCCACATGGTGTTGATGGCAGCAGCCCCGAGAGGAGATCCCACGGCAGGCTGTGCTGCAAGTGCCGTCGGGATGTGTTGTTTACTTTTTTCCCTAGGTTCTTTTCTATTGTATTCTCATTATTTGAGTGTATTTCTTGTATTCAGAAGGCCCTAATGTACATAGGTTGTGCAGTCTAGATCCCCTTTCTCGTCCCCTTCTGAAGGAGTCCCCTCATTTTTTCCTACTCAAACGTCTCCTTTGTGGTTCACAGCGATATAATTTTTTTTTTTTTTACAGTGATATAAATTTAACCCACTTTCTTGGACCCTGTTCAAGCTGCCCATTCCATGCTGTGTTTTCCTGATGACTTTCACATTTTTTCAAGTGTGTTTTCCATTGAACTCTTGTAGGGTGTGTGACCTGGACTCCTCAGTGTCAGTGTGGTATGTGATGTCATGGCAGTCTCTCCCTGATGGAGGTCATGGACTCCCTAGGGCAACTATCACATCTTCTCGAAGTTTGTATGACATCTTGGGCTGTGCCAAGTGACTGCTGCAAGTCATGGGGCATTTCTTGTGGCATTCCTTTTAGATTTTGTGATCCTGGTTCATCCTGGGACACAATGGAAGAGATTTTAGCTGTCCCCCCTTATATTGAGTCTTATTTTACGTAAATATTATTTTAAAGCAAATAACTGGCTAAAGCATTTGAGAGAAATGAGAGTTACGTAGTAACACTGGGCTTTGGTTGGCAACTGAGTTTCTCTTTCGTGCTGTGACATGGTGATGCTCCAATGGCAGAAGGGCGGGAAAGCTCACGTTCATCAACCAGATCAACACCCAACACGTCGGTCCCTGCTAGTATTTACTTTGGGCCTTACTGTGGTTAACACGGTAGCGTGTCTTGACATTATCCCCATATGTGGTTTTGTTTTTCTTTTTGTCTCCCCTTTCTTAGGACATTTTGGAAGTCACTTTGTTTGCTGAGTTACTGTATTCAGTACCAGAATGTTTGAGTAATATTGTCTGTCACAGAGCTTAAGTCCCTGGTCTATAAAACAATACTTGCCAGTGATGTTCTTATGTCTATATTACTTTTAACCTCCAGGTTACCTTATTTTTCTAAAAAGAGAAAAAAATAATCTTGATGTATTAGTTTGCTAGGGCTGCCATAGCAAAGTACCCCCGACTGGGTGGCTGACATAACCAAAATTTCTTGTCTCACTGCCCTGAAGTCTGGAAGTCCCCAGCTGAGGTGTCAGCAGAGCTGGTTCTTTCTGAGGCCTGTGAGGGAAGCTTCTGATCCAGGCCACTCTCTTTAGCTTATAGATGGCCATCTTCCTTTGTCTCTCCACCTTGTCTTCCCTCTATGTGTGTTTCTGTGACCACATTTCCCCTTTTTATAAGGACACTAGTCCTTTTGGATGAGAGCCTACCCCAATGATCCCACTTCAACTTGATTATACCTAAGAACCTCTCCCCAAATAAGGTCACATTCGGAGATGCTGAGGGTTAGGACTCTATTACGGGAATGGGTGCAAGGGGCACAATTGAACCCATTATACAGGGGAACAAGAACATTTTACTAATTTTAAGCATTTAGAAAGCAGGCTATCTTGGCTTTGAAGCCAAGAGGTTTCAAAGATGATTGCTATCCTTGGGGAAGTTTTTGCTTGTAAACCCCTCAACTCATTAGGTTGAGATTCCAGAATCTTACCAGTTGTTGGCAGTTTCCAGAAATTCTTTAAAGAGGTACTGTCCTCTCTGGCCTGGATCAGGGCAGTAGCCTCCTAACTTGTTTTCCTGCTGTGCGCCTCTTGTTCTCAGCACAGCAACCAGAGTGATGCTGCTAATTGTTCGATCCTACCCCTCTTCCCTAACTCAGAACCTTCCAGAAGCTCCCCATCTTATAATAGAAGTTCAAGTCCTTTCTGAACTGGCTTCAATTGTCTTTCTCCTTCTTGCCTGTTGCATTCTTTGTCCCTCCCTCCATCGGCTTCAGCCACACCAGCCTTTTGCTGTCCTACAGCAGATCTCTGTGTGGAAAGTGATCTGTGTGGCTTGCTCCTTGCATCATTCAAGTCTTTGCTTTGGTACTATCTTTTCTATACCATCCACTGAGATCTGCCCAGCCTCCCTCCCCAAGCATTCCCATTTCCTTAACCATTCTTCAGTTTTCTCCATGGCACTTATCTGCTCCCAGTAATTTATGTTTTATTATCTGTCTTCTCTACTCCCTTTCTACTCCCCCATCTCACCTTGGCCTGTACCCACTCTCACCCAGGTTGGTGTGATTAATTTGTTGCAGTAACCTCTGTGTCTAGAATACTGCCTGGCAAATATTTGGATAAATAAACAACACGAGTAGAATGTGGATGCGTAGAATAAGGAATGAGATGCTGAGAAAAGAACACTGGAATTCTGGCTGCTTGGGTTCCTGCAAGTATAGGAATAAGATGAGGGCAGATGGGACAAAGGAGAACAAAATGGTTCATTGATTCAGGGATGTGTGTGGGTGTACTTGTTTCTTTCATTTTAATACATTATGATCATTGTATTCTTTTCTGCTAATTGTTTTATGAATATGTATTACAAAAGTTGCAAGGATAGACTAATGAGCATCCTACGTGTCCTTTCATCTTTCGTAGACCGACCAATTGTTTAACACTTTGTGGCTTTTACTTCATTTCTTTCTTTCTGTATATACACATTCCATGTGTCTGTGTCTCTGGCTGACCTATGGGGGTTGCTCTTGGGTCACCTCTCTGTCCCTATTAATTTAGCCCTGAAAAAGTTTGGGTTGGGTCACGTGCTACAACACCTGCCAGTGTAGGAAGCGAAGGCTCTGGCTCAAGCATATTGCTCTAGAAGGGAAAGTGAGAGGTCACGTGTTAGTTAGATGTGACATTCTGGGTATTTACAGTTTATAGACAGGAAGTCTGTTACATACTACGTGTCTTGCCCAGAGCCACACCGGGGGTACGGCAGAGCTAATATTTCAAGCCAGGCCTGCTTGTCTCCTTTTCATAAACCACACGGCCTCTAGCGTATTGTGCCTTTAGTTCCTCATCTGTAAAATAGGATCATTAGTCTAGATTGTCTCTAAAATTATGTTCCCTGCTGATGTTCTTTAATTTAGGCCAGGACTTGAAATCCCAATGGCTCCAGGGGCCAGGAAGATATTTTTTTATGTATGTGAGGCAAATGTAGGCAGTCGTGGGACCAATTATAACTGCAGGATTTGAGAGATTCGAATTAAAATTGTAACGAAAGGGGTGGCCAAATAAATAAGTTCATGGGGCCATTGGTTTCTGATGCTCAGATTTATGTACTTACCTGGAAATGTTAAGCTATCCAAACAGTAGCATGCAGCCCTGTCATTATGATGTTTGTCAGCCCATCAGCCGTTCTTATTTTCTATGAATTGTAATTAGAGAAGGTGGAGCTTGGGAGTGTGTTGGTCTTAGTATTCTTTTTCATACTTAAAAAGTATGAAAGTATCAAGGGGATCACCTTGATCCCCTTCCCCATGTATGCATGCATGCACTCCGCTTTGCAGCCTTTCTCAGTGGGCATACTGTCCAACTGCTGGACCATGTATTCCTCCCTAACAGGTGTGCCTACAGGTTATGCTAAAACTAGATTCTGTACTAACAGGTGTGCCTACAGGTTATGCTAAAACTAGATTCTGTACTAAAACTTGGATTCTAGTTAGTGTTCTCCTTGAACTAGGTGTGTGACATTGAGCTAGTTGTTTAGAGTCATGCTTTCATTTCCTGACAGTATAGTGAAGGTGAGAGACTCTGTCAGTGATTTTCACATTGGGTTTTCTGCAGGGTGCACTCTCACTGGACAGCATGCTGTGGGAGAGGGGGACCAGCTGAAAGGGATCTTCATCCTACCTTTACCTGAGCAGCTTTGATTATCTCTTGGTTCAACTACTTACCAGTTGTATAATCTTGGGCAAGTTGCTTAACCTCTCTGTGACTTAGTTTTCTCCTCTGCAAAGTGGCATGATAATAGTACCTGTCTCTCAGAGTGGTTGGGATACTTAAAGGAATCAATAAATGTAAAGTGGTTAGGAAAGTACCTGATATTATAAGGTATGGTAGGTAGAGTAATGGCCCTTTCTATTCCTGGAATCTGCGACTATGTTATTTAACTTGGCAAAGGGGCTTTGCAGATGGGATTAAGTTAAAGGGCTAGAGGTAGGGGGATTATTTTGGGTTTGGATTGTGAGCCCACTGTAATCACAGTAGTCATTAAAAGAGTCAGAGATGTATGACAGAGGTAGAGGTGATGTGACAGGGGGCTGAGGGCTCTGAGCCAAGGAATTTGGACATCCTCCAGAACCTGGAGAAGGCAAAGAAATGGATTTTCCCCTAGAGCCTCCAGAAGGAATGCATTCCAGTAACACCAGTCTTGGCCTTCTGACCTACAGGATTAGAAGAATCAATCTGTGTTGCTGTAAGCCACTAAATTTGTGGTGATTCGTTACAGCAGCAGTAGAAAACTAATACGTGAAGTGTCGGCTAATTTTTCTTTTCTCTCTGTAAATAAGATTTTCTTTGAATAGCTCAATCTGTGGCCAAAGACAGTTTGAAAGCTGGTAGGCTAGGTGATTGCCAGCATGTCCTGCTCATCTTATAGCCTGTAGTGACAGGTATTTTCTCTGTACACAGAACCTAGCCTGCGTAGACTCCTTGCATTGAGTGAATGTGTGCGGAACAGTTGAAGCTTGGAATAAGGCATAGCAAAAGTAAGGTAATGGTTTCCAGTGTGGACCTGCCTATGGGATTCTCTGTAGTGTTCAGATCACTCCCTTCTTAAGCGTTGTTCCTAATTATTTTGGTTAACAGAATCTGGTTGTCTGTTATGTGCCCTATTACATCTTGGGACTTGTACTCCAGGTTTATGCATTTGTTCTGAGGCATTGCATCTTTGTGGACTCGTCTTATTTTCTTCTACCCCGTTGATTTGTCAATTCAGGGCTAGAATACTCTAGGGCCTTTAGAAGCTGCTTTCTTCTATGATGAAGATGACCTTACTATAACAGACACTCCAGTTGGGGTGGAATTGGAGAGCTAGGGCCAGGAATGCCTTTAATGCAAGAGTTCCAGAGATGGGGCTGGCCCTAGAGCTATTCCTAGAACTGCCTGTGATTTGGCTTTCAGGCCTCAATTAGTCCAGTAATGCATTTTGGGCTCATAAGATGTTTGCATCGTTTAAACAATCTATAAAGTGAGTTATTTACTTTCTTCTTTAACTCGTACAGAGAGGCCATACTGCTGTTCTTGTATATAGTGCTGCTGCCAGTTTTGTGAATCTGGAAAACATGAAGGAAAATCTGAAGCCAGTTTATAGGCTGAGAGGAATTTTGTTTCATTTCCAAGTTAAGTTGGATTAACTTCAGCATTATTTCCTTGGCATGAATCTGGCATGAAAGATATTAAGTTCTTAGAATCTGTACCCTGTTCCCCTCTAAATAAAACACTGAAGAATTTTGCTACATGTTTTGATGTGCAGAATGGGTGGCAGAGCTTCCCTTGGCAGAACTTTTGCATACTTGATGAACTAGTTACTTGGGTCTCTACATGCAAAGGAATGTGAACACCTAGGTGCAATTTGCCTCTTTGAAAAAAGGTTTTAGAAGTCCATATGGTTTGTGCAGAGTCTTGTATTTCAAATTTAACAAGTAAGAAAGACACATTTATTTGTGATTTCATTTTTCTTCTCAAGCCCAGAATTATAGAACATGCCACATTTCCTCAAGCAGCCCCATTCGCGCTTTGATTGATGGTGCGAGGAGTTGCTGCAGACAGTAGTTGAACCTTGTTACCAGAGCCAGGCTTGAAACTTGAGCAGCTCCACTGCATGCAGAGGGCTGCCTTGAGGCACAGTCAGACTACAGCCACCCTAGCAGAGAGGCTTCCCATTCACTCCTTCCGAGTGCCTATATGTGACTCAGAGTTCATGGTCGGAACTGAAAACTCTTAATAGGTGGATATTCTGCAAACAATAATTTCCTCATCTGTGAAATCAGCAAGCGTGAGTTTGTCAATTTGGGCCCGTGTCTGGAGGCTCTCTGAACCTGGATTTAAACTGTGGTTACATCTCTCCACATGCTGCCCTACATCTTGAACTCACCAGGTCTCAAATAGAACTACTCTCTCACACTGCTCTTAACCCTGGGAAGGGTTATGTTGCCTGTGCTTTCTCCCATTTGTCTGCGGATTGAAGACCTGCAAATTCTAGTCTGGGTGACTCTGGAAGTGGCAAGTTCATTTGAAAGGATGCAAATCACATTAATTCTTTTAGGTTAGTTGTGCTTTCTTTGTGTACCTTGAAGGTACTTCATTCACGGTGGTCAGGAATTAGTCAGGAGGAGAAGGTGGGGGCATGGAGCCACATATATGTGATTTTTCTGTTTAGTTAGAAATCTTCATTAGAGGGAATCCCTGGGTGGCTCACCGGTTTTACGCCTGCCTTCGGCCCAGGGCATGATCCTGGAGTCTTGGGATTAAGTCCCACGTCGGGCTCCTTGCATGGAGCCTGCTTCTCTCTCTGTGTCTCTGCCTCTCTCTCTGTCTCTCACATGAATAAATAAATAAAATCTTTGAAAAAAAAATCTTCATTAGAGCCATTCGGATAACTGGGTGAGATCCTGGCAAGGGAAGAATGTTGTCTTCTGAAAGTTGGAATGCTGTAGTGGAAAGGACATTGACAGAAGCTTAAAAGACCAGAGAGTTGATATTTGCCTCTAGGACTTATTACCAGTACTCTGAAGAGGTCTGTGACTTTGATCAAGTCACTAATCTATCTCTGAACTTAACCCATTTGTAAAATAAGGTGACACCAATGCCTACTCTCCAGGCTAATTATAAGGAGTAAATGAAGTAGTATTTGTCAGTCAGCATAGAGTAGGTGCTCAATAAAGGTATTCCCATCCAGCGGCCACTCTTCCCTCCAGTAGAGGAATGTTGCCAGCTTTTGTAACTTGAGAACTAAAGACTGCTTGAGGTTCATATGTGGTAATATTGGAAAGAGAAAACATTATCCTTTCCACAGAGCATCTTTGTGCTTGATTGATGAACTGTATGAAATGTGGTGAACTGTCTTATGGGTTTTATGTTATGTTTGAAAAGGCAGAAGATAGCTATGAAAGTATAAACTACATGGGAGAAAAAAATTGAAATATACTAAATGATGGAAACATGATAAATTTGTGATTTTTTTTTTTTTACAGATTTTATTTATTTGACAGAGAGAGAAAGGAAGAGCACAAGCAGGTGGAACAGTAGACAGAGGGAGAGGGAGAAGAAGACTCCAGGGAGCCCGATGTGGGGCTCCATCCCAGGGACCTGGGATCATGACCTGAGCCAAAGGCAGACACTTAACCAACTGAGCTACCTAGGTGCCTCAACTTTGTGATTCCTAAAAGGAATGGGGTTTGGTGTGGCCAAATTTTTAAACAACAAAAATTTTGCATAATGAACTCCAGTAACACCAGAAGAAAGTCAATAGAAAGGAAGAATGATTTATTTTAAAGTGAAGTATTAATGTGACCATAATATTTGGTACTTAAGAGAGAAAAGGCTGAGTGAAGTAAGTCAGTCAGAGAAGGACAAACATTATATGTTCTCATTCATTTGGGGAATATAAATAATAGTGAAAGGGAAAAGAAGGGAAGGGGGAAGAAATGTGTGGGAAATATCAGAAAGGGAGACAGAACGTAAAGACTGCTAACTCTGGGAAACGAACTAGGGGTGGTAGAAGGGGAGGAGGGCGGGGGGTGGGAGTGAATGGGTGACGGGCACTGGGTGTTATTCTGTATGTTAGTAAATTGAATACCAATAAAAAAATAAAAAATAAAAAAAAAAAAAGAGAGAAAAGCATGCTATTTACATAGGGAGAAATATATTAGCTGTGCAAATAAACCCAAGTTTAATCTGCATTAAAAACATTTTAAACTGGGGTGCCTGGGTGGCTCAGTGGTTAAGCATCTGTGTTTAGCTCAGGTCATGATTCCGGAGTCCCAGGATCAAGTCCCTTGTCAGGCTCCCTCTGTGGAGCCTGCTTCTCCATCCGCCTATATCTCTGCCTCTCTCTCTGTGTCTCTCATGAATAAATAAATAAAATCTTTAACAGAAAAATAAGGAAACTATTAAATTTTAACTTTCTAGAGAGCATCCTGCCCAGCCATATGAAATATGGACTTTTTTCCCTTTTTTAAAAAAATTTTATTTATTTATTTATTTATTTATTTATTTATTTATTTATTTATTTTACTTTTTTTTTTAATATTTTATTTTTTATTCATGAGAGACACAGAGAGAGGCAGAGACATAGGTAGAGAGAGAAGCAGGCTCTCCGTGGGGAGCCCGATGCGAAACTCGATCCCAGGACCCCAGGATCATGCCCTGAGCCAAA
Organism: Canis lupus familiaris; assembly: GCF_011100685.1. Lineage (NCBI taxonomy): Eukaryota > Metazoa > Chordata > Mammalia > Carnivora > Canidae > Canis > Canis lupus. Next base: position 46,500,849 of record NC_049236.1, read on the forward strand.
GGCAGATGCTCAACCACTGAGTTACCCAGGCGTCCCAAAATATGGACTTTAAAGTATACTTCAATCTGGTGATTTGGATAAAATACTGCAGGAAATAGCTCCCGAGGGGAAAAGTATAATCTATGTCAGTGTTTATATATTATGTAAATATTATATATAAAATGTGTATAATATATATATAAGTAAATATACATATGTAAGCACATATGTACACATAAATGGAACCAATGTACCTGCCTCTCTTGAGAACCGAAAAGCAAACATTAGCAAAATGGAATAATATAAGTTACTAAAAATGATAAGCCCACACACTATTAATACCTTGAAATAGGTGCATGAAATGCAAAAGAAAAATCTTATTGTGGTCCCTGTTTTAGGGATATAATAAAGTACAAGACTATCAGTTGTTGCCTCAGGGACATGACATGATATTGTAGAGCGGGGAAAATAGATGACTCTGAGTAAGTTTTGGCTAAATAAGGTAGTTTCAGATAGTGCTATGAAGATAAATAAAGTGGCAAAGGCTAGAGAGAGACTTAGGGCTGCAGGGGACCTTGCTTTGGAGGGGATGGTAGGGAGGAGGACTGTATGGGCTAAGCCATCAGGATTAAGAAGGAGCAGCCCGGTGTGGGTGGGGAAAGAGTGTTTTAGGTGGAGGGAGCAGCAGGTTTAAGGGTGTGACATTGGAATGAGTGTGGCATTTGTGACCAAGAGCACACCAGTGTGGCTAAACCTTAAAGAATAATTATAAGTTTGCTTGGATTACAATAGAAACTAAGTTGCTTTGGAATTGTCTAAATAGCCAGGTTTTTACTCTTCTATGGTTTAAAAAATTTTATTTTTTGATTGTGAAATTATGGCAAAAAGTACAGAAGCATACACAACGAATGTACATTTTATTTTATAAAGTTTATCTATTTTTAAAGATTTTATTTACTTAATAGAGAGAGAGAACACACGGGAGAGCATGGGAGTGGGACAGAAGGGGAGGGGTAGAGGGAGAAGCAGACTTCTCGCTGAGCAAGGACCCTGATGCAGGATTCAATCCCCGAACCCTGTGATCATGGCCTGAGCTGAAGGCAGACACTTAAGTGATTAAGCCACCCAGGCACACAACAAATGTATATTTTAAACAACCATAAAGGAAATATTTACAGCCTCACCACTAGCTTACAAACTAAAATACTTTTAATCCCTTTGTCACCTTCTGTTTACTTTCCTCAGCCCCCAGCATTGTGTGGCCTTTGAGGTAATGATTCACTTGCTTTTCTATAATTTCATGACCTATATATGCAACCCCAAATATAGTGTAGCTTGGTTTGAACTTTATATGGGAGAACGATACAGTGTATTTTTTGTATGTGACTTGCTTCTTTCTGTCCAACTTGTGAAACTCATCTGTGTTGACATGTGAATTTATAGTTATTTTCACTCTACAGTGTATGAATGTATTGTAATTTTCAGTTCTCTTGTTGATTGGTATTTGTTTTTTTCCAGTGTTTGGCTATTATTGTGATTGTTCTGTTATGGGTTTTCTAGTATATGTTCTACAAGTGCACATGTGTAAGAGTTTATCTTGGGAATTTACTTAGAAGGTTGTAGGATGTCACCTAATTTATTAGAAAATACCAAAGTACATAAGTAAGTATACCAATTTTTACTCTTACCCGACAGTGTATGAAGATTTCTGTTGCTCCTCGTAAGGAATTATACTAACACCTGGGCTTGCCAGACTAATTTTTGCCAGTCTGGTGAGCATATTGATGTATGTTAAGATTTTGCATTTTCACTAATTACCACTAATGAGTTTGAGCATCTTTTTCATGTGGTTCTAGGCCATTTAGATTTCCTTTAGTTCCTTTTGTGAAGGGCCTATTCAAGTGTTTTGTTTGATTTTTAATTGGAATTTATGCCTCACTAATTTATAGCTGTTATTTATACCTCCCAGGTGTGTGCTTATCTTCACGTTTTTATGTCTTAAAATTTTTTTAAAATTTAACACAAATTCTGTTCATCTTTCTATTAATTTATCTATTGCTTTGTAACAAATCATCCTAAAACCTAACAGCTTGAACAGCAGCCATTTATTTATTTCAGTCTGGACTTCGCTTGTCTGGGTGAGCTTCTGCATAGAGGGCAGGAAAGCTCTGCTTCTGCCGGTGGCTATCTGACCAGTGGGGTGTGAGTTGGGGGACCGGGCCACAAGTCTTTGACCAACCAAGGGGTAGTTTGGGCTTGTACACATGGAAGCCAGAGAGTTCCAAGAGAGTTGAACAGAGGTGTACAAAGTTTCAGGAGATGGAGGCTCTTAATTAACACAGTGTCACTTTCACTACATCATGTGGCCATAAGACCTAGATTCAGGGGTTGGAAGAGAGACTCCACCAATTACTAGAGGAGCTACAGAGTCGCATGAAAAAGAGAGGCACCTATAAGAAGGGATGGAGAATTGTCACTGTGCTTGTAGTCCATCACATTTTACATTATGGCATGTAGTTTTGTTCTGTACGCCAAGGGTAAGAAATTACGATCCTCTGAAAGTCTTAATGATTTAGCTTTTCACATTTACATCTTTCAATTTTTTTTTAAAGATTTATTTATTTATTCATGAGAGACATACGCAGAGAGAGGCAGAGACACAGGCAGAGAGAGAAACAGGCTTCTCGCTGGGAGCCCGATATGGGACTCAATCCCAGACCCTGGGATCACACCCTGAGCCAAAGGCAGACGCTCAACCCCTGAGCCATTCAGAAGTCCCAATCTTTTCTTTATTTTAAAGAGAAAGAGGATTTGAGAAGAACAAGCTAAACATGAATTAGATAGAGGAAGAATGAAGTTTCAAAAACCATGATAGCAAGGGATGTTGATAATAGGGGGAGGTTATGCTGTGTGGGGGCAGGGGAATCTTTGTGCCTTCTGCCCTATTTTACTGGGAACTTAAAATTGTTCTAAAAATAGGGCAGCCGGGGTGGCTCAGTGGTTTAGCGCCGCCTTCCGCCCAAAGCCTGATCCTGGAGATCCGGGATCGAGTCCCACGTCAGGCTCCCTGCATGGAGCCTGCTTCTCTCCCTGCCTGTGTCTCTGCCTCTCTCTCTCTCTCTCTCTCTCTCTCTCTCTCTCTCCCCCTTCCTCTCTCTGTCTCTCATGAATAAATAAATAAAATCTTTAAAAAAAAAAGTTGTTCTAAAAATATAGTCTGTTAAGAAAAAAATTTAAGAGAGAAAACCAAGCCATGACAGTAGCTGAAAGAGCTGGTGAGCATTATTAGAGAGTTTGAGAAGTGAGAGAAAGCTTGTCCAGGAAGTCACTGGGGAGCCTTTGTACTTAATGATCTGAGGTAAAAAATTGGCAAAAGTAAAAAATAAATAAATAAAAAAAATCAGGTAGCGTTTTCTAATGTAAAAGTAAGAATCTTTTGCTTTTATTCCTTGTTTAGTCAATGACTAAAATAAAAAAGAGAGGTACCTGGGTTGTTCAGTGGTTGAATGTCTACCTTTGGCTCAGGTCATGATCCTGGGGTCTTGGGATGGAGTCCCACATTAGGCTCCCTGCAGGGAGCCTGCTTCTCCTTCTGCGTATGTCTCTGCCTCTCTCTCCATCTCTCATGAATAAATAAATAAGATCTTTAAAAAGTAAAAAAGAGAAAATTTCTTCTACTATCACATTAATAACAGCCCTCATTTTTTACATTGTTAGCCTCCCTTTCTTGTCCATATTTCTTTTTTGCATGAGTACTCTGACCAGCAGTTATGATTGCATTTTATTTTTTTCAACTTTTCAGTGTGCTTGACGTGGAACTTCAACATGGTCTGCCAGTATTCATGGTACTGAGACAAGTAGTGTGGGGAGTACAGGAGTCAGTGAGCAGCTTCTTAGAAAGTGCTTTAGACCAGTGGTAGGATTATATCTGGGCTGGGGCATGTCTTTGTGCAAATAGCATTGGAATAGAATCAAGCCTTTGCTGTTGTAGTAACTGTGCTACTATGTATAAATTATTTAACATCTCTGAGCTTTAGCACCCCATTGTAAAATGAAGATAATCTTTATTTATTGTATATATGAGTATTGAATGAGATAAACAAGAATCACCTAGCATGGTCTATGGCCCATAAGATAAATGTTGCCCTATTTTAGAAGTAGGGTTTTCCATTATTATTTTTTTCTTTCTATCTTTGTATATACTTCTCTTTAAATTTTTATTGAGGAATAATTGTATTAGTATCAACATAGTGATTCAATATTTATATACACTATGATATGATTGCCATGCCACAATAAGTCTAGTTACCATCTGTCACCAAAGTGATTACAATATTACTGACTATATTCCTTATGCTATACATTCCTGTGTCTATTTATTTTATAATTGGAAGATTGCATCTCTCAATTCCTTTCACCTATTTCATCCATCCTCCCTATCCCCTTACCCTCAGGCAACCATCAGTGGTTCTCTGTATCTGTGAGTCATTTTGTTTTGTTTTTTTGTTTGATTTCTTTTTAGATTCCACATATAAATAATATCATGTGGTGTTTGTCTTTCTCTGACTTACTTCACTTAACGTAATGCCCTCTAAGTCCCTCTCTTGCAAATGGCAAGATTTCATTTTTTTATGGCTGAGTAATATTCTTTTTTTAAAAAATTAATCAATTAATTAATTTTTTTGGCTGAGTAATATTCTATTGTACATATAAATCACATCTTTATTCACTCAGCTATCTATGTATCTATGTACATTAAGGCTGCTTCCATGTCTTGGCTATGGTAAATGAAACTATAATGTAGTTTTCTGCTATTTTCTATTAATCTGCAGTAAAAAAAAAAACGAGAACCTATAAGTCTTTTGCAGAATGAATTCTTTCTACCATTTAAGCTTGTCTTTTAGTTACCTCCATGCTGCTGTTTTCTATGAAAACTCTTTGATCCTTCTGGGTTTCTCTGGCTGGAGTTTGCCAGTCAGTTAAGGGCATCTGATTGGCTGACTTTGAGCTTTGATACTTTTATATTTGAAACCTTGGCATCTAGCCAGTTCTCATCCAGTCCTGGGAGATAACATCATGTGTGTGTGTTTCCTAATCATAGTGTGAACTTTTGAATTGGGCAAGTTCTGACCTGAGTGAGCAGAGAAAGGGAAAGATCTTTGGGGAATGGGAACAATGTGAGGTAGTCACATCTCTGAGGAAGATGGTGGGGGAGGGAGTAAACATTTCTTCAGCACCTGTTCTGTGCCAGAGTATAGAAGCGAAGACAGAAGCATCCCAGAGAGGGCCAAGTTGAGGGCAGTGGACCCCTTGGCAAAGGAGTTGGGTTGTGCTTTCTCATAAATTGAGTGGGGAGCACTACAGCTCTAGCAACCTTAGGAGGAATACATTTCTTCTAAGCCTGGACTTAAAGCATCAGGTAATCATTAAATCATTCTTTCTAGGTCTTTCAGCAGCCCAGAGGAAGTTTGCACATTCACTCAGAGATTTTAAATTTGAGTTTATCGGTGATGCAGAGACAGATGACGAACGCTGCATAGGTATGTAAAGGTGACGTTTTGATTTGCCTTCCTTCGCTTTGGCTACTAAGTAATCATACCTTTCTCTTTGTAGATGCTTCCTTACGTGAATTTTCTAATTTTTTGAAGAATCTGGAAGAACAGAGAGAAATTATGGTGAGTTGTGGAATGTAAATTAGTAAGTTCAACTTTAAGCAGGGAAAATCTGTGTTTTGAAGATGGTTTTGGTAGAGTTTTTTCTTTTTTAAAGATTTTATATATATATATATATATATTTTTTTTTTTTTTTTTTTTTTTTTTTGAGAGAGTAGTGGGGAGGGGCAAAGGGAGAAACAGAACTCCCTGCTGAGTGTGGAGCCTGATGTGGGGGCTCAATCCCAGGGCCCTGAGATTATGACCAGAGCTGAAGTCAAGTCAGATGCTTAATCGACTGAGCCACTCAGGCACCCCTCTGGTAGAAGTTTTGATGCATTTATCTGCAGATGAAGTAATGCTTAGTAGTGGATAAGGTTTCAGGAATCTAGGTGTCTAGTTCCACAGTGGTGCTGACTACGGTAAGATCTTGGACAAGTTGCTGGACCTCTGGACCAAGGCCCTGTTTCTTTTTTCTCCTTCTCCTTCTGTGTTTTTTTTTTTTTTTTTAAACATTTTAGTCATTTATTCATGAGAGACACACAGAGAGAGAGAGGCAGAGACACAGGCAGAGGGAGAAGCAGGCTCCTCGCAAGGAGCCTGATTGATGTAGGACTCAATCCCGGATCCCAGGATCACACCCTGAGCCAAAGGCAGATGCTCAACCACTGAGCCACCCAGGTGTCCCAAGGCCCTGTTTCTTTCACACAATAGTGGGTTGAACTATAGCAGTGCTTTCTAGATTTTTGTTAGCAGTAGAGCATTTTCGTTTAAATTGAGTCTCAGAACATTAATGTACCGAAGATAAAGGCAGAAAAGCTAATGTAGTGGTAGAGGGACAACAGAGCAATGTGAGAGCCTGACTCATACTTCTGAAGGTTTTGAGGTTGTGAAGGGGAGACTTTGGGCCTTGGAAGCCTTTAGAATCTCACTTTGCCTTGAGATTTGTGATCACAACAGTAATGGTAATGGCTGCTTTCCACATGCCTCATGCTATGCTGGGTGTATTGAGGGGATGATTTTATTTAACAAATACTCAGCAATGGATTTTGAGTGAATTGAGTAATATTTTCTCACCTTTCTTAAAAGCTTCCCTCTTAATGTCTGTTATTCATTCATTCAACAAAGATTTACAGTAGAATTGCCCCCAGGTTATTATATACTATCTATTCTCAGCAGTTTTTACAGGCTTTACAAAACTGACAAAACTATTTTTTCTATGTCCTTGAGAATGAGTACCACCTAGAATTATGCTAAAGTCTAAGTGTACAAGTAGGTTCAGATGTTGTTATACCAGTAATAATAATAATAATAATAATAATAATAATAACAATAATAATAATAATAGATCATGATAGCTAAGGTAGGTGTCACTCTGTGACTGGTACTATTTTAAGTTGTTAGTCTAATATTTCATCTAATTCTCGAGTCAACCGATATAGATTCTGTTACTGGCTCCCATTTTACAATTGAAACTGAGGGATAGTTCCTTGCCCAAGATCACATAGCAGTTGAGAGGTAGAGCCAGAACCGGGCACTCTGAAGCTCCAACCATTTTGGCCAGCTTCCTGGATGTTACTGTAATCTCTTGGGTGGTGGCAGTGGTGGGATTTCTGTTTCGTGGAGTTGCAGTAGAGGAAGAAGTAGTGGGAGAGCCCTGATTTTTATTTAAAAGTGCACTGTAACTTATTTCGTGAGATAATTTGTATATATTGTTAATATCGTAGCAGGCAGGTGAAGGTACTGTGGTCCCATTAGATTTTACTGGCATAGATGACACGTTCAATGATTATTTGTGTGATCCAAGTCACTGATTTTTCAGCAGTTTAGGAATGTCTAAATGTGATAAAAAATAGTGCTGTGACACTACCTTTCTACTATACAAAGTGGGTCTGAATGCTTTCTTAGTTTATGTTTATAGAATCAACTTTTTTGTTCTCAGACCTCTTTGATATTTAGTTGTGCTTCTGGGATCCTGAGCATTCAGCAAATACACATTTGATCTTATTGTGTGTTCTAGGTACTGTTTAGAATCTGAGCACACAGAGGCAAACCAAGCAAGGTCCCTCATGGAAGTTGTGTTCTAGGAAGGGGAGATGATAAATAAACATATGATATAGGTCAGGCAGTGATAGGTCCTACAAAATAAAATAAGGTATGTTTAGTAGCCAGAGTCAGAGAGTAGCGAAGGGTGCTATTGAGATGGTGAGTAGAGGTCTTTACTGCTGAGAACTATGTGAGACATCTTGGCATTTTGAGGAAGAGGGTTCTGGGCAGACTGGTGCTGGATTTTAGCTCCACTGAAATACTGTGTGACTACTTACTATCTTGATGTTCTGTTTGCATTCCATGTTCCTTGAGATGAACTGACTAGGTAAAAAAATGAACATGGTCTTAGCTCCAGGCTATCTGATGATAGAGATAGTGTGGTTCTCAGAGCTATTAGTAGCTGGCATCTTGACTTAATCTTCAGGGTCTTTTACCCTGAGGGTGGTGCTGAGTTTGGTGGGGCTGAGTTTCCAGTACAGGGTAGAAGTAGGAATAGGATGTTGTCTGTATAAGGTCATGAACCTCAGGGAGGAATGGGACAGTATGTTACAACCCATTTGTGGGAATAGCAACTCCTGCTGCATAGCAGGAAACTGTCCAAAGACAGAAAGCAGTTTGGGGTCGAAGTGGGAGGGAGTGGCTATGACCAACCATAGAATTAAAGGGATATCTAATGCTATTTTGTTTCTTAAACTTTTTAGTTTGAAAAATTTTGAGTGTGTATGAAGAGTAGAGAGAAAAATAATTAAACTATGTGTACTCAGTATCCAGCTTTAATTGGTTGCCACACAGCCAATCTTGTTTCTCTGTACTTCTCACTCCCTACTCCAATTAGTTTGACAGCCCATTCTCGTATTGTTTCATCTATAAATACCCTACTACAGAGCTGTAAAAGGTAACTCTCTTTTTGATCTGTAGCATCCTTGACATACTTAAAGACAAGCAATTAGTAATTTCTTTCTTTTAAAAGATTTTATTTATTTATTCATGAGAGAGGCAGAGGCATATAGACAAAGGCAGAGACACAGGCAGAGGGAAAAGGAAGCTCCCCACAAGGAGCCGGATGTGGGACTTGATCCTAGGACCCTCAGATCATGACCTAAGCCAAAGGCAGATACTCAACCACTGAGCCACTCAGGTGTCCCAAGTAGTACTGTTTCTTAATATTACAAAGAATTAGGCTATATTCAAAATAATCTGATACTCATTTAAACAGTTCTTTATTTGAATCTGTATCCAAACATGTTGCATTCAATTCTTTTTTAAAAGATTTTATTTATTGATTGATTTGAGAGAGAGAGACCATGTGTGAGTAGGGGGGGGAAGGGCAGAGGGAGAGGGGCTCGATTCCAGGACCCTCAGCTCATGACCTGAGCCAAAGGCAGATGCTTAACCACCCAGGTACCCCTTGATTGGTAAATTTCTAAGTCCTTTTTAACCTGTAGGTTTTTCTTTTTCCTTTTTTCCATCAATAAGAATTCCTGATACTTTCCTATTTGCTTTAAAGGACCTTTAAAATAGTACTTCTTGGTATGCTTGGGTGGCTCAGTGGTTGAGCATCTGCCTTTGGCCTGGGGCATGATCCTGGAGTCCTGGGATCAAGTCTCACATCGAGCTCCCTGTATGGAGCCTGCTTCTCCCTCTGCCTGTGTCTCTGCCTCTCTCTATGTGTCTCTCATGAATAAATAAATAAAATATTTTTTAAAAAATAGTACTTCTTCCTGAGTTATGAGTTATAATAATAAAATAACAAAATAATAGAAGTGAAAATGTTTGGTATTTAACCCATATTAATGTTTTTTCAGTGTTTCTGTCTAATCTTGATCAGGGGTTACTTATTTTAACTACGAAAATTGCATAGAATAATGGCTACCTTTGTTTTGTTTTAAATAGTTTAGAATACTTAATAAAGAAAACTTTGATGCTTTATTAGGCACTAACCTTAAACTTTTGAAGAAGAAAAGATACCTCTCTTAGGAAGTGCTCAGTATGGCCCTGGAGAATAAGTGGTAAAAAAGTGAATTAAAATGTATTCTGCTAAGGGGCACCTGGGTGATTCAGCAGGTTAAGCATCTGAGGACTCTTGGTTTCTGCTTAGGTTGTGGCCTCAGGGTCCTGAGATTGAGCCCTGCATCAGGTTCTGCTTTCAATGCGAAATCTGCTTAAGACTTTCTCTCCCTCCCTCTGTCCCTCTTTCCCATGCTTGCTCGCTCTCTCTCTCTTTCTAAAATAAATGCATCCTTAAAAATATATATATTCTACTAAGTGTAATAACACAGGTATAGGTGGAGTTGCATGAAGTGCGAAGCAGCTAAATCTTTACTTGTTAGGAAGGACTTTGTGGAAGGAGTTGTATTTGAGCTGGAGTTTGTGGAGCAGAGACACAGAGGAGGGCCTTTTATATGGCTTAACAAGTTCATACATCCCTAACACGTGACAAAGAGATGAAGGAGGTTTTAAGTAGCTAAAATGGGAGCCAGTGCATTCTGGGAACTTTTAAAAACTCTTGTTTTACTTGAAATTATTACACATTGGGGTGCCTGGGTGGCTCATTTGGTTAGGTGTCAGACCCTTGATATCAGCTCAGGTCTTAATCTCTGGGATCGTGAGTTTAAGCCCCATGTTAGGCTCCATGCTGGGTGTGGAGGCTACTTAAAAAAAATAAGAGTACTATGGTTATCAGTATTATCATTAAAGTAACCCCTTATCATCTTTATGTAACATAATGAAAAACATACATTGCAGAGCCACATACTAAAAAGGGAATGCAAAACGACAATTATAAAATAGAGGTAGAAATATTCTAAAGTTGGTTCCAGGAATTTAACAAAATCTTAGGAGTCGCTTAATCTTTAAAAGGTGTTATACTCAACTGATAAATTATTGAACACTATATCTGAAACTAAGTATGTACTATTGGCTAATTGAATTTAAATAAAAAAAAAAAAGCAATTGGGGCACCTGGATGGCTCAATTGGTTAAGTGTCTGACTCTTGATCTCAGCTCAGGTCTTGGTTTCAGGGTAGTGAGTTCAGGCCCCACATTGGGTTCCATGCTAGACATGGAGCCTACTTTAAAAACAAAACCAAAAACAATTAGTGTTTTCTGAAGTCCTAAATTAAATTATGTTGCGTCATATAGATATTCATCATTAAGACTCAGTCATTAAACTGTGAAAAAAATTTTAATCTGTTTCAGAAGGCAAAGACCAATGTCAAAAAACTTAAAAAGCTAAAAAAAAAAAAAAAACTTAAAAAGCTTTCCCTCCTCGAAGAAAGAAAAGGAAGAAAGGAAAGGAAAGGAAGGAAAGGAAAGGAAAGGAAAGGAAAGGAGAAAGAAAGGAAAGGAAGGAAGGGAAGGAAGGGAAGGGAAGGGAAGGGAAGGGAGGGAAGGGAAGGGAAGGGAAGGGAAGGGAAGGGAGGGAAGGGAAGGGGGAAGGGAAGGGGGGAAGGAAGGGGAAGGGAGGAAGTGAAGGGAGGGGGAGGGAAGGGAAGGGGAAGGGAGGGAAGGGGAGGGAAGGGAAGGGAAGGGAAGGGAAGGGAAGGGATGGAGGGAAGGTACGGCAGTGGCGGAATGGAAGGTAAGGGATACTGGAGTTACTCATTTACATTCCTTTTCCTTGCCTTTACCTGTTCCTTTCCTTTCCTTTCCTTTCCTTTCCTTTCCTTTCGATTTTATTTATTTACTTGAGAAAGAGAACAAGCTGGAGGCAGATCCTTAACTGACTGAGCCACTCAGGCACCCTGAAAGCTTTCCATTTCTTAAATGAATGTTAAAATAGGAAACTGGGCTTTAAGAATGTCTTCAGACTGGAAGCTCAACAATAAGGAACAAGTTCTTCTTTGGTTTTGAGCTCCAGGTGTATATATACACACACATGACTGATCTGTGTACTTCAACAGGCTTAGATATAAATAGTTCAGCAAATGCTGTGTGTGTGTCTATTACATGCCAAACACTATGCCAGGTGCTTTAAAGACAAAGGCATAGTTCCTGCCTTTGCATAATTAGCCGTCCATTGGGAGAAATTGCCCAAAGCATGCTTTGTGGTAACAGAGTTCTTAGGGAATTCAGGGAGGGCATGTTGAAATGATGTTGGAGACATCATTTCAGACCTGAGTTGACAGATGAATCAGAGTTATCCAAGTAAGGAAAGATAGAAGTGAAGCACTAGTTTCTTCCCTATGAGGAAAAATGATAGAATTTTGGAAAGAGGGAGGGATCTGTTTGCATATTTCCCATCAGTGTCTGTCTCAGTAGCTCTTAAAGCCAATTGTTGGGGAGGGAACTGGAAAGAAGGCTAGTCAGGAAGTCTCAAAGTGTTTCCCCCCCAACACCTGCACTGGAGTCCAATTTCTGTGCATGGATGTATCATGCCCTTTGAAAGGCCAATATTGACTTTTTCAGGGTAGTTCTCTTTTCTTTTTTCTTTTCTTCTCTTCTTTTTAAAAGATTTTATTTATTCATGAGAGACAGAGAGAGAGGCAGAGACATAGGCAGAGGGAGAAGCAGGCCCCCCGCAGAGAGCCCCATGTGGTACCATATCCCAGGACCCTGGGATCACGACCTGAGCCAAAGGCTAATACTTAACCACTGAGCCACCCAGGTGCCTCCAGGGGGTAGTTGTTTTCAAGTGAGCAGTTCTTACTGATTATTTTGCCAGCCTTGACTGTGAAAGTAAGTCGTGTTGGGGAGCTGGGTGCTGTTTGTGGCCAGAATTGCTGAGCTCACTTCTGTGTATCTTCTCCCAGGCAAGTACTATGTGATATTTCACTGCCAGAATTCTGGAGATGCTCTCTCTGGCATGGCAGGACATGGTGTTCTTCTCTGAGGTGGGCAGCTGTCCAAGAATTTAAGGACTTTTGAAATACTGCTGTTGCGTTTATAATGTTCTTTTAAAAGCCCTTCATATTGTATTTACTTGTCTACATGTGTTGTTTTATCGTAACTTTATGTTTCTGTACTTTTCCTAAATGTTACTGCTCAGTTTCTAGGGATTATAGGAAATCAGGACAGTTGTGTAAGGCCCAGGGGCTGAGGAAATCTTCAGGGAAGAGGGAATGTCTGGAGAGAGAAGGTAGAGCTTGCCAGATGGTACATAGTAGGCACTTGCCTCTCATGCCAAGGTGCTGGGGGCCCACTGGACTGCCGAGCAGGGCGAGATGCCAACAGCATCTTATCTACCAGCCACATCCCTTTCCCTGCTTGAGCAAGATGACCCTGTTCTGCTGTTAGGAATTCCAGTGTTTCTTAATTTGTGTTTAGCATTATTTATGAGTTCTTGAAATGTGATAAGTATCCAAGGCATTACATGCCATTGGGAAGATTGTGCCTTTAGTTTCATCTTACTGTAATAACATTTTTATGGTATATCAAATATATTTTAATCAGTTTTTTTTTTAACATACTCTTTAGGCTTTTGAGATCTTCTTTTTTTTTTATCTTCCATAGATTTTACTCTTGTGAAAACACTGGGGTAGGGAACACTTTCTGGGTGATTTCCCTTGAGCTCATGCCCCAAGAAAGAAGATACTGGGCTTTTCAGTACCAAAGGCTTTTTGTTAACAGTTTAGATGGTTCTGGGCCAGATAGGATGGGTGTTTTCTTAACACTTGCCTATTTGTTTCACTCCTTTCTCGTTATTTTTTCATTGTTTCAAGTATCTTACAGAATCATGTAGTTATTTATCTTTTGGGGTTTTTGATACTGATTTTTACTCCAAACTTCCTTTTTTTTTTCAAAAGTATTTCATAATGTTAAGATGATGTATGTTGCTTAAAATGAACTAAATATCCTTTATGTTTTGGGAGAAATTTTCTTGCAGTTCTTTCTTTAGTACACTCTAGGGCAGTGGTTCTCAAGGCTTGGTCTTTGGTCTGGTAGCATCAGCATCACCTGGGAACATGCTAGAAATGCTCTCTTGGGCTCTACCCTAGAGCTACTGAATCAGAAATTCTGGGGGTGCAGCCCATCAGTGTGTATTTTAATAAACCCTCCAGGTTATTGTGAAGCATGCTTAAATTGGAATCCTGGCCTAGGGTGCCAGTGAAACCTCCAGGTCCTAACCTTGGACCTAGAGATGTCTGAAAGTTGGAAACGCTGTAAATTGATTTTTAAGGACTTTATTTACCAGGAGGTTAAAATGGACTTTAAAAACTAAGCTTTCATCTGTCATTTCCAAAGGATTTTGAACTATACCTAGTTTATTTTCATAGAATGGGTTTCTGCTGTTAGGAATTTTAGTGTTACTTAATTTGTGCTTAGCATTACTGATGAGTTCTTGTAATGTGATAAGTACCTAAGGGATCACATGCCATTAGAAAGATTGTGCCTTTAGTTTCATCTTATTATAAATATTATATTATTATAATATAATATAATTATAATATTATAATATTATAAATATTATATTTTAGGGCAGCCTGGCTGGTTCAGCGGTTTAGCACCACCTTCGGCCCACAGTGTGATCCTAGAGAGTGGGGATTGAGTCCCACATCGGGCTCCCTACATGGAGCCTGCTTCTCCCTCTGCCTTTGTCTCTGTCTCTCTCTCTGTGTCTCTCATGAATAAATAAATAGAATCTTTAAAAAAATTATATTTTTATATATATGAAGCCTGTTTTAATCAGTTCTTTTACAATAAAGTGACATTATTTTGTGTGAAGTTCTCTTGGAAAGTGCATTCAGATGGGGAAAGACCCATCTTGAACTTATTTGTGAAAACAGTTTCTCAGTTTAGTTTAAAAGTTGTCAGTGACCTAACTTTATGAAGAATTTTCCTCCTTGGAACTGACTCTTACAATTTGACAACATCATTTTTTTCATATAAATCCCTTTTCCCCCTTGTAAACTCACTATAAGTCAGTCAGATGCAGAAGTCACTGTGAAACCTGTTTGCTAGGAGAGTATCTTTTGCAAGTTGGATTTTTACTGACCTAGAATCCAATAGAGGTTACAGTCTGGACTAACTCAAATCAGAATTCTAAAATGAGTGAGGGGCAGCCCTGGTGGCTCAGTGGTTTAGCGCCGCCTTCAGCCCAGGGTGTGATCCTGGAGACCCCAGATCGAGTCCCACGTCAGGCTCCTTGCATGGAGCCTGCTTGTCCCTCTGCCTGTGTCTCTGCCTCTCTCTCTCTGTGTGTCTCTCATGAATAAATTAAAAAAAAAAAAAAAGTGAGTTGAGGATATTTTAGGCGAGAGAATTGGGCTCCTTGGTGGGCCCTTCTGTGGAATGCTTGCTCATGACTCAGTGTCCTCCCTTGGTGACTCATAGTCATCTGTGGTCTTGAAGACTTGTCATCATCAGATTCTACTTCCCTGCTGAAACTGATGTTTCCTATATTTCATGTCCTTGGGCTTGTTCTCTGTTTCTGAGGAATCGACTCTTCTGATAAACCAGTTATTACTGTCATGAAAGAGCGGACAGACGGACTCCCTTTCACATCACCTCCAGAGGTGTGGTTCCATTAGTGGGAATTAAGTTTAGCTGAATCTACAGTTTCATGAGAAAAATATTTTTGTCTGATCCAGTCACGAAGTATTCAAAGATATGCCCTTGGCTCCTAAAACAAAGAACTGAGAGAGAACTTAGGGAAACTTTTAACAATTACTGAAACCAAAAAAAGAGGGGAAACTGGAACTCAGTGAGATGGAGTGATTTTGATCCACATCGCTTCACCAAGTAAGTTGGTGGTAGTAATGAAAAGAC
Organism: Canis lupus familiaris; assembly: GCF_011100685.1. Lineage (NCBI taxonomy): Eukaryota > Metazoa > Chordata > Mammalia > Carnivora > Canidae > Canis > Canis lupus. The sequence goes on from NC_049236.1 coordinate 46,516,235, forward strand.
AATCTTCTGGGTAGCCCTGGTGGCTCAGTGGTTTAGTGCTGCCTTCAGCCCAGGGTGTGATCCTGGAGACCTGGGATTGAGTCCCATGTTGGGCTCCCTGCGTGGAGCCTGCTTCTCCCTCTGCCTGTGTCTCTGCCTCTCTTTCTCTCTCTGTGTCTCTCATGAATAAGTAAATAAAATCTCAAAAAAAAAAAAAAAAAAAAAGACAATCTTCTATCTCCTGGTAGCCTAAGGACATTATTCTTTGCCTTTAGCTCCTTGTAAGATTTTATCAACCTTTCTTCCACCTTTGAACATGGGTTAAATGGAAATGTATCCTTATAGCTGTCATCTACAAGGTGGCAGTCTTGAAGAAATGTGAATTTTTTTATTTCTCCGGGCCTGATTGGACATGTGTAGTCCCCCAACATTTCAGTCAACAAACCATTTACCCACCTAAGGAATGATATTCATATAATTCACTATATGAATACTGCTGGATGTTTGAAAACCTGTCTTTGAGGCCTTCTAGTAGATCCAAGAAGTGCCAGCATCAATAAATACCTAAAGAGTGGGTGTATCACCTTGGAAGAAGATCCTAGGTAACAAAGTGGAGCACCCCCTTTTAAAAATATTTTATTTATTTATTCATGAAAGACACAGGTAGAGAGAGAGGCAGAGACACAGGCAGAGCGAGAAGCAGGCTCCATGCAGGGAGCCCAATGTGGGACTTGATCCCAATCCCGGGTCTCCAGGATCACGCCCTGGGCTGAAGGCAGCGCTAAACCGCTGAGCCACCTGGGCTGCCCAGTGGAGCACCCCTTAAATATTGGTACATCTCCAATATTCTTGATGACACAGAGGAGGAAAAAAATATGTGGACAAAACTAGATACTGGTGGCTGAGATGAAAAGTGATTGATAAGAGCTGGACTCTGAAGAAGTTTTAGAAATATTTTCAATGTTATTTATGTATGCACAGGAGGGATACATAATAAAAATCTGTCAAAGAGCTTTTTAATAAGTGTGAAAGTTCTAAGTATTAAGTTTAAATCAAGATTTTATTAGCAATATATAAAAGAGTGAAATGTGTCTTCTTCTTGTTCTTGTTCTTGTTCTTGTTCTTGTTCTTCTTGTTCTTCTTCGAGAAAGTGTATGTGAGTGGGGGGAGGTGCAGAGGGACAAGAAAAGAGAGAATCTTAAGCAGACTCCATGCCCAATGTAGAGCCCAACATGGGGCTCAATTTCACAACCCTGAGATCATGACCTCAGCCAAAATCAAGAGTTGGACACTTAACCAGCTAGGTGCCAACTAGATGCCCCTGGAGTGTCTTATTATTAGTGGCATGTTAGATTGAATGAAATACAGAACTTTAGTGGTGGTGGGGATTACTAGAGGTCCAGAGGTATACCAGTGGCCATGATAGTAGTGGAAAGAATATGGACTTTGCTAGCAGTGGCAGTCAGGCACCTCTCAGATCTCCCACTGCAGGGAGTAGAATGGACCATTGGGCCCGGCTGCTATATGGTTCTATCACTGCATTAGAGTGAAGGCCATGCCTCCTACAGGCTGCCCCCAGCCAGTGACTGAGACAGCAGGGGTGCTAAAGCAGCTCATTCCTGGGGACTCTAGAGTCCTCTGACAGGCAGCCTTGGCTCACAGAGTCCCCGATGTCCTTGCTGAACTTTTCCTAGAACTGCCTTGTAGTCAAACGCGTGTCTACTCAACCTTCTCACCTTCCTTTCCTCCCTATCTCCTTCCCCGGGGGTTAGACCTGCATTGCTGTCTTACAGCTCTTCTAGCCTCCCCGGCTCCCTCTCCATGTCCTCATGGGCATTTTTCCTAATAAATTTCTGGCATTTCTGATCTTGTCATGGTGTCTGCTTCTTAGAGGACCCAGTATAATACAGAAAGAGACTGTTTTGAATGAAGATGATGTGTACAGGAGACTTCTCATAGGCATTCATGGTTACTATTACCACTATCAGCAGGGAATGTTGAATTTATATAGAAATTATATTTTTTACATTAGCTAACTTTGTAGGAGAATCCTACCTCATTCATAAAATAAGTATTTTTGAATGCCTGTTAGTTGCTGGGCAGTTTCTAGCACCTGAGGATGCAGTAAGGTCTTAGGCCCTTGTCAGGATGAGGTCCTCAAGCTGCTGGCTGTGTAGTCGAGAATGAGAGCCTTTCTGTCCCACACCCTCCTTTTCTCTCTCAGCCACTCAGATAAGCCAAGGCACAGAAGGGCTGGAGATTAGTGTCTTTGCCATCAACCAAAGGTATAGATGTTCTTTTCTGACCAGGTCTCTCCACCCCCCTCTCTCTGTCTCATATTTTCTTGATCAACCACTTATTGCCTGATTGATGAGGTTCCATTAGTAGCTATGCTACTGACTCACACCATTCACTTCAGAAATTAAAATTTTCAAAAAAAAATTAAAATTTTCTCTTATTTAAAGGTAAAAAGTAAAATTTCAGATTTTCTTGTGATACTTTTGCAGCTTTCTCTCAGGCTCCTCTTTCACCTTTGTGGAGTTTTATTCCTTCTCGTAATGTTTTGCCTGGGTGTTTACTTTAAAAAAAGTAGGAGCTAGATCCTTATTGTCCCTCATGCACAGAGGGAAAGAAGATCAAGGTTAAACCTCTTACTTAATATCCTTATTAGGTTAATTTATTCCTACTATATCCAATCTTTGTTTGAAGATTCTTTTTCCAGTTTTTCCAAAGAATAACTAAAAAAAATCTTTATTCGTAGAGTCTGATTTAAAAAATTGGAGTAAAATTACTACCTTTAACCAATGGCCTTCAAAATTGATGCAAGCTTCTTTTTTTCCCCCTTCAAATAAATGCTAAGATATCTGTTTGTAGAAAATAGACATTAAAGGAAGCTTAAACTTTTGTGAGTCAGGGACTTTTTAAAATTTTTTTTTTGAGAGCCAGTTTATGACCTAATATTTAGGGAATTAAACTAGAGAGAAGAAATTGTCAGAACTTCAGCTCAAATCCTCTTGTTTTGTTAGGCTCTGTTGAGAGTTCAGGAATGAAAGTTGACAAAAACTCCTCACTGGGGACGTTTTATTCTTGGACTTTCAGAAGAAAGCAAAAGTGTGGTGGCTATCTGGTGACATTAGGATGTATATTTTACTAATTATAATTTCTAGCCTGTTAAATGGGACTGCTGTGTTCTGAAAGAATCAGATATTCAAGAAACTGTTTCATATCAATTGGCTCTTAATTTTCAGGTTTAAACTCTATAGAATTAACAACACCTCTGTATCTATGTCCCAGTTAGACCTTTGTATATGAATTCATTAAGATTCTCACCAGTTTTTAGCTGGAAAGTTTGAGCTATTACTGCTCTAAAATTTAATTTTGTTTTTACAATAATTTTTTCTACCAGAAGGATTAGCTTAGCTTGAGCTGTGCTGACAAATAAAATAATATCCAGGGATTTATTTGGAAGTTAAAATTACTTCTAGTATGGCATTCCCTTCCTTTTTTTTTATTTGATTTGTGTTGAGTAGGTAGAGAGAGCAAGCATTATTCCTTTTTTTTTTTTTTAAGATTTAATTTATTTGAGAGAGAAAGGATAACAAGCAGTGGGAGTGGCAGAGGGAGAGGGAGAGGCAGCCTTCCCGCTGAGCAGAGTCCAGTGTGCTTATCATGACCTGAGCCAAAGGCAGACACTTAACCGACTGAGCCACCCAGGCGCCCCACATTATTCCTTTTTTAAGGTTGAAAATACTCAGATAACAAAAAATAATTGTTTTTTCTATAGTCTAAAAACAGAACTGGTTAGGGCTGAACGCAAAAGAGATAGTGTTGGCTTCTTACTTATCACTGTGGCAGGATGCTTTTAACATAACCAGTTAAATGTTTTCATGTATTCTCAGCATCAGTCTTTTGACTTCTTTCTCTCATTATTTTAGCTATTAAAAATGGGAGGACTTTAATTTTAAAATGGGTGCATTTTAATTTTCCTGTTAGGACCTGAGTCTAGGTTGATGGGGGAAGGGCACAGTCCAGGGAGAGTGGCTAGATTGGGGAAAAAGAGAGATTGTAAAGGATGAGTGTAGATGAGGAGTAATCTAATTAATCAAAAACCGATTTGATTTAATCAGGAGAAAAAAAAACTTGTTTAGGAATTGAGATGGATAGTACTGAAAGCATTTTGACAAGACTGTTTAAAGTTTTTTTTTTTTAAAGATTTTATTTTTTATTCATGACACACACACACACACACACAGAGGCAGAGACATAGGCAGAGGGAGAAGCAGGCTCCCTGCAGGGAGCCCAGTGCAGGACTCGATCCCAGGACTCTGGGATCAGGACCTGAGCCAAAGGCAGACAGACGCTCAACCACTGAGCCACCAAAGTGCCCCTAAAGTTCTGCAGTTTAAACAAAACTAGGAAGATATTTTAAAGTGTGTATCCCAAAGGGCAGATATGCTCTACCTGTAATGTTTATGCCTGATTGTATGGCAACACTGTTTTCGTATGAGAAAATTAAGCAAAGATATTTTGGGATGGCTTGAATGTACACACCTGTAGGTATGTGTGGGTATGTCTACTAGATAATCACATGCCTACTTTCATCTAGTTGATTAAATATGTGGCTGTATTGTAAAATCAAATTATTGATGTATACTTTAGAAATCCCCCCTCCACTTATTTCATAAAAAGTTATTCTAAGTCTTGACCCCTTTTATGTTAGTATATTTATCTCTGACACACTCTGAATTTTTCAGCACAGCTTTCCAGAGTATTTCATGGCCGCATCTGTCTGAGTTCTTTGAGATATGGCTCCTTTTAAAAATCTCTTTCTGATGCTTTCCTTGGATATCTTATCTTGAAGTACTGTATTCATTTGCAAACATTTGGACAGCCTCATACAAATTTTATAATACAGATACATTTTCATCACTTAATCAGTTACCTTGTTTCTTTCAAAGTGATATTTATAAAAGCACCAAACACAATTTGAGGTTTTCTCCAATTTCTTAGCTTCCTCTTGCTTTTGTAACCTAGACTTCTTTGTGATCTGCAGCATCTGAAACAAGTTGCGATTTGGGCCATTTCAGGCTAAGATGCCTCAAACAGTTCTATGTTGATCAAAATAATGGAAAGCACACTCCTTAAGGAGACTGTGAGAATTCTTACGTAGGATTAAGTCTTTTTTTTCCTGAGAGATAGTTTTGGGAAAAATATTTATGTTCGGATATATATAATAGTTCCTTTCTTGAGGTTCTGTTTCAAGAAAAAAAATAAGAAACATGTCTTTGATGCATGATTTCTTTGCTGTTATTCGTGATATTGGAGTTGAAAAGTAGAGTTTTCCCTTTAGTCTAATGAAATGGGAATTATCCAGAAGGTCATGGGAGAAAATAGTGGAAATTCTCCTTTGCTCTCAGATTATGCATTCCTCTGGGGTCAAGAACACTTGGAATCCAGGCTTAAAATAACAAGGGCCATGGGGAACAGACATAATTCCTTCTGTTTCATTAGGCTCAGTCTATCCTTGTTAGTACTGAGTGATTAGAAAGGCATGGTTTAGTACTCACATGTACTTATTCACTGTTTTATCTAGATTGAGACTTTAAAGAATAGTTATTAAAGATCTTAGAGGGTGTAGTTTTGGCTTTTACCTGAATATGGATTTCTAGCGCCATGCCAAATTCTGTTTAGATTTAGAACATCAGAACTTAGCCTTTGATCTAAATGGGGAAACTTAAAGTGGCAGCAGAGATTCGTCTCCAGAGTAGAGTCTGATTCTCTGCTGGTTAGCTGTTGTCAACAGATTTCTCAGTTACTGCTTGAGCTGCGGAGACAGGCAGAGATACCACCCTACTGGGTCTTTTCTTTGTAGACATTTAAGTTTTCACATCCAGGTATCTAACAAAAGGGATTTCAGACTTGCCCAGTTGGAATACTTTTAATCCCCCAGGCTGTTATAAAATAATCTTGTTCTTTAACCTTGAATTGTGAAGTTTAAATGGATTTTGTGATTTGCCATTTCAGCATTGAAATGTAGCCTACAGCGACACCTGGGTGGCTCAGCGGTTTAGCGTCTGCCTTCGGCCCAGGGCGTGATCCTGGAGTCCCGGGATCGAGTCCCACATCCGGCTCCTTGCATGGAACCTGCTTCCCTCTGCCTGTGTCTCTGCTTCTCTTCCTCTGTGTCTCTCATGAACAAATAAAAAAAATTAAAAAAAAAAAAAGAAATGTAGCCTATATTTCTGCTTCTCTCAACTCATGTAGAATCCTAGAGTTGGATAGGACTCCAGAGGTCTCCTGGGCCAGCTGTCTCTCAGTGCAGGCCTCTGGTAGAGTATCCCTAGATGTCAGTCATTTAGATTGTACTTGATGTGAAAAGTTAGAGGTCCTACTCCCTGGTCCATGCCTGGTCCATGCAGGTCTTCTTCTTCTTTTTTTTTTTTTTATATCAATCTTCTTTTTTAAAGATTTATTTATTCATGAGAGACACACAGAGAGAGAGGCAGAGACACAGGCAGAGGGAGAAGCAGGCTCCATGCAGGGAGCCTGATATGGGACTCAATCCTGGATCCTGGGATCACGCCCTGATCTGAAGGCAGATGCTCTACGGCTGAGCCACCCAGGCGTCCCAGTCCACGCGGGTCTTTTTTTTTTTTAATATTATATTATTATATTATATTATATTATATTATATTATATTATATTATATTATATTTATTTATTTATTTATTGGCAGAGACACAGGCAGAGGGAGAAGCAGACTCTATGCAGGGAGCCTGACATGGGACTTGATCCTGGGTCTCCTGGATCACACCCCGGGCTGCAGGCGGCGCTAAACCTCTGCGCCCCTGGAGCTGCACCCGTGCAGGTCTTATTGAGCTTTTCTTGATAGCGAACTCAGAATCTGCTCTTCAGCTTCTCACCATTAGACCTGGGTTTTCTCTTTTCTAAGCAAATCAGAATGATTTCTTCTTTCATGTAGCATCTATTTAAATATTTATGGACACCTTTCATGTTCCCTTTAAATGTTCTTTTCCTCTTCAATTCCATTGAATACCTCTGATTTTCTTACTCTTCCTAAACTGTTTTAGCATTCTGGGCATATTCCTGCTTTGCTCCAGTTAGAAAATGTCTCTCTTAAAGCTCAGTATCCATACTACTTAGATAGGTTCTGATCTTATAGGACACAGTTGAATGATTGTTTGGTTTGACCATAGCCAATATATGTGTTCATTCTTGTTTAGGGTATTCTTGTTCAGTGTTTATTGTTCACTCATGCCGAACCTTCATTTAACTCATTTTTAGAGACTAAAGCCCTTATTAAAGCATGCTATTAAATTCACGTAAATTGTCGTCAAGATAGTTTTATACTTGAACAATTGCCTTTCAGTGTTGAAACCTGAGTGATTGCTTATCCCAGCCAAATTCTACAGCATCACTTTTGAATCCCTCTTTTCAGCTGGACAGCTACATGAACTGTTTCTCTCATTCAGCATTCAACTTCTCATCCCAAACTTTGGTCTTCTGAAAATATGGTAAACAAATATTAAAAAATATATACAGTTGGTTAAGAGTAAGTAGAACGTCTTTGGCCATGATACTTGAGATTATCCTCTCAGGGTTCAGCCAGCTGTGGCCCAAGCCTACCTTGCCTCCTGTATTTGTAAATAAGATTTTATTGGAATCTAGCTATGCTTATTCACTTATCTACCATTTATGACTGCTTTTGTGCAAATGGCAGAGATGAGTAGTTGCCACCCAGCCTTTTATAGAAAAAGTTAGCTGACTCTTGCCCTACAGTGAAAGCAACTAGTAAATTAACACATTTTACGTTCATGTAGATGCATCCTGTTTCTAAGCAAGACTATCCAAAATCCTTTCCAAGGCTCATTAGTCATGGCTTTTTATGACTTCTTTTTGTGGCTGTTCAAGTGTTTTATGGGGAAAAATATGGTTATGCAATCTTATATGTGTATTCTAAAATCACATTCTATATTTGCTTTTTCTCTTTAAATTACCTGATTGATTTCTAATGTACTAGTATTTGAAAGCTTTTATCCGTATTATTACTTCAGCTGTCTCTTTCAAATTGAGGGACTGTTATCACCAGAAATTTACTTCAGGGTTTTAGGGGCAGTCCTTGATTTGATACTCATTTGTTACTGGAGAAGAAGAATCCTGTTTTGGCACTAGAACATTTTAGTAATACTTATTACTAACAAGTATTATATAATACTAATGTGAAATTTATAAAAGGAACTGAGAGATTCCATGGAGTCTCCAGTCTATTTTGAGAAAAAGAGGAAAACAATCCTCTTTGCTCAACCAACAATTGCCTTACTGAAGCATTTTGTAGCCACTCTGTTACTTTGTTTTAAATGCTTAAGGTTCAGTTCAGAAGTTACAAAACAGATTTTTTTAAAGAAAAAGATAATTTTAAATTAAAAAAAATTTTAATCAAAAAATTTTCTGAAAAAATTGGATGTAGTGGCATCATAACTACTCCTTTTCTCATTCTGGAAATTTGCTTGTTAACCTACAAACAGTAGGACAGAAATCCATTATATTCTTTTCTTATACTAGTGCTAGATCTTGGGAGTCAGAAAGATATTGCATCAGATTGGTTCTCCAAGTGAAGAACACTCTTAATAATGACCTAAAATTGTTCGTGTGTAATCTCTGTGGACTGGTCCTTTTGTAAAGAACAATGTTTACTCCACAGTGTGGTGTTTCAGGGCTCGCATTCTAAAGGATTTCATATGTCTGTGTTATGAATGCCTATATATTTAGCATTTATGGAGCATTTCCTAGGTCCCACTCTGGTGGCTAATGGAGCCCATTGGATCTCTTCAGCATCTTCTGCTTATTTTTGTTGTCTTCAGCTGTGTTAGTGACACTGAATTGCTTTTGTAGTTCTGTGCCTTGAAATTGCACCCCTCCCCACCCACCACTCCCTTACTCTTATTCTTTGCCTGAGGAGCTCTGATGCCCTGTTTCGGGCCAGGTCTATTTTATCCCCTTCCAGAAGTCTCCTCTTACCCATTCAGCTTCCTCTTCTGAGCAGAGAGCCTGATGTGGGTCTCCATCCAAGGACTCCGGGATCATGACCTGAGCCAAAGGCAGATGGTTACCTGACTGAGTGCCCCTCACCCCCACCCATGGCCAAACTCTCTCATAAGTAACCTTGCCTTGTACTTCACAGAAAAAATAACCATCAGGTAGCAAGTCCCCGTGGCCTCTCTTCATGAAAGCTGCACACCCTTTTGTACTGATCCTTGTGTTCTTACTTCCTGTTACAAGGGAGGAAAGGATGACTACTTCTGTGACAGGTCCAAACCCATGCATGGGCAGCAGATCATCTCCTCCCACATTAGAGATTTTGAACCATCTTTTATGGATACTTCATGTGGGCATTTAGATGTTTTACTATCTTCTGGGTGTCTTCTACAATCTCCGATTTAACACAGCCCCTTAGTGCTTGCTTCCAGCTGCTTTTCCTCAAAATTGTCCTACTTCAGTAAATAATATTCTTACGTATACATTTGCTCATGCCAGAAATCTGGGAGTGATCCTAGAAATGCCCCCTTTTCCCACATTCAGTCTCTCACCAGGTACTTTGAGTCTACCTGACAATATCTCTGAAAATGGTCCTCTTTCTATTTTTTGTTATCATGACCTTATTCCAACCTCCCCATCCTCTCTTGCATATGCCATTCTAGAAGCCTCCTAGCGAGTCTTTCTCTTTCCAATTTTCCTCACCTCTAATCTCTTTTTCTCAGAGAGGCCAGGGAAATCTTTAAAAGATATAAATAATCATTGTATTAGTGCCCTGCTTAAAACCCTCCTGTGGCTTTCATCATGCCCCAAATAAAAGAACTCTCCCTAGGTGCACAGGGCCTTGACTGTTCTGCTGGTTTTTACTCCTCCCTTTCCATTCACTTCTTTGTTCTTTATGCCCCCAGCCACATTGGACTTTTGCTAGTTACTGTCAAACACAAATTCCTTACCTTAGGCCTTTTCCTCTGCTGATTTCAGGCTGGAAACCATTTCCCTTGCTCTCTGCACCCCTGTTTTCTTCATAACTTTCAGATCTGAGCTTAAATGTCATTTCTTTGATGGAGGTCTCCCTAGAAGTTTTTTTCCTTATAAATCCTCCAATAAATTCTTCACCTTAGCCCTACTTTTCTCCACTTGATGGGATTACTAGAATTTGCAGTTACACATTTACTTACGTGTTCATGTGAGTATCCTATATCTCCCATGCTAGACAGTAGGTTCCAGGAGGGCAGGGACTGTACTAATTTTGTTCGTAATTATGTCTCCAGCCCCTGGTGCTGAATACTCAGCAAATATTTGTCTCGTGAAATAGAAGTTTATTGAGATGGCTGCTTGGAATGGGGAAGTCCCTGTTTGGTACATTTATTGCAGTGTTGTGTGTTGGTTAAAGTTGGGCTCATGCATAATTGTGAATCTCTGCTCTTGTCTTTTGTGAACAGTTATTAGCCTCTGTGTTCTCAGCATGTCATCCTGGGTTAACTTTTTGTCTTGAGTGGACCAGCCACTCAAGACAACATGGAGGGTGTGTGTGTGTGTGTATGTGTATTTATATGTAGGTGTATTCAGGACAGTGAGCAGGCTAATCCAGATGTGGAAGCCTGGGCAGTGACACTGATGCTAATAGAAGTATGCCTTAAATTATTTTGAGATGTTGTGTTGGGAGTTGGGATCACTTTAAAAATGTATGGTGGAACCCCTCCTATCTGCTGGAGGCATTCCAAATTGTTCTGAGTGATTGGGCTTCCTGGAATGTGCTTTGTCCTGGCTCTGTTCTTTAGCACAAAAAATTTTCTGGTTTGCCATTTTGGTAGGTCACATGGTCAACAATGTAGAGAGGATAAAATTAACACATTTTGAAAATGATCCCTTTCCCTTGACTAGTTGTTGCTCTTAATTCTTTTAGTTCCCTGTTGCCCCAGCATCTTGAAACTTAAGTGACAAATTGTCAGGGTGAGAGTGACTAAAACCTAGTTTCTGGTCCAGGGAGCAGAGTTCAACCTTTAGGCATCTCAAGTAGGTATAGTCACTTTTCTGAGGATTCCCTACCTCTCAGTATGAATGGTCTCTTTGTAAGAGACCATTGCAAAGGGGCCTTTGGTTAAATTCAGAATCCTTTCTTTTCCTTTTATTTTTTTTTAGAAATTTTTTAAAAGATTTTATTTGTTTGAGAGAGCTCTTTCCTCCTTTTTTCAAGAATTTTTAAAAAAGATTTTATTTACTTATATGAAAGAGAGCAAGAGAGCATGAGGGAGATGAGGGGCAGAGGGAGAGGGAGAAGCAGATGCCCTGAGCCAGACTCAGGAGGACCCTGAGATCTTGACCTGGGCTGAAGGCAGATGCTTAACCAACTGAGCCACCCAGGTGCCCCAGAGTCCTTTCCTTTTTTTTTTTTTTTTTTAATTTAAAAAAAATTGTTTTTATTTATTTATGATAGTCACAGAGAGAGAGAGAGAGAGAGGCAGAGATATAGGCAGAGGGAGAAGCAGGCTCCATGCACCAGGAGCCTGATGTGGGATTCGATCCCGGGTCTCCAGGATCGCGCCCTGGGCCAAAGGCAGGCGCCAAACCGCTACGCCACCCAGGGATCCCTCCTTTCCTTTTTTAAGTCACTTACTTTCTATAACTTAAAGCGGAATGACACATTGTTGTAAGGTATTTTGAAGTTTCCTTTTCCATTCTGGATATTTCTTTTTTTTTTTTTTTTTTTTATTTATTTTTTTTTTTATTTTTATTTATTTATTTTTTTTTTTTCATTCTGGATATTTCTGATCTCCTGGAAATAAACAGTGAGAAAACCATACTCACCTGCATATTAGTAAGTGCATTTTCCTTGGGTAATTGTTCCCTTTTGTTTGTATTTTCTTTTTTAAAGATTTTATATACTTATTCATGAGTGACACAGAGAAAGAGAGGCAGAGACACAGGCAGAGGGAGAAGCAGGCTCCATGCAGGGAGCCCGATGTGGGACTCCACCGATCCTGGTACTCCGGGATCATGCCCTGAGCCAAAGGCAGACTCTCAACCACTGAGCCACCCAGGCGTCCCTTGTTTGTATTTTCAACATTGTTTGTTGTATATTCTGTCTTAAAACGAAAAGCCCCAAATCAGCCGTTATAAGAATGAGTGCAGTTGTGGTTGAAGTCTGTGTGTGGCTCCTGTCCTGTTGACCTTCCCCATCTGTACTGTTTGCCAGCATGCCCAGTATTTACTTTCTTGTGAGCTCCAGTGACTCTGCTGATAGACCTTAAATCCTCACAAGGAATTTTCAGTAAGATTGAATGTATTTAAACTCGCAGCCACAAACCTAGCTCTTTGCATAATGTAGTCTGATAACTAATAAAGGAATGTAATTGACTTGTAAATTTCTGAGGAGGGGGAGGGAAAAAAATCTCAAACAGAAGTGTTCTGTTAATGAATATGATAGGACCGCTTTGTTGTTTAAAGACAACCCGCATGCTATTTCCCTGAAGAAAGAGCTGCACATTTCACTGGCAGTTTGCCCCACCTCCTCTTCCCTGAAAATATTTATGGAGATGTAGTGTGTTAATAAATTTAGAAGTGATTTAATGGTTGCATTGGCAGGGTGAGATAAGGTAGTTAAAATATGTTGTTTATTTTATTTCTGGGTGGGGTGGAAGAGGGAAATGAAATACTGGTTTTTTTTTTTTCCTTTTGGGAAACCTAATACCGTGTTCTTTTGTTATCATTCTTGATCTCTAGGCATTAAGTGTAACTGAAACCCTGATTAAACCCTTGGAAAAATTCAGAAAAGAACAACTTGGAGCCGTAAAGGTTTGTGCCTAATTTGCATGTCCTTGTAAATGGAAGATGGAGGTGCCTCTGCTACTTCAGTGTATACTGTGTTCACATTTGGCAGCTCTGTAGGAGATGCTGGAGTAAACCATCTGTTGTTTTATGTTTTAAATGTGCTTTTTTCCCCTTTTGGGCACTACGAAATTGTAAACAAAACAAAAAACACCTGGGCAGGTAGTAAAAGCTTTAGTAATCTTTGGCTATACCTTCCCACATAGAGTCTTGAAAATCTCCTTAACCAAACAGCCCATTCCCTCAAAAAAGACGAAAAAGGCACAGCTTACCTCTGTAGGGAGTACAGTTATGTCATTGTATGCCTCAATTTTGTGGAGGAGGGTAGTGTTATGTGAAGGGTTAAGATTAGAAACACTGCTACACCATGATGCCATTGAAACTAAGAAGAGAATATTGTGAGGTTTTTGGGACGAAATTTCCTTCAATTGAACACAAATTTATTGAGCTGCTGTCATGTGCCAGTATTGTTATAGGTGTTGAGGCGTCAAAGATGAGTGACCCACAACCTGCACTCAACGATCTGGGATATGGGAGTTAGCCAGGATTTCTGGGAATAATGTGGTGACTTGACCACAGGGAGCCTGGGATATATTTAACAACTTCTAAAGTTTGTGAATGGAGCTTTGAAATTATCCCAGAGAAATAATTTCCACCAACCTTTCCTGAATTTTGTGCATTCTCTTTAGGGACAAAAAGTAACATTCATGTGTTGACTATTTTTGGGTTGGCCCAGAAGAGAATAACAACAATTTTAGGTAGAGAAGAGAGTTTTTATATTTGTATTTTTCCCCCAACGTGGCTTGGGGAGATAATTTTTTTTTCCTTATCTTCCTAAACAAAATACTAAAATCCTTTTGTACAAATAAATATTGTGGCTTAAATGGCTATAGCTATACCGATGGACTCAAGGAATGCCAGCTTTTTAGTTGCTATTTATAGAATCATTTCTCCTTTAAGTGACTTGTTAAAATACTAGATGCTTCCTTTTGGCATAGTATTTTACCATTTTTAATGAAGGGCTGTGTTTTGAGATGGGTTACGGGGAGGGGGTAAACTCCAGGTCCTCTTCCTGGGATTGTTTGCTGACTGCATGAAGCTGACTGTGTCTTCTGGCTTTGCAGCAGGGCACTGAAGGTCTGCTTTCACACCTGTGACCCTGGGCAAGTAATTGGCTTTAGTTCCTTATCCGTAAAATGAGAGATTTGGGGATCTGGCTGCTTGACTTTGTAGTTTATGATTCTGTTTTAAATCTTGAACATCTTGCTTGGTTCTTTCTTTTTTTTTTTATACTTCATTGGCAGGTATGGAATTTAAACAGTGTCCATTACTTATTTTTCTTATTTTGATTGGATAAAGGTGTTGGGGGGGGGCCGGTGAGGATATATTATGGGAATGAAAAATGAATAAGAATTCATATATTGTATTTTTATTTGCCATCTGCCTTTTTTGTTTTTGTTTATTTATTTATTTACTTAAGTGGGCTCCATGCCCAACGTGGGGCTTGAATTCCAGACCCTTCAAGATTTTGCTCTACCAGTTGAGTAAGCCAGGAGGCCCCCTACTGGGTTTTTAAAAAATTTCTGACCTCGAATTTTCTATTGATTGACTCCTCCCTCTGAAACTTAATTTCTTTCTTTTTAAAGATTTTATTTATTTATTCATGAGAGACACAGAAAGAGAGAGGCAGAGACAGAGGCAGAGGGAGAACCAGGCTCCCTGAGAGGAGCCCCATGCGGAACTCGATCCGGGGCCCCGGGATCACACCCTGAGCCAAAGGCAGACGCTCAACCACTGAGCCACCCAGGCGTCCCTTTACTGACAGTTTTATGTATTCTGATAAAGAGTAGAGAAAGGTAATTTTCCAGGTGATCTAGTGCTACATAAGCACCTGTCTCTTTCATTAGATAATTCAGTGTTTCAGAGACAAGGCTGTGCTTTTCTTTATTTTTTGCTAGCCTCTACACTGTGTTAATATATAAGGGTATCTAATAAATAACCTATTCTACTGATAATTCTAGAAGAACCTAGGGAGGGTTTGTAACCTGGATACTTGATTTTCTATATCTGTGTTTCCTAAGTATGTAATAACGTTTTGACAAACATATTTTTGTTTCACTGGTTAACTGGGATACTTAAGAAGAAGTTTATTCTCTTAGGTTAAAGGTCTTTTAAAAAGAAAAAAAAAGAAGACAAAACCAGAATAAAATAGTTTTCATGTGGGGATTTTAAAAACAAATGCCCTTGAAAGTTGACCAAAGCAGACTGTTTAATACATCCTTGTCAGAATGTCGATCTTTTCTTTCTCTTGTTTTTCCCCACCTGGCAGGTCCTGCTGTCTACCTTTCCACTAGACCTCTTTCCGTTCTTTTCAGTTTTGGTTTCTCCGGTTTCCAGAATCCCAGCAACACATTTAAGTTGTTGTTTTCATGTGATCTGAACTGCGAGGTGGTTTTTGCAAGTTGGGCTTTTTAAAAGCCCTGAGGTATTCTTTTCTACTGTTTGCCTCTGGATTTGTTCTCCTTCCATCCTTATTTGTCTGGTTTGGGCTTATTCCTCTGTTCTTGGAGGTTCTGCTGATTTTTTCCATGCTTGCCAGCTTCTCCTCTGTATTGGAAAAATTCCATTTCCTGTGGCAGGACACCGATCCTTCTGTGCTGTGTCACATGAGGTGGCTACTCAGAGTTCCCTTCAGGGCCTAGCTCAGCTGTTACTTCCTCTGCACTCTTTCTCCTACCCTGGGGCTTGTCACTTATTCCCAGAGTGTGCACAACACTTTATCCATAGCCACTGCCCATTACATGTCGAAATAGCCACAGGAGACTAGTACAGGTCCCAAACAAAGTAGGAACTTAGTCTGTTGCATAAAATCTCCAAGAAATGCCACAACTTGCTAAGATGTACAGCAGGAGAATTTAAAATTGCCCTTTTAGATATATTTGAGCAATCCAGTAATGAAAATGTGGCTTCAAGCAGGTGGCAGCCTGCAGATACAAATAGAGGCAACTACACTATATTGATAATAGAGTCTATTCAAATGCTAGTTTAGAAAGAGCCAATTACCATTTTATTCCACAGAATAAAAAATTGAACCAGAAGGGTTGAAAAAGATGTTAGTTTCATGTATTACAATTTCGTGCCTCAGCCATTCGCTCAACCTCATGCCAAACATCTTTTATATTTCTAAGACTGTATCTGATGACTAAATATTTAATAAAACCTGATTTCCCAGGAATCCATAAATGACTACAAAATGTGGATAAAAAGCAAATCTTTTAAAATAATTTCTCAAATTATGTTTGATAAAGTAGAAAAAAATTATATTTCCTTCATTTTAGCTATAAAACATTTACTAGTGCCTGTCATATGGCAAGAGGTCCTGGGGTGCAACTGTGAATTAAAACACTGGCTGGTGGGCCTTCGAGAAGTCTGCAACTCTGGAGGAGGGGAGGATGTCAAGTAAAAAAAGCCATAAAAATACACTAGAAAGTGTATAATTGGGGGTAGGCTTAGGTGCTCTGGAACATTCCCTATTATCTCAATTCTGGACTATCAGGCAAGTCTTTCTGGAAGAACTGATTCTTTCTGGTTTGAATCCCAATTCTGCCCCTCAGCTAGCTCCGTGATTCAGGGCAAGTTACTTATGGCCTCTAGCTCTCAATTTCTTGGTCTTTAAAGTGAGACGAATGACCCCTGCCTCAGAAGGTTTTTGGGAGGAGTCAATGAGCTTGATGGTGTGTTTCCCATGTCTAGAGTAGGGCCCAACATACCTAGTTGCAATTTATTTTATTATCCCATTTATGGCTTGTGCTGCATCAACTTGCCAAATGAAAATTGTTCAGATTTTGGTCCACTCTCTGAATGTAAGCTTCAGAGATAATGTGCCACAGTACTGTGGCTTATGACCCTTCTGGCCAAGTAGTGCTGAGGCAGTAATGGATAGGTGACTCTGAATGAAGCAAGTGCACAGGACCCCAGGGTGCCTGTCACCTTTGTCCTTGTTGGTGGCATTGCAACCGTGGGCTTCTCCTTTCTCTCATCCTCTGATGGATGTCTCTTGGGTGTGGTGTCTGTTGCTAGATTCTGAGGGGAGAAAGCTGAATTCTCATGTCTTTGGATAAGCAGAAGGGACTTTATGGAAAGGGAGACAGTGGAGTTGAATAAGGCAAATGAATTGTCGGGCAGGGATAGGTGACACTTGGTGTGAGAATTAAGAGAGGGTGCTGCTTTTATGCCACCGAGTGGTAGGGGGTACTTCATGGAAGAGGTGGTGTTTCACCTGGACTTGTAGGATGTGTTGGTAGACAGGGGAGGGTAAGAACAGGGCTCTCAAAACCCTGATTGGCTTGGACAACAGGATTGCATTTGCTAGCAGGTGTCCTGCTAGCATTTTACACGTGTAGGCATCTTGTTTCTTGAATGTGTGAGATTACACTCTTCTTATTATTTAAATAAAGGAGGAAGATTTGGAATCTCCAAGAAAGTATCTAGTTCTCCAGACTTGTCATGCCTGTTATTTAATGTTTATAGTTGTAAAAGAAGCCTTTTCATTTCCTCATCCCAGGAGATTTGTAAAATAACCAAAACATTAAAAAAAATCATCTGGGAACTTTAAAAACTACTCCCCCAACTTCTTCCAAAACAAAACAAAAAAATTCTAGTATCCTAAAGAAATGTGGACAATTCACAGTAATGTTCAAGTTTTTGTGAATTCTGTATATGTTCCTTATCATTTTTAACAGAAATACTAATATGTCATTTTTAGCAAAAAAAAAATTGCTTAATCTTAAGAATGTTTTACGCATTAGGAATATTTCCTTTTTTCTTATACATTAACTCTATGTTCTCCCTGCTTTGTTTTTGGCCTTTTTGCTTATTTATTTATTTATTTATTTATTTATTTATTTATTTATTTATTTGATATCTAGATGTTCTTATGGTTTCTCTTGTTTCTTTTTTGCTCAAAAAGCATGCCTCTGTTCTGAGATCTGATGAAACTTTTTTTTTCTTAATGGCTTCATTTTTTACTGGTGACTTGTCAAATCCATCTCGAATTAATTTTGATATGAGCAATGGGTCTCTGTTTCCAAGTAGTTAACTAATTATATCAACACCATTGGCTGAATAATATTTTTTAACCCAGTGATTTATGGTAAGACCTTAAAAAATATATATGTATTATATGTAGAATATATATATTACTATATATTCTATATATGTTAGAATATATACATATATATACACACACATATATATATATACACACACATATTCTAATGTATTCAAAAGACCTCATTACTTAAGTTTTGTTTCTTAGGTTTCTGAACTTCCTTTATCATTTATATAGCATACATCTTATTTGGTTACAATATTTTATTTCATTTCATTTCTTTTATTTCTTTATTTATTTATTTTATTTTATTTCTTTTATTTAATTTTATTTATTTATTTTTTATTTTAAAGATTTTATTTATTTACTTATGCATGAAAGACAGAGAGAGAGAGAGAGAGAGAGAGAGAGAGGCAGAGACACAGGCAGAGGGAGAAGCAGGCTCCAGGCAGGAAGCCCGACGTGGGACTCGATCCCTGGGCTCCAGGATCATGCCCTGAACTGTAGGTGGCGCTAAACTGCTGAGCTACCGGTGCTGCCCTACACTATTTTAAATAGTAGCTATTCTTTACCTTTTTTGGGGGTGGGGTATGGGTGGTTTTGTAACAGATTAGGAGCTGACTTTCAGTGAATCATATGTAACCTATAAACATAGTTTTGTTTGGCTTCCATATAAAAATCATTGGATTTTTCAGCTGTTCTAGAAAAATCAGAGGACATGGCTTGTATACTGGCCTATATTACCACATAGTAAAAATCTGCGGGAGCCATGATGTGGCCACCTTACCCTCTAGAATAGATGGACTGTCTGGTTTACCATTGCCCCTATCTCTACTTAATGAGTTCTACTTCTCTCTTGCTTATTCATTATATTACTATCTGGCTCAGACTTATGTGAATTTGTACTGCTGTTTAATAAAAGAACTTTTCATTGTATTTAATTTGATGTTTCTTAGAACCTTTTGTTATAAGTCACTCAATTTGTGTGTGTGTGTGGATATATATATATGTATATATATGTATGTGTGTGTGTGTGTGTGTATATATATATATATATATATATATATATATATCCGATAGACCAGTGTTGGAGAAAAACCACTGTTCTTTATCGGATGCTACTTGAACACAGTCCGTTTTAAAATTCACATTATTTCTGCAAAAAAGCCATATGAGCACAAAGAAACAGAATTATATTCTATAATGGCATTGAGAACAAATGCAAGAAGAAATAATAATTTAAGTCTTCAGGTTTAAAAACAAAACAGCATTTGTATAATGCCATACCATGTGTAAACTAATGCATTTCCACTCTGTTGGTGGGTGGAATGTTGTTTCTTGGCTGAATTCCTTCTTCACAGAACCTTTTGGTACCCTGCTTTCTTTCATTCTCAACTTTACCCACATGTTAACTTACAAATCTCATGGAACTGCTGAGTGTGCTGGGTGTTTTGACTGCTGATTTTAGCATCACTGCTTCCTTTGTCCCATTCTGTGATTCAGATGAAATCAAATGAGTAAAAATATATTCAGTATTCCTGGTAAGTACGAATCTGCAAGGATAGGGAATGTTTTTTTACTATATTATCCTGCTTTGTGGTCTTGTGGTGAATGCAGCGGTGGGACTTCTCTTCCTGTATTGTTTGAACCCGAGATGCAGATGCTCAGAAAACCCTGTGATGCTGGTGCAGAGTCACAGTAGAAAGAAAGTGTGGCAGGGACCAAAACCTGTCTTCTCACACCTAACCCAGTATGCATGCCACCATACTGACTTTTTAAAATAGTGGAGATTCTGAAATGGTGGCTATATGTTTGTTTTATGTTATTTTTTTGTTAGCCACCAAAATAGTTGATGAAGAATGTAGTAGTAAAAACGGAAGAGAGAGTAATCACATATAAATGCCTTAAACTTTTTTTTTTAATAGTTGTAAATTAAGAGCATAAAGAAAAAGTGCTTCTGTTTCAACAAAAATGTGCCTGTTGTCACACGTAGGTGAACCATAGGATCATAGAATTTTAGGACTGGATCAAAGAAGGATCTAGTACAAAAAAAATCCCTGATCTTTTCTGTAATTGAACATACTTAGGTTGTGTTGTTAAATTTTTGTTTTTTTCTAAGTTGTGCAGCTAGTTTGTAATTAAACTTGGAATAGAAATGGGAAGAAATGTCCATTCCTGAGACTGCCTATCCTCCCTCACTGTGGGATGATTTCAGGGTCTTTAGAAGAGTCGATGAAGGCTCTGTCCTAGATTCCCATAAAGCAGCGGTTTATAGTCCCATGTTGTGAAAAAACTAATGATAAATGTGAAGAAAAGATTTTACATGCTCTGTTCAGTCTCTTTGCCTAATAGGAAAAAGATTGTATCAGAAAAGATTATTTTTGCTTTAGAAGGTAGAAGTTGAAAAATAGGGAAGAGAATGTTCCTTTCTAGGAGCCCTTGGAGAGTTAGGGAGAATTTGAAGTAAATGGAAACATTTTGACAGTATGAGGACATAGTGTGCTCTCATTGGTGCTCAGAAATGTTTATTAAAAATCCACTTAAATTGGCAGGCAGTGTTAGGGGAGATAGTCTGTCTTTTCTGTATTTAACAGTTAGGATACTTGTTTTCTCAAAAAGCTTCTATAGCAAAAGAAAAGCAAATGCTAGTGCTAGGCAGTACCTGAGAAATAAATGTTTGTAATGCTCACCAAAGAGTTTCAGTACAAAGATGTCAGTGGCTTTAGGCCCTGTTGACCTATTGAGAACTTATTTTCAATAGCATTACAGAAATCATGGTGAAGGTTTGGGAAAGGAGATGATGTTTCTGATCAGAGGGTCTTATTGTTAAATTCCCACTGGACAATTAAGGAAGATCATTCTCATTGTTTCTCCCGCCCTCCCAGTTGTGATGATGATGGTGATGATGATTTTTTTTTTATCTAGACCAAAATTTACTCAGTTTTAAAAGAATCCCGTTTCTTTGCCAAAATCTGCACAAGTTTGCTGTTTTAAGCCTGTGTTCTTTTTATTATTTCTTTCAATGAGGGACAAGTGACATGGCATTCCTTCTAAATACTAAGTGTAAGTATTGACAAATACTGTGCTTCATAAAAAGCCCATGAAAGGAAAAAAAGAAATATGACCTTTCTGTCCTGTTTTGATGATTAATACGCAGTGGCCTGGGTACAGATAGATTTTTCAGATAACTTTATTACACTTAGTAGTACTTTATTTTTACATATTAATCCTCTTTTGAGCTTCCCAGTAGATAAACTGTATAAATGCATCTTCCCCCTGTTTAATCATAGTTTTCTGTGTTTTTTTTTGTCTTGTAGGAAGAAAAAAAGAAGTTTGACAAAGAGACAGAAAAGAACTATAGTCTAATTGATAAACACTTGAATTTATCAGCCAAAAAGAAAGACTCCCATTTACAAGAGGTATTTTTACTTTTCTGTTTGTTTCTAAAATTCAATAAACAGTGCATGCGTTTTCTTTTTAAAATGTGCTTTCCTATTGTGAACTTTTCATCTAAGATTATTAGGGATGAAAAAAATGAACAGTATCATAATGAACAAGACACGAAATAATGAATTCATCTTATGGTGATTAATTCAGTATAGATTCATAGCATTAACATTTTTGGTTCTGAGTATATTTTCACAGGAACAGTTTTATCCAGTATTATCAAAGAACAGATATATTATTTTCAGGAAAAGATTCATTAATTGGCTTTCAAGATTTTTTTGAAGAAATGAATTGAATTTAATAAGCTCATCTACGATTTTGCTTTTATGTGAAGACAGCATTAATCTTATTTAACACTGAAGATTCAGGAGGTTCAGATTCATTGGAAAGAGATCTATTTTACTTGTGTTAATAGACTCATTTTTTTTTTTCTTTTTGAGGGAGCAGTGTGTTAGGAGAAAGGAATTTATATCTTATCTCTCATTTTGT
The DNA here is from genome assembly GCF_011100685.1 of Canis lupus familiaris. Lineage (NCBI taxonomy): Eukaryota > Metazoa > Chordata > Mammalia > Carnivora > Canidae > Canis > Canis lupus. The sequence goes on from NC_049236.1 coordinate 46,538,142, forward strand.
CTTTTCTTTTCTAAATTCCCTAGTACTTGTGTTTTCTCACTCACACACTTGAGTGGAAATTCAGTGATTTCCAATTTGGAACATATGTTTTCATTAAAAACAATGCTGTTTTGCAGCTGTTGACTTGTTCCACAAAGTGTGATGTTTTTCTCATTTGTTTATCTTTAAACTGATAAAGGATCTGAGTGTAATATACCACTATAATATACATATACTAAAGTATCATCAAAATGACACTAACAACTTTGGCTCCAATATATTTAAATGCCGGATATGTAGTTGCACGCCCTGTTGTGTGTGGGGTCATTTTGACATTCCTCCCATGTCACATTTGCTTTTTCCTCTTTACAAAGTTTGACTGACATTTGGAAGGCATTTGACAGTTTATAAAAGAGAAGGGAGCTTTTATACCACTTAATCTTCAAGACAATACAGTAGGGGTCCCCTTTCTTCTTGTTCCATATTATGTAGAAAACCATCATTGTTCCATATTATGTAGAAAACCATCGTTGTTCCACATGCCCCCCATCTCCTCCCCTCTCTCCATTTTGAAATGACAGCTGTTGTTTTTACTCTTTCTTTATGCCAGCGGCTTTCTACCTGTCTTCTCCCCTTATCTCCCTTTTCAGGTATTCTGAAAAGAGTTTTCATGCTGCAAGTAAATTTCCATCTCCACTTGACTATCTAATTATGTTTTTTGTTCGAGCTGTTACTCAGGCAAAATCTTCACGGCCATCCTTGGCCCTTTTCCTGCCCCACACCTAGTTTGTCTGCATGTCTTCCTTAGCTTCAGAATATTCTCATGGTATCGCAACTTCTGACCCCCACCACCATCACCCTGGCCCATGCTGTGGGCCACTGTCAGACTGATTGCCATTAAGGACTCTTAATTGGTTTCCCTGCTCCCACCAATGTATTCCTGGTTTGTTTATTTATGTATTTATGTATTTATGTATGTATGTATGTATGTATGTATGTATGTATTTATTTATTTATTTAGTATTCCTGGTTTATATTCTGTACAGCAAGCAGAAGGAGCCTTTATGTTGCTTCTCTTCCCCAGACCCTCCCTAATAGCTGCATCCAGAGGCTCAGGGCCCACCCTCCTGTCCTCACACCCACACGGGCTGCTGCTGTGCTCTAACTGGCCTGGGACAGGCATACTCTGCTCTGAGCCTTTGCTTTTGTTGTCCTTCCTGCCTGGTACTTTTCCAGCCCAGACCCACATGCCTCACTCCTCCAAGTACCTCAGATACTCTCCACTCAGAGTTTACCTTACCATCTTATTTAAAGTGTCCCCCTTATGCTGCTTTGATTTTTTCATACTCTTACGAACATTTGACATACTATATATTTGGTTGTTACATGGCTTCTTGCACTAGCATGTGAGCTCCTTGAAGGCAACAACGTTATTTTATTCAGTATTCAGTCTTTTTTTACATCTAGAACAGAGCTAGTCAGGGAGTAGGCCCTTAATAACTGTTTACTGAATGAAGACGTGTGAAGATGCTTGCACAGTGAGCTAGGGCTTCATTAATTCATCATTCCCAGAGATAATCAAACTTTAGATCAAGGAATTTGAAGAGACCCTCGAGATGAATGATTTTAGTTTCATTTAAATTGTATATTCTGGCCTTCCTTGCTGTTTGCTCTTTACAAACATACACACTCCTGCTCGAAACCTCTTTCTTTTTTTAAAAAAATATTTTAGGGGATCCCTGGGTGGCTCAGCGGTTTGGTGCCTGCCTTCGGCCCAGGGCACGATCTGGGAGTCCCGGGATTGAGTCCCGCGTCGGGCTCCTGGCATGGAGCCTGCTTCTCCCTCCACCTGTGTCTCTGCCTCTCTCTTTCGCTCTGTGTCTATCATAAATAAAAATAAATAAATCTTTAAAAAATATTTTATTTATTCACAAGAGACACAGAGCGAGAGAGAGAGGCAGAGACACAGGCAGAGGGAGAAGCAGGCTCCATGCAGGGAGCCCTGACGTGGGACTCGATCCCAGGTCTCCAGGATCACGACTTGGGCCGAAGGCAGGTGCTCAACCCTGAGCCACCCGGGCGTCCCTTGAAACAGTTCTCTATTACAAGTGTGACGGCCTTCACTGGGGGGGGGGGGGGGGGGGGACACTCTAAAAGGAAAACGTTAGGTTTAGATCTTCATTGATGTTGGCATTGGCTTATGTATTTCTCATCTTCAGTAAACTGAATTGAAGTATTTAAGAGGTTTATAAAGGTTGCTGAGAAGGTGCTGAACAAAGGCATAGAAACTTGTATCATTCCTTTTCCTTGTTTCTAATGAAAATAGCAAGAAACGACTGTGGCAGACAACCAAGTTGGCTATTTGGTACTTCTGGTAGGACCATTAGATACAGCTCTACATTTATTGGGCACAATAGCTTCTACTTCCATCCACATCCCTAAGTTCTAATTAATATTTTCACTAGAACAAGTATTAGACCTTTGAGAAAAATCTATTTCTTTAATTTTTAAAGTATATTTTTGCTTTTTGAGTAATCGAATGATTATATTTTAGTACCTATGACTAGAGAAGTAGATTGTTTGAATAACTTTGCCTGAGAATTGTCTATTCTTATTTTACGTGTTTATAGCAAGAATGGCCAGAAATCAGATGATGATCAAATAGAAATTTGTTAAAAAAAAAAAGTCACTTTGTGGGCAGCCCAGATGGCTCAGTGGTTTAGCGCCACCTTCAGCCCAGGGCCTGATCCTGGAGGCCCGGGATCGAGTCCCACATCAGGCTCCCTGCATGGAGCCTGCTTCTCCCTCTGCCTGTGTCTCTGCCTCTCTCTCTGTGTCTCTCATGAATAAATAAATAAAATCTTTAAAAAACAAAAGAAGTCACTTTGGTATAGTATAAAAATACAGTCTTAATGTTATTTCACAGAACTGTGATAAAACATTTAGTTGTGTTTACTAATTTATCATAAAGAATAATATAAAAGATACAGATGAGTAGCCACATAGGGTGGGGTCTGGAAGGGTCCCAAGCACAGAAACTTCATCCCTGTGTCATTCTCTGGGCACTGGCATGTGGTCACCCATGTGGAAGTTCAAGAGTTTTTACAGAGCTTAGTTTGAAATGCCCCTCCCTCTACCCACTGCCAGAGGTCAGTGGGCAGTACAGAAAGTTCCAGCCCTCTAATCACTTGGGCTTTATGGTGCTATCTGGAGGCCCCACCCTAAATCCCTCAGTAACATAAACTCCAGTTTGCTCCAGGGGGGCTCTTTATGTAGATAAGAAAGATACTCCCCGTCACTCAGGAAATTCTGAGGGATTTAGAAACGTTGCACTTTATTCCATGTATCATACATTCACACTGTTGTGCAACCACCATGACATTTGGCATTCCATACCTAGACCTCTTTTCATTTCCAAATACTGAAACTCTGTATCCATTGAATACTCCTTCCCCAGCTCCCTACCCCCAGCTCGTGATAAACCCCACTTCTGCTTTATGTTTCTATGAATTTATTCTGGGAACCTTATAAAAGTGGAATCATACAGTATTTGTCCTTTTGTGACTTACTTATTTCCATTGAGTGTAATGTTCTCAGGGTTCATCCATGTTATAGCATGTGTTTGAATTTCCTTCCTTTTTGAGGCTATGTAATATTATTTATATATATCACATTTTGTTTATCCATTTATCTGTTAGTAGGCACTTTGGTTGCTGCTGTCTTTTAGCTGTTATAAATAATACGGCTATGAACATAGTTATATAAATCTTTTTGAGTCCCTGTTTTTAATTTTTAGGTGTATATATCCAGAAATGGAATTATTGTATCGTGATAATTCTGTTTTTAATTTTTTTGGAGAACTGCCATGCTGTTTCCCCTAGCAGCTGCATCATTTTGCATTCCCACCAACATTGCACAGGGTTCCAATTTCTTCACATCCTCAGCAACACTTATTTTCTGTTTTTTAAATAGTTTTGTTGTAATTTATTTATTTTTGATAGGTGCGAGATGGTATCTTGTATTTGGTTTTCCATAATGATTAGTGATTTTGAGCAGCTTTTCAGGTGCTTATTACCATTTATATATACTCTTTGGAGAAATGTCTGGATAAATACTTTTAAAAGTAAAATTGGCCGAGTTAAGAAATATGTGATGCCTTGTAAGAATGGTTTCTAGGATGACAGTTCTTTTTCTACCGTACCTCTTTGGAACCCTGCTTCTTCCCTAGTTCCCGTCTAGTTAGACAAGATAAACTGGAACCTATTTTTTTTGGAACAGTCTCCTGACCATCTGGTGCCTGTTTACTCTCAGCAGATGAGACATTTTCAGGGCTTAAGAGCATGATTACCTATAGATGGGCTTCAAGCCCTGGACCACCTTTTGAGAATCAGGTTCTTTTCTTCTCTTTTTTCTTTAATTGAAATATAGTTAACACACAGTGTTACATTACTTTCAAGTACAACATAGTGATTTGACAACTCTACACATTATGCTGTGCTCACCACAGGTGTAGTAGCTACCATCTGTTACTATACAACACTGTTATAATACTATCAACTATATTCCCTAGGCTGACCTTTCATCCCCATGGCTTATTCATTCCATAACCAGAAGCATACACCTCCTCTCCCCTTCACCCACTTTGCCCATCCCCCCACTCCAGCCCCTCTGGCAACCATCAGTTTTCTGTTTCAGTGGGTCTGTTTCTGCTTTTTTGTTTGTTTTGTTTTTTTTTTAGATTCTACATATATGTGAAATCATGTGGTATTTGTCTTTTACTTCACCTAGCAATAACAGCCTCTAAGTCCATCCATGTTGTTGCCAATGAACCCCCCCAAAAAAAATAATCTGATCTTTTTTATGGCTGAGTAATAATCCAATGTATGTATATGTACCACATCTTCTTTATCCATTGATCTATCAGTGGACACTTGGGGTGTTTCCAGACCCTGGCTACTGTAAATAATGCTGCAGTAGCATAGGGGTACATATGTCTTCGCAAAGCAGTGTTTTTTATTTCCTTTGGGTTAATACCCAGAAGTGGAATTACTGGATCATATGGTATTTGAGAGCCAAATTCTTGGGGTGGTACCATAACTGCCACTTCCTCACCTGCTGCTGTCAGTCATGAGTCCTGAGGTGACTAGATTTCCCAGGCCAGCTGCATTCTTAGAGGATTTGTCAATGGAAATAATATTTATGTGATTTTGATTCTATGTGTATGGTTCAACCTTGGGTGTCTGTTGTGGTTGGGGTGAGTTTTTCATGAAGAGCCATACAGTTTAATGCTCAAACCTCAGGGTCAAGGGTCAATCTCATCATAAAGTGCAGGGGTTGGCAGACTTTTTCTGCAGAGTCAAATAGTAAAACTTATGTTTTTATAGACTGTAAGGTCCCCAAACTAAGTTTGGCTGCTGTAGCAGGAAAGTGGCACAGAAGACACATAAACCAGTAGCCATGACTATGTTCCAGTACAACTTTATGTAGAGACAGGCTGGGGGCCATATATGGCATAGAGCTTGTAGTGTTGCCAACCTACGATCAAGAGTTTTTCTCCTCACCATATCTGATTTAACCAGCCTTTATTACTTTAACATAGGCAGATATCCAAGTGGAGCAAAACCGGCAGCACTTTTATGAACTGTCTCTTGAATATGTATGTAAGCTTCAGGAAATCCAGGAAAGAAAGAAGTTTGAATTTGTGGAACCTGTAAGTATCCTAGAAGGTCATTCTGCTATGAGATTTTTGTGGTGTAATAGAAATGCTTTTCCTTCTAGATCGAATTTACTATTGATGGGGGGCCATGGTGCATATATGTGAAACACAAGACATCATAAATTGTAAAGGGTGGACACATCACCACGAAGTCAAGGAATCACCTACAAATTAGTGGTTCTCAGCCTTCCTTGCACAGCAACATGTAGTGAATAGTATTTTTCAAGCACTCCACAATCACGTGCAATTTCTGCCACCCTATTGTAGGCCCACTCTTTAAGGAAAACCCCTGTGAAAGAAATGTTAGGATGGGAGAGACAGTGGTACTGTTGATAGATAATCTTACCTCTACTCGAGTTTGTTCTGCAGCAAGTATACCAATCCAAATTTTGATACTTTGAACAATTATTTGTAACAAATTATTTCTAACGCAACTCAGTGCTTATGACCACCAAAGTTAAGAACCAGCATGTGGAGCATTTGAAACTATTTTGTGAGTTACTCTGGCAGTTCTTTAAACTTATTTTAGAGACCTGTGATTTGTGTTGGTGTTTGTATAGATGTATTCTAACAGTTTTAGTTCTTTATATATTTTATATAAAGATATTATATATTATTATATATATAATATATTATATATTATATATAAATATATAAATATAAAAATATTATATATACATAAATACACACACACATATATATGTGCATATATATATAACATATACAGACACGTGAATATATGTAAAGGTAATTTATACTGTGGGTTTCAGTGAAAAAAAACAAGAAATACTGGAATTCATGATTCTCAAGATTAATTTTGATGTAGGTGTTTTTGCATGTGCTTTCTTAAGAAAACAGTTTTACTGAGATAGAATTTACATCCCATACCATTATCCATTCTATGTGTGATTGAGAAACAAAAAAAATACCCAAGTAATGATTAAATTAAAATCGGCATTCATAGAAGCAATGGTCTACTTAGAGTGATAGAATTAACCTAATTTAAACAATTAGAGAAAAATTCATCTCCATAAAGCTTTCTTTTATGTGAAATACTCATAATGACCTGCATTTACTGAGTATTTACAATGCTCATTGTTCAAGTCATTGTTTTAATATTTCACCATGCTCATGTGTTTATTCCACACACTAACTCCATAAGGAGATATTTTCAGTATCCCACTAAGCAAATAAGGAAATAGAAATACAGAAAGTTTCAGTAATTTGTCCAAGGTCTCGTAACATAGCTGAAGTTGGGGATTGACCCCTGCTGGCCACTTGATGTTAGAATCCCAGATTCCTAACCATTAAGCTGTGTTGACATAAAGAAAATGAATTTCAGGATTTCCATAATTCCTACCCCAAATCACTTTTACTCACTTTAAATTTATTCACATGTTGGGCAGAAGTAGGTGCCCTGTAATCAAGAGGGGCATGTTGAGATAGGCAGAGGGAGAAGCAGGCTTCTTGTGGGGAGCCCGATGTGGGATTCAGTCGGGACTCCACCCTGGGCTGAAAGCAGGTGCTCAATTGCTGAGCCACCCAAGAGTCCCAAGAATTCAGAGCTAATTTTCACCCTGTCTCAGCCCATCTCTGCCCCAGTCACTGAACATCTGTAGACAAAAGAGAGAAATTGTACTGTGTTGGGCGCCATTGGAGAGAGCTATTAGCTCTTTGATTCTGTGATTTCACTTTCATTATAGATTCTGTTGACCTATGGTGGTAAGATTTCAATAATAAATGAATATAGAGATTCTCTTGACTATAAAAAGAACAAATAGGTGATGTAGAATTCTATTTCTCCAGTGTAGTGTACTTTAAAACCTATTTAATGGCTCTGATATTTAAGGAAAAAATCACAAACCTTTCATCTTGTAAAAGGACAAATTAATAAATAATATGTAGTTAGATTTAGTTAAATTCTGATGACTTTTAATTATTTTACTTCAGTAGAATCACAGTGGGATGGGATGGGATGGGATGGGGGGGAATACATAGCTGTTTTTATTCTTTTTTTTCCTCCTACTTTTTTTTTTTTTTTTTGTGTGTGTGTGTATGCTAATGTCATTTTTTCCCCCTTTGTCTTAGATGCTGTCGTTTTTTCAGGGAATGTTTACTTTCTATCATCAGGGCCATGAACTTGCCAAAGACTTCAATCACTACAAAATGGAACTACAGATCAACATTCAGAATGTAAGGAAATGAAAGCTTTCTGATATAAGAAGATGTTTGAGATGTGTATTTTCATTTTGTTATATAAAAAGCCTTAAACCGGGGGGGTGCCTGGGTGGCTCAGTTGGTTAAGCATCTGCCTTCAGCTCAGGTCATGATCTCAGGGTCCTGGGATGGAGCCCCAGGTTGGGCTCCCTGCTCAGCGGGGAATCTGTTCCTCCCTCTGCCCCTCTGCCCCTCTCCATCCTCCTCCTTAAAAAAAAAGAAAAAAGAATAAAAGAAAAGGCTTAAACTGAGCTGTGGCTGAGCTGTTGGTGTTGAGAAACTGAGGCTACGTTGCCACCTTCTGGTCGGTTCTCAGTGTAACAAACTGCTCTTCAATTAGGTGAGGCTCAGGAACTCTGCCACCTGGTGGCTCTTTTTTTTGGATGACGAATATGTTTTAAGAACTTATTTTTCTTTCAGAAAAGTCACTAGGTATATGTTTCTAATCAAGAGTCACATGATTTATTTTTATTATTTTTTCCAGTTTTATTGAGATTTAATTGATACGCAGTCCTGTAGGAGTTTGAGCTGTACGGCGTATTGACTTGACACACATAGTGCAAAATGATTACTGCAGTGAGTTTAGTTAATGTCTGTCACTGCATATAGTTACAGAAAATGTTTTTTCTCACGATGAGAACTTTTAGGATATACTCTTAGTAACTTTTATATGTCCTATAGCAGTGTTAATTGGGACATATGCTGCACTTGTAGGGATGGTTGTGAGGAGAGACTTTGTCACATGACTTTCAGTTTTCATGTAGAGAACGAACAAAAGAACACTCTGCTTTAGATTTAAGCCATTTTGATTTTAACCTCAATTTCTTTTACATTTTACCTAAAAGTCTTACTTGATTTTTAATCCCAGCTAGGCTTATGGTTCAAGAGGAGTTTCTTCCCTGTGTTTATGCATACTTATTAATGTATTAATTTCACAGTTGCTGTGGGTCTATATTATTTTCCTGGAAAATTATGCTTTCAAAGAGGTCTTGGATAAAGAGATTTAGGAGAGCTTTATTAAATAGTGTAATGTAGATGATTTTGATCAGAAGGTGATGGATGTTTTTCCTCTCAACCCTTAAGTTGACTTTGGAAGTATACTCATTGAAACTCTTTTTATGTTTAGTATAATCTTAGGCCTTATTAGAAAAAGAGTGAGTGAGTTTTGAGACAAATGCATTCTAGCTCATACTGCAAGAAGTACAAAGGATGGGACTCTGTGCTGTTGGCTGCCTGACTTTCAATTTGATATCATCTTAGAGGTTGAGGAGAAATGGTTTTTGTGTAGATTTTATTTCTCCGTTTGTTGTATAGTTCCCTACATTTGGAAATGTAGGTAATGAAATCTCTCTCTCTCTCTCTCTCTCTCTCTCAGTGATTCAAGTGTCAATTTGTATTTGTAGGTTATTTGGATGTTGAGCTGGTTTAAATAACTAAAAGAGTAACTATCCCCACTCACATGTAACAATTTTTAAAAAATATTAATGTTTGTATATGTATAGATTTGTTCTAATTTAAAAAATGTCTCTGTAGGTAGTACAATAGTCTAATGTTGCTATGATTTTTCAGAATACTTTTGCAGATGGCAGAACAGGTTTGTAAAAAGAACACTATATAGTTAGTTTAGAAGATTAATTATACTCTTGATTTTTTCCTCTACCAACTGGCTGTATAACTTGTGGAAATTTACTTCTGTCTGGATATCATCTGTCAACTGCAGAGCTGGCCTGGATGAGAACTTTCAGGCAGAACTGGTTCCATAATTTGTGGGGCCAGTGTAAGATGGAGAGGCAGGGCCCTTATTTAAATATGAAGAATTTCAAGACCATGACAGTAGATCATTAAACCAAGTGCATGACCTTTTGAGCACAAGGTCCTTTGTGGTTGTGCAGGCTACGTGCCTGTGAAGCTGGCTGTGCCTCGGTGTTTGGGGTGAGGGTAGGGATTCATCAGAGTCTTCTGGGAGCTTAAGCGAAGCAATCCCTGCGTAGCTTGCTTGTGGATGGAAGTGCTTTTGTAACACACCTGTGTGATAAAAGGGATATAGTTACCGTATATACACCCAAATGATTCCGAGAGATTGAATATTTCAATGTAAATGAGCAGTGCTCAGTCATGAAATATTATAAGCAAAACCTAAAAACAAGCTATCGCTTAAAATGGTCCATAAAGTAACTTGGTTAATATCCTTACTGCATTCAGAAGTTAACCTATGCTTTTGCTAATAAGAGTCATTTCCCATAGAAAAATGGGCAAAGAACAGTTGGTGGAAAATTTTTCTGTATCCTATGGAACTCAAGGATTGTCACCAGTAAACTACCCTAAAATCTCTTCTCTAAATATTCATCTCTTCATTTTGTTGTTTCTGAGGTTGCTCCAGAACCTCCTCTTTCCACCCATCTGCAGTTTTGAGAACGCCTGATCAAGGTGTCTTTGCTATTCCTTTTTGCTCTTAGCTAATTCTTTTCCCTTCAAAAAATGCCAGCACCTTTGAAACACATGCCACTCACTCTGTGGTACCTGCTGTACTTGAGTGTTGCTGTACTTTGCTCATTTCTTGGCCATTTCTCTAATTCCCTGATATCAGCTTTTATAAGGGAAAATGCTGGCTATGTAAAACTACAAATTACAAAAATCCCAGTTATGTGTTATTTTTATGTGATGTATATTTATATATTTAAGGAAACAGACCCAAATATTAAAACCAAATCTTAGCGTTAACTATCTGTGTACTATAATGCTATGGATAATTTTGGTCAGCTTTTAAGTATTTGTAGTAAAAATCCCAGCAAGATCATTTTGTAATCAGAAAAAAGGTAAAAGTTATTTAAAAATAAAAACAACCTATTTTTCTCCATCTGGTTTCACCTTTTTTGTTGTAAAAATGGTAACACCTCTTTTCTTTTTTTGAAAGCAATTTATTCCTCATCTACTTTCCATAATCCAGAGTAATGCATGGAAAGCAAAACAGAGCAAGATGGCTTTTAGAAAATAGATTTTCAAGAAAAATATAAATTGCTTCAAAATTGAAGGATATTTTAAAAAACTAAATTTAAACTTTTGTTATCTTTATCCCCAGAGAAATGTGGGGAAAGAGAGACTAGAATAGAATTCTTCCTAGAAGGAAATATAATGTGAGAAATCTTAGAATTCATGAAGAATCCCCGAAAATCTTAAGAATAGTTAAAATTTTTTTTTTTAAATTTTTTTTCTTTTTTTTTTTAATTTATGATAGTCATACAGAGAGAGAGAGAGAGGCAGAGACACAGGCAGAGAGAGAAGCAGGCTCCATGCACCGGGAGCCTGACGTGGGATTCGATCCCGGGTCTCCAGGATCACGCCCTGGGCCAAAGGCAGGCGCCAAACCGCTGCGCCACCCAGGGATCCCGAATAGTTAAAATTTTAAGAATATGCCCAAATATTTTTGTTACAGTGTTGTGAGAAAAGTAGAACACTAAAACAATAAACTATGTTTTTTTTAAGGGATTGGAAGTGATTGTGTAAAAATGCATAAGTCCTTATTTATGAGGTATAGATTTAATGTCACTTTTCATCACTTTTAAACCTTTTCCTGGGACGCCTGGGTGGCTAAGCGGTTGAGCGTCTGCCTTCAGCTCAGGGCATGATCCCGTGGTCCCGGGATCGAGTTCCACGTTGGGCTCCCTGCATGGAGCCTGCTTCTCCTTCTGCCTATGTCTCTGCCAATCTCTCTCTGTGTCTCTCATAAGTAAATAAATAAAATCTTAAAAAAAAATAAACCTTTTCCTTCTGCCCCCAAAACAAGACTGTACTTTTCCCCCTTTCTGTTTTATAATGTTGTGGGTTAGTTTTTATATTCTGAAAAAAAAATTAAAAATATACTTTCTCTTCCAATCAGATTTAAGACAATGAGCTATTAGTTTGGTATTGAAGACTTTCCTTTATCCTTTGATACGGAATGACTGTGACTTTTCAGTGACTTAATTGTCATAGTAGTTGTAGTGGTAATGTCACCTAAATTTATTTTCTTATCATTTGTCAGGGATTACTTGTGTGCTTTATTTGGATTATGCACATGTAGTTTTCATAAGTCCTATGATGTAGATTTTTTATTCCTGTTTTACAGATGAGGTCAATGAGGAGAGTAACTTCTTTTTGTCATACTGCTTTAAGATCAGGGCCAGGATGGGAACTTGGGCAGACTCCCTCCAAAGGACCATGGTGTTGGTTTCAGATTCTGTGCTGGGATATAAGTGGGTCATCTACGGTGTGTCTGGGGTCAGTAAATATAGCAGCTGGAGAACATCTTGATAGGGCCATCTGCTTGCCTAGACCTTAGCTACATGTGGGTGACATGGGAGTCTCTTTAATGGTAAGAACTCAGATTGAGACCTTCAGTTCACCTCCACCTCTCAACAGTTCTAAACTTGAGTTTCCCTCATCCCCATGGAAAGTACCTGATACAGGATTTAGACTTACCATCTATTCACCTGGGGTCCGTTGCCTACCATTCCTTTTCCTGCCACCTTGCTCTGTGTGGGGCACTTGAAGGGCAATATAGGGATTATAGTGAGGGTGTGTGTGTGTGCGTGTGTGTGTCTAGGGCCTTACCCCTTTTCTGTTACATTATTTTTGCAAGGTTACTAAAGCAGGGCTGCATGGGGCCCACCCTGATGTTTTACAGCTGTTTTATAAAACCTTTTTCATATTTTTGATTATACTTTGCCTGTCTTTTCTCTCTGAATGACGTCATGGGGCCAGGATGGGAGAACTTAGAATGGCTATCTGTACTTGGAATCAGCCTTTGCCCTCTGCCTTTAAGGCTTTATTTCTGGCTATGACATTGTGAAAAGCTCCTTCTCTCTCTCTTCTTCCTTTTTCCCTTAATATGGGAGTGAGCCTGTGCTAATAATCCTGACCCACCGGTTTCCAGACAAAGTCAAATGTGTCTGAATTCCGGCTAAGTCCCCGAATTGAATCCTCCTTCTCCCAAATAGGTGATACAATAAAATATTTAATTTGTAAGGCTTAATTTAAAATTGGTTTATTTGGAAATTTATTTAGGAAAGCATGCAACTAAAGGAATTTCCTTTTCTTTCCTTTTTTTTTTTTTTTTTAAAACTGGTAATGGATGGCACTATACTATCTCAGAGGTTATTTTGAGGATTAAAGCACCAAAAATGTTTTCAGTAGTGCCAGCCACAGTGTAAACACTCTAATGGTCACTTATTGTAGCATTTACAGTCTAACATTATTATTAGTTGATGGTATCTTAATATACACCTGGAATTTAGAATTAGAGATTGCTAGGCTCTAGCCATTCTATTATTTATGTTCAAATTTAAAAATATGTGATTTTCACTTGTATTCATAATTTACCTAAAATGATAAAATCTTCCCCCTCCCTTCCAGGTGCAGAGTTAGACACATCTGAGGAAGTTAGACAGTGAGGGCAGGTGGTACTCCATGGAGGTGGTTGGTATTCCATGGAGGGGTCTGCAGCAGAAAAAGTAGGGGTGGGGGTGGGGGTGGGGAGGGTATAAAAGTAGCCTGCAGAAGAGGTGGCTGAGTATTTGGAAGGTTGGTTACATTGAGCAGATGCATTAATTTGAAGGAATAAGTAAATTGAGAATAACAGGAGCTATATTTCTCACTATATGGAAAGAAATGTACGATATTGGGAAAGGAGGAGTGCCCAGGGGGCTCATTTGGTTAGGTGACTGACTCCTGATTTTAGCTTAGGCCATGGTTTCAGGGTTGTGAGATTGAACACTGTGTCAGGCTCCCTGCTGAGTGAGGAGTCTGCATGAGATCTCTCTCTTCCTCTCCTTCTACCCCTCCTCCTGTTTGTGCTCTCTTGCTCTCTGTCTCTCTTAAATAAATCAATAAATCTTCAAAATCAGTAAGAAAGAAACTGAAAGTATAGAAAGAAACTGAAAGTATTGGATTGGGAATAGATTTACTGGTATGAACATGTGGATTTTTCAATATGGAGAGATATAGAAGTGTATATGTATGTGTGTTCAAAAATATGAATGTGAACATATACATACATCCATGTGGTTTTTCTGTCTCCCAAGAACACTCAAGAATATGCCCAAATATTTTTGTATGCTTCTGTATGTCAGAAGCAGTGGCATCCCTTTAACTGTGACACATTGTGTTCAGGTTTTGGTTTCTAAATACTACACTCCACTAGAAGGAATAAGGGCTTCTTAAGGGAGAATGGTTGATTCTAGTACTGGGACAGAGAAAGTATAAGATGAACCCAGGACTCCTTTTTATATCAGAAAGTAAGGGATTACTCAATTAGGGGGCATGTCAAAAGATACCAGATTCAGCCAGAAGGGGCCCCTGCTGCTCAAATAGGACAGTTTGAGCATTAATATAAATAATGAGAGTATTGAGTACAAGGCATCAGATTAACAGGAATATATTTGTGTGTGCAGGCATGTGTTCCTGTGCGTTGCTGGCATCTCTACATACAGGGCATGCACATATATATATATATGTGTGTGTGTGTGTGTGTATATGTACACATATACCTCGCTCTATTGTGCTTTGCTTTTTTGAGCTTTATGGATACTGTGTTTTTTACAAATTGAAGGTTTATGGCAATCTATGTCACAGAAGTCTCTTGGTATTATTTTTAGAATAGCAGTTACTTACTTTATGTCCCTGTCTCACATTTTGGTAATTCTTGTGATATTTCAAACTTTTTCTTATTGTTACATTTGCAATTGTGATCAGTGATCTTTGATGTTATATCATAATTGTTTCGGCGTGCCACAAACTGTGCCCATATGTGATAGTGAACTTAATCGGTAAATGTGTGTGTTCTGACTGCTTCACTGACCAGCTATCCCACACCCCCATCTTTGTCCCTCTCCTTGGGCCTCCCTAGTCTCTGAGACACAGCGGTACTGAGATTAGGGCAGTGAATAGCCCTATCATGGCCTTTAAGTGGTCATGTGAGAATAATAAGAGTCACACAGTAAATCAAAAGCTAGAAATGAATAAGCTTAATGAGGAAGACATACCAAAATCCAGATAGGCTGAAACCTAGGCCTTTTGCACAACAGTTGTGAGTGCAAAGAAAAAGTTCTTGAAGGAGATGAGAAGTGCTACTCCAGTGAATACACGAATTATAAGAAAGCAAAACAGCCTTATTGGTAATATGAGCAGAGTTTGAGTGATCTGCATAGAAGATCACACCAGCCACAACATTCCCTTAAGCCAAAGCCTAATCTAGAGCAAGGCCCTAAGGTCTCTTCAGTTCTGTGAAGGCTGAGAGAGGTGAAAAAGCTCCAGAAGAAGAGTTGGCAGCTGGTAGAGGTTGGTTTATGAGGTTTTAAGGAAGAATCTGTCTCCGTAAAAGAAGAGTGTAAGATAAAGTAGCACATGCTGATGGAGAAGCTGCAGCAAGTTCTCCAGAAGGCCCAGCTAAGATAATTCATGAAGGTGGCCTCAGTACAGAGCAGATTTCCAATGTGGATAATGTCTGGTTTCAAAGGACAGGCTGACTCTCTTGTTAGGGGCTAACACAGGAAGTGACTTGAAGTTGCAGCTAGTGCTCATCTACCATTCTAAAAATCTTAGGACCCTTAAGAATTAGGCTAAATCTACTTTACCTGTGCTCTGTAAATAGAACAACAAAGCCTGGATGGCAGCATATCTATATACAGCATGGTTTACTGAATATTTTAGGCCTGTTGAGACCTAGATGCCACTGAGAACATTTGTGATTCATGGGAAGAGGTGAAAATATCAACCTAAGCAGGAGATCAGAAGGAGCTGATTCTGCTCTCAAGGATGACTTTGAAGAGGTTCAAGACTTCAGTGGAGGAAATAATTGGAGATGGGGTGGAGATAGCGAAAGAACCAGAATTAGACATGGAGACTAAAGCTGGGCCTGAATTGCTGCAATCTCATGATAAAATTTGAATAGATGAGTTGCTTTTTATGCATGAGCAAAGAAAGTGGTTTCTTCAGAGAGAAACTACTCCTAGTGAAGATGCTGTGAAGATTGGTGAAAATGTCAACAAAGAAGTTAGAATATTCCATAAATTTATTTTTTTTTAATATTTTTTTAAATTTTTATTTATTTATGATAGTCACAGAGAGAGAGAGAGAGACGCAGAGACACAGGCAGAGGGAGAAGCAGGCTCCATGCACCGGGAGCCCGACGTGGGATTCGATCCCGGGTCTCCAGGATCGCGCCCTGGGCCAAAGGCAGGCGCCAAACCTCTGCGCCATCCAGGGATCCCATTATTCCATAAATTTAATTGATAAAACAGCAGCAGGGTTTGGGAAGATTGAGTCCAGTTTGAAAATAAGTGCTATTGTAAGTAAAATGCTACCAGATATCATTGTTGTCTTATTTCAAGTCGCTGCCGCAGCCACCTTGAGCAGTCAGCAGCTACTAGCATCAAATCAAGACCCTCTACCAGAAAGTGATTATGACTGGAAGCTCAGATGATGTTAGGATTTTTTTTTAGCAATATAATATTTCTTGAAGTATGTACATTTTTAAGACATAATTCTATTGTGCCTTTAATAGACCACAGTATAGTGTAGATGTAACTTTTTTAAAAAAGATTTTATTTATTTATTCATGAGAGACAGACGGGGTGGGTGCAGAGACACAGGCAGAGGGAGAAGCAGGCTCCATGTAGCCTGCTTGTGGGACTGATGCGGGACTCGATCCCAGGACTCCAGGATCATGCCCTGGGCTGAAGGCAGGCACTCAACCACTGAGCCACCCAGGGATCCCAGACATAACTTTTATGTACACTAGGAAGCCCAAAAATTCGCTTGACTTGCTTAATTGCAATATTTATTTTATTGCAGTGGCCTGGAACTGAACCCACACTCTCTCTGAAGTATTTGTAAAACTATTATACAGACACACACAGACACACATTCAGAAAGACGTGAGGGTTGGGAGGAATCTAAGCAAAGTGACAAAGGTGAATAAATAAAATCAGTATAATCAGTATTAAAATGGGGACAAGAAATCCTGGAGGCATGAGAAACAGGCAGGCAAAAGGGAACTGGCTATTAACAAATGAGTTCCATCCTCCTTGCAATCCTGCATTTTGTTCTAGTACATAAATTTTTTAACTCTCAGCATGTGCTTAAAATACGCTTCTGCAGTTAAGTTTTCCCCTTTGCAATCCACATTTATCAGACTCTCGTTCCCCTAAAAAATGTATACATTCTACCATTTTTCTGTTCTAGACCCTTGGTAACCCCTTTCATTGTAGGGAGGAGAGGAGAGGGATTTCAATAAAATTTTTTTTTATCTCCGCTTCTGCACAGTTTCACATCAGCAGTTTTTTGGTGTTAATACAATTATTTTAGAGTGTGGATAAGAGAAATGTCCAGAAGCTGGGTGGTGCTGACTCATCATGTTGGCCTTGGTAATTTCGTCACTTTACCTTACATATATGTTTCCAGGGTAGCCGTTTGACAGAGATACTGGCATGCTAAGTCTCCTGGGTTTCAGAAATGTGATTTGTTTCTTCAGTATCAAAGATATTATTTGTACATGAGATTCTTATTCCTCTCTTTATCTGAGAAGAAATGTCATTCCAAGTGCAATTGCCATGACCTGCACAAAATGACCTCATATTACTAGTTGGCAGAGAAGAATTAAGTTTTTCGGGTTCTGAGTACTTAATACTGCTGGTATAATAATACTGAGTCAGGTTTGTGCAAAAGAAAGACTTCCCAGATATTTTATGACCTACTTTTTTTTAAAATCTAAGATTTAGTATTATTGTGAGACGAGGTAGGAGTTCTTATGTTGATTAACACAAGCATTCTTGGTGTTCAAAAGCTTTGAGAGTAAATAATCTCCAGTTATCTAAGCTTAGACTCTTCTGTTAGCTATTTTACCACTATTTTTTTTCTTTGAACGGGAATCTTAAAGAGACAAACTGGAAAGGAGGGTATATTTCAAGAAGTTTATAGAAAAATGCTACAAATTTAATTATAGTTATCCAGAAACTTACAAATGGACATGAAAAAACTCATATGAGAACTTAAAACTTAGATGTGTTTATAATCTATTTCAGACACGAAATCGTTTTGAAGGAACGAGGTCAGAAGTGGAAGAGCTTATGAACAAAATCAGACAGAACCCCAAGGACCACAAACGAGCAAGTCAGTTCACGGCAGAAGGCTACCTGTATGTACAGGAAAAAAGTAAGAGGATCTCCAGCAGTGATGAATGACTAATGAAACGTCATTTTAAAACTCGTACTGTAATTACTCTATTTTCAGAATAATTATTTCTACCACTTCTTTTGCCCCCTCCTGTCCTAGAAGGTCAGTTTTGTATTGTGGGGGAAAACACATTCCTGCTCTAGGGAGGGGCCAGTGAAATTAGGAACTCAGGGAGCACCCTACTTTTCAGATGTACCTCGGAATTCTGCATCACACTTTGCTAAAACTTGTTTATGAGGATGCCAGAACTTGGTGTAAGGCTGAAAGTGAGGCAAAGTATTTTTCCTCCTTTCCCTTCATCCCTCCCATCCTTATCACCTACACACACACATATGCACATTCATATACATATGCACACCCTCCCCCTCCCACCGCCCTCCTTCCCATGTTAACGTCAGGAGGGCACATACTCCTCCTATTCCTTCATATCATTTCTTTCCACACCAATCTGAGATCATTTGTTCTTGCTAAAATTATCAGGGTGATTGCAGATGGCTATAAAAAATATTCCTAGGTGGCATTCTAACTTCTCTCAGAATTTTTAGTATTGCACTCAGTGAATACGTGGTGTATAGAGTGTCCTGGTTTTGAAAATTAAGGTACCTAAAGATTCTTTAAAACTTTTGACAATTTGTTATTATATTAACTGTTCAACTCTTAAACTTTAGTTCGTCAACTGTAGAACCTGAGTTACTATTTAGTAGAAAGGAGAATGTGAAAATGTTTATGTGTTTACTGTTTTCCTGCCTTGCCACCCTTGACTGTAGTCAGGGCACTTCACAATTTTTATTAGTGTGGCTGACTTACAGGATTTTCAAACTGACTACTTTAGTTGGAGAGAGTACTTGTGGAATAGCTGTGGGATATCTGTGCTTCAGAATGAAGTTAATGCATATACAGTTGGCAGAATGGTGGTTCTATTTCCATTTGCCATTATTCAGTCTGGGCTACCATAGTCTTCATGTCTCATGAAGAGGAATTACATGGCAAGCGGAACTCTGAATTTTTCCGATGCTTTAGCTTTTTTATCTCAGTTTGTTCATTGAACTTGAAAGAACTGAATTAACATGTAGGGTAGAGACATAGGAAGGATAGAATTTTTGTATTATATGCCCAGTGAAAATCAAAGGAAACTTTAATTTGTAGATTCATAACGTTTCTCAACTTACTGTCTTTGAAAGGAATTGGGCTGAAAGTAGTTGGAAAAATAGAATGAAAACAGTAGTGGCAAAATTCTCCTCTTGTTAACTGTATGCCAGACACTGTGCTAAGCTTTTTATACACCTTGCCTCATTTAATCCTTTAAAAAACTTTCTGAAGTGTATAGTACTATTATTACCCCATTTACCATTGAGAAAATGGAAGCACCATTGAGAAAATGGGGAGAAATAATGTCCTCTAGATCACGCAGGTCCTGAATGCTGAGATTGTCCATCTATGTCATGCTCTCTAGGCTATTATCTGGAGCATGGATGGCTGTGAAAAGCCTATGTATTTGGGTCAGGTGGGATCTGGGAAATGATGGTGGCTTAATGAGTGGGAAGACTTTGATATTTGGAACCAGAAACTCAAACTTGAGGTTAGGCTTTGTCATTTCTTGGGCATTTGGTCTAAGCTTAAGTTTTCTTAAACTGAAGAGATGGTAATGCACCATCCCCCCACCTCAAAGTTTTTTCTTAGTGTTGAATGAAATATCTGCACAATACATTTTGAACCATAGAATAGGATACAAGTGCTAGCTATTCATAACACACACACCAGTGGTCCCTGAATTCTGGTCTTCGCACTCCTGGTGGCCTGAGCTGAGATTTACTGTGGTCTAGTAACACCTTTCATCTCCCACTGGCCCCAAGACAATGTGCGAAGCTTTTCTTAAAGCTCGGTGGATCCTTTTGAATGAGCCCTTTTCTCCCTCCTAAGCTTGTCCTTCTTGAATTTTAGGTATAGAAGGTTTGTTTGTTTACAGGTAAAATGATGGTGATAAAAGATGCTAGTTGCTTTCTTCTTCTTCTTCTTCTTCTTCTTCTTCTTCTTCTTCTTCTTCTTCTTCTTCTTCTTCTTCTTCTTCTTTTTTAAGTCTTGGTAAAAGACAACATTGTCAGCCTCTGTTGGGAGTAACTTTTGTTATGATTGGATTTTACTGGCATATGAAACTAGATTGCTAGGTACTCCTGACATGGACCATTCTCTTCTAAGAGCTCTGGTGCTGACAATACTGACTTTATATGAAGTAAAAAGAAGTTCTTCTTCTTCTTTTTTTAAAGATTTATTTATTTATTTATTCATGATAGACATAGAGAGAGAGAGAGGCAAAGACACAGAAGAAGCAGGCTCCATGCTGGGAGCCTGACGCAGGACTCGATTCCGGGACTCCAGGATCATGCCCTGGGCTAAAGGCAGACGCTAAACCACTGAGCCACCCAGGAATCCCCCCGTAAAAAGAAGTTCTGAGAATGTTCTGGTCACTGTGAATAGCTCACCTCTCTATTCTTCATCTTGCATTTTAAAGTTCGGCTTTACCATCATTAGTAAGGGCAGCTGCCCACCAAAGTGCTATAGTGGACTTAATGCTCTCTTAGATGCTAGACTAGATGCTTTTTCTCAGCATTGTGATTCTATGATTGTATTGTTTTTGAGAGGCCAGAACTGAATCCAAAACCAACATATACATTGAATGGAATTCTTGAAACCCTTGTGAGCTCTTACTACCTGGAAATAAAAAATATAGCTCATAATTAAGAGATTTTTTTTAGGTGTGAGATAGCAGTCCAGCAAACCATTTGAAAAGTATGTCTTCAGCTCTTTGCTTTGCTGCTGAAAAGTATTGAATCTTCTCTGAAATGATCTCTCTGAGCCTACTTATTTTTTTTTTTAATTGGAATCAACAATGTTGGTCGTTTGTTTCCTTGAGCAGTATTAGTTGCTGTTTATTGGGCTTTTCCTCTTTAGTAATATATTTGAAACTCTGCATATCTGCTTATTTATGAGGAAAAACATAAAGTTCTATTTCTTGTTCAAGGGCCCGCTCCGTTTGGTTCCAGTTGGGTCAAACACTACTGCATGTATCGGAAAGCAGCCAAGAAGTTCAACATAATCCCATTTGAGCATAGATCTGGGGGAAAACTTGTAAGTATTTGATTATATATTATGTATTCTATGTGAGGCAGTTTTTGAGGCTGACATCTTAATGGTGTTTTTTATTCACTAATGATAAATACATTATATTTTGGTTTTAGGATTAAGGTCTTTGTTTTCTTTTATTTCTAAATAAAATAGGCCACTAAACAACAATGTTTGTGGTTTTTGAATTGTATGTATGGATTTTAATGGTCAGGACTAGAATCCTTTTATTTCACCATTATTGGAGGATAAAGTGAACCCCTACAATGAGCTCACAACTCAGTGTTCAGTCAGATCGATATTTGCGTGGATCTGATGTGCACACATGTGTTCACAGTCTGAAAACATGATACATGACAATCTGTAATGAATTTTACTGTTTTCCATTTAGACTTACAAAGTTCTCACTTAGGCAGTTGCTAGTTAGTTAACTACTCCTCCCACAGAAATAAATAGCAAAACAACACATGATAGCAAGAAGATTTCAGGAATTGGCTGTGTAGGAAAAATGATCGCTCTTTGGGTTTTAAATAGAAACTGTAGCTCATAGCAATAATCAGTAGTCTGGAGGAGGCAAAACTCTTCCACCAATATTGAACATAATGGGTAACACATTAAAAAAAAGCGGAAGTCATTGCTTGCTGGGTGGATGGGCATGATTTTGCCTAGGTGAGTACAGAATTAACTCAAGTTCACTTCTATTTATATATACTTTGCATCTTCCTGAAAAATATTTAAAGCAACTTATAATACAAACATAGATTTATAATGATGAAAATAGACATGGAAAATCAAGGCCATGGAAAAGAGGAGTAAGTGAGGAGGATATCAATCTTAAAGGCTGTTGGGGATAAGATTGAGCATGAGATTTGCATGTGAGATTCCTGTCAGGACTAACTCAAATGCTAAGACGTGTCTGCTTAGTGATGTCTCTCTATTTAACCACCGCATAATAAAAACATTTCAGAATATAATGACTGTGACATTTTGAATATTGGCATGTTTGAATGTTTGTTTAGTATTACTTGGAGATTCTCCTGTTTTAGTAAATATAAGAATGTTCTAAAAGTAGGTACTCAAAGTTCTTATAGTTCTTTACTCAGAACTATAACTATAACTATAACTATATTGCATCTATTTCCATTGGATGGTTTAGTGAGGTAAAATAGTACTGTATTAAAACAAATAAAGTAAATATAAATTCAGGGTGATCCACTCCAGAAACAAAATCCACATTGATTGACTGGTTCTAACTTTCGATGATCACAATAGCTACTCTAGGGCCTTATGATATACCTTTTAGGTAGATTCATATGGAATTAAAGTTTTTATAGGTAAAGAAGGTCACATATTGCCTTTTACATATGGTTTAACAATATGAATTAAACAAAACTATTCGTTCAAAAAGAGCGCAATAAGAGAATAACATGTTCTGGCATGTGGAAACTATATTGTTAATCTACCTTTTAAAATTAGTGCTTATGAGGTCTGGTTTAATGTTACTGTAATCAAAGCAAGATCCAGAAAACCTTAAGGAAAAGAACATGACAAAAATGATTAAGATTATAAATAGGGGTGCCTGGGTGCCTCAGTCAGTTAAGCATCGGCCTTTGGCTCAGGTCTTGATCTCAGGGTCCTGGGATGGTGCCCTGCATCAGGCTCCCTGATTAGTGAGGAGTCTGCTTCTCCTTTTGCCCCTCATCCTGCTCCTGCTTTCTCTTTCTTTCTCTCAAACAAATAAATAAAATCTTTTTTTTTTTAAAGATTTTATTTATTTATTCATGAAAGACACAAAGAGAGAGAGAGGTGGAGACACAGGCAGAGGAAGAAGCAGGCTCCATGCAGGGAGCCTGATGTGGGACTCGATCCCAGATCTCCAGGATCACGCCCTGGGCCGAAGGCGGTGCTAAACCACTGAGCCACCAGGGCTGCTGTAAATAAAATCTTTTAAAAAAAGATTGTAAGTAGTGTTTAAACAAACTTGTTTGAAAGAGAATAAAATAAGGGGACTTAAAATCTTGAACCTTGGCCCCACCCTCCCCAATATAGGGTTCTTTGGTGTGTCTATGCTTATATTGTAGTTTTTGAGAATAATTAAAATGATTGTTTGCAGGGGGATGGAGAGGTGTTCTTTTTGAAAGAATGTACCAAGAGGCATACTGACTCCATTGACAGAAGGTTCTGTTTTGATGTAGAAGCTGCTGACCGGTAAGTTATTAGAATTATTGTGCTTAATGAAAGAGTCTTATAAAAATTATTTTAAAAAGTGGAAGTTAATTGAAACTTGAAAAAGAGATTTCCTTGGCCTGAAAGAATGTTATCTTGTTACATTTCCAGGCTTTGTATTCACTTTGACCGGTTTAGGCTTTGTCTCTGTGTTTAGCTATAGAGTAATAGCTTGATCTTGGCTGGAGTTTGGAGTCCTTCTAATGAGTAATTAAAAAATTACCTTGGAGCATTTCATTGTTGACATAGGCCTAATTGTGGCATTGAAAGAATAATGAGTGAAAATGAGGAAGTAGGTGACAAAGCTGACAAGAGCTGGTGGGTTGTTAATACAGAACAATATTCGTTTTCATGTGTGGGAATTTTCTGTGTGTATTCTGTGTATGATGGAGGGCTATAGGCAAACTGTTTACTCAAAGACTGCTTATCTTTTGCCTTGTTGTATGACTTTCAGTAATTATAAAAGACTCTTTGCCAGAGAGGAGGAAGTTAAAAACAGAAAAAAGTTCGTCTGATAATACTACTACTTCTCTGGCATTTATTTCTAGGTCCTTCTGTCACACTAAGGAAAATCTTGGTACTCGTAGAATATTTCTTTTGTACTGTCTGACAGTATGGTGGTTCCTTGCCAGTTCTGGTTTTGGCAATACTGGTCTTTAGATAAGGCTGTTTCATAGTTATATAACAGAAGTTTACAGTATGAGATTTTTGTAACAGAAGTTCATTTCAGGTCAGGACCCACAAATACACATGAGTCTTTTTTTTTAATTTTTATTTATTTATGATAGTCACATCAGAGAGAGAGAGAGAGAGGCAGAGACACAGGCAGAGGGAGAAGCAGGCAGGCTCCATGCACCGGGAGCCCGACGTGGGATTCGATCCCGGGTCTCCAGGATCGCGCCCTGGGCCAAAGGCAGGCGCCAAACCGCTGCGCCACCCAGGGATCCCGGACCCACAAATACAAAAATAATTAATGCTTCCTCTTCCCTCAGATGATATAACCAAGGCTATGGGATGGATGCTGAGAGGGAAAAACTATGCTTTACTTTACAATAAATGAATTGAAGACCACATACCTAGAAGTGTGCCATTAGGCATCACGATAAATTTGGCACTACCATGAGAAAATTAGTTTAACGAGCATATTGCCAGGACTGGAAAAAAGTGACAGAGAATGTCATTGTAGAAGAGGCTAACTTTTAGGCCAGTGAGAACTGGTTCAGATACCTCAAGAAGAGATTCAGTCTGTGTAGTACAACTTGAGTATTTGCATGTGTCTACCTATAGTGGGTATCTACTGAATCCTAAGTGTCAGACAGTGCTAAGTGCTCTAAATTTTTCTGTGCTTTATCTTATTTAATCCTGTGAGGCAGGTATTATCCTTTCCATTTTATGATGGGAATCTGGGCCATAAATAGTTTAAGTGATTTTTCCAAGGGAATATAGCTGAGATTTAAACTCCTGCATTTTGCCTCTAGAGCCTATTCTGCCTCTTGGCCACTACATCATAAGTCTGAGTATTACCGTGTAGTTGTGACATTCCCTAAATAATTGACAAAGGTGAGCCAGCAGTGATGTATACCAGATAGTGTGCTTAATGTGGTTAATATGGTTTGCTAGACTTGATCATGCCAAATGCACTTGGTCAATGATGATCTTTATTATGATTGTAACCACTGTCCACCCCTCACAAAGATTGACCAGGGATTACCGTGGAATTATTTTCACCTATATAGAGTAACATTTTATAAATAGACTCTGAGGATGGGGAAAAACTTTAGAGGTGATCTATTCTAGTGGTTTTTAAATTGCTTTATAGGGAAACCCTCTTCTCAAATAAAATTTTACATTTATGCATATATGAAACAATAAAAAAGAGAGTTCCCATATTAAAGTAGGGTAAGGGGCCTGCATCCCTACTTTTTCAGTTTCCTTCTTCTTATAGACATCTTTAATCTACGTCTGCTGACACCAGAGCTGCTTTCTGGGAAATCATGACAGGGGGACCACTCATCTAGTCTAGATGGATGGTTGAAGAAAGGCATATGGAGGATTTGACATCTCGTTGATGATTGATGGGTTATTTGGAGTCAGCTGGGATTGAGACTCCTATTCCAGGTAGAGAAAATGGTATGTGTGAAGGCCTGGAGTCAAGGAGGATGTGGCCCATTTGAGGTCCCTAGAGATACCAGCAACTTTAGAGCAGTCAAGAAGAGGAGGAGAAAGGCTTGAGAAGGGGAGCAAGGGCCTGACATTGAGGTTTCTCAGCTTAATCCATTACATGGCTTTAAGTTAAGTAGTAGGTAATACAGTTATATTTTTCAAAACTCACTCTGGCAGAGTAGAGAAAGGTCTGCAGATGGCAAGAGTAGATGAAAAGGGTCCTGGATTAGTGTTGGTAGCAGTGGGAGTGGAAGCTAAGGGATCCATTTGAGGGAGATGTTTAGAACTAAATTTAGAGACCAATTGGATCTTGGAATATAGAATGAAGGAGGGGATTGTTTCTGGCTTAAGCAACTAGATAGTGCCATTTACTGAGAGGGACAGCCAAGGAGGCTCAAGGATGGAGGATGATGAATATAGCCATGGTCATGTTGAGTTAGATTGCTGTGGATCATTCAGTAAAAAACCCAGTGTGTGTGTGTGTGTGGGGGGGGGGTGGTGGTGGTGGAACAATAACAACAAAAAAACCAGTGGGAATTTGGATGCAGCACTTGGCAGCTTTGGCAGCATCCATCACTGAATCATGCTTGTTGCCACAAGATTTCTTGGACTTCTCTATTTTCAGCCATTGCTTTTTTAAATTTAATTTAATTTATTTTTTCATGAGAGAGAGACACACACACAGAGAGAGAGAGAGAGAGAGAGAGAGGCAGAGACACAGGCAGAGGGAGAAGCAGGCTCCATGCAGGGAGCCCAACGTGGGACTTGATCCCAGGTCTCCAGGATCAGGCCCTGGGCTGAAGGTGGTGCTAAACCACTGAGCCACCGGGACTGCCCTCAGCCATTGCTTTTTAAATGTCATTTCCTGTGGCTATCTTTTCTTTCTTTCTTTGTCCATTCACATGATTTCATCGCTCTGCAGTCTGTATTTTTCTTTTTTTCTGTGTTTTGAGCTGCTTTTAGAGTCTTTCCAATTCTAATGCTCCTATAATTTTTGGTGATTTCCATACTGCTTAAGATGAACCTTTTTAGCACCTTGCTTCCTGACTCCTTGAACTTCTCTCTTTTGGTCTTCTTGTTCTTTACTCTGCCTCAGCCATCCACTCTCACAGTTGTTGCTTAGATCTTGTCATTACAGGGACTGACAACTGCTCTAGAATCTCCACTGCAAGCCTTTCTCTTTCTGACATCACCTTCTATCCTTCTCTGCTTTTTTCCTGGTAAGTAACCTTAGATTCTCTCTAATCAGTTGAGCCTATTGTTACTCAATTTCTTACATCCTCGCTTCCTTCCTGATCTAGTTTAATTTCAATCATAATAGTCATTATTTTAAATATGCTCTTTTGTGTTTCTCTTCCTTTATTAGACTTGCTGGTACAACCTCAACTTAAGTAAGGTTCACCTCTGCCTCCTTTCTTTCTAGAGACATAGTTAGGCATGTTCACCAGGATCACTTCAGGTTCATGAGCACTAGCCTCAAGTAAGCCATTAATTCTAGCCACTAATTGTGTTGCATTTTCTAATTCTTTCATTCTCCTAATGATGAATATTTCATATTTTTCTCCTTATAAGCCTTTTTCCTAATAATTCTGTGTCCTGTTTTGCTATGAAAGTAGAAGCAATGAGAAGAGATCATCCACTGCCGTAAACACCCACTCCATCCTGGTACCCAGACACCTTGCTCTTCCTCCGTCTCTGTGTGAGCTGTGTTCCTGAGCCTCTCTGTTCACTTGTCTCTCATCCTGTCCGTGTTACTCTACAATATCACTTTCTTGTTAACATGAGGGTTGCCCTTTCTACTGGATTATTCTCATCAGCACACAAAATACTCTTTTTCCTCCATTTTGAAAAAAAAAATGCCACCAGTGTCACCAGTGAAACACCCGTGTCTTGACCAGCCTTCCCTTTTGTCTGCTGCCCATTTCTCTCCTCTAATAAACAACAAAACTTCTTCAAAAGCTGTTATATTAAGATCTCAAATGTTCTTCCTCTCATTCTCTTTTGAGCCTTCTCCTGTCTGGCCTTTGTCTCTCCTCTGCACTGAGGTTGTGTTTGTCAAGCTATCATGATCTCCATGTGCTACATCAAGTTGTCAACTCTCCTGTCCTTCCTCCTCTTTGCTGGCAGCAGCATCTGATATGGCCAGTCACACTCCCCTCCATGACATACTTGCTTTACTTCTAAAACAATACACCTGCCTGTTTGTTTTCTGATACCCCATTGACTTTTCGATTTCTAGACTCATTTACAACTTCTCATTTCCCAGACCTTTTGATGTTGAAGTCCTCTGATGTTCATCTTTGAGCTCTTCTCATCCTAACCCTCAAGAGCTTGTCCAGCCTCATGGCTTTAAGTGCCATCCTTACATTGGTAACTCTGAGACTTATTATCTCTACCTGGATCTTTTCCCTGAGCTTCAGGTTCTTACCCAGCTGCCTACTCAGTATTGCTTCTGTGATGCATTTTGAACAGTGCAGAGGTGGGAGATAGTTTGTTTTTTGTAAATTTCCCCAGAATTCTTGGAACAAAAATGATCCCTTTATAGGATTTAACATTTTATGTAAGTATATTCAATCTTATGTAAATACTAATATCACAGAAATAGTTTTTCAAAAGTGATACATGTTTATTGTGAGTCTTTTTCTAAAGGTTTTTGGTTAACTTGGAAAATAACTTTATGTTATGTGTCTTCTTGAGTCTTTAGGGTTATGTTACTTTTGCATTATTGATTCCTCTTATTTTGCTTATTTCTTCATTTCTAATCAGGGAAACATCTATTCAGGTTTGATATTACTGAAGGATAGTGTTTGTGGGGCTGTTAGATTCCTGCTACCAACCCCGTCGTCATTGTGTTTCCCACTTTTGGAGCAAAATCTGGAGGGAGCGTGAGTGTACTCTGAGGTACTTCTGGCATTTCAGAAAGCTTATTTAGTGGAGAGATTGAATGAGGTAGGTTCTTCTCTTGTCTATTTCTCCGATTCCTGGCCAAATGGATGACTGGGAATTGTAAGTAATTTGTTCCTTGTCTATTAGATTATGAATTCCACGAGGGTAGAAACCCTGGTTTAGGATTACTTGGTACTGCGATACTAAACGCAAGACTTTCTATATGGTGGGCATTCACCAAATTTGTATTGAATTAAATGAAATTGAATTGTTGCTTAGAAGTGACAGAACTGGGATTAGATTCAATCAAGCAACTGTCAGTTAGCTATCCTTTTCTTCTGTACCACACAGCAGTGCTGTGAACTCCAGTGGTTTTTTTGTTTTTTGTTATTTTGCTTAAAGAAAATAAACTTAACCCATTATGGAGCAGATGGGTATTGTAAGTGGGTTTCTGATGGAATTTGTAGAGCATTCCTATCGGTACCTTCATATAGTAATTTCACAGTTGATTGAATGTGCTTAACATATAAACATATTTTGTCTTCTTTTCTGGTATCAGTTTTTGCTATTTTTTTTATTCCTTGGGTTGGAAAAGCAGTCAGATAACATTGTGACAACAGGCAAAATACTTCATAAACAGCAGCATGGAGCCTGGGCTAGCATTTGATTTATGTAGATATAAATCAAGAGCTTTCACTTAATTGTTGCATGAGTTTAGGTCAGGTTTGATTGCATGTAACAGAAAAACTCAAAATAAGATTGCTTAAATAATGCAAAGTTTCTTTTTTTTCTCTGATTTGGGAGAGCCTAGAGGAGATCAGACCAGGGTGAGTATAAGTAGCATGCTTCTTGGTGCCAGGTCTTATTCCCCCTTGTGCATGGCTTACTTTCCCAATCACCTTAAGTGCACCATGCCCCATCCCACTTAAATAGCACTGTCTCTTGTTGTAGGCACACTTTCCAGAAGTTGAACATAACACTTCTGATCCCATAATGATGTGAATGGAATTATATGGTTATAACCAGCTGCAAGGGAGGCTGGGAAATGCCAAGGCAGGGCAGTTGCTGTCTTTTGTTTCAAGACATCCCTGTGCTATTCTGATTCTTCTGGAATCTGTCACTGATAATGAAAGAGAGAATGGTTGAGGGTAGGGGCCCAACTAGCCGTTACTACTTCGATTATCAATGTTAAATGGACCTGTGCTTCATTTTCCTCCTCTCAGTTCACCAGAAGTATACTTTGACTATTTCAGCTAAGAACATTTAGGAACACATGTGCTGAGAATACCATCCAAAAAGTGAAAGGACAGCCCACAGAATGGGAGAAAATACTTGCAAATGGTATATCTGTTAAGGGACTTGTATCCAGGATACATAAATGACTCTTATAACTCAATAATAAAAAGACAAATAATCCAATTAAAAATGGGTAGAAGATTTGAATTAGACATTTTTTTTCAATGAAAATATGCAAGTGGCTAGTAAGTACATCAAAAGATGTTTAACAACATTAGCCATTAGGGAAATCAAAACCACAATGAGGGACTCCTGGCTGGCTCCCTCAGTAGAGCATGTGACTCCTGATCTTGGGGTCATGAGTTCAAGCCCCACATTGGGCAAGGAACCTACTCAAAAAATTAAATAGGTTTTTAATTAAAAAATTAGATAAACAAACAAACAAACATATTTAAAATGAACCCACAATGTGATACCACTTCGTACTCACTAGGATGGCTGTAATTAAAAAATCATAATAACTAGTATTGGTGAGGATGTGGAGAAATTGGAACTTTCTCATATACTGATGATAGAAATTTAAAAAGGTATAACTGTTTTGGGAAGCAGTTTGGCAGTTCTTCAAAAACTTAAGCACAAAGGCATCTGGCTGGCTCATTTGGTAGGGCACGCAACTCTTCATCTCAGGGTTTTGAGTTTGAGCCCCATGTTGGGTGTAGACATTACTTAAAAATAAAATCTTTAAACAAAAAAAGTTAAGCATCAAGTTATCATGTGACCCAGAAATTCTGCTTCTAGTTATATATGCAAGAGAAATGAAAACCTACATCAGCATAAAAAGCTTGCACACGCCTGATCCCAGATTTCTGGGATCGAGTCCCACATCCAGCTCCTTGCATGGAGCCTGCTTCTCCCTCTGCCTGTGTCTCTGCCTCTCTCTCTCTGTGTGTCTCTCATGAATAAATAAATAAAATCTTTAAAAAAAAATCTTGCACACGTATGTCCACAGCAACATTATTCATAATGGCCAAAATGTAGAAACTACTGAAATGTCTGTCAGCTGATGAATGGATGGATAAAATGTGCTACATTCATACAAGGAAGTGTGACTTGGCAGTATAAAGGAATGAAGAGCTAATGTGTGCTATAATGTGGATGAATCTTGGAAACTGCATGCTTAGTGAAATAAGCGAGTCACAAGAGACTATGTATATGATTATATGACACATCCAGAGCAGGCAAATTGTTATAGGCAGAAAGGAGATTAGTGGCTGCCTAGGGCTGGGAGTTTCAAGGGAAATGGACACTAACTGCTAATTGATATGGAGTATTTTGGGGAGGTGATGAAAATGTTCTAAAATTGATTTTGGTTATGGTTCTACAACTCTTTGAATATATTAAAAGCTGTTGAATTATATACTCTGAGTAAATTTTATAGTGTGAATTTCAATAAAGCTTTAAAAAAATGCAGCTGCAAATAAGGAGCATAATTAAAATGACGTAAACATTCAGTACTTCATGCCAGCCACACACTGATACTGTGGGCTATGAAATGATCCTGTCACTCATTTCAAGTGGGGGAAGAGGATTTTGTGTGGTTAGTTGCTCCTTGGCAAGCTGTAGTATGTCAGAAGATGCAGCGTTATTCTCCAAAGGATTAAACATCATCTCCTTCCTCCTGTCCCAACCATTTTGTTATATAATGTGCTTTTAGCTTCCTTCGTATGCTTATCACATGCCACATTGTGCTGTGACCCCCACACATTTGCTTGATAAATAATTACCATTGTGTGAGGTTCTCCCACACATCACATTCAGGCACTGCTTAAAGAAAATGCTTCCCATTTTGCTCTCATTAATCTGACATTTCAGATGTTCTGTTTGGTTTGATTTTTGCCTGATTCCTGGTATATTAGTCTTGAAGGATGGCAAGATACTTCTTACTTTCATAATTCCCTCATTTATATTTTCACGATGACAGTGGGTGGAGGCAGTTGACTAGGTATCTGGAGCAGTAAACATTTTCAAGTACTGCGACACCAAAGACTTTATTTAGCAGCTATGTGCATGCTACTTTCTTGTTTGTCACTTGAAAAGTAAGTTAAGAACATGTTGCTTCCAGAAGCCCATGCAGTTAGGCTGAATAATAATGTTTCTGTAGCACATTAACTACGGTATATTTGTAAGTATCTTACAGAGCATGCCATTCAGGCACTTAAACAGTCATGGACTGTGTTTGGCACTAAGGATGCAAGAATGAGAAGCTAAAAGGTCTGGCTTTGAGGGGACTCACAGACTAAGAGTGTTTTCAGAGGTCTGAGGTGCTTTAGGAGCTGTGAAGCAATGAGTGGGGCTGGCTGGGAAAGCTCGCTAGAAAAATTGTTAAATTGGATCTTGAAGATTTGGTAACGGTTTGGAAACTCAGAGGCAGGGTTGCCTAAGGCAGAAAGAATGATAGGAAGTCTTGAGAAAACATATTGAGATAATCTTTTAAGTCTTGTTCTCAACTGTGAGTGATTGTGTCTGGAGACACTGTGATTGTCATACTAACCCGGCGTGGATGGAGACCAGCCCTGATGCTAAATATCCAGCACAAGACAGTCCTCTGCAACGAAGCATCATCTGGTTTAGTATAACAGCTTAATTGGTTATAGTTCAGGGGATGAATAAAACCAGAATGTGAAGGGATCTGTAAGGGCTGATGCATCATTCAAGAATTCTTAGATTCCAGAGTGGAGAGACTAGGAAAAAAATCATTTTAAAAGAGTTTAGGTGGAACTGGTAGAAAATGGATTACGCAGAATTAGAGACAGCATTTCTTGCATATAAGCTTCTGTGTTTTTCATAATATGTAAGATTTTGCCCTAAAGATGGTAGTTGATAGAGGCATACTGAAAGACACATTTTATTTTTTAAATTTTATTTAAAATTAAATTAACATATAGTATATTATTAGTTTCAAAGGTAGAGTTCAGTGAGTGACTCATCAGTCTTCTATAACACCCAATTCTCATTACACACATGCCCTCCTTAATGCCCATCACCCACATGCCCCATCCCTGCATCCCCATCCCCTCCAGCAACCCTCAGTTTGTTTCCTATATTAAGAGTTTCTTTGATTTGTCTCCTTCTCTGACTTTGTCTTGTTTTATTTTTCCTCCTTCCTCTACCCTACTGTTTTGTTTCTTAAATTCCACATATGAGTGAAATCATATAATTGTTGAAAGACACATTTTATATGGTTCCATTATTTAAATGGAAATCTAAATTGGCATTAATATGAATTTATTCTTAAAATGCATGTTGAAGGACATTGTAATGTGGATCATAGAACCATTCTTAGCTTTTGTGAATAAAGTTGTAATGAACAATTGTATAGAAGGGTTTTTGTGGACACATACTTTCATTTCTCTTGGATAAATACCTTGAGTGGGATTGCTGGTGTGTGCATGTGTGTGTGTGTGTGTGTGTGTATATATATATATATATATATACACACACACATATGTTTTTATATATATGTTTATGTATATTTGGCTTTTTATGAAATTGACAGTTTTCCAGAGTAGTTTTAATCCTCCTACCAGCAATATATGGGAGTTCCAGT
The DNA here is from genome assembly GCF_011100685.1 of Canis lupus familiaris. NCBI lineage: Eukaryota > Metazoa > Chordata > Mammalia > Carnivora > Canidae > Canis > Canis lupus. The sequence goes on from NC_049236.1 coordinate 46,571,501, forward strand.
TGCTCTACCCTCTTACCGATCTTTGATCATGGCAGTCTTTTTCTTTTTAGCCACTTATGGTTAGTGATGTTGAATAATTTTTCATGTGCTTTTTAGCCATTTATATTTCTTCTGTTGTGAAGTGTTTATTCAAATCCTTTGCTCATTTAAAAAAGTATGTTTTTTTTTGTTGTTGTTGTTGTTATTGGATTGTAGGAATTATTCTAAGTATTCTGGTTACAAATCTTTCATCCAATATATTAGTTGTAAATATTTAATTTGTGGCTTGGCTACTCATTTTTTTTTTAAGATTTTATTTATTTATTCATGAGAGAGATGGGGAGCGGGGGCAGAGACACAGGCAGAGAGAGAAGCAGGCTCCATGCAGGGAGCCTGACATGGGACTCGATCCCGGGTCTCCAGAATCAGGCCCTGGGCTGAAGGCAGCGCTAAACTGCTGAGCTACCCGGGCTGCCCGGCTACTCATTTTCTTAACAGTGTTTTTGATGAGAAGAACATCCTAATTTTGATAAAGTTGTATTTATCAATTATTTTTAAAGATTTAATTTATTTATTTGAGAGAGAGAGTGAGTGAGTGCATGCCACATGCAAGTTGAAGGTAGGAACAGATGGGGAAAGAGAGGGAGAATCTGAAGCAGACTCCTTGCTGAACAGGGAGCCTGTCTCTGGGCTCGATCTCACCTCTGCAAGATCATGACCTGAGCTGAAACCAAGAGTCGGAGACTGAACTGACTGAGCCACTCAGGCACCCCTCAATTTATCAGTTTTTAAAAATTTTATTGCTAGAGCTCTTTGCTTTAAGAAATCTTTATCCCAGTTTTGTTAAGATATTTTCCCATATTTTCTTATAAAAGTTTTATAATTGGTTTGTGACCTAAGAAGATTTTGGAGGATGAGGTGGGAGGGTATATGGTATGATGTGTAGAGATTGTTGTTTTTTTCTTATGTAGGTATCCAGTATTTCTAGCACCATTCATTGAAAAGAACTTTCCTGCTATTGAATTGTTTTGGCAAATTTGTTGTAAATTATTTGACTGTGTGTGTAGGTCTCTTTCTAGATTTCCTATTCTATTCCATTAATCTATTTGTCCTTTTGCCAGTTTTATACCACCATTATTGCTATAGCTGTATAGTAAGTCTTGAAGCCAGACGTGATTTCTCTGTTCTTTTTCAAAATTAGTTGTTTATTGTAGATCCTTTGCATTTTACTGCAAAGGATCTACAATAACCAACCAGTTTATTTCTACAAAAAACCTGCAGTCTAATATCGTCAATACAGAACTTTAATAATTCTTGAGTAATTACCATTTATTTAGTCTTTAATTTCTCTCAGTAATGTTTTATAGTGTTCAATATAGTGGTTATGGATAGCTTTCATTAAATTTCTCTAAGTATTTTACATTTCTAAATGTTATTTTTTTACATTTCATTTTCCAATAAACTGTTAATATACAGAAATGCACTTGGTTTTTGTGTCCTACAATATTGCTGAGTTGACTTCTTAAAATTTCCTTATGATTTTTTTATGTACATAATGGTATCATGTGTGAATATAAACAGATTTCTTTGAGTTTGAATATATAGGTCTTTTATTTCTTTTACCTGTCTTATTGCGGTGCCAAGACCTCTAATAAAATATTAAATAGAAGTGGGGATATTGGAAATCTTACCTTATTCCCGATCTCAGGGGAAAAGAATTTATTATTTCACTGTAAAGTATGATGATAGCTGAAGATTATAGATGCCTTTGACATGTTGAGGAAGCTTTTATCTATTCCCAGTTTTTTTTTTTTTTAAAGATTTTATTTATTTTTTCATGAGAGACACACAGAGGCAGGACACAGGCAGAGGGAGAAGCAGGCTCCCTGCAGGGAGCCTCATGTGGGACTTAATCCCTGGATCATGCCCTGAGCTTAACCACTGAGCCTTCCAGGAGTCCCTCTATTCCCAGTTTTAATGATGAAAGATACTGACTTTAACATAGTGTTATTATCTATCAAAATGGTCTTTAAATATTTTTATTAGATCTTTTATGGGTAAATTGTATTGAATTTTCTAAGTTAAACTAATATTACATTCCCGAGTTAATAACTCTACCTGGTCATGGTTTATTAACCTCTCTATCTGTTGTTATATTCATTTTGCTAATATTTGATTAAGGATACTTATATTTATGTTCATGAGAGAAATTGTGAGTTATCTTCTTTTTTTGTAATGTCTGTCTGATTTTGATATCAGGGTTATGGTGGCTTTAGGAAAGTTAGGAGGTTTTCCATTCTCCTCTGCTTTTTGAAAATGTCTGCATAATACTGGTATTATTTCTCCCTTAAGTGTTTCAGAGAATTCACCTTTGAAGTCCTCTTGGTCTGGTATTTTCTTGGTGGGGAATTTAAAATTATAGATTTAGTGAGTAATTTAGTGAGTAAAGAGAAATTCAGATTTTCTCTTTTTCTTGTTAGTTTTTATAAATTGAGTTTTCAAAGCATTTGTTTCCTTTAAACTGTTGTCTCTGTTAGCATACCTTTCTTCATAATATCCATTTCTTACTACTTCATGTCTGTAGGATCTGTAGTGATACTTCATTTTTTATTCCTGCTGTGGGAATTGTTGTTTCATTTTTTTGTGATATCTTGCCTAGAGCTTTATCAGTTAATTTTTTTTCAGATAACCCATATTGTTCATTTTATATTTTATTGGTTTCTGCTTTTATTTTTATTATTTCATTTTACTTACTTTGGATTTAATCTGTTTTTCTTTTAATTGCTTCTTAAGCAAGAAGTGTTGATTTTTCATTTTACTTTTGAATGTAGACTTTTTTTTTTGAGAGAGAGAGTGCATGTAGGGGGGATGGGTAGAGGAAGAGGGAGAGAATCTTAAGCATGCTTCATGCCTAGCATGGAGCCCAAAGTGGGGCTTGATCTCATGACCCTGAGATCATGACCTAAGCCAAAATCAAGAATTGGACACTTAACTGACTGAGCTGCCCAGGTTCCTCTGAATATAGACATTTAAATATATAATTTTCCTTAAAAGGACTACTTTAGTTTGTATCCTACAATTTTGTTTCCATCCTACAAATTTTTATGTATAATGTTTTCATTGTAATTCACTTCCAAATATCTTTATTTTTCATATGTGATTGGGACAAAAGTGTTGAATAATACTCAGGTATTATTTAGAAATATGTTTTGAAAGTTCCAAATGTGTTGGGGGTTTTTCTATGTGTATTATTATTATTTGTCTATTTTCTATTTTGTTTTTCTCTTTTCTAATTATTACCTTTTGCCCTCTGTGCCCCATTATATATTTAATTCTATGTACACTATGAACCCAATATACATTACTACTTTTATTTTATAAAATCAATAATTACTAATCTTTTAAAGAAATTTTGCTTTATTTATGTGATTTTCCTGTCTTTTAAAAATATCAATATGTTTATCCATTTTGGTTTTCTTCATTTTTTTTCTGCAGAACTGAATTTTTGTCTTGTGCCATTTCCCTTAAGTTCCTTTAGGCTAATTTAATCTTAGCATTTCATGTAATGCAGATATGCTGGAGAAGAATTCTTTCATGTTTCATCTGTCTGAAGATGTCTTTATTTTGCCTTCATTTTTGATAGATGTAGATTTCTATATTAATAGTTTTTCCCCCAAGGACTTCAAAGAAGTCATTCTATTTTCTATAGGCCTCCCATTTTTTTATAATGATAATAAGTCATCCATCTTTCTTATTATTACCCTGTATGTCATCTTTTTCTTTTGCTACTTTTCAGATTTTCTTTTCTTTTCTTTTTTTTTTTGATGTGTATAGGTGTGGCTTTCTTTGTTTTATCTTGCTTTGGGTTCATTGAAGTTCTTGGATATGTAAGTTGATATTTCATAGCAGGTTTAGAAAATCGAAGTCATTATTTCTTCAAATACTTCTTCTGTCCCATTTTCTCTTTCTTCACTTTCTGGGATTCCAGTTATGTTATGTCCGACCATTTGGTATTTGTTTTTGTTGTTCCTGGATTTTAATTTTAAGGATTTTAATTTATGGAAGTGACTGAGTGATGACATGGACAGACTAATGGGACTGGAAGACCATTTTATTAATTATAGTTTCCAAGAGAAGAGGGCATGCCATGCCACATAGGACCACATGTGGAATGCCAGGTTTTGGTCAAGAGTCAGGAAAGAGTGAGAGAAAATCCTAGACCAGTCTTTATTGGGGTTTCTGTAAAAAGAAAAAAAGGCAAGGCAGAGAAGGGAAGCAATTTAGGATTGGCTAGTTTGAATAGTTTTGGTGGTCTTTTTTTTGGTGGTCTATTTTTCCAAATAGATTTGGAAAAATCCTGTAGGGGTGGTTGTCCTGGGGTGCTTTAGGGCAGATGAAATACACCTTCCTAAGTGATGAGAGGTAGATAAAGGGGATGGTTGCCTGATACAGACTCCTGATTGGTTGGTTTGCATATAAAATGTGCTCTCCTCAATTCTTCATCATTGTTCTTTTATCTTTCATTTCTTGAATATCCATTTGTCTCTTTTTAAATAGTTTTTCATCTCTTTGCTGAAATTCCCATCAGTTTACACATATTGGCTACCTTTTGTACTGGATCCTTTCACATATGTATAGTTGTTCATAAGTGCTGTCTGATTTTTTTCCTCCTCTAGTATCTGGCCTATTTCTGAGTCTGGTTCTCCTAACTGCTTTGTCTCTGTATGTTGAGTGATATTTTCTTGCTTCTTTGCATACTTCATAATCTTTTGGTTGAAAGCCAAATATTGTGAGAGAGCAGTAGAAAGAAAGTAATATTTTTTTGCCTGGGAAAGGGCATGCCCTGTCTTCCACGAGGCTGCTAATATGTAGGGCTGTCACTTTAGTTGGCAGTTGAGCTGAGGTTCTGTGTTGTTGCTACTTTATTTAGATTCTATCAAGGGTCTATGTGATTTTGAGAACACCATCAGAACCTCTGGAGGTTCTCTTGCTTTGCCTCTCATACTTGGCACACACACCTTGATGGGGGGGCCCATGGATGGAGGGGTCTCAGCCCTGCTCTCACATTTCCTTTTGAGCACTTGGTGAGGTCCCAGGGGAAGGAGTTAGAGAATTGATTCAGACTCCCTTTGTGTCTTCATTTTTAGGGATTTGTACCCCCTCCCCCCAATACTATGCCTTTAAAAGTTCAATTCTACTGTTGTCCTCCTCTTTGTCCTGTTGCTTCTCAAGGTGAAAGTAGCTGTGTGTGCATGTGTTATTTGCTCTTTAAGAAAGGGCTTCTTTTCGTCTACATTTTAGTTCATTAGGGTTTTTGTTTGTTTTCTTGTTTTGCTTTTTGCATCTTCAGTTCTCCAGTTGTTATTTAAACAATGATTTTATAGGTTTTCCATCCTGTTGTGGTTAGGGTTGAACTCTGTTCTCTTAAAACTTTCTACATTCTAAAGTAGCAGTTCTCTAATGATTAATGGTTTGAATTCACTTTTATTAGGGGAAATAATCATACTTTGACTATATCAATGCTTACTTGCTCTATTTTATTTTATTTTGTTGTTGTTTAACAGAAGAAAGAAGTTATTATAAAGTCTTTATCCTTTACCCCTAGTAAAATCATGCACCTTGCTTTTGATCATTTCTGGAAAAATGTTAGATTCATAGATTTGTACTTAAAACTTTTTTCCAGCAATTCTTATGTGAATCTGATTATGACAACTACATTTATATAACTTTACAAAGTGTTTGGTTTGGCTTTGGCACTTTCCCCTTCTTATAGTAAAATTTAGTGCAGGACTTTACAACATGCTGGTTTGGTTTTTTCCTTTTTCCTTTTTCCTTTTCAACATCCCTCTTAGAAAAACATTAGAATATTCCTGATTGTTTGCATTGTAAGTTTTGATGGCTGGTTCTTAGTTTTCTTTTCTCTTAACTCTCTATTTATAAAATCTCATTAATTGGCATCTCACAAATGTGAATGTTTCTGTTTTTATATTTTCTTAATTTACAGGCTCATTGAACTATCGTGTAGGATATAAGGAAGACACAGGTCTTCCACATGCTTTGATCGAACTGTAAAATATGCAGTTGAAAGAGAATTAATAGATATGGGGTCAAATGTAGAGCACAGATAATAGCTCTCTAGACTGCTGCTCATGTGCAGGCCTTTGTGGTGCTTCATAATACGTATTTTCTTAATGAGTGAGTGAAAAAAGGTGAATTGCTGATTTAAGAACAAGAGCTTGCTTAACCCAAGTGTTTTTCTTCAGATTTCAATTCTCTACCTTTTGCTCTACAGTCAACAGTTATGGTTTTAACAAAAGAAAGATAGACTATCCGGGCAAATTGCTCTTTTCCCTTGTCCATTTTTTTCTTTAGGAAGTTCATACTGTCGCATTTGTATTTGCTAAGAATTAGTTTTACTTACTGTGTGTGGGAAATTAATCCGAGCTTAGCACGATGCCTGGCACGTATTAGGTACTTAGATGTTAGTTTGGTTGAAATGAATTATCAAAAAAAAAATCAATTATCAGATGGAGAAAAGGATGTTGTGTCCTCAGTGGACGAGTATAGTACCTGGCAGCGGTATTGGCTTCAAGTACCAAAAATTAGAACTTTGTCAACCTAGTTCCAGTTCCAGTGGAGTGACTGATGTTACTGTAGCTTCTTCATGAAATGAAGATGTGATTGTGAATAATCTAGCACACTGTTAAATCTTTTGTTTTTTTGCTATCCATATATTTACTCAGTCATTCTTTTTTTAAAAAATGTTATTTATTTATTCATGAGAGAAACAGAGATTGAGAGAGAGAGAGAGAGGCAGAGACACAGGCAGAGGGTGAAGCAGGCTCCATGCAGAGTCTGCTGTGGGACTCCATCCTGGGTCTCCAGGATCACACCCTGGGCTGAAGGCGGGGCTAAACCGCTGAGCCACCCGGGCTGCCCCTACTGAGTCATTCTGTATATCTTTTAAATTTCATGAGTAAAATGGCTTTGTTTCAAAAACTAAAGACTTTTTATGGTTTGGTTTAACAGTGAGATGCTGTTAATACTATAGTTTAAATTGTATCCACTGCTTCCTGAAGTCTCATATTTGCAAAATGATTTCCTAGCAATTTATTAAAAAAAGGAACTTGAGAAATTGAAAATACTTAAAACATGTTTTAATGCACAGTTTTTTTTACTTTTCCTGTACTAATGTTTTGGAAATGGGGGCTAAGCAAATGGGGGATGAATGTGAGCCATCTGTGTGATAGGATGGGAACTCAGCTTTATGTAATATTAGTGACTGACCCCTGTGTGTAATAAGTGTGAATTGTTCTGAAAATGTGTACCATGATGAATTAATTCTCAAAGGGGGAATTGTTTTGAGTCTCATGATATTATTCGTCAAAATGCAAACAAATAGAATCCTTTCCTTGTAGGTGATATATTTCTACTTAATCTCTCATCTTTCGATCAGTTTGTTTTTTCTCTGCTGTACTCCATAAAGGGCTATAGGTGGCTCAAATCTGAGTCATTGTGCTTGGAGACAAGGCATATAGTAATTCTTTAGTTTTTATGCCACATTGGAGTATTATCCAAGTGTGCTCTATTTCGTTGGAAGCCGGACAATTGTTTTTTTTCCCCCTACTGTGCTATCTTAATTCTAGTTCATAACTCTTTAGACTCTTCATTATTCAACACTTTTTTTCTTGTGTTTCAAGTTATCAGGACCAGTCATTGTTTCTCTTATCCACCATCTGTTTGCCACTCTATGTGAATATCCACCTATCTATATGTAGTAAATATTATTTCCCCTCACATATCAGTGGAGAACCTTAGGGGAAAGCAAAAAAAAAAAAAAAAAAAAAAAAAACCACTAGAAAGCGCAGGAATCTCATCAGGCTCAGTGGCTGACTTTTTGAATGTAAGCCTATTAAGTCCTTATTTACTGCAATCATTTTTGGCTTTCATGGAATCCCTTTACTAGTTATTGATGAAGCATTGTAATTGACCTTTCCTTTCCTTTTGATTCTTGGAGTGGCTACTTTCTTACTTATTGTTTTGTTGCCTATGGCACCAAGAAGCAAACTCCTATTTCCAAGTTCCTGCATTTTTTCCCCTTCATTTGGCCCTTTGATCTCATCCTCTCAGTCTGCTAACAAGTCTCTGCAGCCAGCTCTTGCCTGTCTCCAGTCCATTTCCACCCAGCAGCCAGGGTTCATGTACACCTTTAGTCATGTTATTCCCCTACTAAAAACCTAAAAACCTTCAGTGACGTTTAGGATAAATCAGTCTTCACACAGCCAAGGATCCCTTTCTGGCTGGATCCCTAGGCTGCCTCTGTAGCTTTCCATTGTATTGCTCTCTGGCTGGCTGGGAGGATGGTTGATGAGGTTGAGCCAGCCCCTCCTTTCTCTTCTGTGAGCCTTCTCGGTTTAGGGGGTAATCTCTGGCCCTGATGCTCTGACGTGGCTCCTGTATCCTGAAGGCCTTAGGTTAAATTTCCTTTCCCAAGGAAACCTAATTTCCTTGACTAGGTGAGATCTTTCTCTTTCTTACACCCCCTCCCGCCCCCCCCCCCCCCCCCCCCCCACGTAGCACCTTGAATGTTGAAATGTCTTCTGAGACTGGCAGCTGAATTAGCCACAGACAAGTCTTCCTGACAACAATTTAACATATTTGAAGTTGAATGCTTTTGTATTTAGCCATACATCTTCTGATGTCTTTATTATGCTTTCTCTCTTTGGTAGCTGACTTTTTGCAGGACTCTGTACGATTATAATTAATAGATTGTGTGATTTTTGTTTTTGTTTTTGTTCTTTACCTTCTTGTTTGATAGACAATAAGCCCTTTGTGGGTGGGATGCCTAGCTCAGTGCCTAGGACATGGTAGTAAAGTATTCGATAAATAATTCCTGGCCCTCTGGCACAAAATCTAAAGGAGAGTAAGCAATCACTCAATGTTTATTGAACTGAATGTTTGTAAACTCTGTTTGTCTTCTTGTGATAGAAGTTGCCGTGTTTGGCCTCCAGTCCCATTTTCTCTGCTAGTTTTTCCATTCCTGGATGAGAGAAGCTGTCAACTTTCTATTATGTATTTGCTACCACATCTTCTTTTACATTTTATACTTTTGTTCACTTAATTGCATACTAAATGTTTGAATAAATAGATGTCTAACTTAGGTATCCAGATATTTTTTTCTTCTCGACAAGAACGGAGCATTTTTGCAGAGACCCCCATATGTAAATATTGTTTTATCACTTAAAGAATGTAAAGAAAAACATTTGTGCCATCTGAAGTTTTCCCTCACAATTTTAATTAACTCCCTTGAGCCCAGTGTGGGTTACTAAGAATAAGGGCCAAAATCTTCACGTCCCAGTCAAGGAACTTCTTAAAACAGACTGGTTGTCTGGGCATCTTGCCTTGATTCTTGCTCCAAAAAGATGCTGTGTGTAGTAGAGCGGGAGGAGGTGGGACCTTGGGTCTGTACTGTGTAGTGCCAAGGTGATGCAACAGTGGAGCTAATACCCCCCCCCCCCAAAAAAAAAAGTAGGGTAGACAATAGAGAACCATTTTGCTATTTAAGGATGAGGGTTGGGGATTATTGGTGATTTATTCCACCCCTACAAGTTTCGTTCTGGAGAAAATGGTTGTAGGCTAGAGCCCATCAATTGTAACTATAGTTACTTTGTAGTGAACCTTAAACAACTTGTGCTTTATAACTATCATGTGGGGAGAAGACATAATGCCTGTAGGAGTGACTGTTCAGAGCACTACTTATTCACGTTTGGCTCTTGCTTTTGGAGGACTTTTTACTTTATAGTACTTTATTAAAATTGCAGTTATTATTGAATTATAGTTGAATATTACTGAGAAAGATTATCCATTAGTAAAAATGAGATGAAATACTACCACAGGAGTGATAACTTTAAAAAGTATGTTACTATTGAATAGGAATTAATATTTACTTTTCGTTACAGCCATCTACTTTCATTTCTAGTTTTCTGTGTTTTGCCTTTTAATTCCTTGCCAGAAAAGTTCTTTTTGAATGCTAATTTATAATATTTGGATCAAATGTTCAAAATTTGTTTCATTTGAGAAACTGCCCTCAGGTTAGAGGCATTATTAATGGCTTTTCTATCTAGTGTTCCTTCCTGGTGTAAAGAGTTTTCTGGCTGAATCTCTGAATATCTGAATAAACTGAACTGAGAAAGATTGTTTGGCCCAGAGGACCGACATAGGGCTCTAAGAAAATAAGAAGGAAACACCAAATGGTTAACAGTCTGCCTTCTTGAACACAGAATTGGGAACAGCTGGAAAATGATTTTCTGGTTTTACTCTGTCCATGCCTGGGTGATAATAAGCATGTATCTCTTTTATAAATAAAAATTTAATCATCACTAGCACCTTACACCCATTAAGATGGCTACTTTAATAAAAAAAAGAGAGATACTAATATAACAAGTTTTGGTGAGGATAAATTGGAACCCCTTTGCACTGTTGGTGGGAATACACAGCAGCTGCTGTGGGGAAGGTGTGGCAATTTCTCAAAAAATTAAAAATAGAATTACTATTGCCCCAGTGTGACACAGAACGACTTTTCCCTACTCACACAGTACTTCTGCACTCCAAGTGTATGGGTTTTTCCATACCCAGCAGGTCTCTAAATCTCTGCAGAGACTGAGTATCCTACAATTTAACCAAATTTTGACACTAACTAAAGTTAGTGGGGATGTTTCAGATTAACGGCTCACTCCCACGAGACTGCCCTCCACCACTTCAGATGCCAGTCACAAGTCCAGATTGTCACCTGTGCTATAAATTGGGGGTTCCTATGATCCTTTCCTTGGTTTGGTAATTTGCCAGAATAGCTCATAGAACTCAGGAAGCCTGTTTACCTACCATTGCCAATTTATGACAAAGGATATTTTGATGGAAATAAATGAACAGCCAGATGAAGAGATATCTAGGGCAGTGTACAGGGAAAGGGGCTTGGAGCTTGCATGTCCTCTCTGCTACCCTCCATGTTTTCACTAACCTGGAAGCTTTCTGATACCTAGGGTATTTTATAGAATCTTCATTGTGTAGGAATGACTGATTTCTCATTGGCCATTGGTGATTCAACTCCATCGCCCTTCCCCCTTCTGGAAGTGGTGTGAGGGGGTGGGAATGAAAGTTCCAATCTCTTCGTCACACATTTTCCCTGGCAACCAGCCCCATCTGGAGGCTATCCTGCAGTTCCCAGCCCTGTTATCTCATTAGTATATAAAATGACATTTCTTTCGGAGATTCCAAGGGTAATAGGAGCTTTGTGCCAGGAAACAGGGTCAGACACTGAATGCATTATTTCTTATTATGCCACATCCAGTATTTCCACTTCTGGCTATATACTTAAAATAATTGAAAGCCGCTGTTGAGATATTTGTACACCTATGTTAATAACAGCATTATTTAGAATAGCCAAAAGGTAGAAGCAACCCAGGTGTCCGTTGATAAATAGATAAGCAAAATGTAGTGCATAGACACAGTGGAATATCATTCAGCCTTAAAGAGGAAGGGAATTCTGACACATGGTACAACATGGATGAAAATGGAGGATATTCTGGTAAGTGAAATAAGCAAGTTACAAAAAGAAAAAAAATACTATATGATTCCACTTATAAGAGTTACCAAGGAGTAATTAAATTCATAGGGATAGAAAGTAGAAGGGAGATTGTCAGGGGCTGGGCAGGAAGGGATGGGGAGTTGTTTATAGGTACAGAGTTTTAGTTTTACAAGGTGAAGAGTTCTGGAGATTGCTTGCCTGAAAATGTGAACATATTCAACAGAGCTGAACTGTACAGTTAAAAATGGTTAAGATGGTAAATTTTATATTACATGTCTTTTGTCACAATTGAAAATTTAAAAACCCAATTTCAGCACCACACTATAACATTAGAAAGTAGAAAAGCAGGTTTGTCTTACCAGCCAAAGGATCACTTTATCCATTCCTGGTGTCTTTCAGGCCTGGCGTTGCCCTGACCATGCAGGCGTTCTCTGAAGAGGAAAGGAAGCAGTGGTTGGAAGCTCTGGGTGGAAAAGAAGCTGTAAGAATAATCACTGGTTTAGTTATATTTCAAGTCCTTTAGTGTTGACTTGTATTCCTTTTTATGTTATTTCAGCCACACATATAAGACTGGTGTCTCATTAGTTTTTATTCTTGATTTTTCTTGACTTTGCCACTCAAATTTGCTTTGCTTAAGGAAGTCATCTAAATTCTCAATTTTTTCTTTCCTACCTGACAGTTCTTTGGGTGATGAACACAATAAATGCTTGCAATTCATTTTGATCTCAGTGGAGATGGGACAGTATATATGAGGCAGTACAGGCAATATTATAAGCGACTGCTGTAGTTAGTTTGCTTGATTTAACAATTTATGATTTAGACTAATGGTTTATGGTACGCAGTATCAGGGAGCTGTAGTGAATGGGCCTCTGTATGATTGGTTTGAGGAATAAATTAAAGGTAGTGGTATAGATCCAGAGACACACGAACTCAGTCTGTTTGCTACTTTATTCAAGCACAGCTTTCATTTCAGTGGACTGGTGGCCTTTGGGAATTGAGCATTTTGCAGATCGTGTATTGAGCTAGGGACTTAGGATAATTATAGAAAACACCATAGAACCAATTTAAATAAACTCCGCTGAAAGTATCATGACTCTAAATAAACTGCCTGTGCAGCTACCAGGTGGGCTTAACTGGAAAGTATTTGTCATTTTAGTAGGGTTTAAAAAAAGGGAAAGAGAGTGGTTTGCAAAGGTGAAAGAGTGGTCATATATAGTAAAAGAGGTATCAGAATAGAGTTGTGAAACTAGCAAAAGGTAATGTTATCTTATGGTAGCATAGAAGACTAGAATATGAGAGCTGGGGAGCTGGGGCATAGTGTGCTTGGCAGTCTTGGTTCAGTGTTTGAAAAATGAAATCCTGAAGTATGTATGTTAAAAATAGATGCTTTGGAGGGGAATATATCCCACTTGGGGAAAAAAAAAAGAGTAGTAATCAGATTTGTGTATTATTTTATTGTATTTGACCTACATTGAGCCTCCATAGTTTTTATTTCTGTCTGTTCTTAATTTGTCCTTGAAATTTTTAGCTGGGAATCAGGAGTATTTACAGCATTTATGGTTACTGAGATCCAAAACATATACTAATCCTCTCTAGCAGAGGCAATGCAGTGACTAGGACTTCTCTTCCCAGGGATTCAAGAAGTGCTCTGGAAAGTGAGGTGGCGGAGTAAAAAAAAAAAAAAAAAAAAATCACATGACTAAGTCTTTGAGGAATAAATCTGTTGTCAAAGGCAATGTAACCTTGCAGACACATATAACCTCTCCTTTAGAACAAAGAGCCAAGTAATTAATTTGAGATACATAGACAAAGGCAAATCTGCACAAAGAAAATATTTAGCTGTATATTTACATGAAGACATTTAAGGTTGTGTATTTTTTTATTCAGGTGCTGTATATACCTTGCAAATAATGGGTCAGAGCTGAAGTTCTTAGAGGCAGCCAGGAATGATCATCTAGCTATTTCAGATGTCGTTATTTAAATTATGAGCAGGAGTCATCTCTTTCTTAAGTAAATACAAGATTTTAGAAACAGGTGAAAAAAAATGAGCTTCATCTTATTGCCTAGAATGCAGCAATTTCTTTGTCATTCTGTACTTACAAGGCTGAACATTGCATATTTACATAAACTTCCAGTGAGTTCCTAAAGAATCATAGCTCCTTCATCTTATTTTTGTTATACTGCAGCAGACCTCTCTTTAAGAGACAAAGTAGACTCAGAGATGCCCCTTATTGTTATTTTAGTATTTGAGCACGTTAGTATATAATAAACCAGTATCGATGTATTTTTTTTTTGCATAGTGCTAGGTATGCCTACTTGAGTCCTTTATTAAAAACATTGAGTGTATATATATATATATATTGAGTTATTGAGTCCTGTATTAAAAACATTGTTTTCCCTTTTTCTCTTTTACAGCTGCTACATAGTTTTAATAGAGCCATCATCCCAAGACCAGAAGGAAGTAAGTGTTAATTTCATAAAAAGGACTATTTCCCCCCGTTTTTCATGAGTTAGTTTAATTTCATTACTGATGTCAAATTGTTGCTGGGTGATCTGCACCCTCCTTAAGCTAGTCTTCCAAATAATGTATGTATTCTGTTTTATCTACTGGGGACCAACTCAGATTTTCCTGGACTACTGTAATCCTCATTCATCTTTTCCATCTCTGAGCTTTTTGTTTGTTTGTTTTTCTCTATAATTACTTTCTCTACAAATCCCAGAATGCTTCCTTTACAACTTATTTTGGTATTTATTCTTATAGCCTTAAATAAACACATAAGAGTTTAAGGATTGCATTTTTCAGCTTCCTAAATTGTAAGCTTCTGTGGGTATGAACTGTTTATCACTTTCCCTGTTTGCAACTCCCTCACCCCCACCCTTGATATTTTTTTATCCTTAAAGTCTGAGTATGGACTGTATAAGTAATAAATCATTGCACGTTAGAAAATAAAAACGATCAAATGTATTTGGATATTCTAGGACATTGATCTTCATGTGCATTGTATGCACTTGAGGAACATATAGCCTAGCTCTGTAATCTTGATTTTTACTGAGATAAAACAAAAATATGATCAGAGTTGCTAGATTCTGTGTAAATTTACTTTTGATATCTTTGGAGAAATCACGGCTATATTTATCAAATGTGTACAATTTGGAAACTTTATGTTCCCTAACATATGATTTCAAAATTATCATTATGTGTGTTTACCTTGAGCCAGTGCTTGAGTAAAAGACATTGCTACCTTCCCATTGAAAATTAGGAGTTGTTGGGACGCCTGGGTGGCTCAGCGGTTTGGTGCCTGCCTTCCGCCCAGGGCATGATCCTAGAGACCTGGGATCGAGTCCCATGTCAGGCTACCTGCATGGAGCCTGCTTCTGTCTCTCTGCCTCTCTCTCTGCCTGTGTCTCTGCCTCTCTCTCTATCTCTCATGATTAAATAAATAAAATCTTAAAAAAAAAAAGAGAAAATTATGGGTTGTAAACCTGCTTGAAGCACCTTCTTAGCCTCTTCTTGTCTCTCCTTCCTCCTTCTTCCCTTCCTTTCTCTTTTTATTTTAAAATTTTTATTATTTTTAAAATTTTATGTCTTTATTCATGAGAGACACACAGAGAGAGGCAGAGACATAGGCAGAGGGAGAAGCAGGCTCCATGCAGGAAGCCCAATGTGGAACTCGATCCCGGGAATCCAGGATCACAACCTGAGCCAGGGGCAGATGCTCAACCACTGAGCCACCCAGGCATCCCTCTCTTATTATTTTTATAGAGAAATAAAAACATGCCACTTTTTTGACAAACAGTTCTGCTCAACATTTTATAAGATGTTGTGAATAGTGGATCCTTAAACAGTAAACCTCCACCCGATTTTCTTCCTTAAAGTTCTCTTCAAGCTTAGCACTAAACCCACATGGTTTATATTCATGGATTGTCCATGCTGTCCCTTCTGAAGGACAAGTGTTAATATTAGTTTTCCCTCATTCTAAATACAAACTGAAGTATCCACTTCCCTGATTTCATTTTTGAAACAAGAATCATCTTTTAAGGTACTCAAATGTGCCAGCCTAATTGTAGGCAAGCATCTATATTAGGGGGAAAAAAAGAAAAATTTTGAAATAATCTTTTCTGCTACTTGAATCATCTGTCTTAAATTCATTATGAAAATACTAAAAAATTAAATACTTAGAGTATGGTATGAAATGTGAAATTCTTTTTCAAGCTCATGGCCCAAATAATGACACCCCCCCCCCCAACAATACTTTTAGAAATGTTTTAAAAACATTTTTCTATAGGTCATAAAAAAAGAAAAAAAAAGGTATGTGTTATTTCTCCAACTGTCAAATAATTTACTTCATTCATATACATAACTAAAAAAAATACCTGAGATGTTGTTAGAATTTTGGCAAAATGTATCTTAACTATTTTTAGATAGATTCCCCTAAAGATTTATATCACTTTCTTTTCCACTGTTTAAAATAAGTGACATTTATTAATATAAAAATTATATTTATAAATTATAAATTCATAAATTATTGGTAATAGATGTCCTAATATTCTAGTAAGTACTTTTCTAAATATATGAAATTCTCACTTATGTTATTTAAACAGGGAATACAGGGCCTTTAGCTTTCTTTTAATAGTGAAATAGAAACTAAATTGGATTTTAAGTAATTTTTTCTATTTTTGTAAAGAAGAGAAATGTAAATAATTCATTGTGCCCTTAATATTTTATAACTGTATTTCTTTTAGGTGCACAGTTGGATAAGATGGGATTCACAATTCTCAGAAAATGCATCAGTGCTGTTGAAACACGAGGTAACATGATTGAATCATTTTATTCATGAAAGACTATAGGTATGTAAAATCTAAGAGTCATTTAAAATACCTGTTGCATGGTTAAGTGTTGTAGAATGGAATATGTCAATGCAAAATGTACATTCTGGGTGTCAGAGATTGAGTTGTTCATTTATGATCACACGGTGGAATTTTCATTTCTGTTTACATTTATATTCCTCCCCCACCCTGCCCCACATTGAGACTTGAAGTAAGACCTGAAATGAGAAGGATTTGAAAAATCAGCAGTGTTGGACAGCCAATCTGAATCACTTTTTGTTCACTATTAAGATCTTCTCACCTTCTATTGTCTTGTTGGCCTTCCTTTAAAAAGTCCGTTTCATCGAGGTATCATTTACATACAAAGAATTCACTGACTTTGTAGAAATTGATGAGTTTTGACAAATGTGTACTGTTGTGTGACTGCCATAACAGAAGTAACAATCATGGAAGCTTTCTGGCTTTTCTCACCCCATTCCTTTTGAAGTCATCCCCTACTCCGTCTGGCCCTTGGCAACTACTTGAGCTGCTTTCTTTCACGTTGTTTCTTTCCTTCTAAAAAAGCATTTTATATAAGTGGAACCAGTGCATTATAGTCTTTTGAGTCTGGCTTCTTTTTTTTTTTTTTTCTTTTAAAGATTTTATTTATTTATTCATGAGAGACAGAGAGAGAGGGGTGGGGGGCAGAGACACAGGCAGAGGGAGAAGAGGCTCCATGCAAGGAGCCTGCTGTGGGACTCCATCCCGGGACTCCCGGATCACGCTCTGGCCGACTGTAGGCTCTAAACCACTGAACCACCTGGGCTGCCCTTGAGTCTGGCTTCTTGATGTATCATAATGCTTTTGAAATTGATCTCATTGGGTATAGCCCTAGCTCATTTCTTTTTAATGCTAGGCACTATTTCATTACATGGATAGATAAACCATAGTTTGTTTATTCATTCACCTATTCTTAAGTATTTGTGTTGTTTCCATTTTAAATTTAAGGAAAGCTAATCCCTCCCCTGACTGAAAGTTTTTCTTTATAGTCCCTAAAACAGACAAGGCCCTTGCACTTTGCAGCCATGCCCACAGACTCTGGAGAAACAAAATATTGAACGTTACAATATGGGCTCCTTGTGGAGGTCGAGATTCTCTTTGTTTAGAGACCCTAGTGGAGTATAGATACATGGATATTTAATTCACTCTCACATATTGCGGATCCTGGTCTCGCTTTGGATGACTTTGTGGATGAAGCGTTGCATTCATACTTTTCATCAAAATGAGGTCTTTTTTTTGTGGAGCCGGGTGCCTGCTGTGTCTGAAGTGAGAGTGTCAGATATCAGAGGAATACCGGCGTTTTGTCATTTGGGGATTTGCCCACTGACAGTAAAAACCCAAGCCACAGAAAGCCTTTTCTCCTGCACTCTCTTATAGTGGCAACCTGGGCTGTAACAGATTTTCCGTCGTTTCAGCCTGCCCTCAGTTGAGCTGACAAATTTCTTCATTTTCCTAGTGCTTCACACATTTCCAAAATTTCGAAAAAATACTGTGATTTTCATATCTCTCACTTCATCATTCATGTTTCTGTTTCTCATGAGCTCCGGAAGTGAAGTGCCTGAATTGTATCACTTGTGTGCTTATTATTTTGATAAATTATGTTCTTTCCCCAAAGGGTATGTTTTATACATAAATTTGCTTCTGCCTGAACAGATTAAAATCTATCTATAACATTTTCTGATTGGTATGTGTAGTTTTATGGAGTCTTATATACATTGAATGGAATATATATATACTAGAGTCTGCATGTATTGAATGTGTTTTTATTATAAATATATACTTATTGGATATTTTTAACAGAAGAATAAGTCTACACAATTTTTAAAAAATATTTTATTTATTTGAGAGGGGGGGGCACTTCAGCGCACAGTGAGGGGGAACAGGCAGAGAAGCCTGATTAGACTCGGGGCTGGATCCCAGGATCCTGAGATATGACCTGAGCCAAAGTCAGATGCTTAACCAACTGAGCCACCCAGGTGCCCCGAGTCTACACAGTTTAAGTTAGATTTTCTCATTTAAAAATAACAAAAAGCATGTTTTTCTTTTTCAAATCTTTTGTTCTTAAAGGTCTTCCATTACTGAATGGAGCCTTTTACTTTTGATGGAATAATAGACTAATAACAGTGTTAAAAGAATCAATGGTCATATTATATTTTTAAAAATGATGAGAAACATTATAGAATCTCTGAGGCTTTTATTCTAAATTTGTAAATTCCTTCAAGGAATATTACTCTTAATGGTTTCCTCTAAATCAGCTATCATGGCTCTTGATTTTTTTGTGTGTGTGTGTGTGTGCTATAGGTATGGTTGCCTTACTTTTTTATCCATCAGGATAAAGCAGCTGTCTCTGTCCTGTAATAAAAAATGCACAAGTCCCTGTGGCTTAAAACAACAAGACTTATTTCTCACTCAGGCACTGATAGGAGGGCTTTGCTTATTACCAGTACTTAGGCTTACAGGTTCCTTGTTGCCTTTGCAAACTAAATTAAAGGTTTCTGGTTGCCTTGTCAGAGGGAAACAGTTCTGGAGGGCTTTGGACCAGCAAGTAGAATGGTCTGGCCTTGAAGTGAGTTAACATTTGCTTACAACAAAATAGTCAATAGAAGCCTCATGGCCCATCTCGACCCCAAAGAGTATGGATTGAACAACATTTCCAGGAGACTGGAAAACACACAGAGAGCTGGAAATATTTGATGAAGAGCATTAGTGACTACTGTGTATTTTGTGGATCTATATGCCTAAAGACTAGGGGCATTTAATGACATCTGATTGAAAAATTATTTCTAATCACTACTTTTATTGTTTTAAACATGATTATCATTGTCTGAAAAACTATGATTCATGTCATGTGCTTGGATTAAAATCATTAGTATGCCTTGTCCCCTAGTATGTTCTTCTAAAAATGACTTATGGCATTTTTTATTATTATCAACCTTATTTATGACATCACTGGAATATTGGATAGCATCAGACAAATGTCTAAAATTTACTGTGGTCCTCAGTATCCTAAGAAAAGGTAACATATTTTTAGTGTACTAACATGTCTTTGACAGCATATATAATATATATTACATTAAGATAATATATATGATGTGAATATATGATACTAATATAGGATAGCAATATACTATATGACACTAATAAAATATATAATCTATGTTAACACATACAATGTATGTTGACATAGACAGACACTAACATCTTGACCTGAGTGGGACTATTTAGCAGTTACTCTACTTTTGAGATAAGAAATCTGTTTCACTATAATATCGGCATCAGTTAACAAATCATACTCATCATTTCCACAGAGTTGTTTGCTCTTGAAGTTAAAGGGTGTGTGGGAGTTAGATCAACTGATCTTTCAACCATTTACCAAATATTCATAAGTGCTATAGAGTGGCTCTTAATGGATTCAGGTCAACTGACTACCACTAGGAAATTATTGCTTATGTATACTGTATACAAAATATTGTTGAAGGCCTTCCCAAAGCCATTATTCTCAAATATTGCTGCACATTGGAATCATCTGGGATCCTCAAAAAAATATGACCCAGCCCCAACCCCCGCCCCACCAGTCAGTTTTTCATTGCTATTTGGTGTGAAATGGGAAGTGGGATTAAAAAAATAAATGTTCTCTAGGTGATTTTACTATGTAGCAAAGTTTGGGAACCACAGTCCTGATGGAAGGATTGCTTGTGTGTTGGAGAAATAGGGTGCACCAATTATTATCTTTATGATTATGGTATCCTATGTAGGGAGCTTTTCTTTTAACTTCTTTTAAAAAATAACCCAACCTAAACCCAAATAAACAAAACAAAACAGAGAAGTTCTGAAAAAATAGTGCAGTGTTTGTTCTTTTCCTTCCCTCAGTAACAGGTGACTTATCACAATGAAATCCTAATTCTAAGGTGAAGCCAGTCAGCTAGCCAGTATTTATTTATTGAGCAACCATAGTGTGTACGTAGTAGCTTTGTTCTAGTCCTTTGGGACACATATTAAAGCTTAGTTAACATATAATGCTGGATACATTAATAGCATATATAGAGATCTGTCATGTAAATATACCACATGATAAAATAAAAGTGTTATAAGTTTGAAAAATTAAGAGAATTTGAATGCATGTTGATAGATTGCAGTGTATGCGATGTTAATTGAAGATTATGTTTAGGAATAGGCTACTTTAGAGTTAAAGGATAGGAAGATAAATTTTGGCATTGAGAGACACCTCTGCAGATGTGGAGATAGATAGAGTGTGATAGAGGCAAATTTGAAAGAAAGTGTGAAGAAACAGCGTAAAAGCAGGTACTCGGGCAATTACATTTAATTGTGAAGGGACTGGCTAAGTACTAGAGGGTGGTGGAAAGCAGCCTGGGAGGCTTAGGAAGATAAATATGAAAACTAGTGTTGGTAGCCATGTGTGGCATGACTGAGTGCAAAAGAGCCCCATAATTCTGCCTAGGTTGGAGGATTTGGTGGGGAGGTAGGGATGGGAGATTTGGCAGTGGGGTCAGATAGTATGGATGCATCCAAGTGGTTGAGCAGATGAAGCAGTAGTCACGTTTAGCAGTTGGTAGTACATGGAGGATCAGAGTCCTGCAAGGAATTTCACCTTCAGATTTTAGTTTGGAAAACAAAGGTATAAAGGAAAGTTAAGGGTCTGTGGCAGACTTGTTGATATATCAGGATCACAGAGTGTGCTTCTTGTAAATGCAGATTACTGGGCTCGATCAGTTCTGTTAAACCAGAATCATTGGTAGCTGGGCCTCTGCTGTAGACAATGTGAGTTCCAATTAAGAATAGTCGGTGGAGACAGGAATTTTCTCATCTACTGCTTTTAGAGGGTAGAAGAAGCCATGATGGTTTCCTGAGAGTAAAGTTTAAGAGGGTCCTGGGTCATGGATCCATGTAGCTTTTGGGATTATAAATTCAGTGAATGTAGCAGATGTAGGATAGAACCTTTATTCTAAAAAGTACAGTTGAGAGAAGAAATAAGAAAATGGCTTAAAGTGGCCAGGTCTTAGAAGCCAAGGGCATTTCAGATTTCAGACACCTTGTAGATGGATCCAGGGCAAATTCTGAAGTGTTTATGGCACCTGTTATCCAATGGATCCTGTGCTTCACTTCCAGCCCCACTACCTGGTATTTCATATGACGCCTAGTTTCTGGTGCCCTGTAGTAGTTTGTTCCTTTGTGGGAAAACACCTGACTATTCTTAAGCAGTTTTACACAATCTTTCCTCCATTGCCTAGGCTGAAAACCATGCAGCTACCATGTCTCTCATTGTCTTATGATGGTGGATATGATGGGCTCGTTCTTCTCCTTTGTCTCTCCCAGGTCTCTTGAGTCACCACTGACTCAGAGCTTTCCTGAGGACCTGACATGCAAGCTATGTTCTGAAGGACAAGGAAGAATTGGCCAGGTGCACAAGTGTAGGTGTCAGGAATGATTTTGACAAAGGAAGGGATGCGATCAAAGAGTAGATGTTTGAGTGAGCATAATGCATCTGGGAGCTGGGAGTCACTGGTGAGGCTGGAAGAATAGAGGCCCTGGGATTACTCTACAGAAGGTACACCTCTCTGTTGGCTGATAGGAGTTGTCAGGTTTACACTCCGAAATGATTCACTAAGGTAGACATTTTGGAAAGATTCTTAATTCCTCGGAACCTTAGTTTCTAAAAGAATGTGACTAGGAGGTGCATTCATGCTGTCTACCTGCACCCATGTTTGTGAGGATTAGAGCTAATTTTTGTATATAGTAGATATTTGTTAAATGTGTGTGGTTTTTTTAAAGATTTTATTTATTAGAGAAAGTGAGAGAGCACAGGTAGGGGGAGGGGCAAAGGGAGAGGGAGAAGCAGACTCCCCCCTGAGCATGGAGCTCGGCATTGGGTTTGATGCCAGGATCTTGGGATCATGACCTGAGCTGAAAGCAGATGCTTTGAGCCACTCAGGTGCCACTCATTAAATGTATTTTTAAATCATTTTATTTATGATGTCACAGAGAGAGAGAGAGAGAGGCAGAGACATAGGCAGAAGGAGAAGCAGGCTCCATGCACCGGGAGCCTGATGTGGGATTTGATCCCGGGTCTCCAGGATCGTGCCCTGGGCCAAAGGCAGGCGCCAAACCACTGCGCCACCCAGGGATCCCTAAATGTATTTTTAAACTTCCTCTTTCCATCCTCCCTTGAAGTGCTTTCCTTGTGAAAAGGAAGTTCCTCATTTGGCAGTTATATTGTCTGATACTGTTAATTATATTTGATATATTTATTTTGTTTCTGGAACTTTATGGTTTCCTTGGAGTGAAGAAAATGTCTTATTTGTCCTCTGCTTGCCTCCTCTCATCTCTACATATAGTCTATGGTGTACATACATAGAACTCAGTAAGCAATTGTGTTTTCTTGTGTATTCAGAGACTTGACTATGTAAGATTGGCTTCATTCATTTATGAATTATGTCAGCATCTTCTGGAATTATGGGTAATAGTTTAGACATAAAAAGATACATCATGTTACATGTTGAAGCATTTTATGGTTTCAGAGCTTGGAGAGTAATTACACGATTTCCTTAAGTAAATTACTCCCATCCCTATAAAGGGACCGACTTCTATGACCAGTATGTTGATTTTCTCTGGAAGTGCGTGACATCTAGTTTTTCAGGTGCATGGACTATGAAATACACACAAACAAAGTAAGACCCTTGCTTAAAAACTTCTTCTGGTTGCTGTTTTTTAAATAGTCATCATGATTTAAGACTAAATTTGCAAGCCACTTTTGTTTATGAAGTTTCTTTTAAAAAATCTTCCATATGTGAATAATTTGAATATTCACTTTAATTTCTAGAGTGTGGCATTAAAATGTCGGTCTAGGCAAGCTGTCAGTTATCCAGTTCAGCACTCTAACAAGCTGTGAATTCATGGGATAGAAGTAGGAAGCCACATCTAAGATGTGTCAGTCTTTGATTTGTTGTATGTAAAAGTGAATTTCTCTTTCTTTGGAAAGCAGAGCTTTAAATTTTGGGGGAATTTTTTTGAAGTTGGCTTGAGGATTTTTCCACTTCTGGAGCACCTCTGGAATTGTATGGGGTCTCGAGATGGGCCTGGTGGAAGATGGTACTGTATAGCTTCAGTATTAGTCTTTGTGGGAGGGAAGATGCCCAAAGTGAACTTGCAACATATTTTACCATGATTGCACATTAATCTTAAATTGCCAAGGGCAAATTATATGCAAAATGAAGAAAATAAAGAACAGCTGTCCCCAGAAAATTTACAGCAAGTAAACTTGAGTTTCTCGCTCACTGTCTCTTTTTTAATCATAATGGGTGTGAGATGGGAGTGGGTGGATAACAGAGGACAGTCTTATGTGGGAGGGAATCAGAGTCTTGTGGTGTCTGCAGAAATGCAAATGCAAAACTGAAATACTAAATTCAGGCGAGTCAGGATTATTCATTTTCTTAATTAGTAATCTTATTTGTCTTAAGAACAAATAAGCATCCAAAGCTATTAGTTTCCAAATGAGTAGTTGAATAAAGTTAATAGGGAAAAATGGTAAGCTGTCTTGCTACAGAGTAGGTGGGCTAGGTTCTGTGTGTCTTGTTCAGATTCTGATGAGATCCGTGGCGTTTTGTTGTAAGGCTCTGTCGACACTTTTAGCGTAGTGGTGAAGTTCATGAGCTCAAAGGTCAGTCTTGATTGGAATCTCTTTTATCACTTATTAGCTCTGCAATTTTATCATGTGTTGTGTAGGATGATGGTGGCATCTCCTTTGTAGCAGGGTGTGAGAATGAAAAGAGAAGGCTTGGGATGTTGGCACATGTGGAGTGCTCAATAAATGTGAATCAGTCACTTAGAGATACATCTGTTAATTGAGGACAATCACGGTTAAGTAGTTCTGTTATTGATTCGAGGCTCTGGGAGCACTGAGAAACTTAGTTTAGTTTTTTTTTAAATAGTAATTCACATAGGGAAATAAATCCCTTGAGTTCACTTTAGTAATTTAATGTGGTGCTTGTAACAAGCTGCAATAGTAACTGCTTTGGCTTTCAATCTTCTGTTCCTCAGTGTCTTGTGGGCGCTTGAGCAGGAATGTGGCTGGCAGGTGGTGAAGAAAGGAAAGAGCCTTAGGAAGAAGACCATGGCTTTTAGATAACTTCAAGCTACCCCCACCCCTCTCGCCCCCCCCCAAAAAAAACAGAGATTGCCTAGAGTTGCCCAGAATTGGTTTAGTCTCTGATGCTGCAGCTGCTCTGAGGTAGAGAGGCAGGTGGCAGCAGTGAGACACCTTTAGGCCTTTCCTGATGTTCTGATCTCTGCAGAGAAGGGAGGAAAAGGAGTCTTACAAAAAACAGCAGCCAACTTCTACCTTGAGTTTGAGTCTCTTTTCTGATTTATGTAAGTAAAATTTTGTGACTAAAGCTTGAGCTGCATGGGTGAGTTTGAAAATGAAGTGTACTTTTATTTAAACTGTCCCATCCATTCCAGCTTATTTAATACCTACATATTCCTGGGCATGTACATGTTAGAAGGGCTTTAGTCAATTCTTTTTGAGTGTTTCCTACAGGAAAGATATTGGAGAAAAAAATGGTGGAGATATGGTTCCTTTTCTTGAAGATTAGCTTCAACCTAGTTTCAAGGCCTTCTAGTGAAGGGCCTGATTTTATGCTTTCATGTGACTGAGTTATTTTGTAGTTTCATAGATTCTAGTAGAAGACTTAAGGCTCCTGGATCAGAGATGAAGGACAGTTTATTACTCTCAGTAGCCAGAGTATTAGATTTTGTGTTGATCACTCATCCCTGTTTCCCAAGGGCACTGCAGAGAGGGTCAGGTGATATCTGCACACATAGTGGGCTATATTATAAGAGGAAAAACTCTGAACTTAGGAAACTTGAGTCTTTATTATGGCCAGCAAGCATGCCTACCTTTTTTTTTTTCTAGATGAAGATACTCTCTCTATATTCTAAGGCTGCAAGTAAACCTGTTCTTTGCTCCAGAGGGAGATACTGGAACAGATCTTGCCCTTGGGGTATTGCTCGCAGAGGGGGTGGGCATGTGACAAGATGCTCTGTGAGCAGTCGAGGCCCAGGTGTGGCCGATCCCAGGCACTGAGCTGCATGCACATTTGCTTCAGTTCAATAGGTAGTGGTGACATGTGGACAGATTTGAGCAGAAGTGTGTTCACATTTTTTAATGGGAGGAAGTAAATTTAATGGGATCAGGTGGGATGGGGGGATGGCAGGCAGGATGGCTGGTTAGATTTTAGAAATAATTCACTTAAGAGCTGATAGAGGTTTAAACTAGGGCATCGGCAATGGAAAGAAGGAGTTGATACGATGAGAAACTTGGCAGAAAACCAGAATCTGATGACATGTTGGATGTAGAAGGTGGGGAAAAGGGAAGGTAAACTGTAAGCTTTCCAGCCAAGGTAGATGAAGAAGACATCTTTAGTTAAGACAGAGAATGAAGGATGAACAGTAGGTTTGGGAGGAATATAGGCATTGGGATTGGTTTTTGATATGAATTCAAGGTGCCTATGACATTTCTGTCAGAAATAAAATGAAGGCAACATCCCTGTCTTGTTCCTGATCTTAGGGGAAAGGCTCCCAGTGCTTCCCCATTGAGAATGATATTTGCTGTGGGCTTTTCGTAGATGGCTTTTAAGATGTTGAGGAATGTTCCCTCTATCCCTACACTCTGAAGAGTTTTGATCAGGAATGGATGCTGTATTTTGTCAAATGCTTTCTCTGCATCTATTGAGAGGATCATATCGTTCTTGGTTTTTCTCTTGCTGATATGATGAATCACATTGATTGTTTTACGAGTGTTGAACCAGCCTTGTGTCCCGGGAATAAATCCTACTTGATCATGGTGAGTAATTTTCTTAATGTATTGTTGGATCCTATTGGCTAGTATCTTGTTGATAATTTTTGCATCCATGTTCATCAGGGATATTGGTCTTTCTTCAGTGAGTTAGAACAAATTATTTTAAGATTTGTGTGGAATCAGAAAAGACCCCAAATAGCCAGGGGAATTTAAAAAAAGAAAACCATAGCTGGGGGCATCACAATGCCAGATTTCAGATTGTACTACAAAGCTGTGGTCATCAAGACAGTGTGGTACTGGCACAAAAACAGACACATAGATCATTGGAACAGAATAGAGAACCCAGAAGTGGACCCTCAACTTTATGGTCAACTAATATTTGATAAAGGAGGAAAGACTATCCACTGGAAGAAAGACAATCTCTTCAATAAATGGTGCTGGGAAAATTGGACATCCACATGCAGAAGAATGAAACTAGACCACTCTCTTTCACCATACACAAAGATAAACTCAAAATGGATGAAAGATCTAAATGTGAGATAAGATTCCATCAAAATCCTAGAGGAGAACACAGGCAACACCCTTTTTGAACTTGGCCACATTAACTTCTTGCAAGATACATCCACGAAGGCAAAAGAAACAAAAGCAAAAATGAACTATTGAGACTTCATCAAGATAAGAAGCTTTTGCACAGCAAAGGATACAGTCAACAAAACTAAAAGACAACCTACAGAATGGGAGAAGATATTTGCAAATGACGTATCAGATTAAGGGCTAGTTTCCAAGATCTATAAAGAACTTATTAAACTCAACACCAAAGAAACAAACAATCCAATCATGAAATGGGCAAAAGACATGAAGAGAAATCTCACAGAGGAAGACATAGACATGGCCAACATGCACATGAGAAAATGCTCTGCATCACTTACCATCAGGGAAATACAAATCAAAACCACAATGAGATACCACCTCACACCAGTGAGAATGGGGAAAATTAACAAGGCAGGAAACCACAAATGTTGGAGAGGATGCAGAGGAAAGGGAACCCTCCTGCACTGTCGGTGGGAATGTGAACTGGTGCAGCCACTCTGGAAATCTGTGTGGAGGTTCCTCAAAGAGTTAAAAATAGACCTGCCCTACGACCTAGCAATTGCACTGTTGGGGATTTACCCCAAAGATACAGATGCAATGAAATGCTGGGACACCTGCACCCCGATGTTTCTAGCAGCAATGTCCACAATAGCCAAACTGTGGAAGTAGCCTCGGTGTCCATCGAAAGATGAATGGATAAAGAAGATGTGGTTTATGTATACAATGGAATATTACTCAGCTATTAGAAATGACAAATACCCACCATTTGCTTCAACGTGGATGGAACTGGAGGGTATTATGCTGAGTGAAGTAAGTCAATCGGAGAAGGACAAACATTATGTCTGTCCATTATGTTCTCATTCATTTGGGGAATATAAATAATAGTGAAAGGGAATAGAAGGGAAGGGAGAAGAAATGGGTAGGAAATATCAGAAAGGGAGACAGAACATAAAAACTCCATATCTGGGAAACAACTAGGGGTGGTGAAAGGGGAGGAGGGTGGGGGGTGGGAGTGAATGGGTGATGAGCACTGAAGGGGGCACTTGACGGGATGAGCACTGGGTGTTATTCTGTATGTTGGCAAATTGAACACCAATAAAAAATAAATTTATTATTAAAAAAATAAAATGAAGGTAACAGAAGAGATGGTGAGCATGATTTTTGGAGAGGCGAAGTTTTGAGTATCAGAAAGTCATGCCAGGTGGATGGTGAGGCAAGAATATAATGGGCAAAGGGCAGAATCTTCGGGGATCTTTGGGCTTAGAGAATATGAGGAAAAAGAATAATTAAAGAGACATAGCATAGTCATGGGGTTAGAGGAGAACCCAAGAGAATGTGGTATAAAGGAATCCAGAGGAGATGTGATTCCAAAGAGGAGAAAGTCATACCTGTGACAACTGCTCTAGCAAGTTCAGGCAGGAGGAGGACCAAGTAAAAAAGCATTGGGTTAAGAGTGGAAGCAAGAAGCTAGAGAATAGTCAGGCTGTACAGGTTGTACTTCTTCAAGAACCCTATGAGACAATATTTCTTCATTTTACATGAGCAACTGGAAGCCAAGAGACATGATTTGACATGTGTAAGTCCCAGCTAGAAAGCATTGGACTACAACACAAATTCAAGGCTAAGTTTTTAATGCTGGTGTTCTCAGCATCAGTGAACATGAAGAGATGGACACTCTGTAGGTTGATTTCCATTTTTTTTAAGATTTTATTTATTTATTTGAGAGAGAGCCAGAGAGAACATGAGTAGAGGGGAGGGGCCAAGGAAGGGGGAGAAGCAGACTCTCCACTGAACATGGAGCCTGATGAGGGGCTGTATCTCAGGACCTGGGATCATGACCTGAGCCAAAGGCAGACTCTTAACACATTGAGCTACCCAGGTGTCACCTGTAGGCTGATTTCCTAAGGATGCTGGAGATAAATGAAAGGATATAGACAAATTTTTAGTTTTGATTTTATTGATTTTTAAAAAAGATTTTATTTATTTGACAGAGAGAGCACAAGCAGGGGGAGTGGCAGGCAGAGGGAGGGGGAGAAGCTGGCTCCCTACTAAGGAGGGAGCCTAATGTGGAGCTCAATCCCAGGACTCTGGGATCATGACCTGAGCTGAAGGCAGATGCTTAACCAACTGAGCCACCCAGACACCCCAGGACAAATTTTTAAAGAATAGAGGAAGTTTGAAACTCTAGACAGTAGAAAAGGGAAGCAAGGAGGGAAGATTTAAGTGTCACTCTCTGAAGTGCTCATCCAGATTTGAGATGAAACCATTCTAAAGTCATACCTTCTTTTCTTACAAGCTCCGTCATGGACTTCTGAAGGGGCACCATCAGCCCCAAAAAGATTTATTCTCCTTGTTGAGAATCTCTGCAACACCTTGGAAAGTCTCTTAGTGGAAGATATAGTATCATTATGGAATCTGCATCTGAAAATATTTAAAACCCTAATAATAAATGGCATATGATTTTTATTGTTTTTTATTATTTTTGTTATTTTTTATTTCCAAATATTTTATGTACTCTAGCTCACTCAGTCCCTACAGAACTCAGTACATGGTTGAGGAGATTGATCTTGTTTATTAGGCTTAGGTACATATGAGGATCTGAGGCTTGGAACGAGTTAAGGGTAAACTTGCAACAGTTCACACAACTGGAAAGTGGCAGAGCTGGGATTTGGATCCTCATTTCCTTACTTGAGGGCAGAATTATCCCATGGCAGTAGAGTAAGGTGAGAGGAAGTGTTGGTTGACAACTCAGCTTAGTGGTAATAGGGGAGCTGAATTCTACTGGGAGCCCAGGGACTGTGAGATGCTTCTTTCCCCAGGGTATTTACACTATGAGGAGAAATAGAAGGGCCTGTTGAATGAGTTGTACCTAGATCTGTCAGATTTGGGACAGCAGGATATCAGACCTCTCTGGAGTTTGAGACCTCAAGTATTACTAGTGAGAGAGGAAACTTCTTGTTAGTTTGTAGTTTCTCACCAGCCCTGCTGGAGGCGCCCTGCCCACTGACTGGGTGTTTGTGCACAGAGTAGCCCCAAGTCTAGGGGTTGTCTGGTTGAAGCAAAAATGCTTTTTCTCCTGTGGGCGGGCTAGAAACTGGAAATGAGGACAGCCACATGGAATGAATGCTAGGAATATAGATTCTGTGCTGACCCTAATACCAAGGTAGCAGCTAATAAACCCTTTGTATTTGAGACTTGGATTTGAGAGGATGAGTCTTAGAGTCAAGCCTAGATGTGTCTGCGGAGTCCTGAAGTAATCAGTGCTTTCAAAAATAATTGGCTTAGACCTGAATTAGATATTTCCCTTGTGCTTTGTCCACATTGTTACACTGGGGTAGGATGCAGTAACAGAAGTGGATGTGACAGCCAGACTCAGTGGGCACAGCTGCCCTCGTGCACCAAGTTGTCGGGTTTCTGAGCTTAGACTCTGGTTTGTTTGGGCGTGGAAAGACCATGTAAATGGAGTCATGAGACCTTTCCTCAAAGTCCCTGCTTGTGGGGAGGCTATTCATCATAGTACAGAGCCTGCGGAGGCCAACTGAAAGTGAAACCAAGACTCCATAGGAAGGAAAAGTGCCGAGTAGTTCCTGGCAGATAGTAGCTGTCTATAATGGTTTTCTGTCTGCTTCCCAAATAATCCTCATTTAGGGAGGAATTCCAAATGTGATTGGTGAATAGGAATTTCATATTTTCCATGAGCCATTCATATTGAATAAACTTTGACTCTCTTCTTAACATGTGCTTTATGGTATAAAGGTAGGCTGTAGACTACACACCTCATTTAGGGCAACTTGTGTATGTGTTGTGTATTGTACCTAGCTGTTTTGATACTGATTTTGAATTTTGTGCTCAACTAAAGCTTGTAATGAATGCTTGGTATGTAAGGCTGCTCATGCACATGCTTTTCACATGTTGTCTCCTTTAATTTTTGTGACAACCCCATGCCATCATTAACCTCATTTTTCAGGTAAAGAAGCTGAGACACACACACACACACACAAAACAAAAAGAAAAAAAAAAAAAGAAGCTGAGACACAGAGAGATTGAGCAGCTTGCCAAGCTGTACACTGGGTGGTGGTAGAGTTGGAAGTTTCTAGGGTATCAGTAACCTTAATTCATAATAATTTTTATCTCACAAGCTTAAACTTAACAAACTTGTGTTTCCTGATTATACTTTTTTTTTTTTTAACTGAGACTAAGATCTAGAAAGATTAAAATATTGCCATCAGCTGTAGCTGTAGTTAATCTTCTGTTTCAGGACTGAAGATTTGTTTCTTACCTTTTTGGTAGTATTGAATTCATTGTAAGGGTTGAAAACAATGCATTCTTCTTCCAAAGTTTTAGAATTCTATATGTCTATAAACCTAGTATCTTAAATTTGTGATGTTGAATGTTGTGTCCCCTTGATGGACTAGAGCAAATGATTCTTGGTTCTGCCTACTTATACTTAAAAATAATTTAGTATAAATGTGTGTTTTTGACAGAAACCTTAAAGTATTATGAATTGTCCAGTATCTGGGAAGGGGTGTCTTTGTGTATGAACCTGTTTATTTTTAAAATGTGACTCAGCTCAATGAATAGCCTGGAAAGTGCTTATTGTATTTTCATAGACATGTAAATTGTGTGTTTATTGGGGATTAGTTATAAATAGATGTAAGGGACACATTATCAAATTTTTGTAATTTACTGATGACCTGAAGCAATATTCATGAGCCTCATCGTTGCTATTTTTGGAGTCACCTTTATAGCGTCATCCTTAGCCTTCTTGCTGGGTCATTTCTTCACAAGTTTTTTCTAATCATTTTACCTGTAGTGCTTTTTCCCTTTTATTTTCTAGACTCCTTCAAGTTTAGTTAATATTTATAATATATATATATAATTATAAAACATACTTTCAACAATGATTAATATTTATAGGTGCATAAAATTGTATGTTCATCACATGGCCAAAGGGAGAATTCATCTTTGCAGTGCT
This sequence comes from Canis lupus familiaris, assembly GCF_011100685.1. NCBI lineage: Eukaryota > Metazoa > Chordata > Mammalia > Carnivora > Canidae > Canis > Canis lupus. The sequence goes on from NC_049236.1 coordinate 46,603,310, forward strand.
GGTGGAATATGTAAACCTGATTTGTTTTTGTGCATGTGTGTGTGTGTGTGCGTGAGTGTGTGTGTGTATGCCTTACTAATGATGACATGCAGCAGACTTTTGATGTAAATCTGTGAATGTGAACCTGAATACTAATGACCTTTCACCCCTGTTGTCAGCTTGCCCAAGTGCAAATAAATGATTCCATCCTTCCACACGTACTGATCAGTTACCTTATTCCATGCCAAGCACTCTGCTGGTTACAAGATGAGAAGTGAATGAATGGTAGTTGATGGTCCATAGCATATGGTCATTTATTTCTGTAGAATCATACACCTGGAAAATTCTTTTTAATAATTTTGTGCCTGTTATTATCAAAAACATTTACGTTCCTCTTTGAGTCTTACTCTTTTATATTGTTATATCTGTCTTTTCTACTAATAAATAATGCTTTCGTCTCTTTTTATTTTCTGTCCGTATCTCTATTAATCAGTCATCAACTTATTCATCATTTATTCAGTTTATCCATTAAATCATCCATTTCATTTGTTAAATGTATACCATGTACTGAGAATCATGCAAATTATTAAGAATCCTGAGTTATCAGGTATGAAATCTGCTCCTGAAGCCAGAAAGGAGAGAAAAGACAAGATTTTATGGCTGGGTTGGTCCCACGTTCTCTCTTTTAATTTTAATTCTCTTTAAAATTTTACCTTATCTTCACTATATTCTACTTCAGTGCTTAAAATATAGTAAGTACACAATATTTTATGAAGTTAATAGGAATTTAAATGTCATATAATTCCTAGTCCATAATCTTTTCATTTATTTCCAATTTCTCCTTCCTTTTATTCTGTTCTTTGTTGATCTTTCCTCTGTGTGCATATGTGTTTTCATTACCTGTCTTCTCTCTTCTGCTTCCTTTACTCTCAATGCCACTTCCTGTTTTCTTCTTACTCAACCCATTAATGTGCCCATTGTAGACACTCCAGCCTTTGCCCCCACCTCCGTTGTTTAACTGAAATTATCCACCCTTTTTTGACTTTCTTTTCCTTTTGCATCGGATTCTTCTTTGTCCCAGAGCATCTTATTTTCCCCTTTGCTTCTCCGGCCCACCTCTGAGGGCCTCTGAGGGTCTGCTGGTGTTCGTTACTTCTGTGCAAGTGTTTATGAAGTGGAAGAGACTCTGGTTGTGACACATCATCTGGGTTCTGAGAAGGAAGCAGAGATGGGCAGAGATGATGATGAAACTTGACTCATTCCCACTTTTTGACTTTCTCCTCAAGAAAGATGTGGCTAGTGCTCCATGACAGGACTGTGTGAGATTGGAGGAGACAAGTGGTAGGAAGTAAGACACATTTGATTTCACCTTGTTCACTTTGCCCAGGGACAGCTGTCAGCAGCTGCTCATCACGATAATGGAGAGCACTTACCTTTACCTTACTACTTAACAGAAACAATCTTATTTATTAAAAGAGAAAAAAATCTATAGCACTTTGATCAGATGACAAATTTTTGTTAAAAGTTAGAAAGTCTTATAATAACCTCAGGGAATGTTGATAACCTGAAAGAATTGTAATAACTTGGATATGTTAAGTTTTTAGTTCCTAATTGTAATGTTTGTTTTGGACCAGGTCCAATCTGTGTCTGTGGTTCCAAGTTCATTTCAAGTCAAATCACCCTGGCCATGCCTTCTGTACTTAACTATTCTACGCAAGGTACCATGAAAGCTATTAAAAACAGAAACCAAGATTGACCTAGTAATCTTTCCGTGTCTCTATGTATTTGGGGAGAGAAGGTAGGACACAGGTCTGAAAATCATGAGATTGGATGTGTTTTGGAAAGGTAAAATATACAATATAGGTTGTGTGTGGAAATTACTTTTAACATGGTTAATTAGGAATATTCACACTGGGGAAACATACAGACATAGATAATCTGATGTCAGGTCAAGCATTCAGCTTTTGATTTTGGGAATTGTGAATAAAAGACTCTTGGCTTGTTTTAAAATGTAGTCAAGTGTTAAGAGGAAATAATTATGAGTCACATTCAGAGAAAGGGAATGTCACTGTGGGCTGGTGGTAGAAAAGGTGGGATTTTATCTGGTTTTGTAGTCTGGATGAACTTCATTTTGCTCACTGTTGAATCTTGGGCAGCTAGAACAGTACCTGACACATGTTTGATGAATAAATATTTGACAGATGAGTAATTTGTGAGGAGAAAAGGAGGAATATTTCTGTCAGATGAGACCTCTGCCTCAGAATGAATTTGGTTACTTGCAGATGATAGTCTGGCGTCTGTTCTGATGCAAGTGAATACTCCACAATTAATGTGGGGAAGTGAGGTAGGGCTTACTGTGGATATTTAGGTATTTATGCCTTACCTACTTGTTCTGGAATCTAGACTTGATCTGATGGCTTATTCTTAAATGGGGATGGAAGAGAATTTAGATAATCCAAGTGATTTGGAAAATAAAAGGAACAAGTGATGATGTTCAGAATGATTTATGGTTGTGTGTGCTTCCCTGGAGGGATGCCTTAATAAATGTGAGTGTATAAAATTCAAGACTGTGTTGAAGGACAAGAGATTAGTCTGAAGTTTGAAGAAGCTATGCACATTGACCTATTGAATTTGGGAAATGACAGAGAGGAGGTCAAAGAAAATTTCAAAATTCTAATACTTGGCAATTAGAAACAGTGACTCCTTTGGCTGAAAGGGGAAAATGTGGAAGAGAAGCCAGAGAGACTGTGATAAGCCCACTCATGTGACTTGGCATATTGATTGGTTTATATTCTTCAAATGTATTTATTTGTTGTCCTTTATAGGACATGTGTGTGTTCATAAAGTATGTTCTAGTTTTCTTAATTCAGAGCTTTTAAGGACATTGTAACAAGAAACAAAATCCTACATGACGTGTGTGTGTGTGTGTGTGTGTGTGTGTGTGTGTGTATTACATGCTGTTTCCAACCTGCTTTTCTATGAGGTTTATTTAAATTTTATCTTGAAAAAGTAGAACCTGCATTGAGTAGCATCCATTCCCCCCTTGCACCTTCCATTATGCATTAGCAATTAACTCAGCTTCTCTCAGGTTGATGAATTTGAACTTGATCAATTATCTGATAGTAATTACCAGCACAGAGTGATGATTATTGCTGAAGTAACATTCTTATTTCATTTCTCTATGTATTTCAGGCCCTCCTCAAAGATGCACATTTGTTTGACTGCAGAATATGACTTGCTTTTTTGGCTTCTGGCACCGAGGTCAAACTATTTTAGATTTCTTAAATAGAGGAGTATTGAGAAAAAAATCCTCTGGTATTTTAAACTCTCCGTAAACTCTCCGGACATGGCCTTCTGGCCTTTAGGAGAAGGAAGAAATGGGGCCCAGTCTTTTCTCCTTGTAACAGGCTCAAACTCTGATTTTTGTGTTTCTTGACAATTTTCTTTTTATCAAGTCCTGGCAGGGCTGACCTGAATTTTTTTTCTCTCTCTTGGAGTCTGTGAGCTTCCCCATCAGGAAGGTGCCTCTCTGCTGCTTTGATTCTTTAGCATTCATAGAATGGTCTTTAGAACAGACGCGTGTAGACTGAAGGGCTAGCCTTTGCTCTTCTGGTTCTTTGAGCTCTTTGGAGGTAATTGAGAGAGAAGGTATGTGTTTGCTTGGACTGCAATAGTAAAATACCATAGACTGAGTGGATTAAACAATAGAAATTTGTTTTCTCAGAATTCTTGGGGTCAGAAATCTGAGGTCCATGTATCAGCAGGTTTCGTTTCTTCTGAGGGCCCCTCTCCTTGGTTTGTGGGTGATTGTCTTCTCTCTGTGCCTCTACATCATCTTCTCTGTGTGTGTGTCCCAACTTTTTATAAGAATATTAGTCGTATTGGCTTAGGGTCTACACTGATGACCTAATTTTAACTCAGTTACCTCTTTTAAAGACCTTATTTCTAAAGACAGTCAAATTCTGAGATAGGGTTATGGATTTTGGGGGGACACAATTTAGCATCTAATAGACAAATAGGACATTTGAAAAGCTTAAAAAATGATTAGGGAGAACCAAATGAAAGGCAAAATAGAGAAGAGGAAAGTAAATATTTATTTTTGCAAGGAAAAACAGGAGCTTTTATGTGTGCGGTGTGTTAGAATTGACAGTACATATGTTAATTTCATCTCCATGTCCTCCCACTGTAACACAAGGTGCAAGGTACTGTCCTTGATCTCAGATACCTCATCAAGGCTCAGAGAAGTCTCCTGTCCTGCCCAAGGTCTCAGAGCTCAAGAGTGACTGAGCCTGGACCTGAATCCAGCCCTTCTCAATCTGTCTGGTATTCTTTTCATCGCCCACACAGGGAGCAAAAAGACCGTAAACCCCCTTGGGCAAATTTCATAGCCTTTTTGGTGGTGTTTTGTTTTGGAAACTTTTGGGGTTTAGAGGCATCATCTTCCTTTCAGCCAGTTGTGTTCTTAATAGCTTTAACATTGGTAGTGCAGAAAAGAAGCATGGGCAGCAAGCTATAACTCTTTTGAGAAATAAAGATAAGCATGTTTTTTCAAAGGTCATCATTTTATTATAGAAGATTTCAAGCATGAAAAGAGTAGAGAGTGTGGTATTGTGAACTCTTGTATTCTTATTGCTCAGGCTCAACAATTATGAAGATGTTACTAAAATTGCTCCATCTATCCCTTCTTTGCTCTTAAAGCAAATCTCAGATAGGTTCCTTTCACTCTTTTCAGTATGTACCTTAAAAAAATAGAGACATTTTCTGACCTAATCTTAATGTCACTCAGAGTTTCCTGATTGCCTCAAAAATGCCCTTGTGCAGTTTGTTTATTCAAATCAGAATCCAAACTTGCCATGTATTCAATATGCTGGATTATATTCGACTATATTTTCTTGCCTTTTTTCTTGTCTGTTGTGCTCAGAGGTATTTTGTTTCCCCAGCTCTGCAGAGAGGGAATGCTATGATTTGGTTCATTTTGATGTATACTTTGTAGTAATGTTCCTTGGAAGTTTCAGAGCTCCTCACTGGACAGAGCATATAACAGCTTTTAAAAACAGAAACAAAAACAGTTCTGCCTTAGTTTTGAATGTATTTCTGTGGTCTTAAAGAATCATCCAAATAATGATTTCTTTCTGTGTACTAATTAACACCACGTTATTTTTTAAGAGGCTAAAACTTTTCAAGAAAAGCGTCAAGAATAAGTAAACATAACAAACATGAAAAAGTTATAATGCATCTCTACAGAATACATTGGTATACATGAGTACTACTTAAGGAACTTATTTCATTAACATTGACTCATTACATTTTGTCCACATGGAACATTGTTTTTATAGATTATTTTCCAACCATAACTCATGAATACCAAGCTGCTAAAACAAGTTGGTAAACACTTGCTTTTGTCGAACGTTATTTTTAAAGTCAACAGGAATGCTGCTAATGTGAGTTAGCAAAGATTCTGAATGCAATTGTTTGTTGCCAGCTTTTAAATATGACAGTCTTGTATTTTGCTAACTCTTTGTCTCTTCCAATAGGTATAAATGATCAAGGACTGTACAGAGTTGTGGGGGTGAGTTCAAAGGTCCAGAGACTTCTGAGTATGTTGCTGGGTATGCCTCTTTTCTAATCATTTTCCGTGCATTATTTGTTTATGTTCATTGACTTTACAACTTAATATTTCATAGTAATGTACAGCCTACTTGTAAATCCATTCTGTTCATCTACTGCCTAGATGAGCTTTCTCCTAACAGAGATAGTTGATGCAGAGAAGTAGATTAGTGTTTGCCTTAGCACAGATTATCCACTCCCTCTTTACTTAATAAGAAATGAGGGGAGACAAAAAAGAATGTGCAGGCTCATGGGCGAATGTCTTCTTGCGCTTGCTTCTCACAGGAAAGTAGCAGCCAGGCCTCTGTGATTTGCATGGCTTCCAAATTGCCTGTCCAGAGTCTTGACAGTACATTTGGTTGGACAAGACCACTGGGACTCACTCATTTTTATGTTGCTTCCAAAACTGTCACTTGACAGCAAGGATCTGATTCTCCAGGATTCATTGGTATTCACAGTGGCTTGTTTGTAGTTTGCACCAGGCTCTTCTCCAGAACCATGCATGCTCCATCTGTGCTGATAACACAGTGTTCTTTGGCATCGCAGACTGGAGGAAGTCAGAAAGTGAATTCATTTCATTACCCCAGACATTACATGAATGACAAAGCGCTTTTACATTACACACTGCTCTCAGGTTAGTGCCACCTGTAAGGCACCTCACTTCTCTCCCCACCCCAAAGCAGGCTGCCTCTTGAGGAGTGATGATAACTCATCAGGCTTGCAGGCCTATATGTCAAACCAATCTGTCATTTTGACCTTGCTAAATATTAATTAACTTGATATCTCACTTTAATTAATCAATATTAACAATGCCCTCAGGTATGCTGTTAATGCATTTAAACCTGCCTACATGTTAAAGTGTGGTGGGAAGAACTCATTTTTAGGAAGCATAAACCAAGATGAATAAAATCAACTGACGTGTTGCAGGTAGGATTGCTTGTTTGGCTGTATTTGAATTAAGGATTTAATAAGCAGTAACCTTTTTTTAGAGATTAACCGCAGGAAAATTTGCCCGTCATCAGTTGGAGAGCTGTCTTAGAATACATTCACTTTCATGAGATGTTTTCATTTTCAGCCTCTCTGGTTTAACTTGGGTGTGCAATTTTGGCAGTCAGATTTTCCTTTTTACCATTAGTGGTCTCCAAATTAAATAGACTCAGGTTGCCAGTGGTTCAGTAGCAGCTGGAAGAGTTTAATGGGACTACAGCATCTGCTTTTAGTTAATTTTAAAATTAGAAACACTTCTCTCATTTCCAAGATGGTGTAATAATGATTAGAATTGGAAGACGCTATTGGTATCAAAAGAGGATATTTTGGCTGAAAGGCACACTTTGGCAGTAAATTGGTCATAAGGATCTTAGCATTATTTTTATTATCTTCTTGTTCATGTTCAAGGGAAGTTCAAAAAAGGGTGTCTCTGGCCACACTGAAGTGTTAAGCTGTCTCAAAAGTTGTTTTTAATCTCATAAAATCCCACTTGATCTGCATCCCTGAACTAAAATGGTAGTTTCCTCTGCTCATGGGAAATGTCTCAAGATAATCTGAACTGGCAAGGTGTTTTAAAATACCCAAGCCCTCAAAAATTCATGACTTAGAAGATGGTTTTCACTTTCCATGAGACTCCGAGCAGAGAAGTCGGGGATACGAGTATGACAAAACCTGATTTCAGTTGTTGCCAAAAGAAATGCTGTGTTTTCCCAAGAAGTATTTCTTCAGGAAGTTGAAGAATTGATGAAAGGGAAATATACTGGTTTGTTATTTCCTTATTAAGGGGGTGGGTGCTATACAGTAGAAATGATTTTACTTAATCCACAATAATTCCTAGGATGAATTTAAGATTGCTAATCACAAACTTTGGGGTTTTTTTGGATTAATACCACTTTCTTGTTACTTTGTTACTCAGACTCTTAACAAAATAGATTTGTTCACTGTATCCTAATTTAAAATTCCCTTAATATACCTCTTTCCATCAAAGAAAAAGATATCTCATTCCATCTATCCTGATTCATGAAGCATTCAAAACAATTTATACCTCTTCCAAAAAAAGGATTTTAGAGTTTCTGTGTATTTGTATATACCCTCTCCCCTGGACATTTTTGTTTCCATTTTTTCTCACTTCCCTATGTTGTTGTTCCAGGGTTCTATATCTTTATTTACTCATGAGAGACACAGAGACATAGGTAGAGGGAGAAGCAGGCTCCCTGTAAGGAGCCTGATGCGGGACTTGATCCCAGGACTCCTGAGCCCAAGGCAGACGCTCAACCACTGAGCCATCTGAGCATCCCTAGAGTTCTATATCTTAAAGGGAAAAAAAAATTGGATGAATCTGCTGGATTTTTAGCTTTGTTCTTTTATTTTTTAAGGATTTTATTTATTTACTTGAGAGAGAGAGATAGCAAGAGAGAGAACATGAGCAGTGGGGAGAGGGAGAAGCAGGCTCCCCACTGAGCCCAGAGCCCAATGTGGGACTGGATCCCAGGACCCTGAGATCATGACCTGAGCTGAGGGCAGATGGTTAACCAACTGAACCACCCAGGTGCCCTAGCTTTACTCTTTTAAACCAATCCATGTTTTCTCCACTCTAGAGGAGTGAGTTCTGATGATTTTGCCCATTGTACTAGGCAGTTATTTTTTTTAAGTTACCATTTCTTTAGGTAATGTTTATTTCAAATTTCAATTCTTCAAAGTACAATTTGTGTGTAATGCTTTTTTTCTTTATAGAGATGAGAAATAATCTAAGCATTTAATATCTGAAGGAAAATTCCAAGGCATTTAATATTTTTTGACCAGAACTTCCATTTACTTGATTTCTTTAGTTCTTGAGGGTTGTTTACTTGGATGTTTTTCTATTATTGCCATTTTTATGTAACATATTTGTATATTGTTCGTTTGAAATGTCTTAAGTATTTGAGTACACTGTGTAAATGTGATAATTTCTAAAGAAAAGATGCATGCTTAGTATCTTGCATGTCTTTTTCTTCCCCCATCTCATTTTTTGGTGTGTTTTCACCCCTCGTATTTAAGATTAAAATAAAAATACTTCTTTCCATTCTTCCCCCCTTCCATCTTCTCCCTTTTCCTCTGCCAACAAGAAATACTAATGCCAGTTGACCTAAGAAAGTTCTCTAAATAGACGTGTCATCCCTACTCCTCCAGGTCAGGTCATGGTGATGGGAGTTGTCTTCTTAGTTGTCTTCCATCCTGGATGCAGAAGGTAGAGGTCTGCTAGCTTTTCCTGGACCGAGCTTCTTAAGTTTTTTTTTTTTTTTAAAGCCCAAGTGAGCAATTGTCTTCGTTCTCTTTTCAGGTGTTTTTCTTTCCTTCCCCTTTTGCTCTAACAGAGGGCATGCATTGACACATAGTTTTGTAAAAGTTGTTTATTTGTTTAAATAGAGACTTGGAGCACTTGGGGAAGGAAGGGAGAAATATCAGATGAGGTGTCTTTGGGTGAGTCATGGATTTTTAGTAAGTGGGGTGAGAATGTAACAGATTAATGACAACAATTATTGGTAGGTTAGAACTAAAATGAGTTAGACTTGTCGGTATTCTTCTTCTCCCTCCCCACCAAGAATGAAAACATCAGAGCAGGGAGGGGGAATTGTGAGAAAATGTGGTAGTAGCTTCTGTGTGTTGGTGAATTTGGTAGTTATTTCCAAATTTAACTTGTAAAACAGGCTGGGTGATTTTATTTTTAGACAGAAACATAGAAAACAAGAAATAAAACTGAGTTAGCAGTTTAACTTTAAAAAATAATTACCTTGTTTATTTGCAGGACAGCTTTTTAAATATAGATGGGGGAAAAGTAATGTAGGTGAAAAAATTCTGATTTTGGATTATAAAGCATATTCTCAAAATGCATTCAATCAGTGTTCTCTGGCAAGTATTTTTAGTCAATATTCAGAAGGGTGTCAGCACTTTGTGTTTAGGTGGGGCTGAAAATGTCCAGTTTCAAAAAAAAGAACACTGGTTACATAATTATGAAACATTAACCCAAATAAAAAGTCAGCTGTTTGTATCTGTGCTTGTTAGAGTGTTAACTAATCTGTAAGGGTGTTATCCCTTGGTCAGAAAGGAAGCAAAATTCCTTCCTCATTTACAGTAGAACCTATATTCTGATTGAACTCAGATATGTTTTTAAGTTTGAATCCCAAATAAGTTATTAGCAAATTTACCTGGTCCCAGTACATCCACTGATTGTAAAGAACTGCTAGGGATGATTGAGTTATTTGAAAACAGTGAAAAATTTAATAGAGGATTAGTACCATAGGCGCTATGTAGTCATTAGCTTCTGATATGACAGCTACTTTTTATTTCATGAATTCAAAGGATGGCTTATTTTTTTCCATAGAACGAATATTATTCTCAAAATATAGACTGATTATTTGGTAGAAAGATGAAAATAAAAGATTTCCTTCAGAAGCCTCCTGATTTTAAAATGCTGATTTGCCAGTAGCAAGTTGATTGAAAATGTTATCTGACTTGTATGTTAAAATGAGATTTAAATAATTGATTTAATGAGAGGGAGAATATTCAGTTACTGAAGTAATTGGTTGGCAAAGCCTTTAGAACAGAATTATTTAGTCCTAGTTATAAAGGATTGCACCTTTAATCAGGGTGCTTAATTTGATTTCTTGAATGTATCTGTGGCTTGTCTGACAAGCTCAGTAACAAATGAGTTCTGAATTGTAGGAACTGATCAAAATGTAATCAGTGTCAATTGCCATTGTTGTAGTTTATTGCATGTTGCTGTCAGTTGCTGTAATCAAGAACTGTTGAAGTGCTTTAAAAAGTCTCCAGACTTTTGAGTAATTGACTTCATATGTATGATGTTATGGCTGTGGAACATCACTTCCTGTTTTTCCTTTATTTTCAGAAAGTTTGAGAATAACATTGAGTTGCCATCTCTCCTTCCTCATGCCCAAGCCCAAAGCTTTTTAAGTGGCGTGCCTGACTGCATGCAGTGGTCCTGTGCTGACAGGCTTTTCTTTTTAGTGCCTTTCAAGAGAAAATACTAACAAGATGTTTCCTCCCCTGTATAGACAAATACAGTGTAAGGGAGGGGAAAAGTCTGAAATGAGTAGTTGTCTTGGGTCTTAGTTGAAACATCATTCTGGAGTGAGGAAGAAATAAGATCTCTTCCAGGGATGTCCGAGTTTTTTTTTTTTTCCCCCCTTTGGATGATGAGAGTACAGAAAACCAGGCAGGCTTCTATTGATTGTTTAATATCCTTCATCATAACCCATTTGCTACCTTTAAGTAGGAACCACGTCTGCACACTTATACTTTTAGTGACTGAGCAGTGGTAATTACCTACTCATTTAAACAACTTATGGGAATCTGAACACATTCCTGATTTGCTTTGATGCTCTTCAGGGTTCTGTGAGAGCCTCTACATGATCTTTATTGTACAGGTGAAAACCTGAAGTTCAGACAGATTTGGGATGGACTTGTTTTGGGTGGTGTAGCTGCTCAGGGTGGTGGTGGAAATCTAAGCCCAGGTTTGTGATAACACGCTGCCCTCCTCCTGGGTGCTGGTGCTGAGCCACAGTTGGCTACAGTAGCCCTGCCTTAGAAAGATTAAAGGTGCCACCATACCCAGAGTGCTTGACTTTTCCTTTCCCATCATCCTTTCCTTTGATTTCAACCAACACTCACTTTTCCCTTCTCAGAATTTGCTACCTCCCTTCTTCTCCAGTTTGTTTAACCACACATATTTTTCTTTCTTTTTTTAAAAAAGATTTTGTTTATTTATTTATTGAAGAGAGAGTGAGAGCATGAGCAGAAGAAGCAGAGAGAGAGGGACAAGCAGACTCCCCGCTGAGTGCAAAGCCCTACATGGGCTGGATGTGGGGCTTGATCTCATGACCCTGAGATCATGACCTGAGCCAACATCAAGAGTTGGGCACTCAACTGACTGAGCCACCCAGGCACCCCATATGTATTTTTCTGTAAAGCTTATTAGCTATCTGAAAGGACATTTGGAAGAAACACATCAGTAATACTTCCAGGACAAAGAAAACTAGTTTTATTTAGAAAGAATGTCAGAAGTGTTGCACAGAGGCTTCCAATAAATATTTATTAGATGAGTGTATAAATTGTGATGTTGATGTGAAAGTTGAATTTAAATTTATGTATCACCATATTATATTTTGGTTGATAATGCATTAATCTTCAGAAATATAATATGTTGAGTAGAGATCTTGGAAGTGTGGAAACATTTATCGTCCTTTCTTCCTACTGACTTGTTGCCATTTTGCCATTAACAGTGTTGACTATTTCCCTTGTCATAATGCAGTGTGATGACAGTAATGCCACCTGAGACATGGCAAAATATGTAGGCACTGCAAATGCCATATGCTCCAGGCCATAGCTCCTGAGTAGTGTCTTTAATAATAGTAATAAGTATCAGCATTATAGTCATCATGGCTGTATGTGCTCTGAGTTGTGAATATTGAAATGCTCTATTATGTCCAGAGCTTCCCTCCTCCCAGCCCCATCTTATCCTCTTCCTTTGATCTCTACTACAGATCTTCTGAAGTTGCTTAGGCATGTCTAATAATAGAAAACAGCTTATACTAGAAGAAACGGTGTATGTTTTTATAAGAAATCCTAGAATTAATTATTTGTGGTTTGGCCATTTAAAAATGGAAGCTTTGTGAGCCAGTCAAGAGGGACGTTGAGTGTTCTGGGTTTTAATCACTGTTTTCTTGCTTGCTTGCTCACTAGATGTAAAAACATGCAATGAGGTGGACCTGGAGAATTCCATAGAGTGGGAAGTGAAGACAATAACAAGTGCCCTGAAACAGTACTTGAGGTAAGCTCCTCTCAGTGATAGGAAGGAAGCATGGGCTCTTGGGCATCTAAGAAGTGAACACCAACTCTGCCCAGAGATCTCAATCATTGAGTTAAACCTTATGAAAAAGGGGACTTTTTACTTATTCTATGTTTTTTAAAGATATTTATTTATTCATGAGAGACACACAGAGAGAGGCAGAGACATAGGCAGGGGGAGAAGCAAGCTCCCTGTGGGGACCCTGATGGGGCACTCGATCCTAGGACCCTGGGATCACGACCTGAGCCGATGGCAGACCCTCAATTACTGAGCTACCCAGACGCCCCCAAAAGGTGGACGTTTATGAGGGATCTGAGTCTTCAAAAGTGTGGCAAGTAGTAGTTAAATGTGATTTGTTTGGTAAATTGCAAGGAATAGACTTGGTTTTTGAAATAGATGTCTATTGTTGATGTGAGTTTTAGGAATTAAGTGTTATGAAGCAGTGAGGAAGAAGGCTATTTGTTGACTTCATTGAATCTTGTTTATGTTTTGGGCTAAAATGAAGATTTTTGTTTTAGTTTAAATTTAAACCATTGAACCTAGCAGCTTATGATGATAACACATAAATACAAAGCTATTTGAAAAGAAGTTTACTTGATATTTTAAGATAAACTTAAGTTTTGCATTTATTATAGAAGATATTTAGGACCAGAGTTAGAATAGGGATCAGCATCTCTATGGGTCATTACCCTTTTTATAAAAAATAAAGGAGTTTAATGATAAAAAGCTTGAGGCTAGATGAAGAACAATAGAGAGTGAAAAAAGGAAAAAAAAAAAAGGAAAAAAATCATGACTGTAATTCTTATGCTGTGGTGCTCTGGAGGACTTTTGATTTTTGTATGGCAGACAAATGGCATTTGCTTCCCAGGATCGATTCTTTTTAACCAACACATAGGATTGTGTTTCAGGTATATATTATTTGGGTTTGAATGAGCACATAAAATGAACTGCTATTATATATTTTATATTTTAAGCAGTTCATCTCTTTGAAAAATTCCAAGTCTGTAAAACCAGAGAGCTTAGTATACTGACTCCTCTGGCCCCATTATCCTATTTCTACAGTCATCAACATTCTACTCTTCTTATTTCTTCAGTCCCCCTACCTGCTACTTGTCTTGGATAATATTTGAAAGATTTTCTAAAACATCATATTGCTGTACCCATAAATATTTAAGCATATGTTACAAAAAGGACTTTAAAGAAAGACAATATAGAAAGATGAAAAGAATATAATTATCATACCCAACAAAATTAATATCATCCAGGACTCAGTCTATGTTTTATTTTTTACTGATTTTTTTCAAAAGGTTTTTCATATTTATTTAAATTCCTACAGGGTTTGAATAATGTCAACACATTTCATTTGATTGATATGTTTTAAGACACTTTTAATCTGCACAGTACCCTGCCTCTGCAAAGCTTTCCTTTCCCTCGGCATTTTTATTTGTTTGTTTATGAACCTGAGTCATTTCTATTTATTTTTTATTTTTTAAAGATTTATTTATTTATGAAAGCGAGAGAGAGAGAGAGAGAGAGGAGGGAGGCAGAGGGAGAGGGAGAAAGAATCTTTTAAGCAGATTCTGCATTGAGCATGGAGCTCAGTGAGGGGCTTTAGCTTGATCTCATGACTCTGAGATCATGACCAGAGCCAAAACCAAGAGTTGGCCACTCAACCAACTGCGCCACCCACGTGCTCCAACCTGGGTCATTCTTACATAGAAATTTCTGTGTTTTAGATGTGGCAGATTGTGTCATGGTGTCGTTTAACATGTTTCTCTAGCCATCATATTTCCTTTAAACTAGCAGTTAAATCTGTAGACTTTATTATATTCAGGTTAGGTTTTTTTTTTTTAATTGACTTATTTGAAGAATACATTGTTGTGGTGTTATATTCTTTCTGTATTATGTAAGGAGGCCTGTGTTACCTGGTAGTCTCACTTTTTCATTTCTTTGTTTTTAAAGATTTATTTTAGAGAGTGTGTGCAAGTTGGGGGAGGGGCAGAGGGAGAAGGGGAATCTCAAACAGATTCCTTGCTGAATGTGAGCCCCACATGGGACTCAACCTCAACCCAGAGATCATGACCTGAGCTGAACTTCAGAGTCAGAAGCCTAACCAACTGAAGCACCCCAGTGCCCCTGGTTGTCCCACTTTTTTAATGAGATTAAAATTTATCAGTGAGTTTAGATGTGTATTACCTATTTTTGAGTATTTAAACAAGATAATTTTAATAAGTATTGAATATTTTATTTAAACAAACAATTTTAACCATTGTTTACATTTTTTATTAAACTACGAAGTACATTATTGTTGTCCCTAGTTGATAAGGGGATAAAATTAATGCTAAAGCTATATGTTAATGTCTATCTCCTTATCTGCCACTAATAGTGACTAATAGTGAATTATGGACAAAATGAATCTCCTTAGCTCGCACTTGGGGATTAGAATCTAAGCTTCCTGAAGATAGGTATCTTAAATGTCTTGTTCACTGTAGTATCTCTAACATTTAGAACTGTATGTCACTCAGATACAGGGAAATTTTGCATCCCCCAGGTGATATTTGGCAACATTTGGAAATATTGTTGGTTATCACAGTTGCTGGAAAGGAGGTGCTACTGGCATGTGATGAGTGGAGGCCAGTGATGGGCTGCTGAACATCCTACAGTGCAGGAGGCAACCTACCATTGCCCCCAAATGAATGGAATGTCAGTAGTGTTGAGATTGGGAAATCCTGTAATAGTGGATGAAGGAAAGAATGGCAGAGAGATGTAAAAAATATAATGACTTGCATATATTAACTTGATGAACAAGGGGTGCTGCCACTCCAGGAGGTAGCTTTAAACCCATTTTACTGTTTGGTAAACTCATGGCTAGTACAATTAAAGGGATTGATCAAGGTGGAAAACTAAAGGCAAAAATCCAATTCTTTTGTAACAGTCGCGGTTTTTTTCCCCACCCTGTTCTACATAGTCCTTTTTTTCCTGATGGGGTAAGTAGTTTAATAAACTTAGAGGATCTTTTTATTGACTACCATACATAAAATTTCTTTTTGGTTCTTGATACTTTTTGAAGCTAGTTCCTTATCACTACTGGTCTTGTGTGCTTTTTCTGCCTTTTTCTCTCATTACGTTGCTTTATCTTTTGAATTCTGCTTTTAAGCAAACATTGCCTACAGAACAACATTATGAGATGCTATTATTATATAACTTCACTCCTAACAATATACACAGTCTGCCTAAATGTGATAAAGTGATTATCATAAAATGGCAGATGCCTTGGGAGATTTTGAAAGTTAGGTTGCTGTTCTCTCCACTGTGTTATTTTTAGCAACAAAAATTCAGTAATTAGGGTTTTAAGTAATACTTTTTCTGGTGATGCACCAAATGAGAGAAAACTGAATTTTTATTTTGGCTATCTGGTTATGGCCTGAGCATGTGCATTTCTCTCAGTACAAGAAGTAATATGGTGTGATGGTCAAGAGCATGATTGGAGGAAGCCTGTGTGGGTTGGAATCCTAGCTTTGTCACTTAGGGTACCATAGCACAAAGTTGAATATAGTTTTTCTCACCCAAAAAGCTGTTGCTCTTGAATTCTTCTCACTGCAAATAATCCAGCCATCTTACTGGTTGGGAGGTTGGAGGTGTAAGAAGGGAAATAGCCAAATCCCTAAAACATTAAGAGAAAGATAAAGAAAAGATGCGCATCAAATACATGTATGGCCTCTTCCTTTTTTTTCTACTAACTTGAGGCAAAGATTCTTTACTTTAGTGTTTTAGAGGGCTGGATACCAACTCTCTGATTGATTGCCTATCGATTCAGACCATAATTTTGATGTCCAGCGATGTGTTCATTACGATGGTTTCGCATCATGAGGGGGCAAATGAGCTATTTTTGAGGTTTTTAGTAAACTGATTTTACCTAGAGGAAACTTTAAAGCCTGCAAATTGGAATGGAACTTTTCAGGAGGAAAATGCTAGCTTAGATAAATATTAGGATTTATATTCATAGACAGATCCCAAGGGGTGGCACAGAGAGGTAGCTCGAAACATGTTGGATGGCAAGTTAAGAGTCACAGTGACTCAGTATAATACATTTTGTGTGGGGAACTTGTCATGTTTATTACTGCTTCCCTATCATCAACAATATTTAATACTTATTGTTTATGCTGTATTGAGTAGCCGACATATGGCAATGGTAGAAGTAGCTTGTAGAAGGTATTTCGATGCAAATTCATTTTTACTAGAAAAGAAATGCTCTCTATGGCTTTTCTAGGTTGTTCTCTTCCACACACACACCCCCGCCTACCCCCCACCTTTTTTTCAGTACTGCTTAGTTTTCCTTCTGTGCTAAGTCCTCATTTTCCTTCCTTGCCATTTTCCATTTATCCATATTTTGAAACAAAAAACCCCGAAAGTTTACTTCTTTTTATTTAGGCTGTGGTATAATTGATTTTATTTTTCTTCTTTAAATGAGAGCGTAGGAGATGGAGGGGAGGGAGAGAGGAAATAAGGAACAGCTTTTCTTCACTAGGGCTTTAAGTTTTAGTTGATGTGTCTACGGTTGTCTTTGTGTCTGTGTGTGTGTGTTCTGTAGTATCCTAAGTTGTATGTACAGAATATGACCTGTAAATATATTTTTCCATCTGTTTTATTTTTTAAACAGCTTTATTGAAGTGAAATGGACCTGTAATAAACAACATATTTTTATAGTGTACATTGTGATAAGATTGACTTGTGCATACACACCTGTAAAGCAGTTACTGTAATCAAGATAGTGAACCTAACCACTACCCCCCAAAGTGTCCTCATGCCCCTTGGGAATCCCTCTCTCCTACCCTTCTCTTCCCACTCTCTTATTCCTAGGCAACCACTGGTCTGCTTTCTGTCCTTGTACATTGATTTTTGTTTCTTATAATTTCATATAAATGGAAGGAAAATTTTTTTTAAAATTAAAAAAAAACTGGGTGCTTTCATTTAGCATAATTAGAGGCTCGTTTGTTTTGTAGCATGTACAGTAGTTCACTCCTTGTTGCTAACCAGTGTTCCATTGTATGGATACACCACAGACTTTTTTTTTAAAGATTTATTTATGTGAGAGAGAGAGTACATGTAGTGGGGGGTGGGGGGACAAGAAAAGAGGGAGAGAATCTCAAGCTGACTCCCCACTGAACACTGAGCCTGATGTAGAGCTTGATCTCACGACTCTGAGATCATGACCTGAGCCCAAATCAAGAGTTGGATACTTAACTGAGTCAGTCACCCAAGTGCCTCTACACTACAGATTTTTTAAAGTATCTGTTCAGCTCTTGATGGATATTTGGGTTGTTTGTAGCTTCTGGCTATTACAGATAAAGCTACCAAAAATTCTTTGAGTGAACAAGCTCATATTTCTCTTGAGTCAAGCCCTAAGAGTGGAATGTCTGTTGAGATTGTATATTGGATATATGTTTAACATTTTGGGAAACTGATGAACTGTTTTTTTTTTTTTTAATATTTTATTTATTTATTCATAGAGACAGAGGCAGAGACACAGGCAGAGGGAGAAGCAGGCACCATACAGAGAGCCTGTCGTGGGACTCGATCCCGGGTCTCCAGGATCACGCCCTTGGCTGCAGGCAGCGCTAAACCGCTGCACCACCAGGGCTGCCCACGAAATGGTTTTTTTTTTTTTTTTTTCCCCAGAGTGGTTATATTTTTTTACATTCTCCCCAGAAATGTGCAAGAGTTTTTGTGAACTCTTGATATGGTCAGTTGTCTTCATCTTAGCCATTCAGACAGGTGTGTAGTGGTATCTCGTGCTTTTAATTTTCACTTCCATAAATACTGATAATCTTAAACTTTTTATGTGCATATTTGCTATCTGTGTGTCTTCTTGGGTGAAATGTCTGTGTCTTTCATGCAATTAAAAAAAATAACTATTTGTTTCCTTATTATATTTTGATAATTTTAAAATGTATTTTGGATACATCCTTTCTCAGATACGTGTTTTGCAAATGTTTTATTCAGTCTGTGGCTTGTCTTTTCCTTCTTTTACTAGTATCTTTTAAATAGCATCAATTTTGATGAAGTCCCAGTTTATCATTCTTTCTTTTTTTTAACTGTACTTTTGGTGATGTACCAAAAATCTTTGCCTAACCCAAAGTCACAAAGGTTTTCTTTTATATTTTCTTCTAGAAGTTTTATGGTTTTAGGTTATACTTTTAGATCTGTGATCTGTTTTGAATTCATTTTTATGTAAGATATGAGATTAGGATCCAAGTTTGCTTTGGAATATGAATGCCTAATTATTCGAGTACCACTTGTAGGAAAAAGGAAAAGCTCTCTTTTCTCCTCTAAATTGTCTATTGAGTGGACTATACAGTTTTTCTATTTTAGTTTTCTAGTGTGGCAAATTACATTGATTTTGTTTTAATATTAAGGCAGTACCACATTTCTGTGATAAACCCAGCTAGGGCATGATGTATTATTTGTTTATTTATCTTGTTGAATTTGAATCTTGTTGATTTTATTTCTGTTCCCTTGCTTATTTGGGGTTTAATTTATTCTTTTTTTCTCTGACTCTTCAATATAGAAAGTGAAGTCTTTGGTTTAAGGCCTGTCTTTTTATATAGGTGTTGAATGATACAAATTTACCACTGAATACTACTTTACTAGTAACATCCCTTAAAGTCTGTTGTGTTTTCCTTTTCATTTGGTTCAAAATACTTTCTAGTTTCTCTTTCTTTGGGGTTTTCCAGATATCTTTCTGTTATTGATTTTTACTTCAGTTTCTTTTAAAACATTTTATTTATTTATTCGTGAGAAATAAAGGGAGAGAAAGAGGCAGAGACACAGGAAGAGGGAGAAGCAGGCTCCATGCAGGGAGCCTGATGTGGGACTTGATCCCAAGACTCCAGGATCATGCCCTGGGCCGAAGGCAGGCACTAAACTGCTGAGCCACCCAGAGATTCCCCCTTCAGTTTTTATTGTAATAAGAGAAATAGCTGGTATACATTAAACCCTTTTAAATTGAGATTTGTTCAATGGCCTAAAATATGGCTTATCTTGATAAATGTTCCATATGCACTGGGAAAGAATATGTTTTCTATTCCTGTTGGATGGAGTGTCATTTAGGTGAGGGACATATCAATTAGGTAAAATTAGTTGATAGCTTTATTCAGATCCTCTGTATCCTGATTTTTTTGTTTACTTGTTCCATCAGTTACTCCAACAGAGAAGTATTTAAATCTCCAGCCATGGTTGTGGATTTGTCTGTTTCTTCTTATAGTTCCATCAATATTTGCTTCATGTATTTTGAAACTCCTGTTATTATTAAATACATTAACATTTAGGATTATTATGTCTTGTTGATTAATTGTCCTCTTTATGAATAGGAAATAAACTCCTTTATCCCCACATTTCTTCTTGGCTTTTATATATGCCTTAATTTTTTTGTGTCTTTGATTTTTTTTTTCTTAAGCATTTGAAGAGGAATTCTGGGTTACACAATATAAACCTCTTAACAATTTTTAATATCTTGCCAGATTGCCCTCCAGAAAGACTGTGCAGATTGATACTTGTCTAAGTGTTCTTTAAGTGTTTTTACAGAGATTGGAGATCTGGTCTTTTAAAATTTAAGATACGTATAAAGATTGACTGAAATGTAGTATTCTGTTGACCACAGGATAAAATACACTACCATTTGTGTAATCTGCTTGGTAGAAGATTAAAATTATGTGGATATTTTTTACATTATTATCAATTTTATTTCATATCTCTTTTAATGTTTCATAGGCATAAACCAAAAATGGATATCATATTTCTATAGTAGAGATATGTAAGCAGAGAGGATATTTGTTTAAAGTTTTTAATTTTTTTGTAGCATCTTCAATTAATATACTAGAGATGATTTTCAAAACTATATACTTATGTTTGGTTAGATAGAATGTTTGACTTTAAATAAGTTAGTATAGAAGGAAGTTTTATATATAAAATCAGATGTTTGTAAAGGTACTTTCCAAGATTATGAAATATGTGATTAGATCTGATAGGGATTTGTGGCTGCTTAAGCTTTGGTAGTGCCTGGTACAGATAGTAAAGTAATCCATTTGATTTATAGATCTTTTTGATATGTAAAAGATTTCCTAGGGAAAGTTTTACACATTAGCCTAGAATTGCACATTATATTTATAATCTCTTATAAAAATTGAGCGCAAAGAGCAGTGATGTGTTTGGTAATTCTGAACTGTCCTTTTCATACAGGAGTCTTCCAGAACCTCTTATGACCTATGAGTTACATGGAGATTTCATTGTTCCAGCCAGTAAGTATTATGTAGAGGCACAGAGACAGTTGGGTCATTGACAGTGTGTTTACACTAAAATTTCCTCTTGAAAAATCTAACTTAATGCTCTTGTAATCTGTGTTAAAGATAGAAGTCACTTTAGAAGATGTTTGATTTCTTTCCTCTTTTAGAGACTATTAATATATTCATTCATTCATTCACATTTTTTATTGCCTACTGTGTGCTAGTCACTGGTAGATTACTGGGTACATGGAGCTGTGAGGGATTTCTGCCCTCTGGAGTCCATTTTTCAGAAAGTATTGGGGCTCATACACCTCCCATTATCCCATAAAACATATAATAATGGCATGAGCAAGATGCTTTGGGAACACAGAAGTATTTAACTTGCCGAAGGTTGGGACGATTCACAGATTTGGAGAGATTAACAGGTTGGAAATGGCTTCACATAGATATTTAGTTGGAAATTACAGGCAGAAGGATGATATTGAGATAATGCCAGAAGCCCACACAGTATCTGATAGTGAATTATATGTGATAAAATATTAAATAAAAAAGGCCTTAAAAACAAAAGGCCTATAGTTGGTAGAATTTTAATTTGTGATTAAATTTTTCGTGAGTCCTACTCATTTGAAGCTGTCTGTTTTCTCTCTATTATTCATACACCTCAGTTTCTGTGTTTGACACATGGTGTTTGATCATCAGTCTTCTGAAATACATGGGTGTGAGGTATTTAATAGTTAAGGATATGAAAGTTGAGACATGTTAAGTAACTTGCCAGGTTATAGGGATCTTTATTTAAAATTCAAAACCCTAGCTCCACTGGCTAAAACCTGAGGGATTGGTTTTCACAGGTGCACTGACAGTAGCTATAATTGTATTTTCATTTCCTTTTTTTTTTTTTTTTAATTCTTCCCCCTTGGATGTATTCCATAGTTTAATCTCCTGAAAAATTTAGAGCAATCCCTTTGGGTCCTATGGTACTGCTGCCCGAACATTGCTTTAAATGTTATCTTCTTGTGAGGTCTTTGCTGCAGCCAGTGTGTTACAGAGAAAAGCAATGTGTAGGCCCAACTAGACTGTACCTATAAAATAGGCTTTTGGAAAAGGCAAAAAATATGGTTCTACTCACTCCTGTTTTTGTGTGGAAGAGGATTTTTTTTTTTTTTTTTTTGAGAGTTTATGTGATCAAGGAAGTGGGGGAAAATTTTCTTGGCAAAAACTCAAGCAAAGGCTTAGTTGTTTTGATTCCTTCCCTGTGGCATTTTTGGCAAACTAGGGAAAAGAGAAATTGAACTCTCTTTGGAGGACAGTTGTTTCATGTTGTTCGCCTTAGAGACTGGAAAAAGCAGAAGAATGCCAGTTTTAATCTAGAATCATTTGAGAGTTGGAGAAAGATAAAGTGATTATGGAGTGAGGTTTTAAGTGATCACAAGTTCGTGTCATTATGATTATCACGCCTTACAATGGAAGTCCTTGTGTTTGAAATTCTAACGTCAATGTTTTTTACCAGATAAAGTCTTTGTAAGAGGTAGGAACTTATTAATGAAGTCTGTGGTGGTAGGAAGTGAGTTTAAAGAGTTTGTTGTGGCTGTCCTTGCAATGTAGTAGAAGAGATTGCGTAAATATAAACAGTATCATCACCTGCTAGACTGGGGCCTTTTGTGTTTTGCCTCCCAGCTTTCTGGGGATGTTGTAATAGAGTCTCCAACAATGATTTGAATAACAGGCCTGTTCCAAAGAAATACTATAGCTACTGTAATCATTGGCATGTATTTGCACCCAAGTGGAGCTGCTGTTAGAACGGGACCTGTAGTTACCTTATTTAATGAGAAAAAGTACATCTGTTAAGCTGGTGTATCCAGTATTCCCAATGTGGACTTTAATTTTTTATTTGAATCTCTGTGAGCACCCCTCTCGGTACTCACTGTGCCTCTCTTAGGAAAGAGTGTAGAAGCAAATTCTCTAATCTCTTGCACATGTACTTGCAAGTATTGCATAAAAACAGTTACAGAAGTCAGGTGGCCAAAATTAGTCTTCCCTTTTCAATATTGTTGGGAAATTGGAATTGTGGTCAGGCTATCATTTTCCATTAACAGCGGCATAGATGGCCTTGTTGTGCGAAAATGTCTGTTAGCAGAACTGCCTGCTAAAATTATCAAGCATCGCCAATCTTTGTTACTGCCTCTCATATGAGCATGGATAAGAATTTTTGATTCCTTTTGGTCATGTTGCGAAGGTTTCCATCTGTTCTGGGCTGTTGAGATGGTCTCTTTTGCTCCCCCTGCTGAGAGTTCTGAAGGTTACTCCTGGGTCCCTTTATTTTCTCTCCTTGGTTTCTTCTCCAGTGGCTTCTGTTGAGAACCCATGGGTTAATTTCCGGACTGCCTAATATAAATATGAATTTTATTTTTTTGATACCACAAAAGACAAATATTTTTTGCTCTTAATTCTTAAAAAATACTGACTATTCAGTGTTAAATGCATTGGGAAATTATTATTATTATAATTTTTTTTTGAAAATTAAGAGAGTTAACTTAAACCCTCTCAGCTGAGAGAGTTAACTAAAATTGCTGAAGGGAAGTAGAGTCCATCTGTCTAGGAAAACCATTCCTTTGTTTCTCCTTTACTCTCACACACAATACTTGATTTCTGACACCTTTGGTCACCAGCTGTGTGGGTTTTTCCCCCCACACTAACCAATTCTGCGACGCCAGCCAGGTGTCATACAATTCAATTCAGTTCTGATTCTACCTGCGTGAAGTTAGCATCAGGTCCCGCAGGGCAAAAGCTCAGTCCTACAAGATGGCCCTCACTCCAGACACCAGTTGTGGGGTCCAGGTTGTCTTCAGGACTTCTGCCTAACCCACTAGAAATCAGTTTCACAACTCCCACCTTAGGTATGATAAATGGCTCACAGAACTCAGGGAAACACAAAGTTGTATTTCCCAGCTTATTCTATGATGAAGGATGTGATAGAGGATACAGATGAAGAGCCAGATAGAGAGATACATACATTAGGTGAGATCCAGAAGTGTCTTGAGTATAGAAGCTTCTGTCCCTGTGGAGTTGGGTGCCACCACCTTGGCATGTAGATGTGTTCACCCTCTTTGAAGTTCACCGGACTCTACTATTTTTATGGAGGTGTCATTATGAAGGCATGATGGATTATGAATTCTCTCTCCCTCTCTAGAGAATGGGAGGTGGGGCTGAAAATTCTGAACTTCTAATTATGGCTTGGTCTGTCTGGTGATCAGCCCCATTTAGGAGTCCACCAGAAATCACCTCATTAGAACAAAAGATGTTCAAGAAATTATCACCCAGGAAATTCCAAAGGACTTAGGAGATCAGTGTCAGACACTCTGACCACTCACAAAATTATGGAGGTTGTTGGAGCTTTGTGTCAGGATCTAGGATCAAAGACTAAATATTAGAATAGAAGATTCTCTGGCACTCCTATGGCTCTAAAGGCTTTTAGGTTCTCTCTGCCAAGAACCAGAAGCAGAGACCAATATATGTTTCTTATTACTTCACACCATCCATCTTGTGAGAAAATAAAATGAGCTTTTATTTAATTTTTAAAGACATTTTATTTATTTGAGAGAGCAAGAGTGCACAAGTGGGGGGGTGGGGCAGAGGGAGAGGGAAAAGCAAACTCCCCACTGAGCAGGGAGCTGGACATGGGGCTCGATCCAAGAACTCTGGGATCATGACCTGAGCTGAAGGCAGATGCTTAGCCCACTGAACCACCTATGTAACCCTATAATGATCTTTTAGTATAAAAATTCCTAAGATGAAAACACGGTTTACTTGGCCTGTGCAGGAATGCAAAAGATTGTGCCCATCTGGAGAAGGCTATTAGGTGTCTACCTGGATGTGTTTTTCTATGGCATTTATTACCTCTGAGAATGTTGCAGTTCAAGGTCAGAGCCCTTGATAGATCATATTGATAAAAATTGGACCCATTCAGGATTGGACTCCCATTAAGCTTAGTTTGAGAATGACTGCCAAAGCCTGGATGCCTCTTATGGCATCTTAAAAAATATTTTTCTTCTGAACAAGGACACTTGCTTGCTATGTTCTGTATGTTTCTTTCTGTAGTCAAGTTACCTGGGAAGCAAAATCATAATCACGACGTTCTTAAGTCATGATGAAAAATAAAACTATCAGGGGATACAGGGCACAGCTGGATATATTCATTTCCCATTGGGTAGGATCTCCCACAGAAGAACTTGAACTTGTGCTCCCGCAGAAGCACCTGAGTGGCTCAGTCAGTTAAGCGTCTGCCTTTAGCTGGGGTCAAGATCTCAGGATCCTGGGATTGAGTCCCACATCAGGCTCCCTGCTCTTTGGGGAGCCTACCTCTCCCTCTGCCTCTGCCGTCCTCTCTCTTTTCCTCTCATGAATAAATAAATAAAAAAAGAAGAAGAACTCGAATATTTAATGTCTGTTGGGTGAAGCACCTTGGGAAGTGTTTGGGTATTTATTGCTAATGCTTTTCTAAAATTAGAGTACTAATGGCTTATGACATTTAAATATTGAAATAATTTAATATTTATCTGTACAAGTATCTCTGATTAGCTCCAGTAAGCCACAATCATATCTTTTTCAGTCTCCGTTAGTTGGCGCAGCATCATAAGCACATACATTAAGCGTTGTGGTTGCTGATTTCTAGTTTCACAATAAAAAATGCTTTTTCTCTTTTATGGTAAACTCCTAATTCCCTAGTGTATGTTAGGAACTTGGCATCATGATTAATTCAGCATCCTAGATTTTAAGTTATGCTTTTAATTATATAATTTATATAAATTAAAACAATGAAATGCATATAGCAGAAGCAACTGAAGATAATTTATCTCATTATGTAATTTATCATTTAGAAAGTTTTTTTTTGAGTAACTTAAAGTTACTATTATGTTGCAGCTACATGGAAATGACTATTTAGTAGAGATTTATGATTAATGTCAAAACAAAATGGAGAAAAAAGTAGCTTTACTTTAAAAGCCTTACTTCCAGGGGTGCCTGGGTTGCTCATTGGTTACATGCCCGACTCTTGATTTGGGCTCAGATCATGATCTCAGGGTCCTGGGATCAAGCCCTGAGTCTGACTCTGTGCTAGGTGGGGAGCCTACTGGAGATTTTCTCTCTCTCCCTCCCTCTGACCATCTGCCCCTGCTCTCTCTCTTTCTCAAATAAATAAATAAATAAATAAATCTTAAAAAAGAAAAAAATCTTATTTCCAAATATTCTTCTTTTTGAAAGAGGGAAGAAGCAGGCTTCAAAAAAATGCCTGTGTGATTTCAAATGAAGATAGGTGTCGTAGGGGCACTCAGAGAAGGAAGTGGAAGGCTTTGACTCTGTTTTTCAAAACTGATTCTACTATTTTTAGAAATG
The DNA here is from genome assembly GCF_011100685.1 of Canis lupus familiaris. NCBI lineage: Eukaryota > Metazoa > Chordata > Mammalia > Carnivora > Canidae > Canis > Canis lupus. The sequence continues at coordinate 46,629,398 of NC_049236.1, forward strand.
AAGAACTTTAACCTTAGAGGGTGGGAAATGATTTCTCTGGCTTGTGTTTCTGAAAAATTAATAAATCCCCAAATATTAAAATTAGGTTTTCTTTGGAGAAAGATCCTACTAATGACAAGATAGATAACATGAGTTAGAACTAGCTTTTTAGTGCAAAGTTTTAGAAAATTTTCAGTTTTTGAATGTATGTAATTCTTATCATAGGCAGTTATCCTTTTATTCCTTTGGAATTTTTCAGAGTCCTGACTTTAATTTTTTCCTCTAATTTTATTTTTAAAATTAAAGCTGTGAATTGAAAATGTTAGTTTTTAAAAATTACTTTCGTTTTTCTCCAGCTTTGATATAATGAGGTATTATCTTGGTTTTAACTCCAGATAAAAAACTTGATTACAATTTATCACCTAATTTGTGAGACTTTTTGAAGTATTGTATTTGAAGTATTGACACACAATGTTACATTAGTTTCAAATTTACAACATAGTGATTTGACAAGTCTATTTGTTATGCTATATTCATCACAAGTGTAGCCACCGTCTATCACCATATAGTGTTATTATGATATCATGGCCTATATTCCTTATGCTGTGCCTTTCATCCCTGTGACTTACTCATTCTATAACGGAAAGCTTGTACCTTCCACACCCCTTCACCCACTAAACCCTACCCTCACCCTTCCCTCTATAACCACCTGCTTTTTTTCTGTATTTATGAGTCTGAGTTTTTTGTTTGTTTGTTTTTGTTTTTTAGATTACACATTTAAGTGAAATCATACAGTATTTGTTTTTTTCTGACTTCTTTCACCCCTCTAGGTCCATCTGTGTTCTTGCAAATGGCGGGATCTCATCTATTTTATGGCTGAGTGATATTCCTCACCTAACTCTTTAGATAGTTGTACTTTTGTTTTCAGTGACAAAATTAGTCTGTATCTAAGAGTTTTTTTTTAAAAAGATTTTGTTAGAGAGAGAGAACAAGCACGAGTTGGGGGAGAGGCAGAGAGGGAGAGGGAGAAGCAGGCTTCCTGCTGAGCAGGGAGTGCACTGTGGGGCTCAATCCCAGGACCTTGGGATCATGACCTGAGCTGAAAGCAGATGCTTAACCAACTGAGCCACCCAGGTGCCCCCAATCTAAGAATTTTTATTATGTAATATGATTTGATTATTTATATTCTGCTTTATCAGGTTCCTTTTCATTTCTTAGCCTTTTTGCTTTCTTTTTTCTTTAGCAACAGCTGTGTCCTGTGTTGTAAGATCTCATTCCTCACTCTAAAACATTACTATTGGAAGTGTAAACTGGAACAGATTTATCTGTACAGTCACTGAAAGCAACTTAAATGTTCATAGAATCGATGCTGTGGTGTTCCTTTTAATGACATGGAGAGATATCCATAGTATATTAAATGAGATAGTCTTGTTTGCACATTTCATTATGAAAAAAGGAAGCAAAATTCTGAAAAGATTAAATCTAAAATTTACTAGCCTCAGGGTGAGATTTATTATAGGTAACTTAATGTAAGTGAACTTTTTGTTGAAACATAATAGAAATGTGCACCAATAATAAGCATACAGCTTTATGAATATTCACAACTTAAAGATAACCTTGGAATCAAAAAATGTCAGATGTATCTTCCCCAAATTTAACTCTGTTCATATCTCTTCCCAGCCTTTTTTTACCATGACTGATTTCAAAGCCAACAGTAAGGACAGATTCTTCCATTTAGCTCTTACAAACTAGAGTTTGGCCTCGGACTTCCCATATGCTTGAGGTGTTCTCTCTGCCTAGGCCGTGCATTTTCTCCTACTGTTTGCAGAATCTGGAGTGTGCCCCTTCCTCCCCAGTTCTCCCTTTCTTCTTTGAATTATCTGTTCTTCAAGACCCAACTCAAATGCCCTCCCTTACATGAAACTCATCTTCAGCTTCTCCTTCCAGCTCTCCATGAGCCTCCAAGCAGTCTCTACCGTTCCTTCCACTGCCTTAACTGATCACAGGATTCTCATTAGTCGCTTCTTTGACACTACTGAAAACTTTAATGGAATTCTCAATAGCAAGCATTTTATTGATGTGTTTGATATTTTCTGTCGAGAACATGAGAAAGGGAATTTGGGCACATCGTTTGTTAATAAGAGCCATGGAGAATTTATTCCAGAGTCTAAGGGGGAAAGTGAATGTATTCATTCCCTAGGGTGGCTGGATGGCTTTCATCAATTAATCAATCTACCAATCAGTCAATAAATAAATAAGTAAATAAATTAGTAAATTCATTCCTTCATTTACTCACTCACAGTTCTAGAGAATGGAAGTCCAAAATCAAGGTGTAGGTTGGCAGGGCCGACCTCTAAGTTCCAGGGAAGGCTTTTCCATACTCCTTCCAGCATATGGTGGTTCCCGGCAGTCCTTGGCATTTCCTGGTTTGTAAACACACCACTCCGATCTCTGCCTCCATTGTCACATGATATATTCTCCTGTGTCTATATTCACATTCACATGGCCATTTTCTCTTTGTGTCTTTGTTTTCTTATAAGGGCACCAGACATACTAGATTAAGGGACCACCCTACTCCAGTATGATCTCATCTTAACTGATGGCTTCAGCAATGACCTTATTCCCAAGTAAGGTCATTATGTTAAGCATGGCTTTTTATTCTGATGTTTTGACATCTGGAGCCTTACTGACCCTGGGGAGACTGCCCTTCCTGGGGTTAACCAAGTCCTTGAGGTAGTAAACTGAATATACTTTCCATGTGCCAACCAATCCAGAGCCCATTTTCTCACTTTTACTCTGTCTTTTGGGCTCTTCCACTCCATGTCAATATTCATTCTTCTGCCCTGATCACCTCAGGGCCAGGTACCTGATGCCTGACACAGCCCCTGTGCCCCAGAGCCTGCTAAAATAATTCAAACCAACCAATCCTAAGCCGGCTTACTCTGCCTCGCCTGTTTTTTCACATGGAAGGCACAATAAAGCCTCTTGCCCACATTTTTCTCCTCTTTTCTCTGCCTCTTGACTGACCCTGGCATACCATGCCTCCTGTTTCTAAGGACTGTGAGTATAAACCTCTTCCTTCCACTCAGTCATTTCCATGTCTGCGTGTCTTACCATACCTGATTCAAACAAATCCTAGGTACATTTTAAAACAGTCATGTTCTGAGACACTCAGGGATTAGAACTTCAGTGTGTCCTTTTGGGGGAATAAAACTCAACCCTAAGAGGGAAGAACCTATTTGCCCATATTTTATTTGCATTCCATCATAGGGCAGTGACAGTGATGCGACTCTGCAAATGATGAGCAGACTTGAACTGTAGTGTGCAGGAAGGAGAAGCTGTAGTAGCCCTCTGTTGTTAAATATCATCCTAGGGGAAGGCACTTGTTGCATTCACACTGAAAGTATCTCATAGGAGAGGTACAGAGGACTAAGGAATACAGCAAAAGATAGGTCCCCCACCTTTTTTTTTGAAAAGTGACAAAATACATTTAAATTCTCTGTTTAAAGATATTGAACAGATGAACTGTTGTAATGGTTGATTTTTAGGACTGTATTTGATTCTGAGTAATCTATTTTTTTTCTTTTTTCTTTAAAGAAAGTGGAAGCCCAGAATCTCGTGTTAATGCTATCCATTTCTTGGTACACAAACTGCCAGAGAAAAATAAAGAAATGTTGGATATTTTGGTGAAACATTTAACAAAGTAAGCCTCTTTCTCTCCTACTTTCTTTGCTTCGCTCTGGGTGCCATGCAGGGTTCTTGGATTTGTAACGGTTGGAAGTGGGGCTCTCTACACAATACCAGGACCACGCCTGGAAAGCCAGGCTGGACAGTTGACTCACTGTGTATGTTTTGGACAAGAGCATTGAAATATGATGCTTTCGTGAAGTAGTATAATTATTTGCTTAACATCACTGCCAGCAACTTGGGGTTTGATTGGAAGTAAAAGAAGAGAATATTATCCACTTCCCTGTACACAGATTCTGGAAATGTGATTATAAGTCTGTTAGTGAATTTAGTCTAGTTTCACACCTACCTAACTCTAAATTTGAACATGGCCTTTAAATTAGTTTAATCCAGTAATAGGTAGTTATTTCATAGGATCCATTCTAGTCTTTTTACTCCTTTAAAAAGCAAGCAAAATGTAATCATTTCATGGAGAAATTAGCCCCCTCTTCAAATATAAATGACTCTTAAATCACTGTAATTGCAGAATTTTAGAGGTAAGAGGAAGCTGAGGAATGCTGTTTTAGAATGCTTTAAATTCAGTTATATTATTTATTATGTTTTTGTTTTACATAAAAAGAAACGGAAAGTCAGACGATATTACATCCTCCAAAATGTCCTACTGCTAGTGTAGCCATTCATTCATTTAGCCAACACATATTTACAGAATGCCTTTTTTAGGTGCTAGTGGATACATAGTCAAACAAGATAGATGAATTCCTTACTTTCATGAAGTCCCTTCTTTCTAAGAGAGAAAAGATCATAAACAGATTACAAATAAAAATACAAAATACTTTCAGGTAATAAGTGGTTAAAAAAAACAAGCTACAATGAGGGGTTAGAGAATGTATATCGGCTATGGGACTACGAAGAGGGTTATTATGGAAGGTATCTTAAGGGTGAGACCTTTGAACTGAGACCTGAATTAAGTGTCAGGGCTTCTGAGAACAGTTGTATAGGTTGATCACTGCACAGTGAATTGGGCCAAAGAGGTGAATATGGGTGCTCTGACCAAGTTCTATGTAGCTAATTCTAACAGAGGTACCATACAGTCTGGTCATTACTGGAAGCCAGGGATATAATAGTCTAGGGAAAAAGAGGATACTAAAAATAGAGGGAAATGGTAAAAGAAGATCTTCAAGGGGCACAAACCTAGCATAAACATGGAATTATTAAGGAAGCCATTGTGGTTACAGCCAAGCATCAAGAACAGAGGAATAGTAGGAAGGTAGGCAGGGGCTTCATCACTTCCTAGGGTCTTGTCAGATCCTATTATTTCAGAAGCAGACATTGAGGACAGTTGAATATCTTGACTCCTTGTTTTTAAGGAAATAAAGAGTTAGCAGAAGATTGTATATTCCCCAGCTATTGGCTCTCTTTTGACTGGAGACTTTCTCTCCCCACCTCTTCCATATCAGTGTTTCAAATCACTCCAAGCAGAACCTCATGACTGTGGCAAATCTAGGAGTGGTGTTTGGACCAACTCTGATGAGGCCACAGGAAGAAACTGTCGCTGCCATCATGGATTTGAAGTTTCAGAACATCGTGGTGGAAATCTTAATTGAAAACCATGAAAAGGTAAACTTCCTTTGTTTTTCCTTTCCCGTTTTTTGGCTTTATCTCCATACGAAACTATAAGATTCCCCACTACCTTTAAATGGTTTTGTTATTATTATAATAAAGAGTTTGGTTCTGAGATGTTCCCATTGAGCTTCAGTCTTCCACTGGATTTCCGTAAATCTGAAGTTTACCTGGTCGTCTGTTATCTCATTGGTTTAAGCATTTACCCAGATGCAAATGATTATCTACAATATAATATTGGACTGTTTAGATTCTTTGCAACCTTCAGTCCTATCCTTGGATTTCTCAAATTCTATTTTTGTAACACAGGGAAAATATTTTTGCCAATCTGTGTCACACTCTCCCTAGAAAAACACACTTGTAACTCCCCCTTATGTCCCATATGGTGCTAACAGTTTCCGGGGAGTCACATGCATCCCTGAATCTGGGAACCCCAGGTTAAGAATTTTGGTTTATAATGAATAATCTCTTTAGTGACACAGCTTTTTACTTGTTTCTCTATGATCTGGGGACTATAAGAGTCTTCAAAATACAATAGATTCTTTCAAGAACTTTTATGTAGTTTTTTTCTCATTATCATTATAGTTCAGGACCTTGCTTATAATTTTACTCACTTCTTTTAAGATAGGAAATTTGAGAACTGTTAAAATGCTTGGTTACTCATTTGTTTATTAGAGGTTTGTTTGTTTGTTTGTTTGCTTGTTTTCAACTGAGATTGCACTATATGCCAAGCGTGTATGAGGTACTAGGCTGCGAAGATGAACAATACAGTCCCCGATGGAAAGCAGCTCACAGTCTGGGAGGTGGAGCCCTATTTTGGGAGTTGCATCCCATAGTATTTGTCCCTGTCTAGCATGCTATATAACTTATTTATTGTCATAGTTATCTATTTTTCCCTGCCAGATACTTGAGGACAGAGATAGTTTTTTATACTTAGAATAATACCTGGTACATATTAAGCATTGAGTTAATGTTTATTGGATGAATTGATGAACTCAGTAAATTTTAAGGAGGGTCAGAGGAGTGGGAAAGAAAGAAACAACAGAGGTATAGTCTCTATGAGCAAGGCAGAGCAAGAGCCTTGTTGCATTTGCTGTTTGCTAGAGCAATTCTAGCTTGTGTGAAGAGTGGTTCCCACTGAAGAGTTCAGTATGAGATCTGGTCAGAGATTTTCTTGTCCATTATAGTGAAAGTAGCTTGCTCATTGTTATAAGAAGGTTTTTTTTTTTTTTTTTTTGCTTGTTTTTAGATAGGAAGTGGTGCCCTAAGCTATCCAGATAATTTTAAGGAAAGATGGCTAATAAACATTTTTAGATGAAGAAATAATTAGGGGCACCTGGGTGGCACAGCTGGTTAAGTGTCCAACCTTTGGTGTTGGCTCAGGTCATGATCTCAGGATCATGGGATCTAGCCCCACATTGTGCTCTGTGCTCAGTGTGGAGTCTGCTTCAGATTCTCTCTCCCTTTGCCCCCCACCCTCAACCTGCTCACTTGCTTTCTCTCTCTCTCTTTCTCCAATAAATAAAGAAATCTTTAAGAAGAAAAAAGTAAATAGACCCACAAGCTTTGGAACAATGTTTAGTGGTATGGCTATCATTAGATTAAATCCCAATTAGGGAACTTCTATGCAGTTTATTTGTGAAAATACTAGCTCTGGGTCTTGCTCTTGGATGAAAGGATTGCCATCAAATGCTGCAGCTTTCTGTTTTCTTATTTGAAGCTGAGAAGATAAGTCCATGATTTTTCTACTCGGGACGTAGATAGTGCTGCTTTCACCTTGTTAACAAATCCTATAGGAATTTCCAAGTGGCATTGCTGAGGCAATTATAATAGTGATGGCAGATGAAACCAAACCCTCTCTCACAGATGAAGCTTTATAGAGCTAAGGAGAGGGCTTTCTGTTTTCCCCTCTGCCTTTCTGTGACTATGCTAGATAATGCTGTGAATGCATAGCCAATGTGAATTAAAGCACTGACTTTCCTATCAAGGAGGAGGCAAGTGAGATATTGAGTTTCAGATTCTTCATTAAGTGCGTGGGTTTAGATTTGGAAGCACAGGGTTGCTGGGGGTGGGGAGCTGTTAGCTTGGATTAGTTCATATTTCTGAGAACTTAATTTCCCCATTTCCTCTTCTTTTCTCTCCAATTTCATCCTTGTCTACTTTCACTCCCAGCTCTTTATTCCTGCTCAGCTGGACTCCACTTCAGAGTCCAGGCTCTGCTATGAGGAAGGATATTTCTGCTGATGAGAGTGGTTGGGCAGAGAAACTTCACATGGATGCATGTACCCATAGGAGCCTCAAGTTTCCTTGGCAACTGATCCATGTTTACCACCCAAAGATCTCGTGTTTGACTTGAATGTGGTGAGGGAGGGATATGGTTCCTCTTAGGAAATGTTTGAGAACAAAATGAGAAAGAGAGGAAGGAGGATAGAAGGGCTAAAAAGAAGAGTCTTCTGGGGGAAGAAAGAATTATAAGAGATAGGGGAGCAAAAAGCAGGGGCAGTGAGAGAGGGAATGAAGAGGCCTAGATAGTATCTACAAAGGAGAGCTGACGGAAGGGAGAGTGACAATAGAAGGAAGGCCTTTTCTTTCCCTCAGTTACTTATTTTTTCATCCTAGGAATGTGAAAAATGTTGACTCTGACCAGGAAAGTCACTAAAGCAGAAGAGGAAACTTTCAGCATATAATTAAAGCAAGAAAGCTCTAGATTAATTTTAGAGTTAGAAAAAGACCCAAGTTAATCTGCCTTGGAGATCACATTTTATCCTAGCCTCTTTGCTGTTTACGTAAGACCCGTATGTACTCTATAGGAAACTTAATCCACATGTTTTGGCCTCATTCCCACACAATACATTAAGATGTTGTTTTAAAAGAAGTGTTCATGGGCCAAAAATATTATCAAGGTCTTTCTTCCCGTGCAAACCAGAAAATTGCATTTCCCAGGTGGAAAAGGGTGCTGAGAAATTCCCATGGATTTTCAAATTGGGATTGTACCTTAGAATTTATGTATGAATTTTTCATAAGTTTGTTCTTTTTTGCTTTTTAAAAAAGATTTTATTTATTTATTTGAGAGAGAGCACAAGTGAGCACGAGCTGCGGGGGAGGAGTTTAGGGAGATGGAGAAGCAGACTCCCCATTGAGCAGGGAGCCTAGTGCAGGGCTCAGTCCTACAACCCTGGGATCATGACCTGAGCGGAAGGCAGACGCTTAACCAACTGAGCTACCCAGGAGCCCCCATATGTTTTGTTCTTGACAAAATATACTTCTTATGGATTGATGCACTACATTTGTGATGAGCACCTGCATGGAGTCAGATGTGGTGTGAGATTTGAGGGAAGTGAAGGCAATGAGTGCAGCAGGGAAAAGATCTGTCCGGCAGTAACTGCAGGATGTCATGGAGAATAAGCTCTCTCAGATGCAGATAAAACTGCCAAGACTTTAGAGGAGAATTTATGTCTGACTGTGAGGAATCTGGAACGTTTCCTGACTATGTGGTTTGCATAGGTTTTAATGGAGTTTGAACAGGTGGAAATGTTTTAAGAGGACATTTCAGGTATGGGGAAATCATGTAATCAGAGAAGCACAGAGAGTAGGTGTGTGTTCTGGGAATGCAGCTTCGGTTGGAACACGGGCAAGTGACATGAGATGTGATTGGAAAGAGATTTGGGCCAGGTGTGGGGAAGTTGGGAATGTCACCATAGGACTTGTGGATATCATTTTATGGGTACCAGGGCCTCTCATGGTTTTTAGGTAAACTGCTTCAGGAAGGTTAATCTGGCAGCAGGTTAGCAAGTAGAAAGTAGAGGGATAACAGACCAGGTGAGAGGTCACACAGCACATAGTTGAGGATATGGTAGTGAGAATGGGAGTTCAAGGGGAGCAGGAGTCATCTCCTGAGGTACAGTGGACACAGTCCAGGGATTGGATCTGTGGGCCATCTCAGAGGGTTATGTTATAAATGATGGTCAGTAGGTCATGACTGAGGACCCAATCCTGGGAGAATCTTGGTGTCATTAATAAAAAGAAGGAAAAATGGGTTTCGGACAAGAGTTCAGTTTATAAAATGCTGAATTGAATTGTTTGGATGTGTAACAAACAGTTGGAGATGTGGGACTCAAATTTGTGAGAGAATTTAGTGGTAGAAAGTATAAGATAGAAAGGCATGAGATTGGCATAGATAAGTATGCTCATTGTTTTATTATGCACTTTTGGTCTACTACATGGGGCACTTGTCTCCTGTAACTCTGGTGTCTACATCTGTGAATGTAAAATAGGTATTAGATATTTAAAATAGATATTATAGATATAATTAGGTACTTAAAATAGACATAAAGTAAAATATACATTGCATGCATATGGAATAGTATCCCTGTATATATACAGAACTCTTAGTACATATACTATCCCTTTATATCATGTGAGAAAACTGAAGGGTGAGAAATTAGCTTGTTTATGGGCACACTGCTGGTGAGTGGCAGGCAACACTTGGGTTGAACTAAGTAAGGATTGTTTGACTCCCATACTTTTGCTTCTCATAACTAGGAGAAGGTTAAGAGCAATATCCTTGAGAAACACCAAGATTTTTTGGTTAGTGGTAAAACAGGAGCCAGAAGAAACGCAGCCAAGTTTCAGTGTTGGGTTGTGAAGGGGCATTGTCAGTGATGCCGGACACTGTCACTTTGGGTGAGTATGAGTACTTACTCCAAGGGTAGATGTCTCTTGGAAACAAGAGCTGAAGACTTAAATGAGTGAGTGTTCAGCCATGGGTAGTAGCAGATATGCTCTACCTTGTATTTTTCCTGCACAACAGAATACACAGGTGGAAAAAGTCAGCACAGACAGGACAGGGAAGGGAAGGAGGAGGGTAGGACTGCTAGCACCTGAATTATATACAGTTTGCTATTCAGTTTCAATTCTAATGTTCTGTTAGCTAATTTCTGGGGTTGGGGGCTCATTAGGGGAACTGTGAAAGGTATGTTAAAGAACCCTCTTGGGACTTAATAGAGTTTATTGAAATGGAGCTCATTCTGCTATTGTACACATTTTTAGTGTTATAAGAGAAATTTGTGTTTATAATGTGACCCTTGCCTAGTCTCTCCCCTAGTCCCTGAGGGGCCCTAGTCGATTATGAAGAGCCTTTGAGAATCATCAAAGAAAACATTAATATCAATGTGGTTTTCTTTTATTATCTGTCTTATTTCATGTTAATACTTATATTGGCAATTCATATGAAGTAAGATATGCAATGTGACTCTCAACTAAATCACTTTACACAATTTATATAATTTTAATCCAGGTTATAGGCATGCCTTATTTTATTGCTTTTCACTTTACTGCCCTTTACAGATATTGAGTTCTCTACAGATCAGAAGTTTGTGGCAACCCTGCAGGGAGCAACCATCTATCAGTGCCATTTCACTTTGTGTCTCTGTCACATTTCACTTTTTGGTCATTCTTGGAATATTTCAATCTTTTTCATTATTATATTTGTCATGGTGATCAGTGATTACAACTTGCCGAAAGCTCAGATAGTGGTTAGCATTTTTTAGCAATAAAGTATTTTTTATTGAATGTGCATTGTTTTAAAATTTTTTTTAGACACAATGCAACTACACACTTCATACCCTACAGTACAGTGTAAACATAGCACTGGGAAACCAGAAAATTCATTTGACTCGCTTTATTACAATATTCGCTTCATTGCAGTGGTTTGGAACCAAACCCGCAATATCTTTGAGGTATGCCCATATATTTATCTTGTTAAGGATTATAATTGAATCTTCAGTGTGATATGCCAGATGTGGTGCTCTAGTTGCCTTTAGCTTTGTGTGGTGCTTCAGGTTGCCGTGGTGTTCACGGATTCTGTGATACGCAGTAGGTCATGAAGGTTTTTTCTAGTGTCAGCCTTTATATACTTCAGTTTCTGTGGACCACAGGGTACCGAGAGATAATCACATTTACATAAGAATTTTCCTTGATAAGAATTCTTAAAACTTAAAAAAAATAAACAATGTAGTCTTTGAAACGGTATGCTGGCAGCCTTTGTCTCATTTTTTCCTGGTGAGAAAATGGAGGGCCATTTGTGGCTCATGCTTTGTGGAAAAGGCTGATGTTCTGTTCTTGTTCTGAGGTATCTTCAGTAACCCTGCCTGTAACGTATGTTACAAAATCCTTGCGAAGGGCCAGTGTACCTCCAGTCACAGAGGAGTCAAGATGAGAAGGGCATACATGTTTCCTATCAGGCATGCACCACAGTCAGAATATTAAATTACATGCACACGTGAAGTACACCAAATGGCATGTTGCATTCCTCTTGTTAACCTTGGGACCAACTTTCTGACCTACATCCTTGTCTTTGCCAAAAGCTAGAAGATCATGTCCTAAGTTCAGTGGTGGGATGGGTTCCCTAGTCGATCTCAACCTGCAGTCCAGCAACAGCCGCATGTAGACTGGTTTTGGTTTGGGGCATCCCACGCCTTGGCTCCTGTGGCTGCAAAGGCGAGGCACATCTAACCTTCCTCTGTTGAAGATGTGCCTCGCGTACTACTTGCATACTACTCACTTGGTCTCTGTCATCCTTGACTATGAAAGAGGCCCAAGTGAGTAGTATGCAAACCATTTTCCTTGAGGTGCAAGGAACCTTTTTAGTCTTAGAGTGTGCCTGTCATTCAGGGGAAAAAGAAATCTCTTTTTTAAAAAAATGCAGCCTAAAATGCTTCTTGATTTAGCTTTGCTGGCACTGGGTTGCTAGGCAGCACCAGTTTTCATGTGAGAGAAAAATAAATATCTTAAACAACAGCAATGGTAATAAAACTCCAAAGCTTCTAAAAGCTTTGTTTGCCTGAGTAGTGATGGTTCAGTTTAGAAGTCAAAATCCCGTGGCAAGAAGAGTTGACAAATTGCAGGAGGGGTGGTTTTTTCCCCTTCTCCCAATTTTTTGAATGTTGGCATCTTGACATAGCCATGGACACTTACTTTACTGTTAGTTTTTTTTTTTTTTTCCCCTCAGTAGGGCCTTGCATTCTCTGGATTGTTTAAGAAGCAGCTTTAAAACCACAGAAAACTTTCTCTGTGCCTTTCTCCTTCCTCAAAGGAGAGTCAGAAGATAATAATGACATTGTCTTCTCAGTTCTGCTCTCTGTTTAGCTATGCTGCAGGAAGTCCCTTCTCTGAGCCTAGGTGTGGATAGGAGGGGATAGGTAGTGTTTTCCCATGGTACTAGCATCGTGTGATAAGAGAAAATTTGGGAGACAAGGTTCTTTCATTCTGCAGCATTTTAGTGTCCAGTATAGACAAAGCACTGGGGCTGTCTCAAAAAAATCAAAGAGCTGCATATCAGAAGGTGAGGGGATAGATTTATTTTCTGTTATCTAAGAAAGCATAGTCAGTACAGGCGAGCGGAACTTGCTAGGAGGTGAATTTTTGATTCAATAGAAGGAAGGACTCTTAATATTTTTAATAATGAGAATGTGTTCATGTTAGAGATGAAGATTGAGAAGCTGGAGAAAGAAAGCATGCCTAGGAGAGCTGGCCCACTCAGAAATTCTCTGCCAAGGTCCTTGGAGACACAGAGCTGCAAAGACAGGTCGTTAGAGCCTAGCTCTGGGCTTGGAACTTGGTACTCAGTCAGTATTTGTAGAATTAAGGATGATGAGGAACAAGATTCTTTTGTTCATCTCTCTTTTTTGAACAACACCAAGAGTTCTTGGAAAGGAAAATAAGAAATCAGGAGTGAGGGATTGGTAGAGGATGGGTAGGTGAGCAATGGTGAAGGTACCATCAGATGCCTTTCCTTAGGGGACAGTGTGGGGTTGGGGTGCTTATGGGCTTGACCATTTGCATGGATGTGCCCACTTTTATTTTCTTTTATAAAACAAAAACCCCAGCTTTCAGAGCTGTCTCTTTCACTTCTCTCAATGTAAAATTAAGAACAATAATAATTATAATAGCCAATATTGGCAGAGGGATGACTGTGTGCTGGGCACTAGGCTTAGCTTTTTCTATGACATTTTATTGAAATACTCTATATAGGATCACATAATGTAGCACAGTGAGCTCTAAAGTGAGATTCCTTGGGTTGACAGCTCCACCAGGTATGTGACTTCTGTGTGATTTGGTCACCCTGTTGATTCTCACTGTCAGTTTCCTCCTCTGTGAAATAGAAATAACAAAAGTACCTCTTCAACAGAGCTGTTGCAGAGATGAGGTGAGCTGATCCACACGAGGTAGTCATCTCACTGCTGTTGCACAAGTGAGGAAGATGAGGCTCAGGGAGGCTTAATCACTTGCTCAAGGCCATCATCCTAGAAAGTGACCAAGCTGGGATTTGAGCCCAGTCTGTCTCCAAAGCCTATCCCTTAACCTTACACTGTCACTGTCTGATAATGTGTGTATAAATATACACATTTTTTATATTAAACAACTTTAATGACTTATGTGTATCTTTTAAAAGACTTCATGTTTATTGCTGTTTTTTTTTTTTTTTATAGCAGTGTTAGTTTACAACAAAATTGAGAAGGAATTGCAGAGGTGTCCCTTATATCCCCTGCTCTTCCTTCCCCGCCCACAGAGCCTCCCCATTCTCGGTATCCCGCACCAGAGTGTTATATTTGGTGCAGTTGATGAAACTATACTGACATATCATTATTGTCCCAAGTCCAGAGTTTCTTTGGTTCCCTCTTGGTGTTGTACATTCCATGGGTTTGGCCAAAGGTGTTAATATGTATTTATCACTAATGATGTTTCAGGCCTCCCCAGTTACCTTTGCCAACTCTAGCGAAGAAACTCTGCTTATCATCTCTTTCCTTGTGTTCATCAGCATAAGGATAATTAACAGATAATAAGAAAGCTTAATATTTATTAAGTGCTCATACTGTAAAGAATTTTACATTGGGGCACCTGGCTGGCTCAGCGGTTGAGCATCTGCCTTCAGCTCAGGTTGTGATCCTAGGGTCCTGGCATCAAGTCCTGCATCTGGCTCCTGATGGGAGCCTGCTTCTCCCTCTGCCTATGTCTCTGTCAATCTCTGTGTCTCTCATGAGTAAATAAATAAAATCTTAAAAAAAAAAGAATTCTACATCATAAATTCATTTAATACCCTGCTCAACAGCTCTGTGCGGTAGATATCCTCCTCATCTTACAAATGAAGAAACGGGCTTAGGGTAAGAATTTCCCCAAGTTCACACAGCTGGTAAATGGTGTGCTGGGATTTAAACCCAGGACTGTCTGGCTCTGGAGGTGGGACCATTAAACCCTAGACTATACTGCTGCTCTGTCCGTTCTAAGTGGCTGTAAATAGAAGGCTTTATTTATGTGATCACTGTCCAATAGACGGGACAGCTATGTTCTGATCCTTAGAAATAGCAGATCTAGAGTATATGTAGATTGAACTAAATCACTAAAAATAGAATGTTTCAAGGTCTCAATAAATTTTCAGAAATCCAAAAGTACACCAAATAGTGTCAGTGGGAAAATATAAAGTATCACTTCAATAATACATAAAGAACTGATTTTTCAAAACTTCAAATAAGGGAATTGAGAATAGGCTATATGTTTTTAGCAAAAACTTTGGGATGAACAGAAGTTTATATTAATAAAGTATGTATACTGTTGAAGCCTATGCAATGACAATATGGTCACTTGCATCAGATTAGGATGCTTGCAGAGGAAATGTTTTTATTTTCTTTCTTTCTTTTTTCTGGAAAGATGTCCTGCTACTATCTAGATAACCAGGGCAAGGAGAAGAGTATTTTTCTAGACTCTGAACTCTGTCTCATCCTCTTTTACCTCTCTCTGATCCCCCTCATCTGTACCGACCCCCAGCCACTTAGTACAAATATGTCCTGGCAGACAGCCCAGTGCCTCTGAGAGCTGCTTGCTGTGGAGCTCATCCCTCCTATAGGTTTATAAGACATGGTACCTCTCTAACCTAGATCTGCTGGTGAGAGCTGGCTAGATGTTCAAGAGGAGTTTCATTGGAGTCTGGGCTGAGTCAGGTTCTCTCCTCCAGAGATCTGGAATTGGGATGTGGAAACTCAGCCAGTTACTGTGAGATTACCCCTGGGCTCGAGGCTCAAGAGACCCTAGTGGTGGGTCAGGTGCCCAGGAGAAAAAGGCAGAGAGGGCTGGGAAGGATGGGAAATCTCATTAGAAGAGGGTGCAGAGCTGAGAAATGGAAAGTTGTTGGTTGACTCTTGATGGCCTCAGGTACTGATTCAGAGCAGTCTTGAGTTCCAGCTCTTTCCACTTCCTGCTGATTCCTTTTAATAAATCCCTCCTTACTTCTGTCAGTTTAGTACTGTTTTGGTTGCAATTAAATCATCTTTGGACAGTGTGAGAAAGTTTACAACACAATGTACTTGCAGTTTGATAAATTTATGGATACATGAATTATTCATCAACTTTGATTTAATTCAACTTAAATTTTGGTGCCATCAGGTAGCTCCAGCATGTCCTTAAAACCGGCTGCTAATTAGGCCTAGTCCTTAGGGAAACAGATCAAGTGAGTCTGGTCAACAGAGTTTTTGGTAGAAAGTGGCATTTTGAGGTCACCCAAATCTGAATTTGTTGTTCTGTTCCCATGATTTTGGCTAGAGCTTCTTTAACTTTCTTCTTAAGTGTTCTCAGACCAGTATTTAGACTATTTTCTCAACTCTAACATAATTTATTTTTTTTTCTAGGTAATTGTGTTCCCAGCTGTTGGTCTCCAACCTGATATCCCCATTCCATCCCCGACTGTGCTCTTACCCATTTCCTGGTGGGGTGGGCCTCTGGTCTGCCACTTAGTTATTTAGCATTTTAAATTCTACTTGGCACCTGACATACTCTTCCTCGGTCTAGAGCAATAGTTTTGATGTTTTATTATATTAGGACCCAGTCTAAAAATTTAATGGAAGCTTGGGGCCCTCTTCCCAGAGGATCCCAAAATGGCTAAATTAAGGGTTGACAGTTTTAGCTCACGCACAGTGGGGCATGGCTGTTCTGTTTCTGCTAGGCTTCTATGAATTCGCCAATTTCCTTTTCTCAAATAATGCTATTAGATATACACAGAAGAGGGCAGTCCGGGTAGCTCAGCGGTTTAGTGCCACCTTCAGCCCAGGGCCTGATCCTGGAGACCCGGGATCAAGTCCCATGTCAGGCTCCCTGCACGGAGCCTGCTTTTCCCTCTGCCTGTGTCTCTGCCTCTCTCTCTCTCTCTGTGTGTTTCATGAATAAATAAATAAAATCTTTAAAAAAAAGATATACACAGAAGAAATGTAGGTGCAATTTTAAGAATTTCTGGTCAAGAACCTAGAACCATAGGGAAACCAAGAGCTGCCATACATTCATGAGAAGTTAGGGTCTAGACCATGTCTTCAGGCTTAGCCTTTCTTGTTTTGCTGTTGACTTATTTTCCCTGTTTCTTCTCAGGGGGGAATAGATAAGGATATCACTCATCTCAGATTCCAACTTTATTTCATCAGTGACACTTCATTGTTTCTGTTGCCTACTTGGGGCCAGCCACCAAGGAAACCCTTTATTAAAATACTGATTGCTCAGTTTGGCCATGGAAAGAATGAGCCCACATTGAAAGGCATGGCCCTTAAACAATGAAAGGCAGCCATTTCCCATTTTTTTGAGATGTGTTAATATTCAGACTTCTGCCTGGGTGAGAAGCAGAAAGAAATTGACTTGAGGCAGACTGAAGAAGGCACCTCTGTCCTGGCCAGGTTTTCATGGTGCACCTTTGTTGTCTCATCTGAATTCTTCTGAATTTGCCTGAAATTAAAGCCATTGGGAAACACCATTGCTGCACTTAGTGATAACAGAGCTGACCATGTGCTAGTATTTTGGTTCCTGCATCCTTAGCATGGCAAACACTAGTGTCCTACCTAACTAAATGTTTTGACTAATGAATGGTAGCTGGAAAATGGCTAAATTAAGGGTTCGCAGTTTTAGCTCATACACAGTGGGGCATGGCAGTTCTATTTCTGTTAGGCTTCTACGAATTCTCCAATTTCCACTGTAGCTAAAAGAGTAGATTAAATGTTTACTTGATGAAGCAGGCCACTACATAGTATCCTCCAAATAGAAGTCTTCCCAGTAAGTGTAGTCTTGGGTCCTCAAGACCACTGCCATATTTGGGGATGTGCTGGGAGGGGCTTAGCCTATACTTGTACTCCTAGCTAGATTCATCACAGCAATGAAGTAAAGGCACACAGAGAGAAGGCAACCTGAGTAGAATGTGGAGGAATCCACATGTAGTTTTGCTCATGCTCTTCCTTCCCAGGAGAGGTCACACAGAGCGGACTTCCCACAGCACTGAAAATACAATAACATATGTTTGATACTTCTGTTCAGGAAAGCCCATTGGAGACCAGTGCCTATTGGAAGGTACTCACAGGGGCATCTTTTGCCCACCATATACCAGACTTCCAGACTCCCAGATGGAAAGCAGGTGTTCCACATAACCCCCAAATATGCATATTTATGTACAAACAGTTTAAGCATGGCGGGCCATCCTAACCTTAGAGGGGATGATTTATAACAGTTTAAAGAACTGTTTGCCAGCCTGGTTCCCGGACACCAACTGAGGGCCAGCTTTGCAAGCAGGCCTTCCTGCCAGGATGTTCTCTGTCTTTCGGATGTTTAACCTTTTCTCTTTTGCTTTGGAAGTGTCTTCTCCATTCTGTTGGGGAAGTTGGTGTTGCCAGCCCTATTAGGAAGTACAGGATTAACTTCACTGAGGAGCATGGGAATCTACATGAATGTGGTCAGTGCAGGTCAAGTGAGTTTCAAGCCATGCAGCCTTATGTTGCTGGACTAATTTGGCACAGGATGAAAAGTCCCTTAAAAGCCCTCCTTGTTTTAACTTTCCAGTTGGTTGATTTCTCCTTGAGAATGACCCCAGAGGGCAGGAATCAGTTTTGCCAGCTTTATTTCTGTTCTTCAGCTTTACCGAGTACTGTCACTGGGATCCCACATTTTCTCAAGGATCAAGGTGGTGCCATGTCTATCCCGCTCTCCCTTTTTGGCGTCTGGTCAAATCCCCCCTTTTCTTCTTGGCCTAAGCTTTGTAGTGTCTGGCTGACACTGACCCTCCTCAGACTGGCATCCTCCTCTGTTTAATCTTCTGGATTTTTCTCTAAAAAATATTTTTGTTAAAAAGGTAAAAAAGCTAAAAAACAAAACAAAACAAAAAAAAAACAAAACAACAACAACAACAAAAAAACCCTCCAGCCTTCAATGAGGATTTGTTAGGTGAATTAATACTGTCTTCCTCCTCCCAAGCCATTATTTTTTCTCATGCAGATATTTGTAGAATTGTTGTGTCTCTCTTTTTTTTCTTTTTACCACCAGTACCATCTCATCCATAGTGATTTGGGGGAAAGGTTTGGTTTCCTTTTATTTGTGTCCCCGCTCTTCTCTTGACCAAATGATGATGACTTCTATTGATCTGTATGTAGTATTGTGTGTTTCTTGTTACTATAGAGATACAAATATCTAGAATTTTAGAGTAAAATCTCATTACTTAAAGGTTCTTAAACCTGTACTAAGTCTTGAAACTGCTTCAGAATAATTGAAGAATATCAATGAATTAAGCTGGCCACCAGTTAGTGATTGATGTAGTTAGATGATATGCACATAGGAGTTTATTATATCATTTTTTACTTGTATATATATCTCAGATTATTCATGATAGAAATCAAATGATCTGATATTTGATGTTGGCATCATTTCTTTTATGCACTTATTAATTCATTCACCAAACATCTATTAAGCTGCTTCTTCATGCCTTATATTCTATGGACAGGCACAAAAGATTAAGAAAAAGAAAAAAAAAAAAGCAGATCTTGCCTTCTGGAAGTCCAGTGTGTAACAAACTGACACAATGGAGATCTAGTGACCTGGCCTGAGGATTGTGTGAGTTTGGATCTACAGGAAGCTGGTAGCTTTCTTTATCCAAAGCCAGGTTAAGATCATTTCTATACTTTGAAGACTTAGTGTACTAGGCATTCTTTTGTGAATCAACTCAGTTGTGTCTTCAGAAGGTATTTACCCATTCCACTCACAGCAGTGAGCTAGGCCTGCAGGAGATCTAGCAGACGTGATTATAAAATTCAGAATTCCTTTTCCTAAGCATTTTAGTCCACCTAGGGAAGAGGGTCGACATGAAGGGCTTCTTGAGTGCTAGGTGTTCCAGCCACCGGCTAGCTCTCATTTATATGACTCAAAAATCAACTAGCCAACCCAAGATGGTAGGCAGTATTGGTTGTGTGTCTTGTTTTTTTGTTTTCTTTTAGGTGATACTGTTTTCTTTGTAGTTGACAGACTAATGCAAGAAATGGAAGTTTGGAGAGTTGAAATTAACTTACCCAAGGTCACACAGCTCTGGTTTATTCATTTACAATCTGCCTTGTTCCAAAAAGGGTTTCAGGCAGTTAAACCACACAGTTAGAAAATTCCTTGTGGTCTTTCTACTGTCCCAAAAAAAACAAGACCATATTTTTTTTCTTTTTCAGCTTAAATGATGCATAGTGTTTCAGTTGATATTACCACTCAGATCGCTCCAAGTTTAAATTGTACAAAAGTGCTTACGTATGTCTCTGTTGGAATGTGTAGGAGTAAGAAAGGAAATCTCTGTATTTGATTTCATAAAGTCATGAGCTTTCTATAGTTACTTGGGCCACACATGCCAGTACTTGGTTCTATGCACAAGACAGTTCTTATAAATCATTGTACAGCTGGTGGGTTGTTTGTCATCATTATTACTTATTCTTAATTACCAAAAGTGCACATGAGCTGCAGACTGTAGATTGTGCCAAACCAAACCTCTAAAGTGGTTGGACTAATAGGTTTTGAGGAAGATTTGTAATCCTTTGTAAATGATAGCAGTGCCGTCTATATTCATATAAAGAAACAGTGTACATCAGAAACTCACACAAGATCAGGATCATAATCTCAAGTATATGATTCTGAGGATCTGCCTCCTGTTTTCTTATTTGTTGCTGAATCAATTTTGCTTGTTTTGTATATTGAGAATAGAACTTATTTATAGGCTGTGCCTTTTTTAAGGTAATTGTTTCTCTTTCCCTAACTCAGCAATAAGTAGAAGTGGAGACATTCTTTCTCTAGGAAAGCCTTTAGACCCTTGATTTCTCTAGAATGTCATTTCTGTTTAGATGGAAATGTGGGACATGTCCACTAAGAGGATTAGTCAGCCTTTTCAAAATTTAATGAAGGTATTAGGTCATTTGTGCTTAATGTGCTAATAAGCTCAGAGTAAGCTGTCCTTACTGATGGATTGATGTGGAAGGATCCTCAGAATGGTGATTGTTTAGTGTGTATACTCCTTTTATTCCATCTTTTCTGTTGGACTGTGTTACCTGCAATGCTCAGGGTCACAAACACCCATGGTTCAACTTTTTTGGAAGTCCTCTCAGCTTTTTCCAAATTCCATGTAATTTAAAAGAAAACTCTTTCACTTGACTTTATTATTCGAATGAATCCAAACTCTTGTAAATGGTTTCTAATTCTCCATTGTTCTCCATTCTTGGCAGCTTTCCTGCTCATTACTGTAGCCAGTTTTTATGTTTCATACCTCTTTGAGAATTTGATGAAAAATAACAGTCTCATTTTCAAAAGAAAAAATACAAATGCATATATACCATTTACGTACAATTTGAGGGTATACACTACTACTGAAGTCTATAAGAGACCTCAGGAACCCCTGCTTTGGTGAAATAAACTTAGGTGATATTAATACAAACAATGTGGCCCATTTATAGAGTGTGGCAGTGAAGGAAGTAGTGAAGTATAACAAATTTCCTTACTTATGTCTTTACCAATAGTATTTATTATCCATTTATTATCTAAAATAGATATCCCAAACACATGCTTTAAGATGGTAGGTAAACTCAGATCTCAAAATCTTAAAATATTAACCAAAGATAGGTTAAATGGAAAAAAATAACACCATAGTTTCAGTCAATTGGAGGAAAAGGCTAGAGATTAGCCAATGACATTTAAAAAAAATTGGCATGGGCCCTATCTGTTTTACTCCTAACTCAACCTTCCACAGATGTGATATGGAACAGATGCATATGTAATCCTCAAAATTCCTTTTTGGATGAAGATATAGAGATGGTTTGGGCAGCCTTGGGTAAGACTTAAAACTTCCACAAAGGTAGACACTCCTCCAGACCACCCTGTTCTCCTACCAGGGAGAGTGGGTAGGATGTGATGTACCATGGACTGACTCTCAGACATTCCAGAGGCAGTGATCTCCAGCAATAAACAAAGTCAGAAAGAAAACCTCAGAATCAAAACTAAGTAAAAAAAAAAAAAAAAAAAAAAGAACTTTGGTAAGAGAAGAAGATGGGAAAAATGAACCCCAAGAGCAGAGAGGGGAATGCCATTTCCTAGCCTGATAACTTGTAACATGAATGTCTAGAAGTCATGTCTCTTACCTGGTCCATCTTCTGCCTGGATAATGATAGGAAGTGGGGATAAACCAGCCACCAGGTCAGAGACTGCTGGGCAGGGGGTGAAGGGCCAGGGCCTCTGCTGGAATTGTGTACAGCCCAGGCAGGAGGAGTGAATGCAGACACAGGCATTTTGGCAAAAACCGCAGAGATGATGTGAAAGACCAGGTTGCTGCATCCTTGTCCTCCTCATCCCCATTAGTTATGGACTGATTGTGTCCTCTCAAAATGTTGAAGCCCTAACACCAATAGCATGGCCCTGATTGGAGATGGGGTCTCCACAAAAGGGAATTTAGATTAAAAGAGGTCATAAGGATGTGGTCTTCCAACAGGACTGCTGTCCTTATAAGAAGGGGAATAGACACCAGGGATATGCATGCACAGAGGAAAGGCCGTGTGAGGGCACAGCAAGAAGGCAGCCATCTGCAAGCCCAAGAGAGAGGCCTCAGGAGCAGCAACCCCTGCAACCCCTGCTGGCACCTTGATCTTAGATTCCCAGTCTCTAGAACTGTGAGAAAATTAGATTTTTGTTATATGAGCCATCCAGTTTGTGGTGTTTTGTTGTGGCAGCCCAAGCAGATGAACACACCATTCTCCAGCTACAGAACACTGGGCAGGCAAAACTGTAGTGTATAGAAGAAGAAAACAGACCTTCACAACATGGGAAGAGATTCAAGGACATGTCACCCATGGTGTAGTGATATGACTAAAGTGTTCACAAAGCTGCCCATTTAAAACACAAGTATAGTTGAAATCAACCAACCAAAAATATTCAGTGTGCAGTCTATGTGACTGTATTGCAGGAGGAGAGGAGAAAATGTACACTGTAGTAGAAGAATCTGTTTTGGAAGAAATACCAATCCAAGGAAGAGAAGAAATGAACTTACTAAAATTTATCTCTGTAGAAGAATATTTAATGAAATGGGAGTTGAAAATAAAATGATTAAGGAGGATTTCTTTAAAGGTACTGTCTGAGCTAAGGAAACAGACTGACGTGTATAAATTTAAAAAAATCAAAATACGTAGAATCAAAAATTAAATTATCCTCACTGATGACACTATCACAGTCAGTGGAAGGAGAGACAGATAAGAGAAGTCATAGAAACAGACATAGAGCAAAAATGGCCCATCACAAGTCACCACGGCAGTACAGAATGAAATGCGTGGAACAGAAATAATTTTAATGATAAAATAGATGAAAGCATTTTTCTGAATCAAGGTGAGACCCTAATCTGATGAAAACATTCACTGAATTTCAGGAAGCCTTCAATTTTGAATTTTAAGTCCTTCAGAATTATCCGTTATAGGTATGAAACTATGATTCAGTAATTAGATTTTTTTATTTTTATTTTTTTTAGATTTTGAAGAAAAAAATCCACTAGGAGAATACATCTGGTTGTCTCATATTTTCCTACAGCAACTCAGAAGACAATAAAGCAGTGTTTATAGGTTTTGAGTATTTATTTTTGGCCACAAACAAAAATTCCAAATTTCAAAAGACAGAAATAGTACAGATCATTTTTTTCCTGATCTGTAATACTCTAAATCTAGAAATTAAAAGCAAAAAAGAAAAAAAAAGTCCCTGGTCATCTGGAAGTTTAAAAACTTCCATGATTCATGGATTAAAATAGAAATTAAAAAATTTTATAATACCTAGAAAAATATTATGAAAACAAGAGTATCAATACTTAAAGAATCATGCAAAAATTATGTTCTGAGGAAAATGTATATATAATCAACCTAGAAAGAATGAAATAAGTTACACTTCCACCCACCTCCCCCCAGGTTTGAAGAAATTAAGAATTATGAAAGATGAAATTAATTAATTTAGGAAAGAAAAAAAGTGTTTTTTATAAAACCTCTTGCATTTTTGGTGGAGTGGGGAGCATAAAATAAAACAGATTTTCTTGGCTAAGCTCGTCAAGAAAAACGAGTGGGAGAGAAGGCTCACAAATATAAATAGAAACAAATGTAGAAATAACCATAGATACACGGTACACAGAATTTTGAAAATCTGAATAAAATTAGCGAACTAATAAAGAAACCAAAAACTTTAAAAGAGCTGTCATCTCCCCAAAAAGCACCAGGCACAGATATTTTCACAGGTGAATTTTAAACTGGGAAGAAGTCATTTAATCTGTTAATGTTTAAACTAGTCCACACCATAATACAGGAGAGTTTCAAATTCCTTTTATGATGCTGGTAGGGTACCAATGCCAAAGTCTGTCAAAGATAAAGTTGTAGATCAATTTTACTTAAGCATATTGTGCAGAGACCTTAAATAATACATCAGCAAATAATAGCGGTACTTTAACAGTATAATATTTCAAGCTAAGTTGATTTTATCCCTGAAATACAAGGGTGGCTCAATATTAGGAAATACATTAATATAATACACCATATTATTAAGTCAGAGGAGAAAAGCTTAAGCAGATGCCTAAAAGCATGTGATAAACTCTCCATAATTCCTAGTGAAATATTTTAATAAAGCAGAAATTGTGGATACTTAAAGATCATTTAAAATGTGTATTTTAACCCATAAGTTAATATTCTTTTTAATTATTGAAATGCTTAGAATATTGAAATTGTGACTTGGCTCACTGTTACTAAGTAACTGTTGTCCTAGAATTATTAGACAAGAAAATCAAGAAAGCAATAAGAGGTCGTTTGAAAACTGGAAGGGAGAAAGTTCGCATTATTTACGAGTGTGATTTAGCCCCAGAGCTCTTACATACACTAAAATGATTCACTGGGATTAAGGATTAAAAGTAATTACCACAATCGATAGCTTCCTTATAGACTGCAAGGCATCAAAAAATACAGTGGGAGAGTAAGCCCTATTATCAGTGTTTTCCAGAAAGATGAATTGCCTGCGTGTAAGCCCAAATCAAGAAGAGATAAATCACTGGTGTGTAAGCTTAAATGAAGAGATGAAGAACACCTATTTGAAGAAAGCTGTAAAGTTCCACTGAGAGTGGAGGAAAGTCTCCAGGAGGAAAGGAGTGTGTGTGAGCTGAAACAGACTCTCTGTGATGGTTTGCAGTATCCAGCAAGGCTTAGAAGGCCCCTCCTGCTTTGAAGCCATCTCTCTGTTACAAAGTACTCACAGATAACTGTCAAGATTTTGCAAAAATGTAGAGCATATGCCTTGCTACTGCAAGTCTACTGTATCTCAGAGCAAAAATCAGACACAGCCTTCAGTGGCAGGGAAGTGGGTTAAATAAATTATGTGGTGGCCATAAGAGAAAATACTTGGCAGCCTGTTAACAAAAATGAAGTAGACTTGTAAGCACTGGAACCAGGCGTGGTAGACATATGCTAAGGTGGCCCAGTGGTGTAGGCCCTTGGATGCCTGATGCCTGTGGGACCTGTGGCTTGATTCTCACCAGTAGAATCTAAGGTGATGGGATGTTTTACCCATGATGGTTTTGTTATACAAGGCTCCATGGGAGCAGACTGGAGACAGAGGTTTTCGTGGGCCTGGAAGAAGCAGATAGCCATGTTGTGAACTGCCTTCAGAGAGCACCACGTGGCAGGGAACTGGGGGAGGGGGGCTCCTGCCCATGCCAGTCAAAAAGTCAGAATCCTCAGTCCTGTGACTGCAAGGAAATGAATTCTGCCAACAACCCAGATGAACTGGAAAGCAGTTCAGCCTCTGTAATGCTGGCTGGCTGATACTTTGACTATGGCCTCATGAGCCAAGGACCCTAGCAGAGGGACCCAGTTAAGATGTGCCTGGACTCCTGATACTTGGAAACTATGAAATAAACAATAGCTTTCTTTTAAAAAAAAAATATTCATGAGAGACAGAGACAGAGAGAGAGAGAGGCAGAGACACAGGCAGATGGAGAAGCAGGCTTCATGCAGGGAGCCTGATGTGGGACTCAATCCCAGGACCCCAGGATCTCGCCCTGGACTGAAGGCAGGTGCTAAACCGCTGAGCCACCAAGGCGCCCCAAACAATAGCTGTTTTATATACAGCAAGAATCAGAAAGCATAGTAAATGTGTTGTTTTTAGGCTTTGAGTTTGTGGTAATTTGCTACACAGTGATAGTAAATGAACACACTGAAACTGAATGAGATCTAAAGCACACCAGTGCTTTCCATTCTAAGCACTGGTGTGCTTTAGATCTCATGCTACTTACTGACTCAACTTTTCTTTCATACCCTCATGACTGCAGTTCTCCTGGCCTCCTTGGCATTCCTGGAACATGCAAGGCACATTTCCTTCTCAGGGCCTTTGCACTTATTTACTTCCAGTGTCCAGAACGGTGCATGTTCCATAAAGGAACATTCAGTTAATAGTTGAATAATTAAAAATCGAGGCTTGGATCCTTTGTATGTGCCTAGAAATTATGTGTGTGTGTGTGTGTGTGTGTGGTGTGTGTGTGTGTGTGTGTATGCAGGCATTGGCAACTTTTAAAATTTTCTTAGAAGGAATCAAAGGAGCTATTGTCAGTGATGACCTTGGGGGGTAGAGGAGGGGACTTAGTATATTTCTGGTATTCCATGTGTCAGTACCCTCATCAACAGTGGTATTAAGATAGGGAGATTATGACTCATTTATAGTTTCCTTCTTTGACTTAAAGCCAACTACCACATGCTGAAATTTACATTACAGAATAAACAAATACTCTGCTTCTGTATCTCAGAGCGTAAAAATATCTGTCCATTGGACTCATCTATTGGATGAAACTGGGAATTGCTGGAGAGATCAGGCTTCAGTTTGAAGAAACTTAACAATGAGTCTGATTCTCTTTTGAGTTTGAGTTCCTTACATTCTTCTACGTCCTTCCTTTCTGATGAATGAGCCCTTGTATGGCCGTCTTGTCCTCAGATGACAAAAACTTGAAGCAGTGGTGAGAGAAGGATTGTGTGATCTGTTGAGCATATTTACTGTGAAGTGCTTACATTTTGAAGTCACTTTGGTACGATTACTTTGTTCATATCCAAACCATCATCTGGTTGTACGGATGGCAGATGAAGACATGGAATAAATGTGTCTCTTGGTGGCAGACTACATAAAGATGGTCACAGATTCTTTCACACTCCTTCTGTAGAGATAAGAGGATCTCTCTCCTTCCCTTAGATTTGGTGGACCAGATGGGCTTGCTTTGGTCTTTAGATTGTGGCAGAAGTCACTCTGAACTATGGTTTAAAGAGCTGACCATTTCCATCCCCTTCTTCTTGGAGTTCTCCTTTTGGGGGAAGTTGGCCGCTATGGAGAGGTCCAGCTACCCAGAGAATGCCAAGCTGTGAGGAAGCCTGTGCTTGCCGTGTAGGGAGGTTGTGGGGGAGAGAGGACAAGACATGCACAGCTAGTCTCAGTTCTCCCAGTCTCTCATCCCAGGCATCAGATATTGGTCGTCCATCTGA
The DNA here is from genome assembly GCF_011100685.1 of Canis lupus familiaris. Taxonomy (NCBI): domain Eukaryota; kingdom Metazoa; phylum Chordata; class Mammalia; order Carnivora; family Canidae; genus Canis; species Canis lupus. The sequence goes on from NC_049236.1 coordinate 46,656,523, forward strand.
CCAACCAAAGCAGGTTGGTCGTCCCAGACTCTAGTGGGCAAAACTGAGGAATCCATCTGACAGCCAAAAGTGGGATATCACTGTCCCTAGTGCCTGTCTCAGCCATCTCCAGCCATCTGAGTTGACTTTGGCTGAGGCTGATCATTCCTGCTTGCCATGCCCAAATACCTGAGCCAGAAAATTATGAGCGAAATAGAATGGTGGTGGTTTGAGATTACAATGCTTTGGAGACGTCTGTTGCAGCAGTCACCAGAAGGAACATTCCACCATTTCACTGAAAATGAATTTTGGTTTAGTGGAATCAGTGTTTCTTTGACTTCCAGAAGAATGTTCTTTTAGGTAGAAAAGGAAATATTTTTAAAGTTTACACATTTAAAGAGCAACATGTTATCTGCATATTTTCGTATAATAATAATTCATAAAATGAAAATACAGTGCAGGATTTGCAGGTAATGAGTTAATTTCTCATCTTATCCTCCCCAAGTTGATAGCAGTTTGAGAGATTAAGCAAGTTTTAGCCAGCTGCCTAAGATTTCCACCTACTGTGCCTTCCCCCTCCTCGGCCCCCATGTTTCTTCCCCAGCACACAGACTTTACTTATCAGTGGGACTCTCTGGTGTCTTTTGGAGCAGGGCTCAGTGTTACTACTACAGTACCTGTATAGTTTTTTTGTTCTGTTTTGTTTACATATTTTGACATAGTAGCATAAAGGAAAATAAGGCTAAAATGCATATAGGTGCTGTGACTCTTAGGAAACTCCAAGGGGCTTATTTGCTATACTCTTTGATGAACACTTCTCCATCCATGGCTGTGGGACTCTAAGATCACTATTTCAGGAGCCATATAAGGATGACTTTTATCTATAATGAACATATTTATGAAATGGCAACAGTTCACAAAGCTTTTTCGTATACTAATATCTGACATGTTCTTCCACTGGAATGGGAAAACCAGAATAGAAGGAATGGTAAGATGAGATTATTCTGTAACAGGGCCACCCCTGTGTCATGTTAACCGTGCATCTGTGAGGTAAGGAGAACTCAGAGCATGGCCAACTTGCAGCAGGAAATGAGGGAGCTCAGGCCTCAGCATGGTACAGTGTGTATTTATCAGGGGTTGGGGGAAGGCTACCTTGTCTTGCAGGAAAGGGTGACAGGTCAGCTTGACAGGCTTGTTTCTATATTGAGGTGTCGGTCACTTGGCTCAAATAGCTTGGCGAGTGAGACTGTCTTTGGGGAGGGGCAGATGTTTTCTCATTCTTAGATTTATAGGCCAACTATTCAAGCCCTGCCTACATGTAGTGTTGGAGCCTCTTTTGGAATGCTCCTTGCCTTACCTTTTTAAGACTTTGTGAAACTTTGGTGACATAGAACTCATGGTCTCCCAAATTAACTGCTCAAGAGTTGTGTAACTTCACTTGTTCAGAAGGTTTTTTTCCCTGTATCTTCAGTTGACATATGCCTTCTTATATTTTTAACCCATTAGCCCTGGTTTTAATCTCTGGGCCAAATACAAGGTGAACCCCTCTTTTACATGATAGTGTTTTTAGAATCAGATAATAGGTAAGTTGCATGACTTTGCTTTGAATTTCCCACCTTCCTGGTCACATTGTGCTGTGGTTTATAGTGAGAAATATATATTTGGTCTTTGTCCATAGTTCCTGGCCCCCATTTCCCAGAAACCTTGGGATTTCCTTAGCCATAAGAGTGATGGGAGTATCTTTGTTGTATTTGGTCTCTTGTCCTTCCTGAATTGCTTTGGGTGAAATGGAAGTCTTATTATTCATGAAAAGGTTTCTCTACTACAACTGGGCTTATGTAAGTGAAGTGATTTCTGGAAAGTACCTAAGGATGGGGGCTGGTTGCCAGAGGAACCAACAGTGAATAGAGGATTGAAACTTACAGTCCTTCCCCCTGCTTTAGGGGGAGAAGGGAGAGATTGGAGGTTGAATCAGTCACTAGTGGCTGCTAGTGGTCTAATCAAGGATACCCATGTCATGAAGCCTTCATAATGAACCCAAAAGCAGTGGTTTCAGAGAGCCGGTTTGGGGAACCAGAAAGATCGCCAGTCATGATGTGGTGGCCTCACGCTGGCCTTACTGTCCACATTGACTACTTGCTGTGGCTGAGGCATATGTTCTCATACTGTACTTGTGTGGTTCCTTTTTACACAGGTTCAAGTACTGCCCCAATTGTTTTTTCTTTTGAATCCTGTATTGCTAGTCTGCCTGTTTCCAACCTGCTAAAAGCTGCTTGAGCGCACTTCTTACTCAGGAAATTGTTCAATCTCTCTCCAATTTTGTATCCTCTGTCTACGAAGACCAAGTCGTTGCTAACAAATATTGAGCTCTGAGGCGTAACACTAGAAATATTTCTCTAGATTTATAGTGGTGAATCTCAGTCCCCAGGGACATTTGATAATCATAACTCTATGATAATGTATAACAACCAGTTTTGGTTGTTAGAACTGAGTGAGGTTGCTCTAGGTCTCTAGTGAGTAGAGGCCAGAGATGCTGCTAACCATGCACAGGATGGTGCCTCCAACCAGAATGATCAGACCCAAAATGTCAAGGGTGCTGAGGTTGAGAAGTCCTTGTCCATATTAATTTAGTTCTCCTAAACAGTGTCTGGTAAATATGATTTTTAAATTTTGTTAATCAGGTTTATTAGCACCCAAGACAGGGATTCTCAAAGTGTAAACGGAGGTCCCCTGAGACCGTTTTAGGTGTCTCCAAGGTCATAGCTGTTTTTATGATAATTACCTTTCCCACACTTTTTTTTTTTTTTTATAATTGTAGAGTGCAACTTTCCAGAGGTGATGTGATATCTAATATGGAAACACATTGAATGCAGAAGCAGATATGAGAATCCAGCTGCCTTCTTTTAAATCTGACATTAAAGAGATTTTCAAAATGGAAAACAATGCCATTTTTCTCATAAAATTATTTTTGTTTTAGAAAACCATTATTTTTTCATAACACATGTTAATATATAATTAATTTATCATTTTCAATAAACTAATAGTGCATTTAAACATTTTTTTTTTAATTTTGGGTTTTATTTCTGTCACTAAGAATGTCAGTAGACATAAGCCACACAAACATCCATGTTGTTCTTTGGGATCCAAATAATTTTTACTAGTATAAAAGATCCTGAGATGAATTTTAAGAACTTCTGACTAGGCTACATTTCTTCATTTTATATGCAAGGATATCATATCATGATTGACAATTTTAAAGGCCTTGTTAGAATCTGGCTGTATAGATTGTTGGTATTTTCCTGCTTGAAAGGAAATTGATTGGCAGGTTCCTAATTGACCTGCGGTAGCTTCTGGTTATCCTTTTCTGCTCTTCAAGTGATCGTGATTCTGTTAGTAATAAATCTGAGTGCAATTTGGGATCTCCCATTTGTTGGAAGGATTTCCTTTGCTTCAATTTCTTTCCTTCATTCACAGGTACCTTTTATTATTGTTGTTTCAGAGTTAAGATTAAATTTTTGAAAATGTCTTTGGCACATTGAGGAGGCTTTCTTTTCAGGACCTCAAACGATGTAAGTGTACATTGCTTTATGCAGAACATTTTGAAGTCTGCTTTCATGAAACCTTCGTCTGGTATCCAGATAAAGGACAGTGCTATTCCTTGGAGAGAATATGTGGCCTAACTCCTGAACTTTTTTAATTTTTGAAATTACATTTCATATGGTTAACCAATTCAAAACATTATAGATGTTCGTGATTGAGTGTTGGTCATATGGATACGTTATTTAAGTATGTTTGCTCTTTCATTCTGTCATGAAAATAGAAAATAAATATCTGTCCAGATGAAGTGTGTGAAAGATACAGTGATTGCAGAGTACATTGACTTATGGGAAGAGCATGGTGTTTGAGATGCTAGACATCATCTAGGTCTGAAGCAACCCTTCCAGCTGGGTCAGGAAACTGAGGCCTAGCCAGGCTGTTACTTTCCCAGGGTCACAGCATATTTAATAGCAAGGAACATTATTACTTTATGATCTTGTGGCCCTTTACTAGTAATATGATTGTGCACAAGTTATTTGGTCTCTTCAGGCATCTGTTTCCTCATCTGTATCAGTGAAATAAAAATAACAGTCTTGTAAGGTTGTTGATATTAATTTACATAATACCCTTTCCATTGAAAAATTTCAGATCCACAGAAAGATTGCAACATAATACAATAAATATTTGTATTTCCTGTACCCTATAAGTTACATTATTATAATTTTTGTTGAATCATTTGAGATGAAGTTCCATTTCTTCATGACCCACTTCATTTCTAAATACTGCAGCATGTGTCTTCTAAAACTAAGGACAAATTCAGGAAGCTTGACATTGACACTGTGTTGTTATTTAGTGTATTGCAACACTAAGTGTGACCCCTGGTCCAACACATTGACACTAAACTGGGAATTTGTTAGAATTGAGAAATTGGGGCCCCACTCCAGGCCTGCTGAATCAGAATCTGCATTATAACAAACCCCTGATTTGTATCTATATGGATATTTGAGAAGCTCTGGACTGAGTAGTCCATTTTCGTATTTCATTAGTTACGTGATACCTTTTTTAAAAAGTAATTTCTGTGTCCAGTGTGGGTCTTGAACTCATGATCTTGTGATCAAGAATCACATGCTCCATTGAATGAGCCAGCCAGGCACCCCACATGACATATTTTATAGAAAAATTTCCCCCATGCAGGATCCAGTTCAGTGTAATGAATTGTGTCTAATAATTGCATGTCTTTTTGATTTCCTTTAATTTAGAGTAGTTCTCTGTCTTTGTCTTTCATGACACTGATACTTTTGAAGACTATAGACCAGTTGTTTTTAAAATTTTAAAATTTCAATTCTAGAATAGCTAACTTCCAGTGTTATATTAGTTTTAGGTATACAAAATAGTGATCCAACAATCCTATACATTACTCAGTGCTCATCATGGTAAGTGTACTCTTTAATCCCCATCACCTATTTTACCCATCCCCTATCCACTTGCCCTCTGGCAACCACCACTTTGCTCTCTATAGTTAAAAATCTGATTTTTGGTTTGTCTCTATTGTTTTTTTTGTTCATTTGTTTGGTTTCTTAAATTCCACATGAGTGAAATCATATAATATTTGTCTTCCTCTGACTTATTTTGCTTAGCATTATACCTTCTAGATCCAGATGTTCTTTTTTATGGCTGATTAGTATTTCATTTTGTATATATAAACCACTGCTTTCTTATCCATTCATCTATTGATGGACACTTGGGTGGCTTCCATAATTTGGCTATTGTAAGTAATGCTGCAGTAAACATAGGGGTGTGTGTGTGTTTATGTTTGTATTTATTTATTTAATTTTAAAGATTTTATTTATTTATTTGAAAGAGTGAGAGAGAGTGAGCATGAGTGTGGGGCAGAGGGTAGCAGACTCTTTGCTGAGCAAGAAGCCTAATGCAGGGCTTGATGCCATGACCCCAAGATCATGACCTAAGCCAAAGGCAGACGCCACCAAAGGCTGACTGAGCCACCAAGGCACACCAGGGGTGCATATATTTTTTTCAAATTAATGTTTTCTTGTTCTTTGGGTAAATACCGAGTAATGAAATTATTGGCTCATATGATAGCTCTATTTTTAATCTTTTGATGAAACCTCCTTACTGTTTTCCACAGTAGCCCCACCAAATTGCATTCCCACCAGCAGTACACTAAGGTTCCTCACCAACACTTGTTATTTTTTGTTTTTTGATTTTAGCTCTTCTGACAGGTATGAAGTGATAGCTCATTGCAATTTCGGTTGACATTTCCCTGATAATTAGTGATGTTGAGCATCATTTCATGTGCCTGTTGGCTATCAGGATGTCTTTGGAGAAATGTCTGTTCATGTTTTCTGCACATTTTTAATTGGAATATTTTATGTTTGTATGTATTGAGTTGTATACATTAATTTTTTTCTTTTCTTTTTCTTTTTTTCTTTTTCTTTTCTTTTCTGTATATATTTATTTTTTATTGGTGTTCAATTTGCCAACATATAGAATAACACCCAGTGCTCATCCCATCAAGTGCCCCCCTGAGGGCCCGTCACCCAGTCACCCCCCCCCCCCGCCCACCTACCTTTCTACCACCCCTAGTTCGTTTCCCAGAGTTAGAAGTCTCTCATGTTCTGTCTCCCTTTCTGATATTTCCCACTCATTTTTTCTCCTTTCCCCTTTATTCCCTTTCACTATCTTTTATATTCCCCAAATGAATGAGACTGTATAATGTTTGTCCTTCTCCGATTGACTTATTGTATACATTCTTTATATATTTTGGATACTAACCCTTTATGATATATGTCATTTGCAAATATCTTCTCTCATTCAGTAGGTTTTCTTTTAGTTTTGTGGATTATTTCCTTTACTGTGCAGAAGCTTTTTATTTTGACATTCCAATAGTTAATTTTTTGCTTTTGTTTCTCTTGCCTTAGGATACATTTTTAGAAAAATATTGCTATGGGTGGTGTCAGAGAAATTCCTGCCTGTGCTCTCTTCTAGGATTTTTATATTTTCACGTCTCACATTTAGATATTCAATTTATTTTGAGTTTGTTTTTGTGTATGGTGTAAGAAAGTGGTCCATTTTCATTATTTTGCATGCAATTTTCCAGTTTTCCCAACATTATATGTTGAGGGGACTTTTAACCATTGCATATTCTTGCCTCTTTTGTCATATATTAATTGACCATATAAGTGTGAGTTTATTTCTGGGCTCTCTATCTGTTCCATTGATCTATGTGCCTAGCTTTGTAGTATATCTTGATATCTGGAATTGCCATATTTCCAGTTTTGTTCTCCTTTTTCAAGATTGCTTTGGCTACTTGGGGTCTTTTGTAGTTCCATACAAATTTTAGGATTACTTATCATAGTTCTGTGAAAAGTGCTGTTGGTATTTTAATATGGATTGTATTAAATGTGTAGTTTGCTTTGGGTGGTATAGACATTTTAACAATATTTGTCCTCCCAATCTGTAAGGATGGATATCTTTCCATTAGTATCATTTTCGTTTTCTTTCAACAGTGTTTTATAGTTTTCAGAGTACAGGTCTTTCACCTCCTTGGTGGAGTTTATTCCTAGATATTTTATTATTTTTGGAGCAATTATAAATGGAATTGTTCTCTTAATTTCTCTTTTTGTGGCTTCATTATCAGTGTATAGAAATGCAGTGAATTTCTGTGTATTGATTTTGTATCCCATGACTATACTGAATTCATTTATCAGTTCTAGTATCTTTTTGGTGGAATCTTTTGGGTTTTTTACATATAGTATCACATCATCTGCAAATAGTGAAAATTTTGCTTCTTCCTTACCATTTTGGATGCCTTTTATTTCTTTTTCTTCTCTGATTGCTATGGCTAGGACTTCCAATACTGTGTTGAATTAAAGAAGTGAGGATAGACATCCTTGTCTTGTTCTGATCTTAGGGGAAAAGCTCTCAGTTTTTCATCACTGAGGATGATGTTAACTGTGAGTTTTTCATATATGGTATATTCCCTCTAAACCTGCTTTTTGAGGGTCTTTATCAGGGAGGGATATTGTGCTTGTCAAATGCTTTTTTTTGTATCTATGGAAATGATGATATGGTTTTTATCCTTTCTCTTGTTGATGTGATGTATCATGTTGATTGATTTGTGATTATTGAACCACTCTAGCATCCTAGACATAAATCCTACTTGATCATGACAAATGACTTTTATTTTTTTGTGAATGATTTTTTCAATGTATTGTTGGATCAATTTACTAATATTTTGTTGAGGCTTTTTGCATCTGTATTCACCAGAGATACTATATAGTTCTCTTTTTTTAGTAATGTCTTTATTTGGTTTTGGTATCATGGTAATGCTGGCCTCAGAAAGAATTTGGAAGCTCTCCTTCATCGTCTATTGTTTGGAATAGTTTGAGAACAGTAAGTATTAACTTTTCTTTAAACGTGTGGTAGCATTCACCTGTGAAACTGTCATGTTCTGGACTTGTTTGTTGGAAGTTTTTTGATTACTGATTCAGTTTCATAGCTGCTAATCAGTCTGTTCAAATTTTCTTCTTCCTGATTCAGTTTTGAGAGGTTATTTGTTTCTAGGAATTTATCCACTTCTAGGTTATCCAATTTGTCGGCATATAATTTTTCATAATATTCTCTTGTAATCCTTTGTATTTTTGTGGCATCAGTAATTATTTCTTCTCTTTCATTTCTGATTTAATTTATTTTAATCTCCCCTCTCTCTCTCTCCGAATCTGGCTAAAGCTTGATAAGTTTTGCTGATTTTTTTCAAGAATCAGCTCCTGGTTTCATTGATCTGTTCTATTGTTTTTTCAGTTTCTGTTTTGCTTATTTTTGCTTTAGTATTTATTACTTCTTTCCTACTACTGGTTTTGGGTTTTGTTTGTTCTTTTTCTAGCTCCCTTAGGTGTAATGCTAGGTTTTTTTTTTTTATATTTGAGATTTTTCTTGCTTCTTGAGGTAGGCCTGTATTGCTATAAACTTCCCTCTTGAAGAGATTTTGTTGCATCCCAAAGATTTTGGCCTGCTGTTTTCATTTTCATTTGTCTCCTTGTGTTTTTTGATTTCCTCTTTGATTTCTTGGTTGATTTATTCATTGTTTAGTGGCATGTTATTTAACTTCCATATATTTGCTTTTTTCCCAGATTTTTTCTTATTAATTTCTAGTTTCATAGCATTGTGGTCAGACAAAAAAAAATGCATAGTGTGACTTTAGTCTTTGTGAATTTGTTAAGACTTGTTTTGTGGCCTAATATATGGTCTGTTCTGTAGAATGTTCTGTGTGCATTTGAAAAGAATGTGTATTCTGCTGTTTTAGGATGGGATGTTCTGAATATATCTGTTAGATCCATATGGCCCAACGTGTCATCTGAAGCTACTGTTTCCTTGTTGATTTTCTATCTGGATGATCAGTCTTTCCATTGAAATAAGTGGGGTGTTAAAGTCCCCTATGACTACTAATTACTATGGATTATTTCCTTTATGATTGTCATTAGGTGCTTTATGTATTTGGGTGCTCCCATTGTTATATTTGGATTGTTCACTTTATGATTATATAATGTCCTTTTTTCTCTCTTATTATACTCTTTGTTTTAAAGCCTATTTTGTCTGATACAAGTATTGCTACCCTGGCTTTCTTTTCACTTCCATTTGCATAACAACTGCTTTTCCATTCCTTACTTTTCAACCAACATGTGTTTTTAGGTCTGAAGTGAGTCTGTTGTAGACAGTATGGGTCTTGCTTTTTTTTTTTTTTTTTTTTTTTTTTTTTAAAGATTTTATTTATTTATTCATGATAGTCACAGAGAGAGAGAGAGAGAGAGATAGAGAGAGAGGCAGAGACACAGGCAGAGGGAGAAGAGGGAGAAGCGGGCTCCATGCAGGGAGCCCGATGTGGGATTCGATCCCGGGTCTCCAGGATCGCGCCCTAGGCCAAAGGCAGGCGCCAAACCGCTGCGCCACCCAGGGATCCCGGTCTTGCTTTTTTATTTATTCTATCAGTCTGTGTCTTTTGATTGGTACATTTAGTCCATTTACATTTAAAGTAATTATTGATAGGTATTTATTTATTGCCATTATGTTACTTGTTTTATGGTTGTTTTTGTAGTTCTTCTCTGTTACTTGGTTCTCTTGCTCTCTTCTCTCAGAGTTTGTTGGGTTTTTTAGTGATATACTTGGATTTCTTTGTCTTTGTTTTTTGCATATCACTGGTTTTTGATTTGTGGTTACCATTAGGTTTGTGTATAACCACTTCTGCATGTAGTAGTCTTTATTAAGTTCATGGTTGCTGGGATACCAGGGTGGCTCAGCAGTTGAGCGTCTGCCTTCAGCTCAGGGCATGATCCCAAGGTCTGTGATCAAGTCCCACATTGGGCTCCTTGCATGGAGCCTACTTCTCCCTCTGCCTGTGTCTCTGCCTCTCTCTCTCTGTGTCTCTCATGAATAAATAAATAAAATCTTAAAAAAAAATGTTCATGGTTGCTAAGTTTGAACCCATTCTTTACTCTTCTTCCCCCATGCTTTAGGTGCATGATCATTCTTTACATTTTCTTGTTTTGAGAATCCCATGACTAATTTTTATTTTATTTTTTTCTAAAGATTCATTTATTTGAGAGAGAGAGAGCATAAGCACATACTAGAGGGGAGGGGCAGAGGGAGAGAAGCAGACTTGCCATTGAGCATGGAGCCCAATGTGTGGCTCATTCCCATGACCCTGAGATCATCACTTGAGCTGAAATCAATAGTCAGATGCTCAACTGAATGAGCCACCCAAGTTCCCCAGCCTTGACTAATTTTTATAAATATATTTAATTTCACTGCTTTTGTGTATCCTACTTTTTTTACTCCTACTTATGGTGTTTCCTTTCCACTCAGAGAGTCCCCTAAAGGGGACATTTCTTGAAGAGCCTGGTTTAGTGGCCATAAATTCCTTTAACTTTTGTTTGGGAAACTTTCTCTCTCCTTCTATCTTTTTTTTTTTTTTTTAGATTTTTAAAAAATTTATTTATTCATGAGAGAGAGAGAGAGAGAGAGAGAGAGAGAGAGAGGGGCAGAGACACAGGCAGAGAGAGAAGCAGGCTTCATGCAGGGAGCCTGATGTGGGACTCAATCCCGGGTCTCCAGGACCAGGCCCTGGGCTGAAGGCGGCTCTAAACCGCTGAGCCACCTGGGCTACCCTCTCTCCTTCTATTCTGAATGATAACCTAGTTGGATAGAATATTCTTGGTTGCAGGTTTTTTCCTTTTAGTACTTTGAATATATTATGCCACTACCATTTGACCTGCAGAGTTTCTGCTGAAAAATCAACTAACAGCCTGTGTACATAACTAATTACTATATGTATTGGTGTAGATCTCCTTGGGCTGATTTTGTTGGGTGCTCTCTGTGTCTCCTGGATCTAGATTTCTATTTCCTTCCCCAGATTTGGGAAGTTTTCAGCTGTTATTTCTTCAAAAAAATTTTCTGTCCCCTTTTCCCTTTCTTTTTTTCTAGGATCCCTATTATATGAATGCTATTACCTTTGATGGTATTGCTGAGTTCCCTTGTCTATTTTCATTTTTATTATTTTTTCTCTCTGCTGTTCACCTGGATTGCTTTCTATTACCCTGTCCCCCAGGTTGCTGATCCATTCTTCTGCTTACTCTAGTTTACCATTTATTCTCTCTAGTGTGTTTTTAATTTCAGCTGTTGAGTTCTTCATCTCTGATTGATTCTTATATGTTTTCCGTCTCTTTGTTGATGATTTCACTGATATCCTCTACTATTTTTTCAAGTACTACGAGTATCTTTATTACCATTATTTTAATTTCTCAGGCATATTATCTCCATTTTGCTTAGGTCTCTTGCTATGATTTTCCTGTTCATTCATTTGGGACATATACCCTTGTCTCCTCATTTTTTCTAGCTCTCTATGTTAGTTTCTATGTGTTGGGCAATTCAGTTATATCTCTTGGTCTTAAAAATAGTGGCTTATGAATGAGAGGTCCTGTAGTGCCCTGCAGTGCAATGTCTCCTGTTCACTAGGACCTGGCATTTCATGGGTATCTTCTATGTGTTACTTACATGCTACTGTTGTTGCTGATCTGGCTTTGTTCAATCCAGTCATGTGCCATGGCTCTCTTTGCCTGTTGTTGGCCAGGTTTGGTCCCTGTGTTGTTAGGGAGCCAGTCTGGGGCCATTTTAGGCTTGAATTGAGTCAGAGCATGTATTTGCCAGAGAAACAGTAGCACAGAACTGTAGAGTGCTTTTTCTGAGTTGTCCCCTGTAAAGCTTTTTTGAGTGGGTATCTTCTGCAGTTAGACCTAATGTCTGCCCCTCAACCACTACTGGGGCTGCAGTTAGAATGATGTATCTGGTTATCCTCCCCTCTCCCTGGGGCAGGAGTCACTTTGGAGTGGTGCTGGCCACTGTTGGGGCTGTTTGCACAGTGTCAAAATCTTGGATGGGCTGTGGCCAATGATTTATTGGAGAGGGTAGGGGCCTGATGACAGCAAGGTCCACACTGGTGTGCTATGGGGGAGGATCTACAGCAGTTTGGGAAAATTCCTGCTGAGGCTGGCTGGGTTATGGGGGAACGTATCCACAGAAGTGTGGTGAGACAGGGGTGCTTTTAGCAAGCTAGGTAGAGAATGTTTGCCCTGCGCTGGTTCCTGCAGGTGTCTGTATAGCTAGGTTGGGAAGCAGGTTGGGTAAATGGTGCCATAAGCTCTTTTTTTTCTTGGAGATATCTTCCTAAGGATCCCTGCCCCCTCCAGCCTGTGCTCTGAGATTAGTAAATAAGTCACCTTCCTGTATACCCCAGGTGTTTTTCAGACTGCTGTTTCTATGCTGTATCTCAGCAGGGCTGTTTGTTGTGCTGTTTAATGATGGGAATTCGGTTTCCTCTCCCTCTTTAGCTCCCCAAGCCAAGCCCACTGATTTTTAAAGTGCCAGATGCTAAGCCCCATCAGGAACTTGTGAAGAAGCCCAGCCCTCTTCAAAGCCAAATGTTATAGAGAGTCCGCTTCCCAGTGTGTGTTTCCCATGCCTGAGGTGTCTGGTGTGGGGTCTGGTTCTCTCCCTTCTCTGTGCCCACTGTGTCTCTTCCTGCAGACAGTCCTACGGGTCCATTTGCTCTTCGTTCCCTCTTTTTTTTTTTTTTTTGGTGTAGCATCTTCTGTGCATTTAATTGTGGGGAGTCTACTCTGCCAGTCTTTTGAGAATTTTCTGGGTTATTTGCACTGATGGTGGGTGCTATTGAGTTGTAACCATGAGATGAAGTGAATTGATCCTATTACACCATCTTCCCTGGAAATTGAGACCAGTTGTTTTATAAAATTATCTTTATTTTAAATCTTTATTCATGATTAGATTCAGGTTATGTATCTTTGGGAGGTAAATGATGTTGATAATTGTAAGCAAATCAGCTGGGAAGTTTGAATGGCTGGGGGCTGGAATCCTCTGGAGGCTTCCATATTCACATCTGGTGCCTAGGCTGGGGTGATTCAGAGGCAGGGCTCCTCTGGGACTACTGAAGCATAGTTTCCTGCAGCACAGGGTTCATCACCTAGCTTGTGTTTTCTCACAGAGCATGGCAGCCTAAGGGAGTGTCCTAGCCACCAAGAAAGGGACTGTAGAGCCTTTCATAATCTAGCATCCACAATCCTATTACATCATTAATGCATATGCTATTGGTTGGCATGCTCAGGAACCTGCCCAGATTCAAGGGGAAGGGATATTGATGCCACTCTTGATAGAAGAGTGTCAACAAATTTATGATCATGTTTTATTTTATTTTTATTTTTATTTTTTTTATGATCATGTTTTAAAACTGTAGAGGGTGACATCTGTCAGATTTTTAAATCATAAAAACAGCTTTATTCCCTTTGTAATTAATGGTTATCCATTAGGAAATAGCCCAAGAATATTTAGAATCCTATTCCACAGTAGACTTTTATCCTTTAGTGATAGCATGTATTGATCGCTCTTCAACATTTATGATTTGGGATTTATTTATTTATTTCGCAAAGTTTATTGAGCCATAGTTATAGAGCAATAGTACAAAGCATCTGAAGAGGGAGGGGATCTGAGAGGTTTGCCTTCTGATATGGGATTTAAATTACATAAAAATCTTAAACATAATATGCTCATCTCCCAGTAAATAAACATATAATGATGATAGACCCTGTTGGATTCTTGAATAATTCCTGTAACAAAGATAAGCATGACCCAATTTGATGGGTACTAAACAATTTGTACAGATATAAGTTACAAGCACTCACTTATTAGAATGTCAACAGAAATACAGATGAAGAAGTTCTGCTGTGTGTGGTTCTGTGGCTATTTTATCCTGATTGTTCTTTCCTTTCACTTAAAGGAATGCGCTTAAGGCACAACTCATCATTCATCATATTTGGAAATATTTGTGTCAAAGCTGGTCCTAGGAGAAGTGAAATCAGTTGAGGGAGAGTCCTTTTGCACTTCAGACAGAGCTATAATAACTGACATGTAATCCAAGAATATAAGCATTAACCTTTTGAGCCTTATATTCAAAGGTGCAGGAACTAGGTAAAGATTATGCTTTCATCATATTTAAGTCTTATTAAAATGAATTGTGCAGTATATACTGAAGAAGACAGTAACAGGTGCCAGTATGTGTGACTTCCACAGAGACTTGAGTTGGCAGGGTGAAGGTCTAAACACAGGGCTTCTTGGAATATTCTTAAAATTATGCAGGAGTATTTTCTAAATTCCTAATTAGAAACATTTCAAGGAGGTGAAATCTAGCTATATCCTAATGTGTTTAGAAATCAAATGTCGCCCAAGGCTTATTCCTAACAAACGTGAATGGCAGAGGTCACCCCTCACATGTAATTAAGGACTGAATACTGAAAAATTTTAGAAGACTGAGATTTATACATTTTTATAGTCATGTATTGATTTCTTTAGAATGAGACAAATGTTACATGGGAGAAAATATCTCTGAAGAATTGTCATTAAAATTTTAACGGAAATGTTTCTGTGTTTGAGATGATAGGTGGGTTTTATCTTCTTTAAAGAGTTGTTTCTTTTTAATTTTGCAGAATTTCTATAAGGAATATGTGTTATCACTTTTGTAACATGAATAAATTGTACAGTTGACATTTGAGCAATAGGAGTTTGAACTGTACAGGTCCACTTACAGATTTTTTTTAAGCTAAATACAGTACTATAAATGTATTTTCTCAAAATTTTATTTAGCTTACTTTATTGTAAGAATACAGTGTATAACATGTACAACACACTAAATATGTGCTAATCAACTGTTTATGTTAGTAAAGACTCATGGTCAACAGTAGGCTATTAGCACTTAAGGATTTGGAAAGTCAAAAGTTTTATGTGGATTTTTGATTGCATGGGGAAGGGGAGGCCAAGCTTAAGGGTTGGCCTCCCCAGGGTGCCTCCCTAACCCTCAAATTATTCAAGGGCCAACTCTAATTTAAATTAAAAAATTACCAATAAATGAAACCAAACTATTCTTATAAATTTAAAAACTGATGATTTAATATGAAGGCTAGTAAACATCCCCTGACCATACCCTGCAGCTTCTCATAAAGGACCCCATTGGCCACCTTCAAAACATGGTTTTGTTTTAGGCATTTAATTTTTATGAAAGTTAAAGTGGAGGGAAAATAAAAAGTCTGTTGCACTATTTCCTAAATATGTAGGCCATGCCTGGGGGCATACATACTTGAAAAAGGTTTCAGATGATTCTGATAAATATAGTCATATATATGTGCCTTCAGGAGATATTTTCTTCACTGTGATTAAAATTCACACATTTCCTTTTAGG
Organism: Canis lupus familiaris; assembly: GCF_011100685.1. Lineage (NCBI taxonomy): Eukaryota > Metazoa > Chordata > Mammalia > Carnivora > Canidae > Canis > Canis lupus. The sequence goes on from NC_049236.1 coordinate 46,671,854, forward strand.
GAACAAATAGATCTATGGCTTATTTTCTCTTTCTAGGGAATGGTCATTGTGGCCTACTCAAGTGACTATGGGTCATGGCTTGTATTCCAAAAAAAGTTTCATTCACCTTGAAAATATCATAAAATGATGAGGCAGTCCATTCTGAATGTGTTTACTTGTATTCAGTTTAAAGTGTCATAACTATCATTGAAGGAGGGTCCTGCTTTTCATCATGGCTAGAGCTAGTGCTGGGTTAGGGAGGCCTCTTCTTGTGGATTCCCAGAATGACCTTTGGGGACTGCAAGTGGTATACTTCCTGTGTTCTGATCCTCTGTGCTGCTGTTCAGATCAAGTGATTTCTACGGGAGCATTGAGTCCTACAAAGGTAAGGGGTAAAAAGGAACAAAAAAATTGGGGGCGAAGTGGTACACCAGAATTGGAGGAGGAGGAGAAAGAGAAAAAAGAAAGGAATATCCTGTATAAAGTATGCTTCATTGTTGATGTGGAGTATCTCTATTTCTTTAATGTTATTCTAGGCTTTTATTGCTGAAATGAAAACTTTTTTATTTGTATATGAGCAAAGGATACATTGATTGCAAAAAATAAAATTCTAGGTAGGCATCGGGTTTTTATTTAGTGAAGAACATTTGTTGACACTTGGGTTTTGAAAGTCAAAGTTACAGCTGTGTTTGGGAAAGTGTATTCTTCTGACTTGGGAAGGTGTATGCTTACGTCTCCCAGATGTTTGCAGGTGCAAATTGATAAAACTGCACCTGGAGTGTTTTTAAAGGTTTGCAAACCAGAAAACAACATTTTATAACTGGGAATATATGTTCATACTGTAAGTGTAAGAGTAGTGTAGCTTTGGCTTAGCCAGGAAAAGTTTACCATTATGAATTGATAGGGGAGATAGTTATTTAGTGAACCTATGAACATTTTCTTAATGCCATTTAGTTCCCAATATATCAGAGTTGTTATTTTTCCCCCCCAGAGTTATCTCTGTCAGTTCTTGTTGAATGCTCAAAAAACCAGGGCACTGATGTTGCTTCACAGTTAATACCACTAAAAATACCCATGGTGTAGGATAGGTAGTTCTGGGGTATGTGGGTATGTTTCATGATATAAAGTCTGGTAAATAAAAGTTGTCATTTACTGAAATCTTTTTTTTTTTCTTCTCATTTACTGAAATCTTGAAGTTAAAAAACCAGTCAGTTATGTATTACTGTAGTGCATGGAGTGCTACCGACATCGAATGAGGTATTCTCCATTAGGACTTGGGAAGGGGTCTGAAAATGTCTCTAGAATCTAAAGCTAAAAGCTTAGAAAGAATGAAACACAGCAACACAGCAACTCTAGCAATTTGAAAAATTCCAAAAAGTACACTCTTTTTCTTCTTTCTTTCTTTCTTTCTTTCTTTCTTTCTTTCTTTCTTTCTTTCTTTCTTTCCTTCTTCCTTCCTTCCTTCCTTCCTTCCTTCCTTCCTTCCTTCCTTCCTTCCTTCCTTCCTTCCTTCCTTCCTTCCTTCATTGATTTAGAGTTTTAAATTTATTTTTTTTGAGAGAGAGAGGGAGAAAGAATCTGAAGTGGACTCCACAGTGAGCACAGAGCCCGACTCCGGGCCTAATCCCACAACCACGAGACCATGACCTGAGCCGAAACCAAGAGTCAGATGCTTAACCGACTGAGCCATCCAGATGCCCCAGTCTTTTTTTTTTTCTTTTTTGGGAGTGGGTGGGTGTTGTAAACCAAAATTGAAGTTGTTTTTCAAAAAGCTCATGGTAAGTCAGAGCCACAGTGAAAGCCTAGGGCTGCAGTGAAAGCTGGAGCCTATAGGATGAATGGACTGGGACTGGGAATGTCTCCTAACCCCCGCCCCCTCTTACCCTCTCATTCTTCCTGGCTGCCTTTCCCTCTCTCCTCTGAGACATAGTAGAAGGGGCCTCATGCTGACAGGTAGCTGTGGGACTGTAAACAAAATCGTACAACATGGTCCAATGTCAGCCTCACACATCTTCCTGTTGAGGCTTGCATCAGATAATGCATGTGAAAGCACTTGGAGGAACTGTGGCTATTATGGAAAATCTCCCCTGATGAGGAAGCACATGCATAAAGAGCAGTCTGTTGGAAAGAAAGGATAAGAGCCAGCAAGATGGCATTGCGGTCTTGGTCTGGGAATAAAGCTTGAGTTTACCACTAACTAGTGGTATAAATATGAGCAAATCTTTAACCACAGGGGCCTCAGTTTTTTCAACTGTGAGATAAAGGTCTTTGGCTAAGTGATAAGTAGGATACTTTTCAGCTCTGAAATTCTGGGTGTTATTGAACCAGAACAAATGTGAAGCCTTAGAATATTTCCAGCATCAAATCTAAACCCAACTGGTATTTCACTGTCAAGTCTCTATTGTCAATTCTAGTTACATTTTCTGTAAAAGACCTGTATTTAGTCATGGGGTCAAGCTGATTCAAGGACAGACTGCTGGAAAATTTTCAGAGTTCTCTGTGTATCGCTCACAGTAGCTAAATTCTGAAGTTATGTTGTAGACAAAAGATTTATGCTACCTTGGTGCCAACTTAGAGTCATACAACCTTAAGGTGATGAATGTTTGTCTCAACACACTATGGACTCTGAAGCTGAAAGCAATAGTTGGCCATTCTGTAGTTAAATATTGTGGAAAGAAGATTGGAAGTTTTATTTCTGTCCCTCTTTGTATGTTAAATGTTGACCAAGGGGAGTAGGCACTGATTTCCAACCTCCTTCTGGCTGTACCTCTCTGTTTATGAGTAGTATAGTTAGGTGAGATATGCCATCATCAAAGGGGACATAGTGTGAATGGGGCTTAATGTGATTGGCTAATACTGGAGACTGGGCAGCAGAGTGACTGACACATTCACACTGGAGTCAGGAAATCTGGGTTCAAATCATTGTAGGTCAGGCACTTATGTCAGACATATTTCAACTACCCAATCATTGCAACTATTATTATTCAAGATGATAGGAATATGCACACATATGGGTAATCTTCCTATTGCAGTTAAAGAATAGTGAATTCTTCTTTAGAAACATGTAAAAAAAAATGGTCTCATCCCCCTTAATTTCCTTTAACCATATTACTAATTAATTTAGTTGAATCAAATGCTTTGGGTTCAAGTTGGGTATTAAAGAAAAATTTTCAGAGACCATTTTGGTTTCCTGTTATCTTCAAAGCATTTCTAGCAGACATAGTCCGATCATTTCCATGTGTGGCCCCTGGTAGCAGAGCAGGAAGGACTTGGGGAGGTATTTATCTGTACGGCTAAGTCCCATGGGCATAAACACGCAGTTTGTTGAGTCTGAGGAATCTGTGGCTGAAAGATGGTGCTAGACTTGTGTTTGTGCTGACACCCAGGAGACCTGAATACTCACTTACTTACCTGACACACTTACGTGCAGAGTTTTGTTTTTTGTCGTTGGATTGTGTGGTTTGAGTTTTTCTGTGTTGTAAAATACGTAGGTGCAGTGAAGAAACTTTCTACCCTGAAAAACTTTTGAGTAAACTTGATCTTTTAGTATTGTCTCAGATGACTTCACCTGCCCTACAGTGAAGGTAGCCTGATGCCAGGGAAGTTAGAAGCATCCAAAGATTTTGGAAAGAGACCCAGGCAGTAAAGGAATTTGCCTCCATGCTGTGGTTCTAAATTGGGAAGTCAGTGTTACAGTTAAAGATGACACACAACTTGGCCACATAGAACAAGATAAGCAGAATTGTAACTTCTCAAAACAGATGGCCAGAAAACAGGTCAAAACTTTCAAAGTAAACAGTTTACTGTTTCTTCTTCTCCTAAGTTTAAAAAAGAATATTTTAAAAAAGTTGTTTCTGGTGTTTCAGAGAGAACCATGAAAGCATAGCTTTGTAGTTTAAAAAACAAAAAAACTTTGAGTACTTGAGGCTAGTGCCTTGGCAAACAAGATAGATACACATGAAAGGTAATGTGTTCTTGTAACATCTTGGAGGATGTAGCACTATGATAGTGAGTCTTAGGTAGATAACCTCTTATATAGGTAATCTGAGATTATACAATATCCTGTTTTACTCTTTTTAAACAGATATAGAACAGTATAGTTGGTGATTCCCCCCCCCCCAAATTAAATTTTGTTTGTTTTTTAAACTGATGACAGGGTCTTTGGAATCAGAGCTGAGAGGGGAGATACCAACTCTACCAGTTTCAAACTTGAGACTTGGATTAATTATTTAATCTTTGAGTGTTTATCATTTTAAAATGTGGGGAACAATGCTTCCCTCAAAAGTTGTGAGAATATTAAAGAGAAAGCCTACTACCTAGTAGGTGTTTTTTAAATGTGAAATGTATTCAATGAAAAAGGAAGTAATTTAAATCCCAGATTTTAGTGCTGAAGTGCACAAATAATTATGTGATTCTAGCTGACTTGGAAATTTTAATAATGGGCTCTATTTGTTTCTTCTGCCCATTGCTTGACGAGATTTTTCCATAAATATTTTAGAATCCTAGTGTTTAAGAATAACTAAACAGTGAATTTGAGGAATATTCAAGACCTGAAGAAATTAGTGCCATCTCAAAATGGTGGTTGAGCCCGGTAGTGAGGGTCTCAATCTATTTTTATTGTCATTACTTACTATATGTGATCGTATTACAAATATCATCAGCTCTCATTTATTTCTGATTACTATGGGCCAACTGCTGTAGTAAATGCTTATAAACATCTTCTCATTTAATCCCTGTAATGACATGAGATCTAGTTGTTATAGCCCTTATACAGATGAGAAAGTGAGGTACCTTGTTTTAAGGAATAGCTCTAAACTTCCACAGCTGAGAAGACTTAAAAGCTAGGGTAATGTCTTTGCAAGTTAGCAAATGTGCTTTGGTACTCCCTAATTCAGATAATAGGTTAATTCTTTGAATTGTTAATAATACAACATGGAGTTTATTGAGGGAGTGGATTGTATTTAGAATCTTTGAGATATTTTACTCTAATTAGGATTTGGGCAGGTCCAAGGAAATGATTGTATATGTTCAGTGCCAGTTTTTCTGAAATAATTTTTCTGGTATTTTGGTTTTGACTTGGTTTATCCAACAAAATTATAGAGTGCTGTATAATGATTGTCCGAACGGGCATTTTTCAGCCTTGGCTACACAGAAGAATCACCTGGAACCTTTAAAATGAATATCACGGCAGCCCAGGTGGTTCAGTGGTTTAGTTTAGTGTTGCCTTCGCCTTCAGCCCAGGGCATGATCCTGGAGACCCAGGATCAAGTCCCACGTCAGGCTCCCTGCATGGAGCCTGTATCTCTGCCTCTCTTTCTTTCTGTATCTCTCATGAATAAATAAATAAAATCTTAAAAAAATAAAATGCAAATCAAAGAAAAACAAAACAAACCTGAAGCCCAGTCCCCAGTCCCAGATGTAATTTCTCCCCAGTTTTATTCAGATTTAACTGGCATACACTATTTATATTAGTTTAAGGTGTATAGTATAATGATTTGGTATATATATATATATATATATGCATAGAAATGATTACCACGGTAAGCTTGGTTAACACCCATCACCTCCCATACTTAAAATTTTTTTGTTTCTTGTGATGAGAACTTTTAAGGATTACTCTCTTAATAGCTTTCAAATATGCAGTACAGTGTTGTTAACTATAGTTACTGTGCTGTACATTATATCCCCCGAACTTTATTTATCTTATACCTGGAAGAAATTTGTACCTTTTGATCACTTTCATCCATTTTCTCTCTATCCCCATTCCCCTGTCTCTGGCAACCACCAATCTGTTCTATTTCTAGGAGTTAGGTTTTTGTTTTTTTGTTTTTTTGTTTTTTTGTTTTGATTCCTCATATAAATGAGATCATAAAGTATTTGTGTTCTCTGTCAGATTTCACTTAGCATAATGCCTTCAGTGTCTATCCATGTTGCCACATGTGGCAAGATATCCTTGCCTTTTTATGGCTGAATAATATTCTCTCAGGTATTCTGATGTATACTAAACATTGTCATAAATTATTCTGGAGCCTTCTGGAGGCTCAGCCCTGGGATGTCTCAGCTCATTCCCCCGAGAGCATTGGAGTCACACTCCCAGGTCCCATCTTGCTTGGTGGTTGGGCTTTGTAGACTCCTGGCTGCTCCCACAACTCACCATCCCCCACACACCTACCCATCCTCTTACCCTGAGGTGTGTGGAGGGAACAACAGTGTGGCTCTCTCTTTTTTTTTTTTTTTTTTAATGTGGCTCTTAAAGAAAAATCTGTTCAGAAGGTTATCAGCTGTCCAGCATCAGTTCTGGGTATGTAACTTTACCATTGTTTATTTAGGCTTTGGAATATATTGGCCCTGTGTATTGTTTGGTTTCCTATTTCAGTACCGTCCCAGAGGCATTTCCTATATTTGTAAAGATCAAACATAGGTAAATCAAGAGGCTATTCCAAAAGTTGGTCACACACGTGTGCTCTTTTTTTTCAGTGGGAGAAAGTTTTCCATCTTTTCTTCTCTCCTTCACATTGCATTACTCTTCTCAGCCTAACTTCTCTCATGTTCCCACTGCCCCACAACCTTCTTTCATTTGTACAGCGACAGATGGTAATAAATCCAGCTGTGGACAGTAGTTTAGGCAGCAGAGGATTTTTTTTTTTTTTTTTGAGGCAGATAAGCAGTTTGCTATTTGCCAGAGTGTACTGTTTGGAACACAGAGTCTATGGAAATATGGTATTAGCAGGTTACCAGTTGGAGCACTAAATTAAATTTTCCCCAGCAAATATTTGTCCAGAGTAATTTAAATCATTTTGTATTCCATTTACACATGAGGGGGCAGTATGATACTATAAAGCAAAGGCTCTGTTGAAATTGTCTATTTTTATTGGTATATAATAGTTTTTTAGGTGACAACTTTTAGACTCTGTGATGATAACTCTGACATGGTTGTTAGTTGTTAATGTGATACGTGTATGTGATACCCTCACTCGTATACTCAGGTCACACGCCTGGTTTTATTTAAATGCGTAAATAGTCATTTCCTTGTGGCAGTGGGGCTTTCCCACAGTGCCTTTTACTGTGAATTGTATATTTATGTTTTGTTTAATGCTAGCTAGCTTTCTTCTTGTTTTCCTGCTTTTACTTGGGGCACATCAGCCCTCTTGGAGATGCAGTGTTTATTAGGTGGATGTGTTTAAATATTTTATTTTATGACCTCATCGAAGACTGAAGTGTCTGCTTCTGAACTCAGGCCTTGGCAGCTGTGGAAGGTCTATTTTAAATCACCTCTGCATGACATGCTTCCCTTTATGGCATAGATTACTTTTCTCAAAAGAAAAAATTGCTAAGCAAAGAAGCAGCACATTTTAATTAATGTTATTATTGTTGATGTATGAGCGACATGGTAGGTAATCAAGGTGCTAGTATTCTATGTCTCCTAAATGGAAGGGAAGGGAAATTATTAAAAGAAGTTGGAGGGTATTAATAGATAAAATCTATAAAGCAGATTTATGGAAAACGTACATGGGAATCTGAAAGGTAATAAGCATAAGCTATTTTTAAATGTGTAAAGAATATTTGCAGTCATATGTTTCTGTTTATGTAGTTTGAAAAAAATTGAGACCAGCATTTGGCATAAATATAACCCTGTACAAAATTTAATGGGATATTTACTTCTAATGTTTTATCCTGGCTACTTTCTTTGTGGAGGAATAGCTGTGGCATTGTTTACACCTGGTAAAGATAATTATATGTATTTAGTTTGGAAATGAATTTATTTTGAAATGTAATGATTGGATGTTGCTTTTACTTAATTTTAATGGGAAATTTTATTTTGAAATCTTCTGTTAAAAAAATAAATGAAAGGCTTATGACCTGTACCCAAAATTTGAAGGAATGGATTTTTGGCTCCAGCCTGTTTTGGATGAACTCCAAATCAAATGTTGTTTGATACTGGTTCACTATTGCAACACACAGGTTTCTGTTCATGGGAAATGATTAATGTCCTTTATGCTTTGATGGCAGATTTTTAGGACCCTGCCTGATGCCACATTCCCGGAGCCAATCCCCCTATCAACATCACCCCCAAATGCTCCACCAAGGCAATCGAAGAGACAAGGCCAGAGGACTAAGAGACCCGTGGCTGTATATAATCTTTGTCTTGAGCTAGAGGATGGTAAGATGTTAATTATGTTTTTCTGCTTCACAGCATGCCGAGAGTATGGTATATCATATGTCCGCAAGGGAGGGCCATGGTTTTCCTTTCCTTTGTGTTTCGATTTTTTTAAAGATGATAATTCTTAAAATTAACAAGGAGGGTAAAGCTTTCTTGTCAGAGAGAGAATGCAAGTTTCAGGTTTGTGTTTGTATCTGTTATGCATGTTTCTTTTTTTATTTTTAAAAGACAGCTTAAATTTCTTTTTTTGGGAGACTTGTGTGACCTCCTGTGAGGTTATATAACTCTGAGACAAATGGAAGGGGAACTAAAATTAAAGCAGATCTTTTGAGAGGAGCTGATAGTCTAATGTTAAATGCACCTAGATTAGAGGCATGGTTTTCTGTTGCACTAGAGTTTAGAGCTCCTGCATTTCACTTGGCCCATTTTTCTGACTTCTTTGTGAGGTCAGCATCACCTCATACAGCAGGGGTGGCAAAGCGGACCTGCCATTTTGGTGAGGGGCAGGCCACAGTGGAACTCTGGCAAATGGAAGATCTCCTCTCCCATGCTGGCTGCCATGTTCCAGTTACTTGTTGTCTTGCGGCCACATTGTCTCCATATTGCCAGATTGCCTCGTTTTTTAAAGAGAGCTTGGAAATTTGAAATTTAAACACTGATCTCTACAAAACAAGACTGTGCCTGTAGAAGTCACTGGTTGCCAGTTTGTAATCACATACTTATTGGTGTGAAGAGTAAGATGATCCTGGTCTCAGAATCTCCCTTTTTAGTAGGCATGTCTGAAATTTTGACTCTCTCACTGTTAGACTCATACTTGTTGAGGACATTTCCTGAATTTGAAATTCATCTTCATTCTTCTTATCCTTCCCCTGCTCCTTCTTTTTTTTTTTTTTTTTGTATCTTCCCTCTATTATCCTTTCAGACTACCAAAGTTATTTTGGTTTGAACTATGAGGCAATTGTCAGAGGGAGGAAGGGAATGCAGATAGAAACAAATATAGTACCTTCATCATAAGGAGCTATATAGTCAAATGTCCAGCTAGTTAATATCCAGAGATCCATTTAAGTGAGTGACAACTGACTTGGGAGTCTCTACAAGAAGACTCAGAATGCTTCCTGTAATAACATGGGGGTCTAAGGTGTGCTGGTATTCTTTTACATTGTTTAAGACATGCATCATATGACACAACTATTAGTTTTACAGTCAGATCCTTATTTTCCAGAGGAAGAGCATGAATCATTAAAATCAACATAATTTCAGAGCTTCCTTTTAGACATCAGTTTCAACTTTTGATCCCACCTAACTTTTTTGTTCTCTTTTTTTCTCACCTTCACTCTCTCAACAGAGTTGCTAATAAGGAGTAAAACTGACTGGTTTGAATTGCACCTTTTCTTGTATCTCACTTGTCCTCTGGTGGAAGTGTTAATAAATAGTGAAAGAGGCTAATGTTGGGAAGTAGGAAGAGAAAAAGAAGTCAGGGAGATACAGAATAATATCTACATTGGATCATTGGCCCTTGACAAAACTGAATTGGCTATATTTCATAAAGGAAATGACCAAAGAGGGACTGTTTGTCTCAGAATCACATCTACTTTTTTGGTATTTTTAAGGAATTAAATCATAATATCCAATCTATATACATGGCATACTGATCTTTTGATCATTGGGTTACTAAGTGATTATTAATGGGTAAGAAGTTGCTGAAGTGGTGTTTGGCACATCTTTTATGGGAATGCTCAAGATGATACATAATCATGGCTTTCCTCGTTTTTAGGTCATATAATAATTCTTAATTATTTGATTATAAGGGAAAAACATTGTGAAATATTCAATTCCTTTAGTCTGTTTTTATATTCATTATTTATATGAGGTTTTATTCTACCTTTTGTATTTTATAACTTTACATTAATCTTTCTTGATTGCAGCCTTGGAATTTGTTGTTGGTGTTGCAAGTTGTCAGAATCAGGAAAGTCCATGATTTTGTTGCAGAGTGATTTTATTTTATCCTAGAGGTCATAAGATAAAACAATTGAAAACTATTATTTATCCCTCCACCCCCCATTATTTGTAGCTAAGCTTTAGTGAAACTCAAGTCATGTTAAAAAGAATTATTTCAGAGAGAACAAAATTGGGTCTACGTACTGCATTTTCCCAAAAAAAATGTAAGTAGGAGATAAATAAAGAGAACATCTTTTGAAAGGAAGCATATAGGGAAGGGTTACTGAAAAACTGTGTTATTGACCATCACTTAGCATATTGAAAACTCTGCCCTCTTCCAGGAAAAAAAGTCTATTCTTGCCATTAAGACTTAAATGTTATTTTTTTTTTTCAGTAGCCTGAGTTCTGTAATTTTCAACTCAAGGATTTTTAAAAGTTTAGTCTTTTTTTTTTTTTTTTTTGTATTTTTCTTATCAATGTTAGTCGTCACCTGCTATGTTTCTCTAGGTTTAGTTAAGGTATGCATTACAGCCAACTTTGGTGGATTATTTTTCCCCATATTGTAGCTTATATGAATCTGATAGAAAATTTAAATGCAAAAACACTCTCTCTCCCATTTATGCACTGTAGTATATATTAATTTTGACTTAATGAAACCCAGGGCAGATAGTTTTTGTTTAAATTTAGGTGTATTATCTGCCAAGATTCAAGGAACTAGATTGGATAACTGGAGATTTTCTTCAGACCTATGATTTGGTCACAGATTTGGTGTTTGAGTTAAGTCATTTGTAGTATGTTATTTCTTCTTCTGCATTGAGTAGGGTATGAAACTGTGTGATATACCAAGTAGCCAACCCTGGAAAATGGCCAGAATTGGCTTCAATTTAACATCAGGCAGATCAAAAGGTCATTATTAACAAAGAGTCAGCAAGCCTGTTACATGAGCTGAAGTAGGATAGGTCTGGAAGCAGAGAATCCAAGCTGGCATAAAATGAGAGCGAAACCCTCTGCTATTAGACATGATTTTTATTATGGTATGTTCAACCCCACCCCCATCCCAATTGAGAGATGACCAGTTTAATTAAAGACGCCTAGTATCTTTGTTAAAGACTTTAATTGGCTTTGGCACATTTAGCCATACTGTATACACAATGCTCATTATTTTTCTTTGTAATATATGATTAAATGATATTAAACTTACTATTTGCAAAAGACTTTAAAATTCCAGCTAGTTGCTTAAGAATCTTTGTTGTTGGTTGATATGAACTGAAATGCATATAGTTTCTGGCTAGATTTCTTTAAATAGAGCAGCTATTAAATCTTTACTAGAATTCTTATCTTTATTTTGTAGAAACCATATTGTTCATTTTCATATAGCATTTAATAATCTCACAAACTTCAAAGTTGAGTAGATTTGGCTAAGTCTGTTGTGAAATAGCAAAATATGAGGTAGGCTGGAAAGTGCTAAAAGGAAAACTAAAAATCAGAGATCTGCGTTCATTCTCCAATTATCTGTGTGTTTTTATTTTCTTAGAATTAGTAATAAGGTAACTCCATACAAGTTCAGTATATAATGTATGTTCCTTTTCTCTTGCCAGCTCTGTATTTATGTTCTTACTTCCTCTTATATAAAGAGAGACTGTTGTCTTTTTTCTTTCTTTTCTTTTTCTTCTTCTTTTTCTTTCCTTTTTTTTTTTTTTTTTTTTTTTTGGTGAGAGAGAGAGAGAGAGAGAGAATCCCAGGCAGACCCCCTCTGAGTGCTGAGCCTGATGTGATGTGAGGCTTGATCTCACGACCCTGAGATCACTGCCTGAGCAGAAATCAGTAGTCAGACTTTCAACCAACTGAGCTACTGTTGTTTTTGTTGGAATTCTCCCCAATACAAGGAAGGTTCATGAAGCTATATGAGATATATTCTTTGTTATTTTTACTCAAGGCAAAAGACAAATTTTAAAGGTTTGGGGAGTGGGAGAGAAGATGATTGTCATTTAATTTTGACTAATCTCTCTCTTTATGTTACTTGTAAACAGAACTAGGCATTCACAGGACAAGTTTTTATTTGTATCTTCTTGGGTAGTTAGGTATGCTGTGCCCATCTTCTTTTGTATATGATATAGCAGTTGACTTGTTTAGGCAACTTAAAAAATACAATTTATAGCAAGTTGAAAACAGAATCATCTTGCAAGCCAGTTGGTAAGATTTAATATTATAGAGTAGGTCTTACTTGAGTATCGTTGGGTTGGCACTTTCACACTTGGATCCCGGATGTGCTAAGTGCAGCACATTTTGTTGAACATGTGTTATTGTAGTCCTACAGTGTGACAAGGATGCAGAGCCTTCTATGCAAAAAGTGAAAATGTAACTGTTGAAAGGGAGAAAGATAAACAGTGAAGCATGAATATTTCCCTTCTGTTCTAAGGAGGAACATACTGTGACATGGATCAGTCTCTAAAATCGGAGTAGACAAATATGTCATATATAGATGTCCTTTCAGCCTAAATGATACCAAGTTAGATTTTTAAATGATTACCTGACATTTAAATGTCCCCTATCAGAGTAATGCTGATGAGATAAATTAGCCACCTTAGTTAGGTATGTCAAAAAAATCTTATTGAATAATGGAGCAGAAGCAAGAGAATAGAACTAAAAAGTAGGCTAGTGTAGGGTCTTTTGAAATGTAGATTTTTAGACCTAAAATATGGAATGCTTCTGGCAGTTTGGAGTTTTTCTGCCTCTATCATTTATTTATTAGTGATTTTTCTCTTACTGGATACCAAAATCAGAATTATACTGCATATTTATTTTTTTAAGATTTTATTTATTTATTTGAGAGAGAGAGAGAGAGAGAGTGAGAGCACAAGAGTGTGCATGCATGAGTGGAGAGGAAAGGCAGAGAGTTTGGGAGAAGCAGGCTCCCCTGCTCATGATGTGGGGCTTGATCCCCTGGGATCATGACCTGAGCTAAAGACAGGTGCTTAACCAACTGAGTCACCCATGTGCCCCTATACTTTATATCTATTGAAGAGCTTTTATAGACTCCTCATGTCACACATGGTTTTTATTTCAAGGAGTTGATATTCTACTCTCCTTCTGTCACTAGTGAAATAATGAAACAGCATGTCAGAAAGTATCCATTGTTGGGCTGTTGGCTGTGCGGGCTCTGGGGATGGCAACTCCAGGGCTGCAGGAGGTGGGGAAGGTTTGTTGGTTTCCTTGAATGGAGCCATTTTGGCAGTTGGATGGGGAATGTTTTCAGGTGAGGGGAATGGCTTGAATGAAGGCATGGCAGCAAAACTGAGCAAAATCAAGGCAGGAGGTAAGGAGGAGGCTATCTTGATCAGAAGAGGGCACGAATGAGGGGCAGTGATAGGTGGCCCTGATGAGATGCTGCCAACCCTGGCAAAGTCAGCCTAAGGAATGAACAGGTAGTTAGAAGTCTGGGCTGAGGAATTTGTATTCTGACTCCACTCGTGGGCAAATAGCTTACCCTCTCTAAATCTGTTTTATTAACTACAAAATAGGAGTTATAATGTCTACTACTGAGGATGGTTGAGAAGGTTTAGGTGGTTAATATACTTAATATAGTGTCTGGCATATGGTAAACACTCAAATATTAGCTTCTGCTGTTCAGTGTTATTATTAAAGGCAGAGAAAGGTGCCTTATATTTAGAATGATAAGAGAAATTACTGTTTTTTCAGCAAGGGAGAAGAGTTGTAACATGGAAAATAATATTAAAAGAGGTTTAACATGACTTAATCTGTCTATAGGAATCAGGAAGGCCGTGGCAAAGGCTGGTTAAGTAGTTTAGGCTTAGGTTGATGTGGTCTTGAACCAGCACTAGGAATGAAGATAGATCTGGGAGAGATGTTCAAGCACCTTGTAGGAACTTCTTAACAGACTCCATGTGGAGAATGAAGGCAGATAATCAAAATGAGGTCTTCAGCCACATTTTAGGCTCATAGATAAATGTATCATTGCATTTATGTCTTAGTTTTTGCCTTGAGGGTCTTTTTATTTTTAATATTTAGGCCACCATTCTATCATGAGGAAGAAATATCTCATTTTGTTAGCGTCTTCAGTACACATTGCTGTATGTAACTGCTTTGGGAAGTAGGTTTGGTAAAAATAGTGTAAAATGTATTAGTATAAATAGTGTATATGTTAAATCAGTTTCCATATTGACTATGGAAAGTCATTATGAAGAAAATATTAAAATTTTCTTAAGATTTTCAGAAAAAATATATTTTAAAGATTTTATTTATTTGAGAGACAAAGCGAGCAAGAGAGCACAAGCAGGGGGAACAGCAGAGGGAGAGGGAGAAGCAGACTCTCCACCGAGCAGGGAGCTGGATATAGGGCTCCATCCCAGAACCTTGGGATCATGACCTGAGCCGAAGGCAGATGCTCAATCGACTGAGCCATCTAGGCACCCCAAGAAAAAATACTAAATAATACTCAGTATGATGTCTTCTTAGAGAAAGAATAATCTTTAATTGTGAATGATAGTTCATTTTCTCCCTACTTTACCTCACAGACAAATATCCCCATTCATTCATAGGCTCGGAGGGTAAAGAATGGGAGGCAACCACTCTACTAAAAGACACTCGTTTCAGTAGATGTCAAGGGGAGATAGCTGACAGTCATGGCAGCTATGTACTCTCTAATCTCAGTTCCTAAGGAACTGAGAAATTCCTTTATGAAAATCTTTAGAAATTGCGTTCATGAAAACATGCTTTTGTAAGTGATTTATAACTGCTCTGTCCTCCCCAAAATGTTAAGAAGAACCACTGTAAAACCATTGTTGATGTGAATTTTCAGTGACATTCTACAGCTATTGACGTTTTCTTGCAGAGTATCTGATCCGCTTGACACAGAATTATAACCAACCTTAGTAACTGAGCACAAACAGATCTTTGGCTCAAGCTTGGCAATCTTCTCCTGATTCTTATCATCTTTTGGGCATGACATTTCATGGATAGATTCTGGATAATAACTTCCTGAGTGCCAGGGCCTCTTGCCATCTCTCCAGAGCAATGTTATGATTCCCTGACATGGAATTACTATATTGTGAAGTTAAATCTAAGACCAGGCTCGAATCAGTGACAGTATATGTAGACAGATTATTTCTTAACTCACTTTTACAATGATGAGATCAATGGGTTGGAAAAGGGAGCCAGAAATTTCAGGGCTGTAATTGAGTTGTGGTGTGCCCATAAATCATGCAAGCTGCCTCCCCTGCATTGGCGTCTCCCCAGAAACCTCCCAGAAGCTCAGCCCCCCTAATGTTAGTGACAAAGCACACGGCAACTTCTTATATGACTTCCTATATAATCTTAACTATGCTTGTGTGTGGGATGAACATTTCCCCTTTTCTCTGGAGGGAAAAAGCTTATTTAATGCCTTCAAAAAATACATAGCTGCTTCTGTGGTGAAAATAAGTTCATGGCAGGTAACTAGAATTTATAGAAGGGAGAAAAATTCTTTAAAACTGTCTCCCCGTGGTATGGGGTTTTTTTTTTCCCACTTCTAATAGCTTTTATTTTAATTTCTAGTTCTGAATTCAAGCAGCTGTCATTCTCTTTATAGCCCTTTTTGAAACTCCTACAGCGTAGGAGGTAGCCGGGCTGTCTAAGAAACATCTTTTCAAACCAACCAAAGTATTGTTTATCCTGAATGAAATAGAATTTTTAAGGCTGTCAAGAGTGAGTGATTTGAAACGTTTTCTTTGATAGCCAGGAAGATGAGCATAAATCTTGAAGGGGGGAAGGTATTATCTCAATGTGGCCAATTCCAAGTAACTTCTCTTACTCAGAAAACTCTTTTGGACCATGATAAAAATTACCACCAAGTAAGGGCATTGTGTACAATTAATATAACAAAACAAACCTGTGACAGCTCAGTTTTACCTACTGAATCCTTACCAGCTATTGAGGAAAGAAAAAGAATGTGAGATTGAGTCAACAGTGGAGAATATTTCTATAACTAATCATCTCTAGTTGCCTTTCTGAACTTTGAGTTGCAGCTCTGCAGTGTTGTTTCCTCTGAGGGCTCATTCTGCTTTCCATGGCATTGCTGTGTACTTTCTGTGCAATATCTGGAAGGAGTCCAGTGTCACCCTTGGGTGAAAAAAAAAATCTTCAAACCTATTAAAATGAATTCTTGGGCTGACATTTTGCATATACTAATATTCGCTTTCTAAAATCAGCAGCATGACTTTTTGAGCTTCGAATGTGATTATGGTCATGATTTTATTTTTCTTTTCAGGTTAGAAGAGAATAGTGTTTATTTAAGTCCTTGTTTATTATCTTAGTTATTTTTAAGGTATGCTCTTTTTCTTAAAAATGTTAATAGTTAATTCAAGGACAAGAAACAGAATTTGGAGGATGATAATGGTGAAGTTACATAAACCATATTATATCCCAGACACTGTTTTTTGCGATGTTTCTTAGATAATAGATAACCCTCAGAACCATCTGAGGGGTAAGATTATTGTCCCTATTTTAAGGTCCAAGAAACTGAGGCCCAGAGGTTAGTAAGTCAACCAAGACTTACAGCTGGCCAGGTGCAAACCCAGGACTGAAGCAGTGAGATCCCAGTCTGGCCCCTTCGCATCCTGCTGGCATGCTGAACACAAGTGCCCAGGGTGAGCTTCTCTTCCCCTGAGTCAACACACATGGCCTTTTCCCCTTTGAGTCTTTTTAGAGATACTCTGTGCATTTCAAACAGTCAATTTATACTTTTTTTAATTTTAGGAATGATTCTTAGTTTTTCCATTAAAAAAAAAGTGCGTAGTTTTCTTGTACTGGATTTAGAGTAAAGGTCTTGATGAAGGAGATAAAGGAGAAGAAAGATCCAGAGATGTGTATGGTTTTATTTATTTATTTATTTATTTATTTATTTATTTATTTATTATTTATTTATGATTTTATTTATGAGAGAGAGAGAGAGAGAGAGAGAGAGGCAGAGACACAGGCAGAGGGAGAAGCAGGCTCCATGCAGGGAGCCCAATGTGGGACTCGATCTTGGTCTCCAGGATCATACTCTGGGCTGAAGGTGGCGCTAAACCACTGAGCCACCCAGGCTGCCCATGTGTATGGTTTTAAATCTTGCACAATGCACTGTGGCAGAAATGGGCTTTCCAAAAATTAAATGAAATAAAATGAAATGAAAGAGAGAAAAAGGTTGAGGAGGGGGACACCTAGGTGGTTCAGTTGGTTATGCATCTACTCTTGATTTCGGCTCAAGGGTTGTGAGATCAGGCCCTGTGTTGGGCTCTGCACTGGGTGTGGAGTCTACTTAAGATTTTCTGTCTCCCTCTGCCCCCTACCGCCAGCTTGCTTACTTGCTCACTCACTCTCTCCAAAAATAGGGGAAAGAATTAGGCTCTTGAAAGGAAAGGCGATGTTCTTTTTTTTTTTTTTTATGGGAAAGAGGGAGGGAGAAACACTTATTTTATTTCAGTGATATATTTGTTTTATTGTAGCTTATGCAACCATTTATGTAAATGGACAAACACCTGATCTTATGTTAGCTGTAATGCGGATATCTCAGGTACCCTATGCTTCAGCAGGTTGTCAGAGATGTGGAAAGGGAGTGTAATCAGCAATGTGATGTTGCCTGAATATACTGGATTTTGCTGGTATTTTTTTTCCTTCCTTTTATTAAAAAAATAAAAAATAAATAGATAATATGTTCCTTAGTTGGAAACATGAAAAAGTCTACAGTGATGTGTAGTGAGAAACCTCGATTCCGCCCTATCAGCTCGGTTCCCATACCCTGTAGCTTCTGCACAGTTGACCTGTAATCACTGATGGTAATGGCTTGAGTCATATGAAAGTGCCATCTTTTGGTTCCAAAGTTATCTAATATCAGCAATTTCAAAATAATTTTTTTCATTTAGTAGGTCAAAAATATGAAAGCCATCAGAAATTTCATGTAGTTCAACCTAGAGTTCTTAAATCATTTCAGAGTGAGATCCAAATTGGATTGCTAACCACTATTGTTAGAATGAGTCATACCATTTGAAACTGGTGTTTGTGTGCATCAAAAATGATCGAAGAGGGACACCTGGGTGGCTCAGCGGTTGAGGATCTGCCTTAGTCTCAGGGCGTGATCCCAGTCCAGGGATCAAGTCCCGTGTCGGGCTCCCTGCGAGAAGCCTGCTTCTCTCTCTGCCTGTGTCTCTGCCTCTCTCTGTGTGTCTCTCATGAATAAATAAATAAGTAAAATCTTAAAAAAATGATTGAGGAATAGCAGTTTCCTATAGTTTAACCTGTGGTTTCTCATTTATCTTTCCAGAATTCTTTATGTATTTATAAACAAATATGAATATAGATTCTTTCTTACCTCCTTAGGCACCCAACAGCCAGTTGTGCCTAATTAAAAACACATTTGTAATATACTCACTGTTGCTGCAGAGAGCTGTCCTTCCCTGTTTTTCACTGCTGTGTAGTATTCTTTGTGTTCTCTTGTAGGCATGTACTCCTAAGAGGGCCTTGTGTTCTACAGCCCAACCGAAGTGAATAGTGCAAGCCCCTTACTAACCATACACAGGCTTCTAGCCTTCCCATGACAATAAAAATGTTTCCACAGAAATAATATATATGATATCCTTTTGAGTGAATAAAGCAAGCTATAAACAGAATTTTCAGAATAATCTCACTTCTAAAGGAAAAACTGTATAAAGAAATGTATAAGGTGAGAAATAAATCTGGAAGGATATTTATCAGTCTGACACTGGTTATAGTTTTTCCTATATTGTTAAATACACACACATTATTTATTATACACAAGCATCATTTGTTAAATACGTATGTACATATTATTCTCATACACAGTATTGTTACATGGACACGTACTTACTTATGAACACAAATGAATACACGTACGTCACATGAATATCTGTGTATTTAAGTTACAAAAGTTTCAGCTTAACACAGATGCAAGCTGTGCTTGGTGTTTGGTGTGTTGAGTGTAAATTTAAGATTCAACATGGGAAGAATGAAGCAGATCCCTACCTAGCAAGAAGCGTCTTCAGCCCCTCGGGTGTGAGTTGGCTTGGACAGACTTCACTGGTGCCTTATTGAGAGTGGTTAGTGGTTTCCTGTTTGATTTAACATATCTTTCACCTTCTACCTGGGCTGGTCTCTCAGAGCCACGCTGTGAGCCAAGCATTTTGGGGATCACCATCACTGGGAAGACTTAGGTAGTGAAGAGTTTTATTGACTGGTGGAATTGTTTGTGGTCAAGTTTGGATTTAAAGTGATCTGAATTTTAAGCCTTGTGCTTTTCCTTTTATGATCATGGCAAGTTCTCCTCTAAGCCTAGAGTTTGGGGCAGTAAAATTTCATGATAAAATTTACCAAGAACAAATGAGTGAATAGTTGTAAATCACCCAATATTTTGTAAACACTCAACAGTTTTAGCTTATTTTTTTTTTGAGGGTCTGATGTATGAAGTAGAGAGGCTTCAAATATATTTTCATATAAGGCATACTTTCAAAGAAAGCGTAACTCAGTCTTTTATTTCTGTCAAGCTTAATACCTAGGCATATTGGTTTCTAGTATCTTAATCCGGCATTTGATGATAATTAACATTCCTTAGGTGAGAATGGCAGGGGAGGAGGACAGGTAAATAGCTAGGAGTCCAGAAGCCCTCATTGTCTCAGCTGGACTGGAGTTTGTGTTCTGAGCAGTGATCTAAATCTCCTGAGCTGTCAAAGTGTCAGCCTTCCTCAGAAGTTTATGGAAGACAGTTTGATTCAGTTTCTGATTACTTTTTGGTTCTAAGGATAATAGTACACGGTTGTTATATTTTTTATTTGTTTATGCAGGCAGAAAACTGAGTCTGTAAATAATACTTCAGGACTGTGATGATGGTGTAAAAATGCTCTTTGTTTTACAGAGTAAAGCAATTTGCTTTGACTTCTATTGACATTGCAACTGAACCGGTCTTACTCACTTTATAATTGAATTGCTACAGACTTCCATCGACCTTTGCAAGTAGTAGAGGTGGTTCCCGGAGTTGTAACCTAATGCCTATTAGCTGTGCTATAATGTTATAATGGGGTTTTATGTTTTATGTCGTGTGATATTAACACCACGGATTCCTTCATCAACTTCTCCTGGCATACACATCTAGGTACATCTAGGCTGTGTAGTAGGTTTTGGGGCAAGCATCATCCTTAAGTTTTTAAATCTTGAGGCAATAGAAAATAAAATTTGCTTAATAATTTTATGGCAACTTCATTACATCTTCTTGTGCCTAAATGTGATGCTTTAATTGGTAGTTGGGGAATTGCCTTTTTCCCTCTTATACAAGTGTTTTGGCAGATGCATATCTATATGTACTTTTGTTTTGTTGTGCTTTTGGGATTGGGAGTAGGAGGCTATTCTATTGAGATAACCTTTCGTAGACAGGATTTCAGATAAAGAAATTGTAATACCCAAGTGGATTATTCTCATTTAGCCACTGACTGTCATTAATCTGCATGTTATTTAGCTTCATTAAGGTTCCCATTATCGTTTGTCTTGTTAGATGAGGGCAAAATGAAATAGAGGAACTGGGACATCTTGCCCCCTACCCAGCATGACGTTGCTTTAACTTGTAGCAGAACTGAGAATTGAGTAAGTGGGACTTTAGGAACCTTTCCTTCCACTTGGTAATTATAACCTGTCTCACTGTACCTCCCACCGCTGAGAAACACAATTAGCTTTCTTTCCTTAATGGGCATTTGGCAGGGTTAATTTCTTATGCCTCCTTCCCTTTTTTTCCCTAATGTAAGACTAGGGAAGATTTTCTGATCAAAGAATCTAGACTGTTTTCCAACAGTAATCATTTACCACCTACTACTCTATGGACAGTTAAGAAGAAATCCCTTTGAGTGGTAGGGTTGGATTTGCTTTTTTAAAAAAAGATATCCAATTACCTTAGGAATTTTACAAGTTCAATTTGAAAGTCAAACTTTGAGTTTTCCTAGCCTATCTTGATTATTCTAATTTTTTAAAAAAGGAACTCTGTGTGTGTGTGTGTTTCTGTGTGTCTACTTTTCCAGTTAAGGAAAGCTAATGTATAAGATGGTATGATGTAATTATCCTGTCTGATGTTTCGAGGAGAGGATAAGAATAAATATCTGGCCTGAAAAAGATTATCAACTTTAATTTTTGTCTCGCTTAGTGCTTTTTCTTTCTGTAGCTCTTGCCTATTTAATGCCACTATTGATAGTGCTTCATAAAGCAAATTGTCTCAGTTCTTTGGCTGTTTTGGGTGCAGGAGACTGGCATATGGGAAGATGTGAAGGGAGTGCCAGGTTTTCTTTGGCTTGTTAGTTGTTAATTGGGTGTTGAATCTGACCATGACCCTTCCCAGCCATGCTTCTCACGGACTGCTCTGCTTTGCGTCAGTCCTGTTTGTATACCACAGCTTCCAGTTAGAGAAGGTCATAGAAATCCTTGAAGTTCTGGCCCAGCCAGGCATCTGAGTAGGTTGTGAAGAAACAAGGCTGTTCACTTTTCTTTGGCAACCAAAGTGTGGGCTACTTGGATGAAACCACCGTTAGGCAATCCACCTAGGCAAGACTGGCTGTTCTCTGTTGTTTGAGTGTAATGGCCTTTTTCCATTTTCTTCATTCTCATGGTAAATTTGGCTGTCTGGCCATTGTCACGTCAGTAAGTCAATAATTATGGGAATGCTAGTGCTGAGGATAAGAAATGCAAAAACGAAACACTGGATGAAACTGTAATCCTGCCTTTGGAAAAGTCACGAGTAGTCAGCTGTTCTGGAAGTCATGCTCCTTACTCAGAGGTGGAACTCTTGAGTATTTCACTGTCTGCAGTAATCTCACCCTATAGTCTGAAAGCAAATAGGCATTATGATGTACATCTAAGAATTGGAAAGTGTTAGGCCATGGACAACTGCGTTGTCCTTGGATGTCCTTGTGAAAAGTAGAATTCTATCCTAGATGGGTTATTGTTGTGATCCAGCATGATAATTCTAGGATGTCTCCTTTTCTCATGAGTTAAGTAGCAGAGTTTAAACCTGTATTAAACACATTTCCGGGAATAGCCCTGCTTAATGCACGTTACTATTCCTGTGCACTGGATCCTTAATGAATTCTTTGATCTCTGTTTGCCTTCAAATTCCATTGTTGGTCCCCTTCTCATCTTTATGGAAATCAGTGGAAAAATATTTTCTTCCTACTGTTTCATATATCTGAAGTTTGTCACCAGTTCCTGAACATATTTAGCTTTATTTAAACCAGTCACTTCCATATTTGTTGTCTGGTTTTTGATGTGGTAAAATATAGTGACTCAGACTTGACTTTCACGAAGTAGAAGTTATGTCAGAAACTATAGGAAATGAATTTGAGAGTACTGTATTTGATATGGGGCACCCCTCTCCTTTTCAGTACACTTGACGTCTTGGGTAACATGAGGAAAAATGGCTATGGCTCAGAAGAGATTTTATTGATGTCATAATATCTGCCACATGGTGGAAACTAGGGCAGCATGAGTATTTCCTGCTTTGTTCAAAGGTTGTGTTTTGAACAGGCTTATATAAGTTAGCAAAACAAACAAATGAAACTCTCTTCCTACTGCAGCATTTCATTATTTGCTCCGACTTGCAGTCTCACCCCATCTTCATTCCCAGAGCTCTCATCTGTCTGCTACTGTGACAGATGTTGATTCTTGAGGATAACCTTTCTCTCTTTCCCACCTGCCCAGCCCTCTGTGGCTTTAGTCAGGTCATTAAAGCCTCAGTGTTTGGTGCACAAGTCTTTCTTGGGTACAGTGTCATTAGAGAAGACACACCAGTTGGGCAAAGAAGTCAAAATACTCTCAGCAAGACTATAGTGGTGATTATTGGGTAGCCCTATTATAAAAGATGGAGAACACAGAAAGGCAGGAGGATGGACCCAGGGTAATCCTACAGCTTTGTTCACTCCCTGCTGCTGAAAGAATCCACCTAGTTTTCGTTGAAATCACCCTTTAAAAGTATAATAGATCATGTTTAGTCTTGAGACCTTTTTCCTCTGTACTTAGGGTGAGATTTTATTTGTCAAATCACATTTTCTCATGAGTTTCTACTGTGATTTCGGAGATCCCCCCGCCACCCTGACACACTTAATGCCAATAAATATTAATAATAATAGTTATGAATATTAACATTTTACTTTATGATGTAGTTTGTGTTTACTAATTATAATATACAAGCAGTTCCCCTTGAGTCATGTACCAAAATAAAAAAAATACATCAAATATATTTCAGTAAATTCTAGTTTTATTGAGAGTTTACCCTAACTAAATTTAATTTGATCATTTAAACAGTCATGGTGACTATTGTTTGACTATCAGTATTTTGGATAATTGTCTATTTAAATATGGCATAAAAATATTCATAACCTTTTTTGTTTTCCAATAAATATTTTAGAGCTGTAAAGTTCTCTTTGGTATTGTCTTGCTGAGTTTCACAAATTTTGACATGAAATATTTTTATTAATCTTTTAAAATTTCCATTATGATTTTCTTTTTAACCATATTTAGTGTGCCAGCATATGGAAATTGTAAAATCTGTACTTTTTAAATGAAGTTATAGTTTGTGATTTTGCTCTTAGTAGACAGTATGTATTCTTTGATATTCAAGATTTTAATCTTCCTTCAAGAATATTGTGTTCTTTTTTTTTTTATTGAAGTGTCATTGACACACAATATTACATTAGTTTCAGATGTATAACTTAGTAATTCCACAGGTCTCTACATTATGCTACTTACCACAAGTGTAGCTCCCATTTGTCACCATACAATGTTATCACAATATCATGGACTATATTCCCTATGCTGTGCCTTTCATCCTTGTGACTTATTCATTCCATAACCAGAAGCCTGAGCCCCCAACTCCCCTTCACTCATTTTGTCCTCTTACCCTTCTCTCTTCTGGCAACCATCAGTTTGTTCTCTGTATTCATGGGTCTGTTTCTGCCTTGTTGTTATTGTTTTTATTCTATGTGTTCTTTTTTTTTTTTATTCTATGTGTTCTTGAAAAATATGTATCTTATTGCAAAATTTGTGTGTGTGTGTGTGTGTGAGAGAGAGAGAGAGAGGGAGAGAGAGAGATCACCTTTGTATTGTTGACGATAGATATCTGTGTGTGTGTATGTGTGTTTTGGCCTGCCTGATAGTATCTGAGAGGAGTGTGTTTAAGTCTCCAATTACAGATGTTGATTTTTCTATTTTTTCCTTAACAGTTCTACTTGTTGCTTGAGGCTGTATCATTAGGTGCTTATCTTCTCATTAGATCATCTTTATCAGTATAAAATGACTGTCTCTCAGTTTGTTAAGATCATAATCTTAATTATCTGCTGATTTTCTTTTACCTTCAGCCTTTTTTAAAGCTTTTTTGGTAGTAAACATATTGTTGGATTTAAGAAATACATATGGAAAGTCACTGCCTTTTAACTGTTGAGTTTAAGACATTTATAATATTGTATTTATCATTATGTTAGGACATCTGTCATTTTATATTTTTTATTTAATAAACTTTGGTAGGTTTTGTTCTTGCTTTTTCTTCAAAAATCAAATGTTCTTGTGTTTCCAATATTCCATTTTTGTTCCTAAGGTGATTACTCTTATATTGGAATGTATAATCTTATTTATTTCTTGATTTCTTAAACTTAATTATATGTTTCTCTCCCCCCTTTAATAAGACAAATAATTTAATGCACTCTCCTCTGCCTCTGGGCTACCTTCCCCCACCATGTTGATATTTCCCAGAATTTTGGTTCTGGATCATTTTCATTATGTTTTTACCTTTCCTTTTGTTCTAGAGTTTTTAGAAGATAACAATAGACATTATAAAGTTTGTTGAACATTCCATGTTCTTTTATTTAAACACTTGATTATTTTCTTTGAGAGTGTTATCATTGTAGTTCTTTGTATGGCAAACCGCATGTATTTTTACGTCTAATAATATTAATATGGTTTCACATTTGAATGGCAGTTTGGAATTTTGAATATATAATTCTTTGCTCAAAATTCTTTAATACTTTAAAATATTACTTCATTATTATGCATTCAGAGTTGCTGTTGAGAACTCTGATGTCAGTCTAGTTTTTGTTTTTTTTTTTTTTGTATGGTCTGCTCTATCAGGAGGCTTTTTGTTTTTCTCTTTATATTGGATATTCTCAAATTTTGCATAATGTATTTTATATGCAATATTTTTTCTTTCTTTCTTACTATTTTTAAGTTCTTATTTTAATTCCAGTTAACATGCAGTGTTATATTAGTTTCAGGTGTACAGTACAGTGATTCAGGAATTCCATACATCACCAGGTGCTTATCATAGGTGCCCTCCTTAATCCCCATCACTTATTTCACCCATACCCCCATCTCCCACCTGGTAATTATCAGTTTGTTTGCTATAGTTAAGAGTCCATTTCTTGGTTTGTCCCTCCACCCCACCCCCCAGTGTAACCACTGTACACACACACACACACACACACACACACACCTCTTTATCCATTCATCAGTCCGTGGACCCTTGGACTGCTTCCATATCTTGCCTATTGTAAATACTGTTACTATGAATATAGGAATATACATGTATCCCTTTAAATTAGTGTTTTTGTGTTCTTTGGGTAACTACAGAGTAGTGTGATTGGTGGATCATGGGGCAGTTCAGTTTTTAACTTTTTGAGGAATCTCCATACTATTTTCCACAGCTACCCCAGTTTACATTCATACCAGCAGTTCAGGAGTATTCCCCCTTTCTTCACATCCTCACCAACACCTGTTGTTTTTTGTCTTGTTGAGTTTAGCCATTCTGACAAGTGTGAGGTGATATCTTATTGTAGCTTTGATTTGCATCTCCCTGATGAGTAGTGATGATGAACATCTATTCATGTATCTGTTGGCCATCTGGGTATCTTCTTTGGAGAAATGTCTGTTTAATGTTCTCTGCTCATTTTAAAATATATTATTTGTTTTTTGGGTGTTGAATTTTAAAAGTTCTTTATATATTTTAGATACTAAGCCTTTACTGGATATGTCATTTGCAAATATCTTCTCCCATTCTGTAGGGTGCCTTTTAGTTTTGTTGATTATTTCCTTCACTGTGCAGAAACTTTTTATTTTTATGTAGTCCCAATAGTTTATTTTTGCTTTTGTTTCCCTTGCCTCAGGAGACATAATTAGAAAAAAGTTGCTCTGACCAATGTCAAAAAAGTTACTGCCTGTGTTTTCTTCTAGGATTTTTATGTTTTCAGGTCTCACATTTAGGTCTTTAATCCATTTTGAATTTATTTTTGTGTATGGTGTAAGAAAGTGGTCTAGTTTCTTTCTTTTGCATGTTGCTGTCCAGGGTTCCAGCACCATTTGTTGAAGAGATTGTCTTTTACCCTTTGGATATTCTTTCCTGCTTTGTCAAAGATTAATTGACTATATAATTGTGGGCTTATTTCTGGCTTTTCTATATCATTGTATTGATCTATGTGCCTATTTCTGTGCCAGTACCGTACTTTTTGGTTATTACAGTTTTGTAATGTAACTTAAAGTCTGGAATTGTGATGCCTCCAGCTTTTTATTTTCCTTTTCAAGACTGCTTTGTCTATTTGGGATCTTTTATGGTTCCATACAAATTTTAGGATTGTTATAGTTCTGTGGTATTTTTTTAAAAAGATTTTATTTATTTATGGGGGGGGGTGGGGCAGAGATGCAGAGGGAGAAGCAGGCTCCATGCAGGAAGCCCGATGTGGGACTCAATCCTGGGACTTGATCCCGGGACTCCAGGATCACTCCCTGAGCTGAAGGCAGGCGCATAACCGCTAAGCCACCCAGGCATCCCAGTTTTGTGGTATTTTGATAGGGATTGCATTGAATCTATAGATTGGTTTGGTTAAGTATAGACATTTTAACAATATTTGTTCTTCCAATCCATAAGCATGTCTTTCCATTGTAGAATATTTCTTTATTCCCTTGTTTGGCACTCTGAGTTCTTTGGATTGAGGTCTCTGAAGTTCTTTAATTTTAAGAAGCTAGCTGTTATTTCTTTAAATTTTTCTCAGTTTATTTCTTCTTTTGGGACTTGGATATTGGCAATTTCACTTTCATTCTATCTTAAAAATCTCTAAATATATGAATTTTTTATTTGTTGAGTTTGCTATCTTAGTTTTCTTTGTGTTTAGAAATTGTTTAATTCTATCATGAAGGAGGGTTTTATGTGTGTACTCATGGCTATGGTGAGTTGGAACCTCCTCTCTCTACCTTTTTTCTACTGCCTCTTTGGCTCTTGCCTCAACCTAAGTGCTTTAGTTCAGACCCAGGTCTTATTATTCCGGCTCATAAATCACATACTGGGGATAGGAGGAGTAGGCATGTCAAATCTAGTTTCCCAGGCAATTGGGGAACTCAGTCATAGACTTTTAGCTTTCATTTCATGTGGAGAGCATCTCCCAACCCCCAGTTCCACATGGAGAGCCTAGCTCTAGCCCCCTGCTCTCCGCCTGGTATATTATAGATATGTTGTACTTGAGATACCACAGTATTTAAATGTCTGTCTGGTTCTGCTGATTTCTATAGGTCCTGGAGTTAGTAGTCCTTTGGCTTATGCTCCCACTGAGCTCTGAAACTATGTTCCCTTTCTGTTTCACAGATAGGTTTAACAAAATTTTGAGTGCAGCTGTATCTTTTTATTTTTAAAATGTCATTTTATCATTTTGTTGGTGGTACTGGTGGCAGCATATGTGGGATTGGACAGGTTTCCACTTAAAATTTCATTCCCCACTTAATTGGAAATCTTTGTCTGGCCTTTATTGTAAAAGTGTTACTATGGTGTTTTAAGTGTAGTTACATTATTGTCAGTAAATGCTTCTTTGATTCTATTGATGAACTGTTTGATATTTAGGAGTACCTATGATTATGCTGACCTGTGCCATAGGAGCTGCACTAGTGGTCTGCAGTTGCCTTCCAGTGAACCCAAATGAGCAACTGTGAGGCTCACTAGAATGAAGTTCAGTTAGTACAATGGATCTTTTAAAGAAGAGCATTCTTTATAAGCTCTTTTCTTTCCTTTTTTTGCCTCCTTTTCCTTTTCTTCTTTACTTCTGCTAATACATAAACCAGGATGTTTAAGAAAGAAAAACATGGAATCTTCTTGCTGCTGTAGAGACAGTTCATTTCTGAAGAATAACCGAAAACTTCTGTGGTTCCCTAATTGAATGCAAACATTTTAGGCTAATGTGGAAAACAGCAGGTAAGAAATTTAGAGGGGACTATCCCTGATGTCTTAACAATTAGGAAGTATATTCAATAGGAAGATGAGAGGAAATGAATGAAAGGGAAGGGCAAACTCAACGCCTGTTCCCTCCAACAATTAAGAAGCACTACTACTTATGTGAAATGACCAGAGATGAATAGAGTCATTTGTCATCATCAGAACAAGAAAGTTCAACTATTAGTGTAAAAGCCTATCTGTCTGTTAAAATTAAGGAGACGAACATCTTCAGATTATCAGATATGGTAGACCTATCAAGTTCTTGTTTCCTCTTCTTGCCCTAATTTTCTGCCAGCCTTTGAAGTTTTAGTCTATCATGAAAATAAAACACTTGTTCAGGTACTCAGTCATAAAAAAAAAAAGCATCAATCTAAATAGTGAATGTAGTAGTCATCATTGAAAGGCATGTCCTCCTGCATGGTATTTGCCCAATTTTTTTATGAAAATATGTGCCTTTGTGGGAATCCTAAATATTTGCAAAATTTACTTTTTCATATTTATCGTTAGTAACAAGAGCAACAATCCCCGCCCCCACCACCAAGAATCTTGCCTTAAGTAGAAGCCTGCTCCTTACATCTGAGGTTCCTCCAAGGTTCTTTTACATTTCTCTATCTTTTCCTTTGTTTTCTCCATCCAGTGCAATGATTTCTACCTACATGACTGTCAAACCAAAAAAACTGTTCCTGACTTCTTTCCTGAGCTCAGGGTTTGTATAACCAGCTCTCCTCTGGGTATTTTCACCAGACTTTCTTGACACCTGTAGCCTAAGATGTCTACCCTTGGTCTTATTATCTCCCATGCTCGATTTGTTCCTTGCTTTTTATTCCCTATTTCAATTAATAATTCTACCATTTGCCTAGTTGCCTGAGCCAAGAACTTAAGGGTCATCTTAGGTTCCTCTCTCACCGTTCATCTTTATTCACGGAGTTCTAGTGACTGTGTTAATGAATATCTCTTGAATTCATTCTCTGGATCATGTCACTTTAGTGCTTCATCCCTGCAATAATGTCCCAATGTCTGTCGAACAAAGTCAGATACCATAATGTTTTATATATCACCCCACTTTGTACTCTTATTTCCCACCTTATTTTCTAGCCACATCCAGCTACCCATGGCTCTGGAAACTGCCACATTCTCTCTTGTTTCTGTGTTTTCAACCATTATATTTACTCTATTGGGGTGCAAGTTTGACAATAATTTCTTCCTTTTCCTGTTGACTGACTCCCACATCTTTCTCCCTCCACCAGTGGCAGGTTTGAAAACTTCCTTCTCTGGGTCTCAAAGCTGCTTTATACTATCGTGGTATGGCTGACACCACCTTCTGCTGTGTTTGTCTTTATCTTCCTTATCCTCTGTGCTGTCCTGTGAGCACCTTCGAGTTAGGGACTAATTCTTCATCTTTAGAACTCAGCAGCTGTGATGTGCCTTGTTCATAAATAGAGTCTTAGTAAATCTTTGTTGATTGAATAAAGAGGGTGAAAGATACTTGTGGCTCGAAAGGGGAGAGGATGATAATCGGAAACTGCGTGCAGATTTTGTAACAATACTTTTGAGGTTTGTACATTTTTTTCCTCTGCCTTAGTTCCTAGAGGCAGTGGCTTTCCATATTCATATTTCACATGGCAGTTAGTCCACAGTACTTCTTGAAGATTCCTTGTTTGCCTGGCTCTGCATTATGTTCTCCAAGGATTACCAAGACGGAGGCCTGGTCTCCGCCCTCAAAAAATGCATAATGGAAACGAGGAAATTCAAACCAGGTCATGAAACCATTAGATGATAGTGAATACAATCTTGCTTGCTGCTTCTCGTTGTGGGAGAAAAGAGGAAGAACAGGCAGCTGGCAGGTACTTTGTGGAGAAGGTGGGAAATTAAGCTGGATGCTGTGAAGAAATCATTTTCTCTTCTAGGTGGTGGTAGTTCTATTTCTAGTGAGTTTCTTCTCTGGGAGTCTGTTCATAATGAAAGTCCTTCAGCACCATTTCTGCTCTCTTACCGGAACAGCCTTGTTACTCACAGGTGATCTTCTGTAGGTGCCTGTGAAAGGGTAGCGCCTACGGGGAGGTTGTGTGACGCTCTAAAGAAATGGAAGGTGAGAAATGGTGAGAGTATCCGACTTTAATTCTCAGGTACAAATCAGTTTCATAGGATTTAAAATCTTATGTCCAGAAATCACTGGACATAGAGTTTTTTTGGAAAAAGTTTTATTATTTTCATACTAGTTAAAACGTTTGATTTGGGGGAACCAACATTTCAGAAATGGTCATAAGTATTTAATGTTTATGTGCCTGAGATGTTCTGTGCCGGTTTCCTCGAATTCAGTGATTCTCAAGTAGATAAGCTCATTCCGGAACAGGGAAAGAGAAAGGAAATCTGTGTGCACAGAAAGTAGGGTGAGGTATCTCTCCATTTGATCAGTTTGTGTAAACTTGTTCCCTTCTGCCAATATTCTTTTCTCTTTTCACTTGAGGGTTCACATCGCTACTGTTTGGCAGGAGAGGAGAGAGTTGTTCTCGTAATAGAATGTGATTTAATATGCTGAATGACCGTTTGTGCTGTGTCAGTCTGCTTGGGAAAAGGATTTGAGGCAATGTGGATGAGCTAGTGTATCTGGTGGTAAAAACATTTCAAGCATCTTTTGGAAGTAACATTAGATCTTTGCTTTCCACTTCCCCAAAGTTGCTTCTCATTGAAAGGTTTCTCCTTGTAGGAATGAGTCAGGGAATAACTGGTCCCAGACTCTCATTTGCTGTTTTTGCTATGTCATGCCCTGCCCTAGAGACAGGGCATGAGGCCCAGAGAGCAGAGGGCTGGGATCCAGCCTCCTGAAGCCAGGAAGCTGCTTGCGTCTGACTCACTGTTGAGGTTCTGCTTCAGAGCTGATCATATTTTGCTACTTCTAGCCAAGCCCCAATTTGACAGCTGTTATACAGGTACATGTTCAGGAGTTCCTGGGGAAGCTGGAGCTCCAGCCTCCTATTCTTGAGCATATTTACAGAACAGAACTGGATGTATCTGAATTATCCAGACACAGGAGGAGAAGTAGCCTCAGTTTCAAAGTGGACTGTGTCCCGGATGAAAACAAATCAAAAGGAAATCATAGTGGTCTATCAATGGTTTATGGTTTATTTGTCTGAAACCTGGCCCAGGTATTTGAGGCTGAGTTACTCCAATTAGCTAAACACTTTTGTGGTGAAGGGCTGTGGAAAAAGTGACTTCACCAAAAGAGGAATCATACAGTATTCTAGATTGCACATTTGCAAATGGGCACCAAGCAGGGCTTTACAGGGACACTTAGATCAGCCCACAGAAGTTGCATTCATCTTTGTTCCAACTTATCTCTCACCTTCCCCAACGACACACTTAAGGAAAGAAAAAGCTCAGAAAACTCTCCTCTACCAGAATCTTCTGCCCACGATCATCCTGGTAGTTCCTCCTAACTATCCCCATAAAGAATTCCTTTTTCCAGCCATCACCACCATCTGTAACTCCTACTTTCCTGAATTGAACTTCTCTAGATCTCCATTTCTAAGATTCTCTCTTTTAGCCTGAATTGTAAGCTGGGTCAGAGTTAAATAAGAATTGTCTCATACAATCAATTTTCAAGGTTAGCATCTTGGGATCTAGCTTAATCAGAGCCCAGAATTCCTCTTGTGCTTCATTATTAGTAGAATTGAAATCCATCTCATATGGTTTTCTGAGAGCAAGTTTCTTGCTATTCCTGGCGTTCATGCATATCTTTTTCTAGGACCTTGGACTCAGAAAAAAATGAAGGTTTCATCAGCTAGAAGCTGTTTGTGGCTGGGGTATAGGGAAGTTTCTCTATGTCTGGGATTTTAATAAATTGGGCTATTATGTTATAATCCAAGACACTGGTTCAGAAGACAAGGTCCCTTTAGAGTTGTTGAATTTATTACGCACTAAGTGGTGACTGGCAATGTCTTAAAGAAGTGAGATGTTGATCACTTAGGGGGCTGGTGTACTGCTCTGAATTGTTCTTGGAGTTATCACTGATTTATAGCTGCACTCCTTAGAGATTAGGAAGTCATTGTGGCTGCCATTAAGGTTCTTATCTTCCATCAGATCTGATTTGGATTATTGTGTTTTCTTGTGGGGAAAACCACCCCTCACTGTGTATTATCTATTATTTAGTTTAAGCATCTTTGGTTCAAAACAAAAACAAAAGCTTTGGAGAGAAGACTCCCAAATAATCTCAGGGTGAATTATAAAGGTAATTTTGGATTTAATTTGATTTGAGTGATCAAATGATGCCATATAATTATTAGTGAAGTTGTTTTCACTCTTTTGAGTATGTGCTTGGAAGTTCATGCTGTTTTTTCCTCCCTAGGTGACAGTCCTAACCTTACTAAGGAGGACACCCCTACCAGTAATCTAGATTCACTTTCCTCCCCATCGCCCATGACTGCAGCTGTCCACAGGCCTCCTGGACCAGACAAAAACCACCTTCTCGCAGATGGGGGCAGTTTTGGCGACTGGGCATCCCCTGGGTAAGTAGCTGTGCTTCTGTTTGGTGCTGTGGAAAGGAGGGCCGTGGCCTTCATTTTGAAGTTCACATGGCGAGTGGCTACTAAAATGTGAGGTCTAAGGACGTCTGTTCCCTAATCAGTGGGATAGCTTCAGGGAGGATGGTCCGTAAGAAAGGTCTTTCTTGAAAGTGTCTCTTTGTTCCCAATGTGGCGATGTGGATGGGTGCTACTGTAAATCTGTTTTAAGTTTAATTTGTGGCAATTTTGTGTTGCACAAAGGAAATGCATTATTTTCCTACTCGGATACTCAGAGTGTTTTCTCACTGTAATGCAAACTTTTAGACATAGGAGAAGGCATGCGTTGTGATCCATGTGACTCTTGAAACTAGCTGTAGAATGAGATTTTAGTTGTTTGAATTTTCAAGAGCTTTATGCTAGTATTCTCTATCTTCTCCATAGCACCCTGCATACTTGACAACTGATGGACGAAATATCTGATTTTTATCTTCTCAGTTTGGTTTAGTGACAGGCATGTGTGGATCAGCTCAGGTATATCAGGACAAATAATCCTAATATAAACAATATCATGGATCTGGTCTGACTACATGGTTTGGCTTTCTGGGCTGACCAAGCTGTGGAATAAATGCAGATTGGTGGTGGTTTGGGACATCAAAAGAGCTCAAATTTCAAACAAATGCTCAGAAAACCAAAAAAAAAAAAAAACAACAAAAAACCCCTACTAATAATTACATGCCATTACTTGATTAGTCAATCAAATTATATCCAAAAATACATTTATAATTCAGCCTGCGAGTATTTGGGCGTCTTGTCTTCAAAGTTAAAAATATATAATTTTTAAATGAAAGTTGCCTAAAATAAGTCATAGATAATGATGTCATCTGACCCTAGCCGGGCATTCTTGGGACTTTAAATGGAATTGGAAAGTGTTCCTCACATTACTTGGCTTTTTATAGTTACTGCTGGATTCACATGAAATCATTATGAACTTATTAAGTATTAAAAGAGGCTGAGAGAAATTTGGTATTCTAAAATTTGGGGGTGACCTAAAGACTCTGAAAATCTAACTGAAACTCTAAATGAAACTGAAAATATGGAAACATTCTCCAGATGAGATTTTTTCCCCCCAAGATTGTCATATATGTATATTTCTATGCTGAAGACTGTGTATTATGGACTTAAATTGCATATTACTCAAACATGCTTGTCATTTTTACTGTTCTTTTTACAGAATAGAAATTCTCTTTTCACTTTAGTACTCCAAGCACCCGTGACAGTGGTCACATAGGAACCTAGAATCTAATCCTGTGCACTCTGGGGGTAAAATTTGCATGGGTGTGTGTGGGCACGTGTGCATGTGTTTAAGCAAAAACCAGATTTCTAATTATTTCTTTCAGTAAGCATGTATCAGAGTGGAGAGCAGCTTAGTTAGTCCTACTTCTTTTAGAGTGGTTCTGTAGGAAAGTGACATTATAGGCCATGATATAGCCACTGCTCAATTCATAGCACGTTCATGCCTGAAACATGAAGAGCTTGATATTTTTGGTCATAAATCAAATGAGGAGTGAATTCCCCAGTTTCCTATTCATACAAATTTTAAAATGTCATGAAGGCACTCCAACACTGAGAGGCCAAAAAGGGAGGGGAAAAAATAAGTAGTTGAAGCAAGTCTGGAAAGGAGATTTGTGTCATAATGTAGACTTTCTCCTACTTCAAGAATTTGTTTTTTTTCTTTGTGCAATGGGTAAAATGCATGTATATTTCTCTTAATTATATATAGAGTGTTTCTTGAGTATTCTTTGAAGGATTTCCTTGTAAGCATATTTCTGTCCAGGTTTATCATGTGAGTATATCTCAAGCTTGAGCATAGACCAAGATTGCTTGGTATATGATGGGCTTATGATGCCCCCCACTGCAGGGCCCTATCCTAGAGTGACCCTGAGGCTTGAGGAGCGGCCTCCAAGTACACATTTCTAACAGAAGGCTACTGATACAGACAAATGACCCTCTCATCCCCTGGTTCCAGGCATGTGTGGATGGATTGTAAACAGCTTCCCTGAGGAGTGTAATTAGAATAGATGATATCTCTTCTTGCTTTTTTTTTTTTTTAAACTCTTCTGAAATGCTATATTTGCTGTCTCGAAGTCCCCCTGTGTGACTCTTCTATACTTCGATTTACTCTGCCTGAAATTCTTCCCTCTTTCTTTGCTCAAGGCAATCTGACCTATCTTTAGGGTCTAATTTAGTTTCCACTTTCAGGAAGTTTTCTCTGGTGCTGTTGTCTGCAGGAAAATTCTAAATGTCTCTCTGTCTGTACCCAATGCTGGACATAGGGGAAATATTGCCTTCTACTATTAGGTAATATTTACCTTTTAGTGTTAGCTGATATTTAAGTGATATATGTGTATGTATATCTATCTGCCTGTCTGCCTATCTGTGTATTTTAGTCCATTCAGGCTGTGATAACAGAAATACTTTGAGTGGCATATAAATGACAGAAATTTATTTCCTACAGTTCTGGAGGTTAGATATGCAAGACCAAGGTGTCCTCATGCTGGGTTCTGGAGAGAGCCTGCTTCTGATATGTGGAGTGCTGACTTTGTGAGTCTTATAAGGACACCTAATTCCATTCATGAGGATTCTACTCTCATGACATCATTGAATCCTAATTACTTTCCAAAGGCCCCACTTCCTAATAGCATCACATGGGAGGAGGTAGGGTTTCAACTATAAATTTTGGAGGGACACAGACATTCAGTCCATAACACTATTTTTCCCTCTAAGATATATTATAAAATTATTAATGATAGAAATCGAGTTTTATAACTCTGAACTTTTTAGTGATCTTGGCATAGTTACTAAAATGGGAAATATTTGGCAGCTCCCACATTTGGGGCATATATATTGAGGATTGTTAAGTCCTCTTGTTGGATAGATCCTTTAAGTATGATATGGAATATTACTCAGCCATTAGAAATGACAAATACCCACCATTTGCTTCAACGTGGATGGAACTGGAGGGTATTATGCTGAGTGAAATAAGTCAATCGGAGAAGGACAAACATTATATGGTCTCATTTATTTGGGGAATATAAATAATAGTGAAAGGGAATAGAAGGGAAGGGAGAAGAAATGGGTAGGAAATATCAGAAAGGGAGACAGAACATAAAGACTCCTAACTCTGGGAAACGAACTAGGGGTGGTGGAAGGGGAGGAGGGCGGGGGGTGGGGTTGAATAGGTGACAGGCACTGAGGGGGGCACTTGATGGGATGAGCACTGGGTGTTACTCTGTATGTTGGCAAATTGAACACCAATAAAAAATAAATTTATTATTAAAAAAATGGGAAATAAAATATGTATTTATAAAAATGCTTTTCTTTTGGAAATCTCATTTATTTCTGTATGTCATTGAATGTCTGTTAAGCAACTGTGTTTTGTTTCTGGTCCATCTTAATCCTTATAAAGATTAACGACTCTTCCTCCAGGAATTTTACAGAATTAATCTCACCATTTTCTCTTTATAACATTTTTCTTTGTTTCCTTAACATTTGTAAATGTAGTTTTCATTGTGTGGTGTTTTTGTTTCTTTTTTTAACCCATGATCTCTGCACACAAGCTGTACGGTATTATTGTATGCTTTGCATAAAAACTGATTAAGATTTCTTTTAATGAAACCAAAATTGCTGTGGAGTCATTTAAACTCTACCTAGGGCTTTAAAAAAGTGCCTGGGCTGTCCTAATCTAGGGTAGTGATTCTTCATTTCAAAAGTTACACTTGCCTTATTTCATGTCCTGAAACATGGGTGAATGTGTGCGGATCACATAGGACCCCAGTGCTCTGCTGTACAGAAATGCCATGCCCAAGCCACTAGAAAGCAAATTTGCAGAAGAAACTATAGCAGCCGAGATTCTGATTCTGATATAGGCAGTGTGTAAATACAGCTGTAGTCTCTGACAGGTAGAAAACAATACAGCAGATTGGATTTCTTGGGTTTCTGCTGATGTTTATGACTTGTGAGTATTATTCATTGCAGTCAATCAATCTGGAGCTATTACTTACCTGTACACTCAGTAAGGTGATGGGTGACTTCATTGCCAGTGGAGAATTGCTAGCTCAATCTCCTTGGAGGACATTACATCATAGGTCAAGGTATTTCAGATGTTCCAAAGTCATTTTTTTTTTCAATAAAGTAGTTTTCTCTAAACAGATTTCTTCAATTGTAAATGATGGAGCAGGTTCTTGACAAGTAATCCTTTTAGGTTCCCTGCCACAAAAGGAAATATGTTTTAAGAAATATCTGCCATTGCTATCTGCTTCCCCTGTAGATTTCAAATGAAAAGAAACACCTCCTTTTCAGCCAGCACATTCCCACCTTCAAGGTGGCAGCATCATAGAATAGCTCTTCATAGTTGGGAATGTTGGTATCCCAAGGTACGACTCACTCTGTGCTCTGGCAGGCCAGGAGGGCAGTCAGCCTTGTGTCCCATTTGATGAGAAGCTTGGCTTAATTTATCCTGAATATTGAGAAAATCCTAACCTGTATCTTTCCCAGTTGCTGCCCAGAGCTGCTTTTGTGGAATAGATTGCTGCCTATCCAGACTTGATGCTAATTGCTTGAAATCGTTAGACAGTAGACTCGCACTCTCATTTACAGCCTTGTGCTGCATATAATCCATAGATGTTGTGTACACTCACTGGTAAACATGTGTATTCTCATCAATGAAAGAAATTGCTTCCTTTAAATTGTGTGAACAATTTGAGGTTTCCCATAGACAACTACTTGGCGTTTTAAATTACTCGACTGTTGATTCCATGATTGCTTTTTAGGAAGTTGATGAAAACATTTTGCTGGGGGTTATCACAGTACCCTTTAAGTTTGATTTGTGGCTTCGTATACCACAACAAACCATGAGTGATTTGTGTGAAGTTCAGAAAATTAATCATCTTAAAATTTTTAACAAATCTCTGTGAAATTTGGCACACACCTAGAAATTACAGGATAGCAGCCATAGGGAAGCTTTGTCTTCACCTCCTCCTTCATCTCATTTTCTTTACTTTTTGCCTCTTCACCACCACCCCTTCAGGGAGGGCTTCCTCAACCCTATCACTTCTTGATTTTACTGTTCCCATCTCTTCTTGGGCCATGGGCAATCAGTTCACCCTAGAAATTGGTATCTTACATCTCTTGTTATGATTGTTGTTTAAAAAGAAAAGGGAATTTATCTTTTAAAAGTTCTTTTTCCCCCCACACCTGTTTTTTTTTGGCTAACTTGACTAAAACCAACACCTCATGCCTTTGTAGCAAGGGGAGGAAAGCTACATAAATTTAAAAAGAGATCCCATCATAGGGATTTTCAGCATCTTTAGTGGCTTGTGGGGAGATTGTATCCTAACAAGTGTAGCACTTTTCTCTGCTTACCTGTAGGCTGGCCATGGTTACAGAATGTGGTGGATTTCATGGATTGAGGTCTCTAGTTGAGTTAGTGCCTTCATATGGAAGGATGTCCTTTCTGGTGATGGCTTCTATGAAGAGTGAGTTGGAAGCCATTCCTTGCCCTCCATCCCCATTACCAAGGTGAGCAGCAAAGTCCCCGGGTGGATTCAGAAAATTAAAGTCTAAGCCCAAGGGAAGGAAGAATAGGGCCAGTGACCAGGAAGAGCATGTTGCCTTGCTGTGAGCCCATAGCAGCCTTTTAAATCATGCTCAGAGGATGGCTCCTTTCTGGACCTTCTTTTGGGAGATTGGGGACTTATAAGGAATAGAACCTTTTGCTTTATCAGTGGCTGGTTTATTGGGGGCCACCAGGCTGTGTTTTAGCTGCTTTATAAATGCTATTTCTTCTTAATCCTTACAGGAACCCAGTGGGTAGCTATATCATGTAAGTAGTTATAGCTTCATTTTTAAAGATCAGGAAACCAAAGCACACAGAGGGTAGGAAAATTGCCCCAAACCTCAAGACTAATAAGGGACAGAGGTAGAGTTTGTCCCTGATCCGTCTGTTCCAGTGATCATGGGCCCTTAGAGGTACTGTACTTAGAAGGATTGACATTATCTAGCTGCATATGAGAACATTGTTTGAAGTGCACGTTTCCCTCAAATCTGAAACCCAGTGAGATAACAGTGGCTGTCAGCCACTCATTGCCCTAGTTCTGAAGAGGGAGCACTGCCCTTACCGTAGGTCATGTGGCTTGGGTTTATAATTATCTGTGTGGGTAAACACTTGAATCTGGTTGGTGTGTAGTCATCATCCAACACCTTTGGCTGAGATTTGAGGAGGAGGGCAACAACAGAGCCTCCCCAACAACACAGCTGAGAGACTTGGAAATTTGAAATTTTGCAACAGAGCAGCATACATAATTTTTTTAATGAGTAACATGATATCCGATCATCTCTCTGTAACTTTAGTAAAGCACTTGAAGCTAATCATAGGGCCCACAGACTTGGCCATTGACCATAAATGTCTACTCACATCCTTTTTTGGGGTACAGTTTTGGGTCCTGGCTGTTTCCTTGAATCTTTTCTCCAACTCCATATAGAAATTATGCTGTACTAGCTGCCTAGCATCCTCACAGCCTTGCGTACATGTCCCATGTGTCTTGCTAGGGCATTTTTGGTATTTGTATTGTGTACTCAGATTTGCATGTGGCCTGATTCATATCTTCCTTTGTGCTGTAACTATAAGTTCTGAAATTTGAAGGTTTTATTTTCAGTTCAGAATGTTGATTGCCCATGTAACTTTAAGTCCCATAATGAAAAGTTGACTTTCTAAAATAAAGACACAAGTCAGAATTTTGTTGTAGCTTTTCTACTGCTTAATTCAAAGAACCAATTACATCTTCTCATCTTTATTATGTTTCATTTGTTTTTGTTGTTGTAATTTATCATTTTCTATGGATGGAATGGTTGGCAGTGTCTTGATATCAAAACGATGGCAAGGACCTCCTGAGTTCTTTGTAAAGTGGGAGATAGTTTAGACTGGTAAAGCATTGATTTTAGAGTCAGACAGACTCAGCTTTGTATTCACATTCTGCTTCTTAAAACCTTGGAGACCTTATATAAATTATTTAAACAAACTAAGGCTTAGTAAGATTATCTGTAAAAGGGAAATAACATCTGACCTCTGGATTGGGAGGTTTCAAGGTAACACATATGATTAAACCCAGTTGCTGCTCTCCTGGTTGGTCTAGGAGGACTCAGCTGGAGCTCCTCCTTGCCTGTCTGTGTAGGAACCTCCTTTGTAGAATCCTCTGAGAATTGGGCCTTTGGATATTACATGACCAAGGCATTGGGTACCCACTGGGACCCAGCCACTCTCTAAATTGTTCTGAGCAGCATGGAGAGCTTACCTATTAGAACTGGTAACCCCAAAAATGAGCTTGGTAAGTAACTGGAGGATTTTTCTTAGAGTAATATTGTACCCTTTTTGAGCTGTGCTTGGTAGCCCTTGTTTTATATATTCAGGCCTTACATCAGGTGGCAGCTGTTTTCCACATAAGAATTGAGCTGGTAGAAACATTTCTTACAGTTATCCCACAGGACCTCAATGCTGACACCTCCAGTGCCCCATAATTTTCTGAAATGAAGCTTTAGTTCATTTTCTGTTCCACTAGCAAGCTAAAGTTCAACCCTCTTACCTGATTCCAGTGATCATCTGGAAGGAAGAAAAATGGGATTCACTCTTTGAGTGAAAGATGGGTCAGAGACATAATTCTAAGATAATTCTTTTATAGCAAAACACAGGAAAATAATCACCCTTGGAGTGAATGAATCTTGTAAGCTGTAGGATGACTAGGCGGTGGCATCCTTTCTCCTTAAGGAAGGCATGCCCAGGAGCCTCAAGGAGTGGGAGGGGAGAACCAAGTGTTGTTCACTGTGGCTGGGCCCCACTTGGAAAGGCTTTTTGTCTTAACTGTGCTTGAGTGGTTTCCT
Source organism: Canis lupus familiaris (assembly GCF_011100685.1). Taxonomy (NCBI): domain Eukaryota; kingdom Metazoa; phylum Chordata; class Mammalia; order Carnivora; family Canidae; genus Canis; species Canis lupus. The sequence continues at coordinate 46,712,631 of NC_049236.1, forward strand.
ATAGGGCTCTTTCTGGCCACAACCCTAGACCCCTACACCCCTCTTGCAAAAGACTTTTTCCAAGAGTGACTGAGTTACTGCTTTTATGTTCTGGCTTGATAGATTCTTGTCTCCCTTGTACATGGAGGTGCTCCTAAGCAGCTGATGAGGAGTGCTTCTGCTGCAGACAGGCCCTAGGCATTTGCAGATGGGCTTCTGGCACATGGTGGGAGCCCCATGTCACAAACCCAGTGCAGATGTGACAGGGGTGGTGGTGGTGGTAGCAGGGACTTCTCAGACCCAGGGGAATTTGCCATTATTATCATCTCCCCCAGCTCTCCACTCTGAAATGGATTCTCATCTGGTCCCTCTGATGCAGGGTTAGCACACTGTGGCCCACCTCTGCCTATTGTCATACATAAAGTTTTATTGGAACACGGCTACCCAGTCATTCACATTCTGCCTGTGACTGCTCTTATGTAGCACTGATGGCACAGTGGAGTGGCTCTGTGGCTTGCAGACACTGAAGTATTTACTGTCTGGCCCTTTACAGACAAGGTTTGCTGGCCTCGGTCTAATCCATAAATAAAACAAATCTTTTTGGAAAAGGCAGCTTTCTTAAAACTCAGTTTCAATAAGGTTAGTTGCCTTAAGAGAGGCAATGTAGATGATTTTGAAATGTAGCCTTTATGAATCTTCTTGTCATTGAACCAGGCAAAAGGCTTCCTTGGGGCTTTTGGATGTCTCCAAGTGGTGTGATCCTAATTTCAAAAGGTCTTTAGTGTTTGAGTGAATAAATAGTTTATATGCAGCTGTTTTGTTTTTTTAATAAAGTTTTTATTTGAAATAGTTGAAGATTCACAGGAAAGCTACAAAGACACTACAAAGGGTTCCTCTAGACCCTTCATCTGGTTTTTCCTGCTATTAGCATCTTACACAGAACCATGGTAGTTTTGTTAAAAATAAGAAATTCACATTGGTACAATACTGTTAACTATAGACTTGATTTGGATTTTACTAGTTCTTCCACTCATGCCTTTTTCTTCCAGGACCATTCCAGGATACCATATGGCATTCAGCAACTTTTTTTTTAAGGATGACATCCACTTAATTTCTGGAGTTATTCTTCTTTGATATAGTTTATATGTTGTCTTTGGGTAAAGAAAATGATTTGGGGGCTCCTGGGTGGCTCAGCAGTTGAGTGTCTGCTTTCAGCTCAGTTTGTGATCCCCGGGGTCCTGGGATTAAGTCCCACACGGGCTCCCTGCAGGGAGCCTGCTTCTCCCTCTGCCTATGTCTCTGCCTCTCTCTCTTTGTGTCTCTCATGAATAAATAAATACAATCTTTAAAAAAAAAATATTTCTTCGTGATGATGTAACCCTTGAAAACAGAGATGATTTCTGGCTCCAGAGCACATACTGCTCATAACTGGGGCTTTGTTTATCGAGTGTTGAGTGTGCCCCGTCACTGCGAGGTGCCTCATACCTGGCACCCAACTGACATCGTACAGCCACTTTACCTGTTCATGATTCCTGTCATTTTCCTTAAGGAAACTGAGGGAGTTTGATACTCACGCAGGTGTCAGTTGTGGATGACCCTCAGCCAAGGCTAACCGGCATGGTGCACCAGCCTCCAGCGGGCTCTCTGAAGTCATTCTCTTACTCCTTACCCGGTCTCTAGCTAGTGAGAAGTGTCCTCTCTTTATAAAAAGGGCAAAAACAGGGAGGTTAGCTGTAGCTGGCTTTGGAGCTCACTCCTCAGAATGCGGAGCTTGTACTTGGTGTGGTCACAGTCCTTCAGTAGCCACCCGGCCCTCAGCACATGGCCCTGCCCCCTGGGTGGGTCCCACTGCCACCCCTCTCGGTTCCCCTCTGCGTGTTCTGCTCCAGCCACCCAGAGGGACGTGAGGCCGTGAGCTCCCGCATGGCCTTCAGTAGATAGATCCCAGCTTTCTGAGATGCTCTTGTCGTATGTCCTGTGAAATGGCAGCACAGCTGGCAGCTAGTGAATCGGCATCTGTAGGTTGTGTGTGGCCCGGTTGTGCCTAGGGGGAGCCAGGGTGTGGAGGCCTCATCTCCCAACCCTGGGTTGTGGCGACTCTCTTGTCACAGGCATTTGCCCTCTGCTGCTGCTGTCCTCCTCAGGATGTGCATTTGCAACCAACAGTGTGTTGGCTGTGGAATTCTCCCTCTCTGGCACTTAAGGAGTAACTGTGGCATTTATTTGAACAGAGATTTCCCATAATATACAGATCTACAATATTTCCTTCTGTCTTTATTAACATTTTCAAACACTTTAGCCCAGGACAGCTGTTCGAGACTTATGCTGTACGTTTCCCAGGCTGGAATGAAAGATCATTTCACTAATGTGTTAGCTTCTGCTCGGAGACCTTGCAAATGAGGTTTTAAAATCTTTCATTCCAACGCAAACTTCTGATGTGCTTCTGACATCATATAATCATAGTCAAATATCTTGGTAGTGGGGGGATTTAATCACTTCATATAAGCAGTCGTTTCTTTTCTTGGTATGTATCCTCCCTATGCTATGTCCTTTGAATTTTAAATTAAGCTCCTTGCTCCAAGAGCCCAGAATTGGGCACTTGGGTCGCCAGCACTGCCCAGAGCCTGACCCATCTATGTTATGCAAGAAATGTTCACTAGATGCAGAGGTTCTCTGGTGACTGGTGCAGCTGTTGTCGAATTTTAACAGTTAAGGCCCTAACTCCCCTCCCCCATCGCTGAAATGCTTGTGCTCTTCTGCTGCCAAAAAGTTTTTAATATGCATGGAGCGTAGAGTCTGGTATTGGAAAAGATTGGGTCACAGTTTGAATCAGAAGCAGCATATACTGCTGATTTGTTACATTTTATAAATATAAACTGTAAAATATATACATACACAGCTACTGTCACAGTTTTATGTGTCTGAGGGTTTATTCCTCCTCACCAGGAAAGCTACAGTCTTCCCTAAAATACAGACTCCAATGCAAGAGTGTGGATTTTTTTATTATTATTATTATTTATAGAATCTCTCAGCACTTTCAAAAATGCACATTCTATTCCCTGCTTCTGTATTCCCAACCCTCCATCTGCCCCGCTGGAGCACAGGAGACTTCTCTGTTGCCGTAGGAATAGCCAGATAGACTTTCAGTGTAAGTATTTTCGAGAATGAGTTTCTGAGTTAACAGTATAAAATCTTTATGTGTTTTTAGTGAAACCCTCTTGTTGCCATTCATTCCTTTTCTTTGAGAAGGAAACATTCCCTCCTCAGAGGAAGGCAGTGATACTGGCTCTTGTGCACTGAAAATGGAGAGGGGTCCATTCAAAAGAAGGTTCTTTCAGTTTAGTGTGTAAAACTGGGAAGATAGCAAACAAACAGATATTAGTACTTCTCTTTCATTTATTTCTGTTTTGGTAAATGTGGTTTCTGAGCTTTTCAGGAAGAGTGGACTTCTGCCTCCATTTTTGCAAACCACAAGTTGGCTTTCAGGAAATATGTGGCACTTGGGTACTTTGTTGTAATGGGTTGCAGCTCATCATTAAATAAAATTGGTGGTTTGTGATCATGCCAGTTCGACTCATCAAAAATTTGTAAAGGGGCAGCAGGAAGAAGGATATGATGTTTTTTTTTTTAATACTTAAATTTGGGAAGTGGTAGGAGAGGACACTCAAAATATTTCATTATGTTTTAGCAGGTAGTAAGCTTCTTATTCTTAGATTACCCATCATTTATGGTTTCCAAAGACTTTTTTTTTAAAATTAGGATTCTCCTCTGAACCACAGACCAAAAAAAAAAAAAAAAAAAGAAAGAAAGAAAGAAAAGAAAGAAAGAAAGAAAGGGCCTGAGTATTTTACCAAAGATGATCATGTCAAGAACTTTGAAGTCTGAAATCTTTCTCTACTTACAAGCTACCAAATTTGTCTGTTGTAGTTTCATGGGTACTGGTAGAAGATGCGGGAGTCCTGGTCAAAAGACTCCTAATCATAGCAGTAGTAGTCAGAGTATCAGTTCCCTGACACCTGGTTCCTACACGGTAATGCCCCATGGGCCAGACGATGCATGCATGTGAAGTGTTACAAGAGAGGAACCTGGAGTTTAGGAAACCCAGATCTTTTTTTAAAAAAATTATATATATATATATATACACACACACACACACACACATATATATGATATGTGTTATATATATAATATATGATATGTAAATGATATATATGATATATAAAATATATGATATATAAAAATAAAAGATTTTATTTATTTATTCATGAGAGACACAGAGAGAGGCAGAGACGCAGGCAGAGGGAGAAGCAGGCTCCATGCAGGGAGCCAGACATGGTACTAGATCCCGGGACTCCAGGATCACACCCTGAGCCGAAGGAGGATACTCAACCGCTGAGCCACCCAGGCATCCCAGGAAACCCAAATCTTGCATGATGGGCAGTAAAGCTTGCTTTTTTTCTCCAGGGGGAGACTCAGTCTCTATCTTCCCAAGGCTGTTTGCTTTACAGACATCCTTGGAAAGATAGTTTAGGACAAAGGCCTCTCTGCTCATTAGAAATGCGGAACCTGAGAAACCCATCACGAATTGTCTCCCACCACATAGATAGCTGCAACTATTGTAGATATATAGGCAAGATGTTAATTTTATGTACCTGGTTGCCTTAGGACTTACTTCTCCCCCAGGGCTCAGGCTAAGAAAACCTGAGATCTTTGCTGGGGGCTGCCATTTCCAAAATTCTCAGTGTTTTGAATCAAAGAAGAGAGAGAGACTATTAGAAATAATATTTTCCTTTGCTATTTTTTGGGGAAAATATAAGTAATATATTTGAAGCAGGGGCAGCCCAGGTGGCTCAGCGGTTTAGTACTGCCTTCAGCCTGGGGTGTGATCCTGGAGACCGGGATCGAGTCCCACATTGGGCTCCCTGCATGGAGCCTGCTCCTCCCTCTGCCTGTGTCTCTGCATCTCTCTCTCTCTCTCTCTGTGTCCCTGATGAATAAGTAAATAAAATCTTTAAAAAATTATATATATATATATATATATATATATATATATATATTTGAAGCAATAAATACAGTGGACCCTCAAACACTCAGGTTTGAACTGCAGAGGTCCACTTAGCTGTGGATTTTATCTATACAGTAGTGAAAGCGTGCTTTCTCTTCATTATGATTTTCTTAGAAACATCTTTTCTTTAGCTTACTTTATTGTTAAGGATACAGTATGTAAGAAGTAACCACTTCTTACATAATGTAAATGTAATATACAAAATATAGGTGAATTGACAGTTATAGATAAGGGTTCCAAAGATCAACAGTAGGAAATCAGCGAGGGCTAAATTTTTTTGGGGGGGAATCAGAGTTGTATGTGGATTTTTTACTGCATGGGGGACAGTGCCCCTAATCTGTGCATTGTTCAAGGGTCGGCTGTGGTTAAAAAAATTTCTGATCTTCATTACAAAAACAAAACAAAAACAAAAATAAAGAACCCTGCCAAATTCTGTAAAGGAGGAGGTGGTTTATGTAAAGAAGCTCACGCTTTCAATTTGTTGTCTTCAAAAAAAAAAAAAAAAATACGAGCAGTTTGCTTGTGGGAGACACCTATGAAACGTGTCATTACCTGACCTCTGTTGGTGGAGGTGAGAACTCATTTTGGGACTTTGTATTTCCTTAACCACTTCTTGCCTCACCCTCACTCCTTCCCAGTGGAGAAGCCTGTGAAAAGTTTCTAATATCCAACCAAGCAGCTGTTCTGTTAGTTCCCCAGACTTTGTTTTGCTATGAAGGTCTCTTCTTTCATAGGACTTTCGATTCTGCATGTGACTTCTGATGCCTCCTCTCCACAAAGACTGTTTCCAGACTTGTGTTTTGCTACCTCTTCTGAATATTCCACCTCACAAAGTTTGTGCCAGTGTGGGATTCTGAAACCAAGGAGAAGTAACTGGCTCAGGCTTCTGAGATACTATGGGGAAAACTCAGGAAACTGAATACAGAAATTGACATCTCAGGGGGAAGTCTGAATGGTTATTTTGGTGAACTGGTGAGTGCTAGATCACACAGCACATCTATCCATTGAAGGACATCAAAAAGGTCACAGAAAACAAACGAAAACGGCTAATGTTGAGAACTTGATCCTGGACAAGGATTGCTGATTCTGAGTCTGTGTTTTGGGACAGGATGGAGAAGGCCAAGCTAAGGGATAGGCCTATACCTATAGCACCTATTATTCCAACAGTTCTTTCACTTTCTGAAAGGAGTGTTTTTCTTTTACAAAAAAAGCAAACCACTTAAAAAGATGTGAGGATTAAGTAGATAATAGCTATAAAATTTATGGTCTTTATTTTTAAAGAGCCTTATAAACATAGTCATTGTTACTTTATCTTCATCCTGTAGCTGTCCTCCCTCTCTGCAGATGGATGGCCATCATCTAATCACTAGGCTATTTATGACCTGAAAGAGTTGAGGGGGGTGTGGTAAAACATCTCATCTGCCACCACCACCACCCTCTAAACACCTTGAATAATTGCTGGGAGATGAAATGGCAATTGTTTGACTAAGTGCAGTCTTAAATTCTCTGTCAGAGCTTCACTCACCCCTTCCTCTCCCGTCCTGATTAGACACCACGGTAAGGTTCATTTTCTGATAAGGCATTGAGTGACTTTTGCTGCTGGAAATACAGATCATTTAAGATTTATAGGTTTCTTTGCTTGGTGTGAAATAGGTTTTATGACTTCCAAATGAATTGGCTGGATAGAGAGATTGTAAATAAATTGTTCAAAAATAATGTTTTTTAAATGTGAGCCCCTCTCCTTTTCTGGTCAAAGGATAGGAAACCTTCTAGTGTACTAAATATCTATTAAGTCAGTAATGCAGTATTTCATGTATTCTATTAGTAAAAACCAATTTTCACTGTAGAATGGTTGTTCAGAAGCTCGTGCAAGACTTCACATGCCTTAGCACTGTGCCTGGCTCTGTGAGGTCTACAGAAAGAGTTCAAGACCTGATTATACCCTAAAGGCAAGAGGAATATCTAAAACCATCACAGAACAACTCCTGCCAACCTGCCCTCTGTTTCTTACTGGGATGGGCCTTCAGAGATCTGTGACTTAGACCAAAGGAGGAGCATTTGGGGAGGCAGGCCTGGAGCTGAGCCTAGGCAGGGAAGATTGGGGTGGGCAGAGGGGTTGGGGAGCCTGAGAGGTGAGGAGAGACCTGAGGCAGAGGGCAGGACCGTCAGGGAAACAGGCCCTGGTGACACAGGTCGGCGGGGAGCACACTTGTTCTTGGGGAGGCACATGGGGCAGACTGGGTCTCAGGTGGCTGAGGGTGGCTGGTGGAGCCAGCTGAGTCAGAGGAATTGGACTGGGGGCTGAGCCAGGAGACCAGAGTGGTGACACAGGCATAAGCAACATGATGAGAAGGTAGAGGAGGGAACAGCATGGGAGCTATTGGAAGTAAAAATGGACAGAATTTGATGTTTGTTCTGCTACAGAAGAAAGAACCAAAGGTAATGCTCAGGAATGTGGAAAGAGAACAAAGCTGCTAATGGAAACTGGTTTTAGCTGAAGAGGGTGAATTTGAGGCAAAGAGCATCTGGGCATCGCAGGGCGTTGAATGTATGTGTGTTGAAAATGTAATTGAAACGAACAACTTTCATCACTGTGCTTTTAAAGTAAGAATCATATACTATAGTCACAGGCCTCCAGTTTTGAGATAACTGACGAATAATTTAGTTCAGATCAACATATATTTATTGCATGTTTTTTCATGTTTAGAGGCTCCTCTGTGAGTCTGTTCACTGAACTTTTTATGCTAGGTTTTTTTTTTTTTTTTAATCTGCAAATATTAGGGAGTGTTAAGGTCACCAAAGATATTTGCTGTTCATAGGTTTCTTTGTTTGTTTGTTTTAAAGATTTTATTTATTTACTCATGAGAGATACAGAGAGAAGGGCAGAGACACAGGCAGAAAGAGAAGCAGGCTCCATGCAGGGAGCCTGATGTGGGACTCTATCCTAGGATCACCAGGATCACGACCTGAGCCAAAGGAAGATGTTCAACCACTGAGCCACCCAGGTGCCCCCGTTCATGGGTTTCTCTCCTAAATGCTGTGTTTAGTTTGCTCTAGAGGAATCTTGATTGCTAACTACATTTTTTTTTTTTTCTGAGTTGCCCCATGTATATGTCCAGATGAAAGGGCTTTAAACATTAAAAGGCCATGTGTTGAGTGTTTGGAGCTATTGAGCATGAGTTTGACTATAGATCTGACACTTTCCTTATAAGCAGAAAACATGAACATCTCAAAAAAGTCCAAGCAGCTGGTCATGGAATTTGGCTTCTGGTGTCCTAATTAGTGAACTGATGTGGTGCTAGTTTGGACAAGACTTGATCTTCTCCACAAATCTGGAGAACTACAAGGCATCTCTCCTTTGGATTGTGGCTCTTGGGGCTACAGACCAGGGAAGGATGCAGCAGGAACTCGGTCTTTCTCTCATCATCGGGAGAGATAAGGAAGCTGTCGTTTTAGCCACTTAAGAATGGGGTGTCATGCATTTGGTGTCCTGTGGCCTTTAGACTATTAATCCTGTCCTTCAAACTTCCACCCGCAGCCCCTGCCAGATGCGATCACCCATGGTCCAGTGGCTTAACATGCAGTCCCCAGCCAGCCCGAGCTGCAGCCCAGCTGTTACACCACCTTCACCCAAGCCACCGCCTTCTCCTCTCTCTCTATCTGCCACCGTAGTGGACAAGCCACCAGAAAGGTATGGGGGTGTGGAAAATGATGTCGAAGCTAGGGATTGCTCAACCTGAGGAGCATTTCCACCCTTGTCTTGGTATGTGTCTTAGCTCAAGAGCAAGTGCATTCTCAGGAGGAATTTGCCTTAGGTGAGAGCTGCTTGAACCTATCACCCTACTGTGTCTTTTTGGTGCCTGTTGTGCATTCCTGAAACTACTTCTATCAAAAGAACTTCTTACACATGAATATATAGCGCATACTTTTTTATTTTTTTGAAAAGATTTTATTTATTTATTCATGAGAAACAGAGAAAGGCAGAGGGAGAAACAGGCTCCTTGTAGGAAGCCCGATGCAAGACTCGATCCCAGGACCTAGGGATCATGACCTGAGCCGAAGGCTAACGCTCAACCCCTGAGCCTCCCAACTGGCCCACATGTTTGTTTGTTTGTTTATTTTTTTTGTAAAGGAAAGTGAACTGGAATTAACACGGGCATTTAATGAGCCCGTTGTTCAGAAGCTGGAGGTGCTGGCTAGCACAGCCTTGGTCCTGGGCAGTGGGCTGGAGTTCCTGTGGTCACTGGCTTCCCCCCTCCAGTGAGGTGGGACCCTTCCTTCTGCTTCCATCTGTCTGTCTGGCTGACAGCGTGGTTTCCATCATCCCCCAGCACACTCGTTCCCTAGAATAAGGCAGAGGGCGCTTTGACAAGTGATGAGAAGCTGAGCCTGAAATGCCTTTTGGAGGCAGGAGTGAGGGGATCAACTAGAGAAGACCCAACTCAGGGCACCAGACTCCTTCCAGAGAGGTGTGGGGAGCGGCTGGCAGTGAGGACAGGTGGATGTCCACCACGCCGCCCAAGTCACTGTGCGCGCCCCTGCCCTCACCGCCTTGCCTTCCATCTCATGACACTGGTGCTTTTCCTAGCAGATGAACACAGCACTTAGGAGTAAACATACCCTGTGGCTCCGATAAAGCTGAACGATGGGAAAGGGCATCCCACCAGGCAGAGAGGACAATTAGGTGATGAGGTTCAGTGGAAGCTCCCCCAAGAAGCTCCCTGAAGAAAGATTTAAATTTGAAACCCATCGTTTACTTGAGAATCAAGTACTGTAGATGTGCCTGATGTTCACTCCTCTGCTACTTGGCATGTGTGTGTTTTTTTGTTTTTTGTTTCTGTTTTTGTTTAGAAAGAGTTGTCCCACTGGTGATCTACAAATGAGATTTGGGAGGGGATCAGGGTCAGGGGGAGGTGAGGCCCCCCCTCTCCGTGTCTCATGTTTTAATCTGTGTCTTTCACGTTCCCTTCTCAGCATTGTCAATCGGAAGGCTCGAGCAGTGTATCCATGTGAAGCAGAACACAGCTCAGAATTATCTTTTGAAATAGGAGCGATTTTTGAGGATGGTAAGTGTTAGTGGGAGCTTTGTGGTAGCATATATTCTGTCCCCCTCTGGATGTCTACAGTCAGCAGTCTCTGGTTGTGGGGTTGTCAGGAGCACACGTCTGTCCCTTAACACTTTGGACAGGAGAGAGTGGCCCCATTGGCTGCCAGGCACTAAACACCAGGGGGCTATGGAATTCCACCTCTGCTTTCAAAGTGATTATTCTCCAAACCTATTAACTCTTATGAATCTTCGTTCAGGACGTCTCTCTGCTGATGTAAAGAGAAGCTAGTGCGACTTGGAATTAAGAAATACTTCTGATTTGCATCCTTTGTTTTTCTCTCCCCGAGTCCCCAGCCAAGCCTCCTAAATGTGTCAGTTTTGCCAAATCTGAGTTACAGAAGAGTACTCTTGTCAAGGAATTTTGCTTTCTAGTTCCCTTACCATGCCTAGGCTTTACATGATTTTTGCTTATCTGAATAGTGTGTGAATCTCTAGACCTGGGCATTGACTTTGCATATTGAAACAAGGGTGTGTATTTTATCTGAGTCTTTAATATTCACACACAGGCATCTAGGAGCTCTGCTTGGCTTAATATTTCGCAGATTTCTCCTATGGTTCATTGCTTATCTCTTTTCCCCCTCTCCTGATTTCTTCCTTAACAGTCTTGTTCATTATGAAATTCACTGGTTGCTATGGAAATGGTGATGCGTGTGGGTGGAGCTGCCCAAAAGAGTTCTGGGAAGGCCCTGAGGATCTTAGATGCCTGGAATGGAATGGTCAGTTAGCCCAGAATGTTTGGAATATATGGAGTATGTCAACACAACACCTAGTGGTATATTGTCAGTAATGCAGTGCTTGTTGTGTTTGTTTTTTAGAAAGTAAGTTGCCTGTTTATTTTTTTATCTATTTATTTGGAGGGGAGGGGTAGAGAGAGAGGGAGAATCTTAAGCAGGCTCTATGCCCAGTGCAGACCCTGAGGTGGGGCTTGATCTCACAACCCTGAAATCATGACCTGAGCCAAAAATCAAGAACTAAATTAAGCATCAGACACTTAACTGATTAAATAAAAAAAAAAGACACTTAACTGATTGAGCCACCTGGATGCCCTGCAATTTGCATCATTTAGAATAGATTTATATGTGTGTGATATGTACTGTCGAGAGCCAAGGACTCCTCATAGTGTCGGAAAACAAATAACACTCCCACCAAAACCCCCACATCTGAGACAATTGTACTTTATGGAGAAACTTTGTTCTTGGAGTAGAGGCAAGATCATTCCTTGTCACCGTAACATACATACATGTGATTTTTGCCAGGTGAGCATGGAAATTGCTGCCCTGCTCCAGGCCTGTCACATACTGGCCCACCACATGGCATGAGGGAACACTGAGACAGTAGTGTTGAAACCCACTCATTTGAGAAATGATGGTGAATTTTTGCATCATGTGATTAGATCTGATTGGGAGCCTCTGAAATCCCTTAGGCTGTGTTGTTTGTGAATTATTTACCTTGGTGGAAGGCTTCTCTATTAGAATGCCTTTGGCTGCAAGTAACAGAAACTGATACAGCTGGCTATCAATCATGAAAATGGATTAGCTCTTGCAATGATTAAGTCTGGAAGGGTTGGTTAATTCACATTCTCAGAGATAGTAGTAGATCCATCCCTGCTGAACTGTTTACAGCGGGCACAGTGGAATGCATTCAGAACCTCCACCCCGAGACTCGCTGTGTCTTAGGGCTAGGTCTTAAAGAGTACAGAAAATCAAAGACCCTTAAATAGGATTTATTCTTTTTCCTTTGCACCTTCATGTCTGTGCACAATTGATCTCTTAGCCGAAAATTTCATTAAAACTGTGCTTGCTTAGGAACCATCTAGTGAAGCTCTTCCTTGAATGGTTTAGGGTCTTGCCTGCTGAAGACTGACACAGAGTAGGACACACAGGTGGCTCGTCCGGCCTCCGCTTGTGCGAAGCCAGGCAGAGCTCTAGGTGGCCACCGTTACAGCACAGCCCTCAGGAATGTGACCAGGACCACATTCTTTTTGCACACCAGCAATATTTCGGCCTCTAAAGCATCCAGGACCTTTTTCCTGTGTTCACTTGTCCACTGGAGTCTTAGCAGCTATCATAAATGCTCTTGCAGTATAATCCCCTTTTGTACCACATATGGGCAGCAAAGGAAATTGGTTTATGGCATTCAGTGGCCTTTGGTAAAGACAAAATCCAGGTCAAAGAGGCCCCTGGGCCGCATTGTCAGTAGTTACATGTGGTTTGTAATATATACAACAGCGAGAAACCCTAAACCAGACTGTGGAAGAGATAGGGATCTTTAGTAATGAAGTAGCTTGATAGCTGTTCCTTGCTCGTTAGCTCTTACTGTGTGGACCTGGACTGAAGTTATGAGTTTACATTCCAGGCTGAAGATTGATCTGCATCGTAGATACATGACTGCTTAAACATCGTTCATGGGAAATGCCTCCCATAGCTCCCAGGGAGGGCAATGTATGTAAAGTCTCAGGGCGGCCTATATTCTTGTGACTGCCATATGGACCTTACCTTCTCTCTGGGCCTGGGGAATCCCAGAAACACATTTGTCTGGTGACCAGTCAGTCCTGATCTCTTACCAGATGGGCGGCTCTTCAGCTGGCAGACTTCCAGTCCAAGTGGAGAGTGTATAGACACTAATCCTTGCGAACAGTTTAGCATTATCTTGATAGGTTGGATGTGTACAGACCCCACAACCCAACAGTTGTACTCCTGGGTATATTCCTGACCTTTGGGAATCCTGACATCGTTGAGTTAAAAAGAAAAAGTGAGTGCCAGAAGACTCTATATAACATGGTTCTGGCTAAGCTCTGAAAGAAGCAAACTAAGTAGCATATTATTTGGAGACGTGTACATGTGCGATGAAACTGTGTTTTAACCACAGCTGGAGTAAGAGAATGAGAAATACAACATTCAAGCCTTGGGGTCGGGGTAGGGATCTAGGGGAGGGGCTGGCAGAGGAACAAACCCACGACGAGGCCTTCGTATCAGTCCTGCGTTGCATGGGTTGTTGGTGTTCACTGTGTTACGATGATGCTTCAGTGACTTAAATATTTGTCATATATATTGTTTTTATTATGCTAAAAAAAAATAACAAACTGCCACACCAGAACTGAGTCCATATTCTGTTCTGGAGAAAGTTTCTTGCAAATGATCCTTGTCACCAGCTCCAGTGTCCCTGTTGTTACGGGATGGTAAATGAGGACATGGAACAGCCACAGTGAGATTTCACCTCAGACCCATTAGGATGACTGTTATCAAAAACACAGAACATAACAAGCATCGGCAAGGATATGGAGAAACCAGAACCCTTGTGCGTTGCTGGTAGGAATGTAAGATGGTGCATGTAGTAGCTGCTAGAAAACAGTATGGAAGTTCCTTTAAAAAAATGAATCATAATTACCATCCAGTCCAACAATTCCACTTTTGGATATATACACACAAGAATTGAAAGCAGGGCCTCAAACAGGTGTTTGTACACTCATGTCCACAGCTGCATTTTCACAGTAGCCCAAAGGGGGAAATACCCAAATGTTCCTTCACGGATGAGTGGATAAACATATCATGGAATATTTAGCCATAAAACGAATGAAATTCTGAGACATGCTCCAACATGGGTGAACCTTGAAGATAGTATGTTAAGGGAAATGAGCCAGTCACAAAAGGACAAACTGTCTATAATTCCACTAATATGCAGTATCTATAATAGGCAAATTCATAGGGACAGTGGCATCGACGTTTCCAGGAGCCCAGGGAGGGGGATGGGGAGTTAGTGTTTAACGGACACAGAGCTTCAGTTTGGGAAGGTGTAAAAGTTCTGGGAATGGATGGTGCTGGTGTTTATACAGCATTGTGACTGTTCTTAATACCACTGAATTGCATACTTCAAAATTATTACAATGGTAAATTTTAGGTTATATATATTTTATAACAATGAAAAATCTGTGCTAGGGAGCAGCATCAGTATAATTGTCATTACATACTGATAGGGTTCTTAAGGATGTGTGCCTCGCCCAGGGCCATGTAGCTCATGAATAGCAGGATGGGGTGTGCAACTTAGGCCCTTTCAAGGCAACTGGCACATGGTTAGCGTCCCCCAGTGCTCGGTGACTGCCATGATGTCTACCTCTGGGTCGTGGGAGTCTTTAAGGAGCAGCTGCCTCTCCACAGCCTCTTGGGTGAATAGCGGAGCTATTGACCTGTCCCCCCAGTGGGAGATTATGGCTGATGGCAGCCCAATGTCAGGGAATTTGGAGGAACTATCTTTAGTCCACGTCCCCCATTCCATGGCCATGCCCACTTTCTTTGGGAGCAGTCTGAGGAAGGTATTTACTGCTCTTTAGTGCTAGCTGGGGTCCCTGGCCTCATACCCGTTGTCTTTGTTCAGGCTACTGTAACAGACACCATAGACTCGGTGGCTTAAGCAGCAAAAATTTATTTCCCACGGTTTTGGAGGCTGGGGATTCCAAGAGGGCATCCACAGGGTCAGGTCCTGGTGGGAGCTCTCTCCCTGGTTTCCTCACATGGTGGGAGGAGTGGTAAGTGGGTTGGGAGGAGAGGAAGTAATCACTCTCCAGTCCTTTCTCACAAGGATGCTAATCCTATCATGGGACCCCACCCTCATGACCTTATCTAACTTTCATTACCTCCCAAAGGCCCCACCTCCTACTACCATCCCCCTGGGAGTCAGGGTTTCAATGTATAGTTTGTGGGAGGACACAAATGTGCAGTTCATAACACCTGCCTTGCTGCATGCCCTGGCCTTCTCCCAGCGTGAGGCTGGCCAGGGTCCCATGGCTGAAGGAGGGCAAGGCTCTGGGCTGAGACTGACAGGCAGGGTACAGTCCACAGGGATGGAGACCTGTACACAGTTGCTTCCCTGCATCAGACAAGGTGTGGACATGGTGTGTGCCTGGCATCACACTTGATGTAAATGGTCTTACTTTAATCTTTCCAGCAACTTCAGGTGAGTTATTGCTTCCTCTCTTTTAGAAATGAGGAGCATGGAGGTCAGGGGAGATGAAGTCAATCATCCAGGGTCACCCAGTCATTAGGGAGTCAGAGTTCCAGCCAAGATCTCATTTCTCTTATACTCACTGCCTCTTGGAGTCCAAGTCTTCTCCCAAATGAGGCTCCTATTTCTGAAACTGCCTGTAGTTGGGTTCTCCAGAGACACAGAACACATAGAGCATGAGTGTGTCTGTGAATGTGTGAATTGCTTTCGATAGATAGGTGTTGACTCATGTAGTTGTGGAGAGGGTAGGCTAGAAGGCTGAGAACCAGGAGATGGATGCAGTCTTGTGTCCAAACTCTGAGGGCGGGGTCCTCTCTTCTTGGAGGGAGGCCAGTCTTTGTTCCATTAAGGCCTTCAGCTTATTAGGTGAGGCCCACTTGTATTATTTTAGGTGATCTGCTTTACTCACAGTCTACTGATTTCCCTGTTCATCACATCTCAACTTCTAGAATAACATGTAGGTACCCTGGCCTCTCCAAGTTGATAGGTGAAACCATCACACTGACATTGGAGGAAGTGGTTTGATCAACCAAGTATAGCAAGGAGCCCAGGATGGGTATTTTGGGATTTGATGTTCCCAGGAGAGGCTAGGTCTTCCTTCAAAGAGATGGTGAGACTCTCACAGGCCTCATCTGTAACCTCTGAGTCCCTTTCCCCATGACTGGGGAAGCAAGAACTCCTGCATCCCATTCCCAGGCCTTGGCCGTGTCCAAGCTCTTGGGTACTGCAGGGTCTTCTCAGTCCCCTAAGTTGGTGACATTTCTCTCCTGCCCTCTGGGGAGATGAGGGCTGCAGAGGAAGCTGATGAGGTGTGGATAAGCTGCCCAGTCTGTGGTAGGATTGGTGTGGGATTCCCGACCTAGCCTGGTTTCCCACATTCAGGCCTCCTTCACCCCCAGCTTTATGGGAAATTACCTTTCTTTCTCTCCTGTTCAGCCTGAGTCTATTAATTCCTTCTCTGGGTGAGATTGGGCGTTTGCGGTGTATAGGAGAAGAAACGATGAGCACGTCCAAGGCGTTCTTCCATAAACTATTTTCCAGACTCCTTGGAGCAGTCCTACAGGCTAAGTGCTGCTAAGCCCCGTCTTGCAGGTGAGGGGGCTGAGGGGTGCCTGAGGATTGAGTAGTTGCCCGGGTGCACCTGGCTGGCACTGTCAGCTGCGGGTCTCCCCTGCAGGCTCTGGTCCTGAGCCCGCAGCCCTTTCCACTGAGCGCCCCCCCCCACGTTGCACGACCCCTGGGGGCCTTTCCCATGGAGCTTAGTCCCCTCCCCTGACAGAGACTGTTCTGGGGGTATTGCCAGCTGGGGGGAGGGGTTGGAATAAGTGAGAGCCATTTTTTTTTTAAGATTTTATGTATTTATTCCTGAGAGACACAGGCAGAGGGAGAAGCAGGCTCCCTGCGGGGGGCTCGACGCGGGACTTGATCCCGGGACCCCGGGATCCTGCCCTGAGCTGAGGGCAGCCGCTCAGCCGCTGAGCCCCCTGGGCATCCCGAGTGAGAACCTTTAAAATCTGTGCCCTGAGGAACAGCTTCAGGCTGGAATCTGTGCGGGAGCCAAGGAGGTGGCTGGCTGCCGGGCCCCGGAAAGCCCGTACCCGTACCCAGTTCATTGGTTGTTGGTTCTTTAAACAAACCCTCGGCTCCGGGCAGGGAGCTGGGGATGCTGTCGCCGCCCCCATCGGGGAGTCGCAGGCGGGGAGCGAGGCCAGTGTGTCCCGGCGCTGCCCGGCCTGGAGTGCGCCAGCCGGGGGGGTCCACTGCGGGGCAGGTGGGGGGCGTTAGACGCTCTGTATTGGACTCCCAAGCCCCAGTGACAAGAGCTTGGACCCTGTGCATGTGCTGCCCAGCCAGCAGTCACTCTCTCAGGCATCTGGCCGGGTATTTGTGCCCAGGGGTGTGCGGCCTAGGCCCTGCCCTCAGGAGCACCCATCCTGTGGTAGACAGGAGCCCATATGACGCCCGAGGCCTGAGAATGCTGAGAATTCATGGAAGAGGGAGCATCCCCCGAGGACAGGGCATTTAGAGGCCCCTGAAGGGGAGGGGTCACCCCGTGAAGGGTTTGGGGAGGCACTGGAGGGGAGCATGAGGGGAGCCAGGAGGCCTGGGCAGGACCAGGTGCCTGGCACCAGACGGCGGAAGCCTGGGTCTGTTCCTGTACCTCGCTGCCTTTAAGCAGGGGAAAGTGATCAGCTCCATGTTCTAGAGAGTTCAGTGAGCTCCTTTGTGCACAGCAGATTGGAAGGAACCAGACTGGAAGCCGGGGGTTCGGTCAGGAGGCTGCTCAGGGCCACAGTGGCCGACGGGCAGATCCTGTAAAGAACCCAGATCTGCAACCTCACATCCCAGATGGGGGCCCCTTGGCTCCTGGTTGAGCTTTCAACACACACGGCCGTGCAGTGAGTTCCGCAGGAAGCAAGAACTTGGGGGCGTTCGGGTAGAAAGTGATTCCTCTTTCTTTTCAGTGCAAACCTCGAGGGAACCTGGCTGGCTGGAAGGGACCCTGAATGGCAAGAGGGGGCTGATTCCACAGAACTACGTCAAGCTGCTGTAGTGCCTGGCCGGGGAGGCCCCACGTAGACCTTGGCATCTGGGAACCTGCCTTCATCCTCCAGGGCGGAACCCACAGCCGCCGGACGTGGGAACTGCAGATCACGGCTTGGCACTCCAGGGGCAGGTGGGGGGACAGGACGGACCCCACAGAGCTGCCTAGGTCTGTGGAGCAGGAGGAGAGTAGCAGGATTAACGGGACGGACCTTTCATTTGTCACGCCTCTGGACTGAGAGTTAATAATGCAGTCAGGCCTCCCCGCTGGTGATCACTCCTCCAGGCGCCTCCCTGCACACCTGCTGCTGAGATTTTAAAGGGAACTGTCCTCACTCGTGGTGGTGTCCACAGGATGTGCTCTTGGCCTCGGTTGATGTGTGGAGAGGGCTGCTGCGGGCGGGGCGGGGGGGGGTTCCGTCCAAACCCAGAGAGAGGGCAGCACAGAGATGCTCCTTCCTAGATGGCCACCCCGGGACCCACATTCACTCCACTTAGAGCACACTGGCGTATTTATAACAGGCTTCTCGTTGGTGCTTCTCACCTGTGTGCTGTTTCCCAAACACCACCTTTTGGCCCCAAGTTCTCTGTAAATGAAATAAAATGTAATTTACTATTTGATTTGTGTGTCATAATGTGGGGAAGAGATCGTGGAATTCGTTCCCTTTGTGATGTTTCATGATTTGGCACCCAGGGCATAGAAATGCATCTTCCTCTGAGGTTGGTGCACGCTCCGAGGTAGGATTTATTAACAAGGAGCCTTGCTTATTCACAGCATGGCATGTTCCTGGGGACAGCAGCCTTCTCTGATGTGTGACATCCTGGAGGGCCACCCCCAGCCACCTGAACAGGCTGTCCCGGTGGTCTGTGTGACTCCTGAGGGGGGTGGGGCTGGGGTGGTGCCCCCGAGCAGTGTGTGCATGAGCAACGTCAGCGCTGTGGGGCCCCACTCCCTCCCCTGACTAACTTCACTGGACTACTCTGTCCCCACCCCACCCCCATATTCCCTCTGTTTTCCAGGAGGAGCCTCGTCTGTGACCCTGCACATCACGGCACCCTAGCTGTGGGCCGGCCCCACTGTGATGCTTCCTCATTCTTCCTGGGCACAGACTAAACCAACCTCTCCTTTGTCCCCTGAGCTGGAGTCCTTGAAGTATGGAGCTCGTTTTTAGGAGCCTCATGATTCTGAAGCCAGCCCCACACAGGGCCTGCTCCGGAGGCCTGGCGTGTCTCCTTCCCCACGGGATGGAGGCTCCTCAGGCCTGTCAGACTTTGCTCCTAAGAATTTGTCATAGGAAAGATGTGTCTGCTGCCTCTTCCCCAGATGAGTCGGTTCAAGAGCTTGCTGGTTATCAAGTTTGAAGTCACCTATGTGGACCATGTAGGGTGTCAAGTTTGTGGGTATACGGGGGAATGGGCCTGTTGGAAAGGATCTTTGTTTTACTGACAAATACAGCCTGAGTGCAAATCCTGCCCTGTGGGCGCAGCAGAGAGACCGGGACTGCGGGCGGCCCGGCGGCCTGTGTTCTGAGTTACCACTTCTGCTCATGCCCACTGCTTAAGGACGTGGAAGGGGAACTTGGTTTATGAGAGTAACTGATGTTTCCCACTTTAAGCCCTCTGCGGGGAAAATGCATATGTATGGGCCCCTCGGGTGGGCTCACGATAGCCCGGGGAGTGATCTCCTGGCAGTCATCCTAATAGGTGTATGCCCATGGGGCGTTTCAAGGAAGCCCTGCGGCACCAAGACCTGACTTATTTGCTTGCTTATGGAAGCCTGCCATCATCCACAGTGAGGTGCGCCCTACCTGCTGGTCCCCGCCAAAGTGCTGAAACTCCCGAAGCGTGTTTACCGCCACTTACTCGGTCAAGGAAATTGCTCCTGTGTCTGACTACCTGTGTGATTAGGGCTAAATTAAATTGACTCAGTGATGCCGTTTCTGCCTCCTAAAAAGAAAATGATAGCCAGAGGTTTGGACTGAAATGATGTAATACAAGTGGCATGCCCAGAATGTAGTATAGGGTTAGATAATGCGGCCTGCTGTTCCCTGTATTCTTACCACTAAGAAAGCCACTGGCACCTTCGTCATCAGGGCCATCTGTGTTCTGTAGGACGGGACGACGATGTGGTGGGCGCAAAGCCTCAGAACACGTGGGGCGCGAGGACTCCAACAGCCTCCAGCCCCGCAGGCCACTCCTGTGGCTGGCTGGGGAGGAGTGCCAGAGGGGACCCAGGGGGTGTTTGCCTCTGCGAACAGGACCTGTGTGGCCAGGCTTGCCAAGGCCTCTGGGGAGGGAGCGTCCCTCGGTCTGCCCCACAGTATACTTAGGATCGTGAGACATTCTCTTATGTTGGTAGATCATCTTCATTTCCCCAGCTGCGAAATAGGGTCTATTTGTTTCTGCTGCGTGGGTGTGGCCATCCCCTGAGCATCTGCCGGCCGCTGGCCTCTCAGCCCACTTCATTCTGCACCAGTTGCAGCTGGGCTCAGACCAGGGCTCCAGCCTGTGTTCATTCAAAGTCACCAAGGGCGTTTTGGCAAAAGCAGACACTCGGATTCTGTTTCTGCTTGCTATGGGGCTGGCTGTGGGGCTTGCATCTGATTGCATCACCCGAGGGTCTGCTCTGGAGACCTCCGTGCCTATAAAGAAGATACCACGTGAGATTAGAACCAGAGAGTTTGCGGGGCTTTCCTCCCCTCTTCTTTGTAGTAGCAGAAACATCTGCAGTTGGGGGTGGGGAGTGGAGGGTGGGGGTGGGGAAAGCAGTGGGTTGTCTGCCAGAGATAGATGTTTAACTCCTTCTTTCCACAGAGTGACTGAATGAGCCAGGAGAATTTATCCCATTTTATAGGTGGGCAGATGGAGGCCCTCAAGGACCAAGAGCCTCACTCAGGTTCAGTCCTCTACTCTATGTTCTTTCTGCCGTACCATCTTGCCTCTGGGGGCCAGTAGGGGATGTTGGCTGTTTTGGGTTGATTTGAGCTCCTCCCAAATTCATATGCTGAAACCCTATGGCCCATTATCTCAGAATGTGACCTCATTTGGAAATAGGATTGTTACAGGTGTATGTAGTTAAGATGAGGTCAGTACCATGGGGCCCTAATCCGATAGGACTGGTGTCCTTATAAAAGGGAAATTTGAAAAAAATAAAAAATAAAAGGGAAATTTGGAGACAGAGACAGATGCACATAGAGGGAAGACAATGTGAAGAGACACAGGGAGAAGACAGCCATCCGTGATGAGGCAAAAAGGGAAGTCTGGAAGAGATCCCTCCCTCACGGCCTCAGAAGGAACCAGCTCTGCCAAGACCTCGATCTCAGACTTCCAGCCAACTGGTGGTAGGTTGTTACAGCTGTCCTAGGGAACGAATACAGTGGCTACAGGATGAGTTAAAAACAACATATTTGGAGTCTTTTTTCACGATTTTATACCTTGGTGACCTTGGGCAAGTGAACTTGACCTCTTTATACTTCTGTGGAGAGAGCACTGCCAACCTCACTGGGATGTTGTGACCAATGGTAGCATTGAGGGCCTGACGGGTGCGTGGTGGGAAGCACAGTTTGATAAGTGGAGATGGGAGAAGGCAGCTGGCAGGGTGCCCCGGTGGTGGGGATCCGTCTCTGTCCCCCTCCTCATCTCCCGGCCAGCCGTTGCTTTTCTCCAGGTCCTTCTCCAAAGGCCACTTCTTGGTCTTTCCCTCTACATTGGCCTTTCCCCGCCTTCCCCGAGGGCATACTCGGCCTCTGTAATCCTGGCCTCGTCTTTGTTCCCTGTTCAGCTCGGTGCTGGGCCCCTTCTCACCTTCTTATGTGCTCCCCTCCAATATGTCCAAGCCAGGGTGGTGACTTCTTTTCTCAGCCAGATGTTTTCTGTGACTTTTTGAGTCGCCTTGAGCCACGCAACTTCCCTTCCTCCCTCTTGTCCAAAGATGTTTTCCCAAGAGCGTGTCCTCTACTGGCTTTCCCGTGCTTAGCACTGGGCTGTCTTCTCAGAAGCTCGTCAGCACTCCTCCTTCACTGGCCTGGGCACTAATTCATCGGTACCCGACCTGGGTAGCCTGGCGTAATCTCCTAATGTTCACGTCTGCAAAAAAGCTTCTCAAGCTACTGGTTAGAGGAATGAATACCTTGGAGAATTCTTTGCTATCAGAAGATCGACGTGATCGGAGAGCAGACCTCTGCATTTCGTCCAACGAGAGACCTGCGCTCTGGACTTTGGCAGTTAATGCACCAGATTCATGTAGGCGGCTCAGTGCCGTGTGCTGGCGTCTCGATTTCTCCCTCCTTGGGGGATTCAGCAAATGAGGAAACACTGCAGACGAATAACTCATAACTCAAAGAGTAGGAGGAACGTGATCCAACACAGCTCAGGAAGTCTTTATAGGACCTGTGACCCTCTCTGGGCCAGGCTGGCCCAGAGCGTGAAGAGCCGAAGAAATGGGTTTTTCAGACTACGGATAAGCCTGAGAACTGCTGTCCTGGCCACAGGAATCCAATGAAAGAGCATCAGAGTCATTGCTAGTGATAGATTGATTTAATGATCCTAAATTTCACTGCTCTCTGAATCCATGTCTTTTCTGTGGCGCCTTCCTGTGCTGCCTTGAGGCTAGACCTTGTAACCGGTTTTGGCCGATGGAACAGGAGCAAGCTTGAGGCAGTCAGAGGCTTGGAAAGGGTTACAGCTTTTCACTGTCCTTATTAGAGCCTAGCCTTGCCTTCACCATGAAAATGTGCCTGGGCTAGCCTGCTGGAGGGTGGGAGCCACACGAAGCAAAACCATCCGAGACCACTGGACCGCTGGCTGGCTGGCCTGACTCTGCCCAGCCGGGTCTGGCTCAGCAGGACCTCCCAGCTGATTCATAAACTCATGAGAAATAATAAAAGGTGGTGGATTTAAACCGCTACATTTTGGGGTGCTTTGCACCTAACTGCCTGCTACTCTGCCCCATAGTTCCCTTGGTTTTGGGTATAGTCTTGGATATAGTCTCGGTCGGTGCTGACCATTCAGATCACATTCTAATCTTCTTGAATGTTCCACGGGAAGCCACCATTTGATTTCCAAGAAAGCTGCTGCACTAACAATTGGATGACTTGAAATTAAAGTGCCAGAGATACTCGTAATCAAGTCATTTTAGTCTGTGTACACTTACAGTTTATAAAAAGTATGTTAGAGCTGACTTTAACATAAAGGGACAATGTTTTCTATTTGCTTGAGGGGCATTCAACATACAGAAGCAAACAAACCCCTAATTATATATGCATCACCATGCATAATTTCTACTGCTCTGCCGTACAGTGGCTGGCTGTCTCAGTGGCAGAGACTTCGTTCTTAGCTAATGATTCCTAAATGTGCAGCTGGATTCTTTGGGTCTGAGAGCACTTTTAGAAATTCTTAGAAATAGAGTCACCCTTGTCCCAAGAATGAGTCTGCTCTGATCAGAAAGGACACCCACTTTAATTAAGGGTGCACATCGGTGTGGCCTCCTGCTAGCCTCAGATAGCTCACAGCCTGAGATGGCTTTTATTTAAAGTTAGGGGCTTATCGGTGAAAAGCCTTGGCCCTTAGTAGGTCAAATTCCATAAACTTTAAGAGAAAAAATTAACCACAGTTATGGATGTTTTATAAGCAAATTTGTGCACGTGATTCCAATGTTTGAAACGTTTTTTTTTTTTTTCCTGTACTGTGTTTAATGGCCATGTTGTGTTCTAGAAATCTATCATGTTAAAGAGAAGTTGAATTTGTTTAATGCTCAGATAGTCGTCTCTTTCTGGAAGCAAATAGTTTGAATGATCATCAGTTAAATGACATGTTAAAAATGTACTTGAGTTTATCTTTACATGTCTTCTAGTTTTAAGATGAGCTGATAATTGCTTCCTGCTCTTCTGTGGTCCATATTAATGAGTGAGATCAAGGGGACCAGCCTATAGGGAGCATGAGAAGCATTACAGCCAATGGGGAGCTGAGTCTCTCATCGGCCCAAGAGGACAGGGTGGAGGAGCAAGAGAACACTGCATGGAGGGAGAATGCTAGAGTCAGATGGGGCGTCTGGTCTACCCAGGTCAGTCTCAAAGCCTGAAAACTGATCAAGCTTTTCTGTGGCCGTGGAGAGAAAGGGGGCAATGCGCACAGACGGTCTGGCAGCTACATGGCAGGCAGTTCTTGTTGTGAAACTGTTACAGGTTGTTTTAGTGACCCACATATTAGCAGGAAGAAACAAGGCATCGAATTGGTCCCAGAAGAGTATAATTAACATGTAGCTAAGGGGGCGGGAGGTGGAGTTTTAACATAGGAGGAAAATGTTATTCTAACTCAGATGTAGGCAGAAGTGCAGGTTCTCAAGATGTAGAGGGACACAAAATCCAGGTGTTCCCACAGACATTCAAATGAAATGTTTCCAAAACAACAGGTGATTAAAGTAAAGGATTTATTGTAATCTGCTTACAGTCCTTTGCAAAGACAGACATATGTTTTTGCATAAAGATATAAATTGCTTCATTTTAAACTAATTTAGTGTTTTTTAATTATATGAAGAAGTTTTGGTGAAATATGAATTGTACCAAACCAAGATTTTTAAGAGCAATATGGTACAAAAATAAGAGCAGACAGACAATTTGGACTGGGACAGGCATTCAACAGTGAATTTAGAATATGGCTTTGCTGTTTAATCAAGCAAAGTTACCTGGAGACACATAAAGAGCCAGTAACTTTGTTAATACAAAAAAGCTGATGCAGACTGTCTCCATCCCAAACCTGGTTACACTGAAATTCCAATTTCAAAAAACGTAAGTCTGAGCTAAAAGCTGCTCTTGTAAGCCATTTCTTTTCTAGAAGCTCCCAGTCTGCATGCTGTGTATTTATCACCTTCCTAGTGTGGCTTTCATATTGCTGTGCATGTAAGTTGACTGTATTTAAAGATCTGCCTATAAATTAAATTACTGAAATTGCAAATTATGTAAGAAAAACTCCTCCCTCTGAATGCAGCTTTCACAGGTTCGCCCTTGCATAAGGCAGGTGTCTTCTGAGAGACAAGGTAATGTTGCCTGCATGGTGAACCCTGGAGAAAAGTGTGGATCCCAACGCTGCCTTCTCTTGGCCTTGGGCTTCTCCAGCTACAGCTTTTAGGTTCTGGAAAATAATATGATTTCACTGAGTACCTGATGATTATCATCACTTTTAAAAGATTAATTTGGCCTCTATTCAAAGTAGTTTATTTAGTGCAATCATATCGTTAAGTTTCCCCAAAGATATATAGGTTTGTGATCTGGGGCAAGAGAAAAGCCATAAATTGCATCAGTGCCAAACAGATTAATGAATTAAAAATTTTAGTGCCACTGTCTTGCTTATATGATCTGTAGTTTTTTTTTTCTCCAAAACTGTTTATGTATAAAATTTTTAAAACCTACCTTTTAAAAATCTAAAAACCCTCTAATTATCGTGCGGTCTCCACGCCCTTCTGACCGAACAGTGCCACAAGGCATCTTCCCAGTGCGTCCTGCAATGGCCTACGTGTCCCCACGACCGGTTACAGGAGTGCAGAACTCCTTTCCCAGACCAGCCTCTTACAGGTGTAGAAAGTGCACGGAGTTTCTTTCCCAAAGGAGGAAATGTGATTTTTCTAAGAAGGGAGGAGACTATGCTCTCTGGCCCATCGCATTCCAGCCTTGCGCTCCGGGAGCGGATTCTCTGCTCCGGGAGGAAAGGGGCGGGGGGGCAGCTTTCCTAAAGCCGCAGCACTCCTGGGACACTGTCTCACATGCGTGTTGTCACGTGACACCTGCGAGATGCTGCAGACACCACAGCATGTCGATCCCGACGACGGAAGCAGGATGGAGCAGGAGCCGGAGGCGGGCCCTCGTCCCACGAACACCCCGGCGGGAGACCAAAGACAAAACAGAAGTACAGAAAAAGTAGAAAGGCTTAGAGACAACCAAAGAGGTTTAAGTGTGGTTATTTACAACAGAGACTGTAAAATGGTAAATCAGATATGAAGCTAAAAAAGGCACAGCTTTCCCTTTCTTAAATACACTGTAAACGGTTCATTATGCATGCAGAACATTTCACTTTACAAAAAAAAGTTTTACCTTGTTTAGACAAAGATAGTACTTAAATAGTCTCCAGCAAAATAGAATTCTTTCAAAAATACTTTCCCCTTCATCCTATCAACCATTAAAGTTTTTTTTTTTTGTTTTGTTTTGTTTTTTTTTTTGTTTTTGTGTCTCATTTACAAAAGTTCCTTACACCTATGTCAGGTCCTTCACAATTTATACATACAGTAATGTACAGCACAGCAAAAGACTGCAAAAAATTATTGGTAAAGCCAACACAATAGATACTAGAAATTGGAACCAAGGCATTTTGTTTAACATCTTACCCATTCTAGTTAAATAATAAACGGATGCTAAGGGCGTGTCTACCGGTGATGCAGCAGCACGTGGGCGGCGGGGGCGGGGCCTCGGCGGGGCGGGGCCTCAGGGCGGGGCCGGGGCGGGGCCGGGGAGGGGCGGGGCGGGGCCGGGGAGGGGCGGGGGCGGGGCTACTCCGCGCCACGGGCTCTGTTATTACACAACAGGAATCTAGGTTTTTTTCTTTTTGTGTGTTTTTTTTTAAATAAGAAAAGAATATTAATGCCCCATATTGATTATACGTTTTATGTGCAACCAAGGGTAAGCTCTAAAAAGTCCGTTAGTCCTTGAACCCTTTTAAAACAAGCTAACGATACCAGAAACTACATGGCGTAGGTAAAACTTCCATCTGTTAAAATATCAAAATCAGAGTTATTGACTAGATATGGCTTTTCATCCAGAGGAACAGGAACGCGTTTCCAAGCGCGGGGATCGGAGGGGGAGACGCCTTCCGACTGCTCGGCTCTCGCCAAACCCACGTCGCGCTGCTTTCCCGGCTCCAAACCCTTGGCGTGATTTCTAAACTCGAGAAACTGCTCGGGTGGGAATCAACCAGCACGTGCTAAAAACCGGATTGCTCGGGTCCTTCGTGGGGTGTGGACGAGCAGGGGAAACTTAAGGCAAAGCTCTCCGGGCCGTGGCCCGTCACTTCCTGTGGAAGTACAGGGGCTTGGCGTTGCCGGACTCCACCTTCGGCAGCTGGTCGCTGATGATCTCCACCAGCATGGCGGGGAACTCCACCTTCAGGGCCTGCGACTCCCGGAAGGTGTAGAAGCAGAACTCCAGCAGGTCGCTCACCAGCTGCAACACAGAGCCCGCACGTGAGCCGCCGCCCCGCGCCCCGCCCACACCCCGCTGGCCCCGCCCACACCACAACCCACTGGCCCCGCCCCGACCACACCCAGATGGCCCCGCCCCGCGCCCCGCCCACCCCCGCTAGCCACGCCCCGACCACACCCCCTGCTGGCCACGCCCCATACCAGGCCCCGCCCCGCGCCCCGCCCACCCCGCTAGCCACGCCCGACCACACCCCTGCTGCCACGCCCCATACCAGGCCCCGCCCTCCGCTGGCCGCGCCCGTGCCCCAGCTACACCCCCATTGGCCCCGCCCCATGCCCCGGCCACACCCCCGCTGGCCCCGCCCCACGCCCCGGCCGCACCCATTGGCCCCGCCCCTGGCCCCGCCCCACGCCCTGGCCACACCCCCGCTGGCCCCGCCCCACGTCCCGGCCACACCCCATTGGCCCCGCCCCACGCCCCGGCCACACACCTGCCTCCCCACCCCCCACCCCGCGCCCCGGCCACACCCCCGCTGGCCCCGCCCCACGCCCCGGCCGCACCCATTGGCCCCGCCCCACGCCCTGGCCACACCCCCGCTGGCCCCGCCCCACGCCCCGGCCACACACCCGCCTCCCCACCCCCCACCCCGCGCCCCGGCCACACCCCCGCTGGCCCCGCCCCGGGAGGTCGGGGACCCGGCCCCGCAGGGTCACGGAGCGCCCTGTCCCCGCAAGAGCCAGAGCGCGACCGGGCGGCGGCAGCGTGGGTTCGGCGGGGCAGCTGCTGGCCCCGCGTGCAGGGCGCGCCCCGGACGGGCAGGGGTCCAGCCCCGCAGCCGCTGCGCCGCGGGCTCCCCTCCGCCCTCAGGGGACTCTCCAGGGCCCGCCCGGAGCTCTACTACCCTGAAGGGTCCGCAGCCCGGTGTGCCGTTAAGGTGTGCCCAGTCGGTGGATTTGGTAACGTCCGCAGGGCCCGGCGACTAACATCCTCCCGTGTCACAGCGTTCCTCGGCAGCTTCCATCGCCCGGCCGTGGCCGTGATCACTGCCCCGCCTTCCCCACCCGCTCCGCAGGGCCGGAGCTCTGTGCCCCTCCATCAGCATCTCCTAACGTCCCTGTCTCCTCTCCCCTGGTGACCACCGTTCTACTGTTTCTGTGAGTCTGGGCTTCTTTTTTTTTTTTTTTTTTTTGTTTTAAGACTTGTGAAATGCACAGTGTTATAGTCTTTCTCTGACTTCACGTAGCAAAACACCGGCAAGTCCCAGCCGTGTTACTGCAAACAGCGGGACTTCCACCCTTCTCGTGGCTGACTGCTGTCCCAGCCCGCTGTGTGTTTCTTACCCATTCTCAAGCACTTTCTATTTCAGGCTGACGGTGAGAGTGTGTGCAGGCAGCAGGGACAACCTCCAGGTCTACTTGCCTGTCCGGTCACTTCCCCTACTCGGTGGCCCACGGACCTGACCCACTCCCCATTCTGTAAGTGAGAAAACCAACCCTCCACCAAGCACTATACCCATTAATTCCACACCCCGTTGTGGGAAAAATGAGTCTTGGCCATTCCCCACTGTATTAAAGCAGGCAATATGACATGCTATAAAATCACCGTAGTCTTAATAAAATGATTCTGATGAAAATACATCGGTGACTTTCCCTCAAGGTCGTTTTCTTTTTTAAACTTAATTAAGCAACCCTAAGGACAGTAAATAACTGCATGGTAAAGGTCTTTAATGCAAACCAGAAGTCAAAAAGTGTCACCAGGAAAAATACCGAGTGCTTCTGCGTGTGCCTGTGTGTGCCCTCCGTCTGAAGAGGGACAATGCCCTGTGCGTTCCCAGGACTACGAGAACTTTGGTAAGTGGTTTTCGCTCAGGGAAGGTTGGGGCCGCCCAAGCGACTGTCCACTCTGGGCACGCTCACACCTCTGTGCGTGCTTTGTGAATGCAGAGTCTCGGCTTCCACATCTGTACAACGGGGTACCTGCCTCACAGGGCTCTCTAAGAGGACTCAGCGAGTGAGCTGGCACACAGGCTGCCAGTTCTTAATCAGGACTGAGAGGTATTGCTGGTAAAACCTTCTGATTCTGTCCTCCCAAGTGGTCCCAAACTCCTTCAAACATAAAACATCATTTTCCTCTGTGGAACACAGTTTGCAAAATCTGCTCTGGGTTGTCCTTGTGTCATTTGGTGTTCTTGGGTCCCCTTCTATAAATTGAGAGACAGGAGAATTCTTGTGTTTCACCTTTCCAGGAGTGAGATTCTTAGAACTGGGGCAGCAAATATCTTAATTTCTTTTTTAGGAGGTGTGCTAGCGGCTATGAAAGCTAAAAGCCATGCTGGGCCCCACTCTCCAGATGTGGTGCCACAAAAGAGTTGGCAGTTTCAATTACAGGGCACATCTTTCAGTGGGCAACCGCAGAGCTCTGTGTACCAGCCGTGAGCACAAAGAACCAAGTTTAAGTTCACTCCAATCTCCCCCTCTCTGTCCCCAAGGTCCCTCTCTGCGAGGTGTCTGCAGGGCTGTGGAGGAGGTTGGCTCCCCTTAAAAAATGTTAACCTCAGGATGCCTGGGGGGCTCAGTAGGTGAGTGTCTGCCTTCAGCTCAGGGTGTGATCCTAGGGTCCTGGGATCGAGTCCTGCATCGGGTTCCCCGCAGGGATCCTGCATCTCCCTCTGCCTGTGTTTCTGCCTGTCTCTTGGTGTGTCTCATGAATAAATAAAATATTTAAAAAAAAGAGCAGCCTGGGTGGCTCAGCAGTTTAGCGCCGCCTTCAGCCCAGGGCATGATCCTGGAGACCCGGGATTGAGTCCCACATGGGGCTCCCTGCATGGAGCCTGCTTCTCCCTCTGCCTGTGTCTCTGCCTCTCTCTCTCTCTCTCTCTCTCTGTGTGTCTCTGTCTCTCACAAATAAATAAATAAAATCTTAAAAAATATTTAAAAAAATTTTAACCTCTATTTAAAATTGGACCAAAAAAATAAAGTACCTAGAGATCAAGTTAACCAAGGAGGCAAAAGACCTATACTGTGAAAACTATACAACACTGATGAAAAAAAGTAAAAATGACACAAACAAATGGAAAGATATTCCCTGCTCATGGACTGGAATAACAAATACTGTCAAAATGTCTATACCACACAAAGCGATCTACAGAGTTAATGCAATCCCTATCAAAATACCATCAGCATTTTCCGCAGAACTATAATAATCCCAGAATTCTATGGAACCACAAAAGACACCAAGTAGCCAAGCAATCTTGAAAAAGAACAAAGCTGGAGGCATAACAATTCTGAATTTTAAGATATCCTACAAAGCTGTAACAATCCAAACAGTATGCTACTGGCACAAAAATAGACACACACCTCAATGTAATAGAATAAAGAGCCAATAAACCACGTTTCTATGGTCAATTAACCTGTAATGAAGGAGGCAAAAATATACAGCAGGGAAAGAGTCTGCTTAGTAAGTAGTGCTGGGAAAACTGGACCACCTTCTTATACTATACAGAAAAATGAACTCCAAATGGATTTAAGACTTAAAGGTAAGACCTGAAAACCTAAAACTCCTAGAAGAAAACAGTAGTTACTTTGTCACTGGCCTTCACAACATTTTCCTACATATGTCTCCCAAGGCAAGGAAAATAAAAGCAAAAATAAACTCTTGGGACATCAAAATAAAAAGCTTTTGGACACAGAAGAAAACAATCAACAAAACTGAAAGTCAACCTATAATTTGCAATGATAGATTGGATAATGGGTTAATATCCAAAATATATAAAGAACTCCTACAACCCCCTCCCTAAACCAAATAACTCAATTTAAAAGGGGGCACCAAACCTGAATAAACATTTCTCCAAAGAAGACCTACAGATGGCCAACAGACATGAGAAGATGCTCAACGACACTCATCATCCGGGAGATACAAATCAAAACCACAGTGAGAGATCGATCACCTTACACCTGTCAGAATGGCTAGAATCAAGAAGACAAGAAATAACAAGTGTTGCGGAGGATGTAGAAAAGGAGGAACCCTCTTGCACTATCGGTGGGAAGCAAACTGGTACAGCCACTGTGGAAAACCATGTGGAGTTTCCTCAAAAACAATTCAAAGATAAGAATGCCATAAGATCCAGTAGTTCCATTTCTCGGTATTCATCTTCCCCGAATGAAAACACTAATTTGAAAAGATATGTGCACCCCTGTGTTTACTGCAGCGTTATTTACAGTAGCCAGGATATGGAAGCAGCCCAAGTGTCCACGGACTGATGAGTGGATGAAGATGGGATGTGTGTGTGAACACACACACACACACACACACACACTCACACACATGAATATTAGCCATAGAGGATAAGATCTGGCCTTTTG
The DNA here is from genome assembly GCF_011100685.1 of Canis lupus familiaris. Lineage (NCBI taxonomy): Eukaryota > Metazoa > Chordata > Mammalia > Carnivora > Canidae > Canis > Canis lupus. The sequence continues at coordinate 46,743,870 of NC_049236.1, forward strand.
CAACAACACGGATGGACCTAGAGGGTCTTATGCCGAGTGAAATACCAGTCAGCGGAAGACAAATACCATATGATTTCACTCATATGTGGATTCTAAAAAACAAAACAAATGAATAAGCAAAGAGCAGAAACAGAACCATAAATACGGGGAACTAACGACTGCCGGCGGGGAGAGGGGCAACACGCGGGGGGGGGGGGGGGGAGCTACAGGCACCCCGGGAAGGCGGGCGACGGAAGCGAAGAGCGGAGCGAAGGCAGCAGTGGCGCGGTCACCAGCGCGGGCGCTCGGCCTTGCTGACTCACCTGCTGCACCCCCGAGACCGCAGCTACCACTGTGGCAACGACCTCAATACAGTTCTAAGCTGGGGGGGGTCTCCCCTCGGCTCAGTTTCTAGGCGATGTCAACCGCGAGGCCAACTCTTCGTGGCTGCCCCGTCTTTTACTTCTCTGGGGTCGGCCCAGTTCATGTCCAGAGACGAAGGCTCCCTGTCCTTGGGCCACAGGCTGCTGGGGGAGGGCAGAGGACCTCATGCGCAATCGTCCTCCGCGCCCACCCATCCAGGTCCCGGAGCACTTGCTCTGAGCCAGGAACTGGGACACGGTGACAAACACGACAAGGCCTGCTCTCAGGGCATCCACATTCTGCTCTGCCGAGAGGACACGAACGTGGTCAGGGGCTGACAGAGCGAGGAGGGACAGAGGAGGTGCTGTCTTCGTGACAAGGTGGCTCCCGGCTTTGACCCGCCGGAGATGCAGTGCAGCTGTTCAGCTGTCAGGGCGGGTGTGGGGTCACTCAGAGGGTTCAGAGCGGCACGGAGCTCGGGAAGGGGCCCCTGTTAACCGACCAGCCGACGTCTGAAACAAGTTACCTGGCAGGGCCAGGGCCACTTAGGGTTCACGTGTTGTGTGTGATAAGAGGTAAGGAGCAGAGTAAGTCAGCTCTTGAGCATGAGGCGGCCTACACAGGAGCACCCCGTGAGCCTGGTGATGGGGACGGGTCCAGGCCTTCTCACGGCTCTGCGCCTACCTGTAACACCTCCATGAGCATCACCTAGGAGATGCTCAGGAGACAGACCAGAGCCAAGGGCTCAGCTGTTTTCCCTGGCAGGTTGGCTGAGGACAGGTGTCCTCAGACTCTACTCACTCATGCATATTAACCTGCGGTTGGCGTTTCACACCGGCCTCTGTTCCATGTCCCACAGACTGAGAAAGCAGTTCCTTTCAGGTCACGAGCAGACACCCGGGGCTTCTGTTGACAGTAAATACCCTGGCCGGCTGCAGAGGCACCAGGGCTTTCCCGGGGCATGTACCTAGGGAGGCCTGGCAGCTTGGGACTGGACACGTGACCCTGCAAACACCTGGGGGTTAGGGCACTCCATCCCCAGCAACCACACTCAGGAAAGGGCTCGCCCCTGGGAGGTGGCTGGGACGCCAATAGTCTGGGAGCCCAAAGGGCCTCAGCAGCTACCAGAAAGTGCTGGCAGCTTCGGGAGTGTGCCTGGCCCATGCTTCCCTGGGACAAGGCTGTGAAAACCTCCCCAGGCCCTAACCCAGCAGGACCTGAGCCAGTGACTGTGGCTGGTGAGGTGAAGGATCATTTGAGAGAATCGAACCAGGTGCCCCTGGCCACTGGGCAGGGAGAACATGGGCCACTTGGGTCCGGGCTGCAGGTTCTGCTTGCCCAGAGCCCTTGCACCACCCTCATCGGCCTTGGCTTGCTGCAACCAGTGGGTCGGGGCTCCAGGACAGGACCCTCGCATCCCTGGCTCTTGGTGGACGTCTGGGAGGGGCTGCTGCAGGACCAGGGCGCCCAAGGTGCGGGAAGGGCAGAGCTGCAGGTGCTCAGAGCCTGAGGAGCAGGGACCAGGCTTTGGCAGCTTAGCCAGAGTCACGTATCGAAAAACCAGGTGGGCAGGGGTTCCGACCGGTCAGAACAGACACCAGCTCACGAGCCAAACTGCTGCGTCATGGCAAAGCGTGTGCTGTCATGCCGCTCACCTGCACAGCATCTCGTAGGTGTCGCCCTGGTGCGCCGCAGGGTGCACACCGAGGAGCACAGCAGGCTGGGCCCCTGCCTAGGCCTAGAGGACGCAGGAAACAAGGGTACAGACAAGTACACTGCACATGCCCTCCCCAGGCACCGTCCACTGTCCCAGGTAGGGGACAGGCCACAGTCATTCTTTACAAAACCTATCTGTTGGGGTCACAGAGGTTTAGCGAGATGACCGGCATGATTTATCAGCCTGAGGAGCCACAGCCAGAGCGGCGGCAGATGGGCCTGGTGAGGTCTTCAGCCTGATGGCACTTGAACCCAACATGAAGCCATCAGGGTCCGTGAGTGCCCTCCTCCCACTGAGTCATCACCAGTGGCATGGCCGCTCCGACCACGAGCAACAGAACGGTCTCCCGGGCACCATGTGGGGAGGGTCTGGGGAGGGCCTGGCACCTCTGTTCTAAGATTACACAGTCACTAAGTGGTGACAGAGCACTTGAGTGAAAAAAGCCTCTCAGAAACTGGGTCCCACATATTTTCAACAGCATGTTCATTTCCTGTAAGTTATATGCTGACTCCAGAACTTTCCCCAGTTAGGATCAAAATTTTATCCTGAAACGAGCACTGGGCGAGGGAGGCAGGGGTAGGCTTAAAGGGTTTTTTTCAAAGATCAGAATTTTAGCCAGCTATGTTACTAGGGTTAGAGGCCGAGGATACATGGCTTCAACTCTAAATACCGTGACACTAATAGAAATGGCCAGCAACCATTTACTTCAGGTGTTCCTGCCGCAGCTTCGTGAATACTGGAAAATGTTGCTCAGTGATTGTATAAGGAGTGTGGCTTTCAAAGCCCCAGGCTCCACCCAGCACAAGCCAGGGTGGACAATGGGTGCACGTGTGCAGCTGGGCACCCTATGGCCACGCAGGGCTAGTGATGCCTCAGTGAAATACGATGGTAACATGGTACAAGAGTAACAACAGCCACCCAAATTTGGGAGCATTGGCTTCTATACCCAGAAGACAATTTTAGCAACACAGACCACTATTTACTCATAGATTTCCTTAGAAAACCCAAGCCCCACAGTGCCACTGCTTGGTTGAGTGCTCCTGGCAGGTCTGCCGTCAGGATACATTTCAAGAAGATACCATGAGGGAGTGATGTTAGCACCACGGTGGTGAAAGGCATTCCTCCTTTTTGTCCCTCTTTTTCAATGAAGCATTAGTCATCTGTCCATGAACAAAAGCGTCTTTGTGGGAGCTGCAGGATCTGGCACCATATGCCAGGAACCTGAGAGGAGTGTTGCTCACTTGTGCATCTGGTTATGGGCCTGCCCCAACCTCTCTTGCCATAGTAAGAAAAAACCTAAAGGGTGCTGAGCTGGGCTAATGCCCATGGACAACAGACAAATTGCCTAAGCCTAGGCACAAGGCGAGATTCCAGCATGCAAATGGAGCAACAAGTCTGGACACAGCAGGGATGATAAAAAGAACTTTATCAGTGTTGTCCTCACCACCACCAAGTCAATACTGCACTGGGCTGAACTATCAAGTGGCAGTGATCTCTCTCACAGAGGAAAAGAAGAGCAGCAGTGAGCATCCAGCTACCTCAGTGGTGTGGAATGCTGCTGGAGAAACCCGTTTCTCTCCACCAGCACCTCCAGTACTTAGGCAGGATCTACATGACTGGGAGGAAAGAGGAGATAAGAATGCCAAAGGGGGGGGGGAGGAGCAAGATGGCGGAGGAGTAGGGTCTCCAAATCACCTGTCTCCACCAAACTACCTAGAAAACCTTCAAATTATCCTGAAAATCTATGAATTCGGCCTGAGATTCAAAGAGAGACCAGCTGGAATGCTACAGTGAGAAGAGTTCGCGCATCTATCAAGGTAGGAAGACGGGGGAAAAAGAAATAAAGGAACAAAGGCCTCCAAGGGGGAGGGGCCCCGCGAGGACCGGGCTGAGGCCGGGGCGAGTGTCCCCAGGACAGGAGAGCCCCGTCCCGGAGACGCAGGAGCTGCACCGACCTTCCCGGGCGGAAAGGGGCTCGCGGGGAGGTGGAGCAGGACCCAGGAGGGCGGGGATGCCCTCGGGCTCCCTGGGACAGTAACAGCAACTGCGCGCCCAGGAGAGTGCGCCGAGCTCCCTAAGGGCTGCAGCGCGCACGGCGGGACCCGGCGGGACCCGGAGCAGCTGAAGGGGCTCGGGCGGCGGCTCCGCGGAGGGGGCTGCGCGGCCCCGGGAGCAGCTCGGAGGGGCTCGGGCAGAAGAAGAGGCTCCGTGCGGTGGGGGCTGCGCGGTTCCAGGAGCAGCTCGGGGGGCTCGGGCGGCAGCTCCGCGGAGGGGGCTGCGCGGCCCGGGAGCGCGAATCCACCAGCGCAGGCGCCGGAGCACAGGGCGCCGGGACACAGCCCAGGATCCCGCCTCCCCCGGGACAGGCAGAGGCCGGGAGGGCCCAGGACAGCAAGGACGCTCCTGCCCCAGCTGAGCACATCAGCGGCCCCGCCCCGGAGCCTCCAGGCCCTGCAGACGGAGTTCCTGCCGGAGCTGAATCCAGGTTTCCAGAGCTGCCCCGACACTGGGGCTGTTCCTCCTGCGGCCTCACGGGGTAAACAACCCCCACTGAGCCCTGCACCAGGCAGGGGCACAGCAGCTCCCCCAACTGCTAACACCTGAAAATCAGCACAACAGGCCCCTCCCCCAGAACACCAGCTAGACTGACAACTTCCAGGAGAAGCCAAGGGACTTAAAGAACACAGAATCAGAAGATACTCCCCTGTGGTTCTTTTTTTTTTTTTTTTTTTGGTTTTTTTTTGTTTTGTTTTGTTTTGTTTTGTTTTGCTATTTGATTTGTTTCCTCCCCCACCCCCTTTTTTTCTCCTTTCTTTTTCTCTTTTTCTTCTTTTTTTTTTTTTTTCGTTTTTTTTTCTTTTTCTTCCCTTTTTTTTTCTCTTTCTCTTTTCTTTCCTTCTTTCTCTCCTCTCTTTTTCTCTTTTTCCCAATACAACTTGCTTTTGGCCACTCTGCACTGAGCAAAATGACTAGAAGGAAAACCTCACCTCAAAAGAAAGAATCAGAAACAGTCCTCTCTCCCACAGAGTTACAAAATCTGGATTACAATTCAATGTCAGAAAGCCAATTCAGAAGCACTATTATACAGCTACTGGTGGCTCTAGAAAAAGTATAAAGGACTCAAGAGACTTCATGACTGCAGAATTTAGAGCTAATCAGGCAGAAATTAAAAACCAATTGAATGAGATGCAATCCAAACTAGAAGTCCTAACGACGAGGGTTAACGAGGTGGAAGAACGAGTGAGTGACCTAGAAGACAAGTTGACAGCAAAGAGGGAAACTGAGGAAAAAAGAGACAAACAATTAAAAGACCATGAAGATAGATTAAGGGAAATAAACGACAGCCTGAGGAAGAAAAACCTACGTTTAATTGGGGTTCCCGAGGGCGCCGAAAGGGACAGAGGGCCAGAATATGTATTTGAACAAATTCTAGCTGAAAACTTTCCTAATCTGGGAAGGGAAACAGGCATTCAGATCCAGGAAATAGAGAGATCCCCCCCTAAAATCAATAAAAACCGTTCAACACCTCGACATTTAATTGTGAAGCTTGCAAATTCCAAAGATAAGGAGAAGATCCTTAAAGCAGCAAGAGACAAGAAATCCCTGACTTTTATGGGGAGGAGTATTAGGGTAACAGCAGACCTCTCCACAGAGACCTGGCAGGCCAGAAAGGGCTGGCAGGATATATTCAGGGTCCTAAATGAAAAGAACATGCAACCAAGAATACTTTATCCAGCAAGGCTCTCATTCAAAATGGAAGGAGAGATAAAGAGCTTCCAAGACAGGCAGCAACTAAAAGAATATGTGACCTCCAAACCAGCTCTGCAAGAAATTTTAAGGGGGCCTCTTAAAATTCCCCTTTAAGAAGAAGTTCAGTGGAACAGTCCACAAAAACAAAGACTGAATAGATATCATGATGACACTAAACTCATATCTCTCAATAGTAACTCTGAATGTGAACGGGCTTAATGACCCCATCAAAAGGCGCAGGGTTTCAGACTGGATAAAAAAGCAGGACCCATCTATTTGCTGTCTACAAGAGACTCATTTTAGACAGAAGGACACCTACAGCCTGAAAATAAAAGGTTGGAGAACCATTTACCATTCGAATGGTCCTCAAAAGAAAGCAGGGGTAGCCATCCTTATATCAGATAAACTAAAATTTACCCCAAAGACTGTAGTGAGAGATGAAGAGGGACACTATATCATACTTAAAGGATCTATTCAACAAGAGGACTTAACAATCCTCAATATATATGCTCCGAATGTGGGAGCTGCCAAATATATAAATCAATTATTAACCAAAGTGAAGAAATACTTAGATAATAATACACTTATACTTGGTGACTTCAATCTAGCTCTTTCTATACTTGATAGGTCTTCTAAGCAAAACATCTCCAAAGAAACGAGAGCTTTAAATGATACACTGGACCAGATGGATTTCACAGATATCTACAGAACTTTACATCCAAACTCAACTGAATACACATTCTTCTCAAGCGCACATGGAACTTTCTCCAGAATAGACCACATATTGGGTCACAAATCGGGTCTGAACCGATACCAAAAGATTGGGATTGTCCCCTGCATATTCTCGGACCATAATGCCTTGAAATTAGAACTAAATCACAACAAGAAGTTTGGAAGGACCTCAAACACATGGAGGTTAAGGACCATCCTGCTAAAAGATAAAAGGGTCAACCAGGAAATTAAGGAAGAATTAAAAAGATTCATGGAAACTAATGAGAATGAAGATACAACCGTTCAAAATCTTTGGGATGCAGCAAAAGCAGTCCTAAGGGGGAAATACATCGCAATACAAGCATCCATTCAAAAACTGGAAAGAACTCAAATACAAAAGCTAACCTTACACATAAAGGAGCTAGAGAAAAAACAGCAAATAGATCCTACACCCAAGAGAAGAAGGGAGCTAATAAAGATTCGAGCAGAACTCAACGAAATCGAGACCAGAAGAACTGTGGAACAGATCAACAGAACCAGGAGTTGGTTCTTTGAAAGAATTAATAAGATAGATAAACCATTAGCCAGCCTTATTAAAAAGAAGAGAGAGAAGACTCAAATTAATAAAATCATGAATGAGAAAGGAGAGATCACTACCAACACCAAGGAAATACAAACGATTTTAAAAACATATTATGAACAGCTATACGCCAATAAATTAGGCAATCTAGAAGAAATGGACGCATTCCTGGAAAGCCACAAACTACCAAAACTGGAACAGGAAGAAATAGAAAACCTGAACAGGCCAATAACCAGGGAGGAAATTGAAGCAGTCATCAAAAACCTCCCAAGACACAAGAGTCCAGGGCCAGATGGCTTCCCAGGAGAATTTTATCAAACGTTTAAAGAAGAAATCATACCTATTCTCCTAAAGCTGTTTGGAAAGATAGAAAGAGATGGAGTACTTCCAAATTCGTTCTATGAAGCCAGCATCACCTTAATTCCAAAGCCAGACAAAGACCCCGCCAAAAAGGAGAATTACAGACCAATATCCCTGATGAACATGGATGCAAAAATTCTCAACAAGATACTGGCCAATAGGATCCAACAGTACATTAAGAAAATTATTCACCATGACCAAGTAGGATTTATCCCTGGGACACAAGGCTGGTTCAACACCCGTAAAACAATCAATGTGATTCATCATATCAGCAAGAGAAAAACCAAGAACCATATGATCCTCTCATTGGATGCAGAGAAAGCATTTGACAAAATACAGCATCCATTCCTGATCAAAACTCTTCAGAGTGTAGGGATAGAGGGAACATTCCTCGACATCTTAAAAGCCATCTATGAAAAGCCCACAGCAAATATCATTCTCAATGGGGAAGCACTGGGAGCCTTTCCCCTAAGATCAGGAACAAGACAGGGATGTCCACTCTCACCACTGCTATTCAACATAGTACTGGAAGTCCTAGCCTCAGCAATCAGACAACAAAAAGACATTAAAGGCATTCAAATTGGCAAAGAAGAAGTCAAACTCTCCCTCTTCGCCGATGACATGATACTCTACATAGAAAACCCAAAAGTCTCCACCCCAAGATTGCTAGAACTCATACAGCAATTCGGTAGCGTGGCAGGATACAAAATCAATGCCCAGAAGTCAGTGGCATTTCTATACACTAACAATGAGACTGAAGAAAGAGAAATTAAGGAGTCAATCCCATTTACAATTGCACCCAAAAGCATAAGATACCTAGGAATAAACCTCACCAAAGATGTAAAGGATCTATACCCTCAAAACTATAGAACACTTCTGAAAGAAATTGAGGAAGACACAAAGAGATGGAAAAATATTCCATGCTCATGGATTGGCAGAATTAATATTGTGAAAATGTCAATGTTACCCAGGGCAATATACACGTTTAATGCAATCCCTATCAAAATACCATGGACTTTCTTCAGAGAGTTAGAACAAATTATTTTAAGATTTGTGTGGAATCAGAAAAGACCCCGAATAGCCAGGGGAATTTTAAAAAAGAAAACCATATCTGGGGGCATCACAATGCCAGATTTCAGGTTGTACTACAAAGCTGTGGTCATCAAGACAGTGTGGTACTGGCACAAAAACAGACGCATAGATCAGTGGAACAGAATAGAGAATCCAGAAGTGGACCCTGAACTTTATGGGCAACTAATATTCGATAAAGGAGGAAAGACTATCCATTGGAAGAAAGACAGTCTCTTCAATAAATGGTGCTGGGAAAATTGGACATCCACATGCAGAAGAATGAAACTAGACCACTCTCTTTCACCATACACAAAGATAAACTCAAAATGGATGAAAGATCTAAATGTGAGACAAGATTCCATCAAAATCCTAGAGAAGAACACAGGCAACACCCTTTTTGAACTCGGCCATAGTAACTTCTTGCAAGATACATCCACGAAGGCAAAAGAAACAAAAGCAAAAATGAACTATTGGGACTTCATCAAGATAAGAAGCTTTTGCACAGCAAAGGATACAGTCAACAAAACTCAAAGACAACCTACAGAATGGGAGAAGATATTTGCAAATGACATATCAGATAAAGGGCTAGTTTCCAAGATCTATAAAGAACTTTTTAAACTCAACACCAAAGAAACAAACAATCCAATCATGAAATGGGCAAAAGACATGAACAGAAATCTCACAGAAGAAGACATAGACATGGCCAACATGCACATGAGAAAATGCTCTGCATCACTTGCCATCAGGGAAATACAAATCAAAACCACAATGAGATACCACCTCACACCAGTGAGAATGGGAAAAATTAACAAGGCAGGAAACAACAAATGTTGGAGAGGATGTGGAGAAAAGGGAACCCTCCTACACTGTTGGTGGGAATGTGAACTGGTGCAGCCACTGTGGAAAACTGTGTGGAGGTTCCTCAAACAGTTAAAAATATACCTGCCCTACGACCCAGCAATTGCACTGTTGGGGATTTACCCCAAAGATACAAATGCAATGAAACGCTGGGACACCTGCACCCCGATGTTTCTAGCAGCAATGGCCACGATAGCCAAACTGTGGAAGGAGCCTCGGTGTCCAACGAAAGATGAATGGATAAAGAAGATGTGGTTTATGTATACAATGGAATATTACTCAGCTATTAGAAATGACAAATACCCACCATTTGCTTCAATGTGGATGGAACTGGAGGGTATTATGCTGAGTGAAGTAAGTCAGTCAGAGAAGGACAAACATTATATGTTCTCATTCATTTGGGGAATATAAATAATAGTGAAAGGGAAAATAAGGGAAGGGAGAAGAAATGTGTGGGAAATATCAGAAAGGGAGACAGAACATAAAGACTGCTAACTCTGGGAAACGAACTAGGGGTGGTAGAAGGGGAGGAGGGCGGGGGGTGGGAGTGAATGGGTGACGGGCACTGGGTGTTATTCTGTATGTTAGTAAATTGAACACCAATAAAAAAAAAAATAAAAAAAAATAAAAAATAAAAAAAAAAAAAAAAAAAAAAAAAAAAAAAAAAAAGAATGCCAAAGGGAATTAAAGAGACTCGGGGCCTACTGACTGCACTCAGCAGGAAGTCCAATCATGAGCCGCTGGGAGTACTACCCTTGAGGATCTCCCTATGGGGCCTCTGGGCAACTCTAACGCCCCAAGGGCTAAATCTATACCTCCTCCCTCCACTCTGTGGATGGCTCCTTGTGCACACTCCTGAGTGTGGTGGCAAGTGCAAGCTCCTTGAGAGTGTGCTCAAAAAAACAGGCCAGGGTCTGTGGGCAAGGGAGAAACCACAATCTTGAGCTGTCTTCTGGAAAACAAAAGAAAGGTTTCCAATAGCCAGCCTGGTGAGTTTTAAGAACCAAAGATGTAAAAGCTTAAGAATTTTGCCACAAGAGGGAGCAAGAACAGTGGAACAGGTACCCATACAAAGACAGAGAAAATCCTAGATGGTAAAGGCATTAATGAACCAAATACCCAACCTGAAGGCAACAAGCCAAGATTTAAGGAGGTGGCTGCTAGTTCAAGGGTGAAAGCAGCAATGCAAAACTACAAACAAACAAACATGAAAAATCAAGGAAACCTGTCATTACCCAAAAATGATAATTCTTCAATAACAGAGCTGGGAGGCATGGGATTTTGGATAAAGAATTCAAAAATCAGTACTGAAGAAACTCAATGAGCTACCAAAAAACACTAACAATAGGTTTAGACCTGTCTTTTCACACACACACACACACACACACACACACACACACACACACACACACATGTTCAAGATGAGATAATTACCAAGGAAATGGAAATCATAAAAAGGAAACAAGCAGACATTCTGGAGCTGAAGAACTCAAATAAATGAAATGTAGAGCAAATAGAAGATGGTATAAGTGAATTAGAAGATAGGAATTTTGAAGTAACCAAGTTAGGGGAAAACAAAGACAAAAGAATGAAAAACTGTGAAGAAAGCCTACATGATGTATGGGGTTTCATCAAAAGAACATATATAAAAATAATCAGGACTCCAAAAAGAAAACAGAGGAGAAAGGGACAGAAATTTTACTTAAAGAAATAATAGCTGAGAAATTCCCAAACATGCAGAGAGAACTGGACATCCAAGTTCACAGAGCTATGGAAGGCCAACCTATTATCTCAATGCAAAAAGACCTTCTGTAAGACATGGTATAATGTAACTAAAAAAAATAAAGATTAAAGAATTTAAAAAGTGTCCAGGGAAAAATAATGTAACTTACAAAGCAACCACCATTTAGCTGTCAGCAGATTTCTCAATAGAAATGCAACAGGCTAGGTGAGAGTGGAATGACATATTCAAAGTATTGAAAGAAAAGAAAATTGTCAGCCAACAGTACTATGTCCAGCACAGTTATCCTTCAGGTATGAAGGAGAAGTAAAGACTTTCCTAGACAAACAAAAGCTTAAGGAGTTCTTTACCACTAAACTTGTTTTGTAAGAAATGCTGAAAGTTCTTCAGGCTAAAATAAACTGATACTAATCAGTAATATGAAAATACACAAAAGTATCCAACACACTGGTAAAGGTAAATAGACTTCGGATGGTATGTTAATCACTTAACTATAGTATAAATGTCAAAGGAAAAAAATATTAAAAATAATTATAGCTACTATCATTTAACAATATAAAAAGAGGTAAGAAATGACATCAGAAATATATAAGGGAGGGGGTAAAGGGTGAAGCATTTATAGACAACTGAAGTTAAGTTGCTGTCAGTTTAACATGGCCCGTTTTATCTATGAGATGGCTTATGTAAGCCTCATGGTAATCACAAAGCAAAAACTTAGAGTAGATGCACAAAAGATAGAAAAGGGGGAAACAGAGCATACTACCACAGAAAATCATGAATTTACAAAGGTAGGCAGAAATAGAAGGAGACAATGCAAAAACAAAATAATCAGAAAACAGTGAGATGGTACTCTAAGATCTTACACAGCAATAACAACTCTAAATGTAAATGGATTGAATGAACCAATCAGAAGGTATAGTGGCTGGATGAATAAAAAATGACACAACTATCTGCTACCCATAAGAGATGCATTTCAGTTATCAAGGACACACATAGGCTCAGAGTAAAGAGACAGAAAAAGATATTCCATGACAGTGAACATCAAAGGAAACTGACGTTAGCTATCTTACATTGGACAAAACAGTCTTGAAGCCAAAACGGTAACAAGAGACAGAGGTCAATATACAATGATAAAGGGGTCAATCCATCATGAAGATATAACAATCATACATACATACACACCCAATATTAGAACACCTAAATATATTAAGCAAATATTAATAGATCTGAAGGAAGAAACAGACAATAATACGGCACTTCCAATACTCTAATTTCAGCAATAGATAGATCATCCAGACAGAAAACCAACAAGTAAACATTGAGCTTGAGCCACACATTAGGCCAAATGTAGAACATTCCATCCAACAGAAGAATACACATTCTTTTCATGTGCACTTGGAACATTTTCCAGGATAGGCCACATGACAGAACACAAGTCAAGTCTTTTGAATTTAAGATGACTAAAATCATACCAAATATTCTTTCTGACTACAATGGTATAAAGTCATAATAACAAGATGAAAGCTAAACTATGTGAAAAGAAGCTACAACTACCTGAAAATTAAATAACACACTCTTGAAAAACCAATGGGTCAAAGAAGGAATCAAAAGGAAATAAAATATCTCAAAACAAATGAAAATGAAACACAATATACCAAAACTTATGGGATGCTGCCAAAGCAATTCTGAGAGGGAAGTTTATAGTAATAAATGCATACATTAAAATAAATTTTAAACAACCTCACTTTATATCAAGTCAGCAAAAGGAAATAAATAACAAAGATTAGAATGGAAATAAATAAAATAGAGACCAGAAAAATAATAGGAAAAATATCAGTGAAACCAAGAGCTGGTTTTTCAAAAGATAAAATTGACAAACCTCTAGCTGGTTTGTCAGAAAGAAAAAAAGAAGACTCAAAAAAAAAAATCAGGAATGGAAGAGGTGACATTACAAATGATACTACAGCAATACAAAGGATCATAAACTATGAACAGACAATATGCTAGCAAATTGGATAATCTGGAAGAAATAATAAATTATTGGAAACCTACAATCTGCCAAGAATGAATGAGGAAGAAATAGAAAATATGAACAGACCAATAATACACAAAGTGATTTAATCAGTAATTAAAAAGCTCTAAACACTGGAAACTCTAGGACCCAATGTCTTTACTGGAGAATTTTGCCCAACATTTAAAGAAGATTTAATGTCAACCTGTCTCAAACCTTCTCAAACTCTTCTCAAATTGAAGAAGGAACACTTCTAAACTCATTTTATGAGAGCATTACCCTGATAAATATAGATACAAAATTCTCAACAAAATAAAAGCAAGCCAAATTCAGCAATGCAGTAAGAGGACTGCACACCATGACCAAGTGAGATTTATTCTAGGAATGCAAGGATGGTTCAGAAATACATAAATCAATAAATGTGATATGCTACATTAATAGAATGAAAGATGAACATCATAATCACTTAAATAGCTCCAGAATAAACAATTGACAAAATACAACATACTTTCATGATAAAAAGCCCTTAACAAATTGGTTATACAAAGAATACACCTCAACATAATGAAGTCCACATATGACAAATTCACAGCTAACCTACTTAGTAGGAAAAACTTGAAAGCTTTTTCTCTAAGATAAGAAATAAGACAAGGGTGCTCTCTTTTATTCAAGACAGTACTGGAGGTCCTAGCTATAGAAATAAAGAAATAAAAGGCATCCAAACATAGAGGAAGAAGTAAAATTGTTATTTGCAGATGATATGATCTTATACAGAGAAAACCCCAAAGACTCACATCCAAACCGAATCAATGGATTTAGCAAAGTTGCAGGAGATAAAATCAACATATAGAAGTTAGTTGCATATCTATATACTAAACAACAAAACATTTGAAAAAAATAAAACTATCCCATTCACAATAGCATTCCAACAATAGAATAATTAAGACTAAATTTAACCAAAGAAATGAGAGATCTGTACAATGAAAACTATAAGACATTGATGAAAATAACTGAAGAAAATACAAACAAATGGAAAGATGTCCTGTGTTCATGGATTGGAAGATTTAACATTATTAAAATGTCCTTGCTACTCAAAGCCATTTTCTAGATTCAACACAACTCCTATAAAAATTTTAACAGCGTTTTTCACAGAAATTTAAAAAAACCCTAAAATTTGTATGAAACCATAAAAGACGCAGACTACCCAAAGCAATCATGAGAAAAAAAGAAATCTGGAAGCATTATGCTTCCTGATTTCAAACTATACAATAGAGCTACATAGTATTTTAAATACATGGTTGTTATAAAAACAGACACACAGAGCAATGGAACAAGGAAGCGCAGAAGTAAACCCCAACAGTAAACTAGTATTTGACAAGAAGGCCAAAGACACTCAATAGGGAAAGGATGGTCTCTATAATAGATGGTGTTGAGAAAATGGAACCGCTATCTTACACCATACACAAAAGTTAACTTGAAATGGGCTGAGGACTTAAACATACAACCTGATACCATAAAACTCCAAAAACAGGAAAAAAAAAAAAAAACAGGAAAGAACCTCCATTGCAGATGGGAAAAGGGACCAGGTCCTCTAGCCAGCCCACTGCCTCAGTAAGCCATGAACTGCCAGCCCACACCAGCTCCAGCTACTCCATCAAGTAACATGGCACACACTGGGAAACCTGTGGCCTATCTCTGCTTCAGCTCCAACCATCCCACCAGGGCAGCTCTGGCACCCTGGCAGATGACTCCCTGTGCAAAATGCCCTGGTCCATGCCCACCCCAGCTGAAGCCATCCACCAGGGTGACCCTGGCATGGAGCAACCTGGGACCTCCTGGTCCATGTCCTCTTCATCCACATCCCAGTTGTCCAGTGCCAGCTCTGGCATGAAGTACTCACTTCATCTCCAGCTATCCCTCCAGTGTGCCCTCTGTGCAGAGCACCCTGGCCCACACTCACTTCAGCTCCAGCCATTCTGCTCACATGGCTCTGGTGTGGATCATCCTAGGATCCCCTGGCCTGCACTGACTATAGCTCCAGCTGTCTCACCAAGGTAGCCCAGGCACAAAGCAGCCTGGGACACCCCCTGTACAGAGTGCCTTGGTCTGTGTCCACTCCAGCTCAAACCATCAAAGCAGGGTGGCTCCAGCATGGAGCACCCTTGGACTTACCAGCCTGTGCCTGCTTCAGCTACAGTCTAAGCCACCAGGATACATCCCCCTATGTGGATAGGGGACATCCCTATACAAGGCCAGTCCATCAAGACTGGGAGAGATAGCTGTTTCACCTAATAAACACAGAAAGTCACAAAAAAAAAAAAAAAAAAAAAGAGGAGACAGAGGAATATGCTCCAAACAGAAGAATAAGACAAAACTTCAAAAAAAGAACGAAATGAAATAGAGATAAACAATCTACCTAATGAACAGATCAAAGTAATGGTCATAAAGATGCTCATCGGACTTGAGATAAGAGTGGATGAATTTAGTGAGAACTTCAATCGAGATAGAAAAAAAAAAACAACAAGCAGAGTTGAATAATACAATTAACTTTTAAAAAAAGATTTTATTTATTTATTTATGAGAGATACACACACACAGAGAGAGAGAGGCAGAGACACACAGGCAGAGGGAGAAGCAGGCTCCATGCAGGGATCCCAATGTGGGACTCAATCCCAGATCCCGGGATTACTCCCTGAGCCAAAGGCAGATGCTCAACCACTGAGCCACCCAGGCATCCCAAAGAATACAATAACTGAAGTGAAAAATACATCAGAGGGAATCAACAGCAAATTAGCTGATGTAGAAGATTAGCATGTGGAAGAAAGGGTAATGGAGAGCACCCAAGTCAAACAGCAAAAAGAAAAAAAAAGTGAGGATAGGTTATGGGACCTCTAAAACAACATCAAGCATACTAACATTTGCATTATAGGGATCCCAGAAGGAAGAAAGAGAGAGAAAGGGGTAGAAAACATATTTGAAGAAATAATAGCTGAGACCCTTCTTAATCTGGAGAAGGAAATAGATATCCAGGTCTAGGAAGCACAGAGAGCACCGAACAAGATGAACCCAAAGAGGTCAATACCAAGATATAGAATTAAAATAGCAAAAACTTGGGGCACTTTGGTGGCTCAGTTAGTTGAATGCCTGACTCCTGATTTCAGCTCAGAAGTGGTCTTAAGGTCCTTAGGATCAAGCCTGTGTTGAGCTCTGCACTCAGTGAAGTCTACTTGAGGATTCTCTCTCTTCTTCTCCCTCTACCCCTCCCCCTGCTTGCATGCTCTCTCTAAAATAAATAAATAAATCTTTTAAAAGGTAAAATAGCAAAAATTAAAGAGGGAATCTTAAAAGGAACAAGAGATAAGCACTAGTTACATACTAGGGAAACCCCAAAAGCCATCAGTGGATTTACTAGCAGAAACTTGACAGGTCAGAAGAGAGTGGCCTTGAAGTGCTGGAGTGTATTTGAAGTGCTGAAAGGAAAAAGCCAAAAATTCTCTACCCAGCAAGATTATCCTTCAGAGTTGATGGAGAGAAAAAGAGTTTCTCGAAAAAAACACAGGTTAAAGGAGTTCTTCACCACTAACTGATGTTAAAAGGACTTCTTAAAGCAGAAAAGGAAAGCATGTAAGTAGAAGAAAATTATGGAAGGAAAATATTTCCCTGGTAAAAGCAAATATGTTAAAAGTAGTAGATCAATCACTTACAAAGCTAGTATGAAGGTATAAAAAATAGTAAATCAATTATATTTAAAAATTCAGTGAAGGGATTCACAAGAAAAAGATGTAAGATATGACATACATAAAACATGGAGGGCAGGAGTGAAAATGTAGTGCTCAACTGTGTTCAAATTAAAGCAACCATCAACTTAACACAGACTGCTTTATAACCGGGAGGTTATATATGAACCTCATGGCAACCACAAACCTATAATAGATACACAAAAATAAAGAAAAAGGAATATAAGCTTAACATTAAGGGAAGTCCTCAATCACAAGGGAAGGGAGCAAGAGAAGAAAAAAGGAGCAGAGAACTATAAAAACAAAACCACAAGAAAAGCCCGACTCATAAAACCAGAGCCTAGAATGGTTACCAGGGGGTGGGAGAGTTGAGATGTTTGAGGGCGCCAAATTGCAACCCGTAAATAAGTCCTAGAGATCCAATGCATGGGATCCATGTGTGTCCCTGAAGCAGGAGACGAGGCTCATGGGGCTGTTTACTCTCATGTGAGCTCTGCCTGCAAATTCTAGGTAACAGACAACACCACCCCCCCTCGCCTCCCAGAGGGTGGCCAAAGCCAGGGCTCCGGGCTCCGCCTCTAGGGAGGTCTGGCTGCCTCAAGAAGTGGGGGAGGAAGTGGCCTCACAGAGATAGTTCCAGAGTCTAGGCTCCTGCAGGCTTGGGCATTCTGGGCCAGACCAAGTACCCAGGAGGGATGGGCTGGCTTCTGGGGTGGGAAGCAGAAGCTGCTCCACATCTTATGAAAAATGAAGAGCATTTCTGAAACTCTATTATCAGAGGCTACTTTTTAATTTGTCTTCATTACCATTTTTATATTAAATTCAGTAGTAGTCCTTGATCTCTGGTCAGTGATGAATATTAAATCTTCCAAATATGTTGTTTGGATGCTGTGGTAAGCAAGATGGGTTCAATTTCCTTTCCTTCCATTTTTTTTTTTTTTTGTACTTAGATTTATTTAATTTCCACCCTGTTTAAGTTTCCTTGTGTTACAAGCCTCGTTCTGGATCGCAGCTCCGCCTTCTCGTGAATAAGGTCTATTGTACATGTGAAAAACACAAAGAAAAATGACACAATGGAAAGAGAAAGTAGAGCTTAACGATAAAGGGGTAATTAGAACATTGCCGAACAAAGGGAATCTAAAGGGAAGGGTTGTGTTTGAAATGCACTGGCATGTTACTGTATATAGAAGTATGAACTTCTCTTAATTTTGTCTGCAATATTTCCTAGATTCTTCTTGCCAGTGTACCCTGTTCTGAGCAATGTAAAATCCTAAACCGATTCATGCTGGTAAGTTACCAACTTTAATATCATGTTAACTCAAGATAGAAGCTGTTAAAATCCTTGTATTATTTCTGAAGGAAAAGGAACACTGTTCAAAGCAGCAAGGGCCAGACCCCATTGGTCAGGGGCAGCCTCTTTTGATCCAACTAAGGACACTTGAGACCAAGGGTCTATTCCTTTGTTTCTATTATGCCACTGAATGGATCAGGGGTTGGCAAACTATGGCCTGCAGGCCAAATCTGGCCTTATAAGTGTTTTCACATGTTTTTGTTTTTTTCCTTTTCATTTGGTTTTTTATACTTTTAAAAGATTGGACAAAAAAATCAAAAGAAGAGTATTTTCTGTCATACGAAAATTATATAAATAGCAACTTCACTATTTTTACTAGAACACAGCCGGGCTTATTCGTTTATGTAATATCTATGGCTACTCTCCTGTTACAGTGGCAGAGCCAGGTAGTTATAGCAGGACTCTGGGGCCTGCAGAACCTACAGTATTTACTATCTGGCCCTTTATGGAAAAAGTCTCCCGGCCCTGGACTGGAAGGCATGCTAGGGATTTAGTAACAGTTTATGGGAGAACAGGTTTTGGTTGGTTGTTAAAATATATAAATCAAGTATAAGATGTCTCCTGATTTCAGAAATACTAAAATGTGAAAAAAAAAAAAAAAGTCTGTGCACCAAGCAATCCGGTTGGTAGCTAGAGCTGGCTTTCCAAACATTATACAGATTCTCTGAGCCTTTAGGAAATGCTTTCCAAAGAGTCCTTGAACATCATCATCCAGCTTAAGGGCTCCGGAATTTGTCATTCGAATGGAGAACCACTGTCACCCTTGTCTTCCATTTCTGGCTGTTCTTTCAGGAGTTATTTCCCTTTGGGCCTATAGTCCCTGTAGGTTACATACATTTACAGTTGTCATTGTTCATACATTTACAGTTGTCATTGTTCATGGTAGTTACATCCTATTGTGTCATGGAGAACAGGATTAGCAAATACTGCACCCTTGTTCTGGGGTAAAATACACCGTTCGGTTTCCATGAACTGCTGGTCACACTGTCAGCAATCAATACACAACCTTGTTTTATGTGTTTCTGTTTCAAGATGCCTTATTTAATGTATATTGTTGACTCTTTAACATTGAACTCAGCCAACAGCACTATAACTCATGCCTGCATGAGGTTGACTGAACTCAATTATTTTCTCCATAAGGCACATCACAGCCTTTTTTCCGCCTGGGAACATGAGATAGTGTGTGAGCACATTTGGGGACCATTTTAAACAGAAGAATCACCAACAAAAATGCAAAGAACTGAGTCACTAAACAGATCATGAAAAGGACACTTATTTACTACACGAGAGCTGAAACAAGAAAGCAGAATGGCACCCAGTTTGACCTTAGCTGGGAACCTGCACATTTTTACTGCTTGTGCATGTCTGTGAATGGCTGCAAAAGGGCCACATTGATTCTGGGGTTACAAATACATTTTAACCAATGCGAGAATTTGTAAAAACAGAATCTGCAAATAATGAGAATCAACTGTGTGTGAAACCATATTCACTTTCCAGTTCCTTTAACCATGACCTTGATAAACACAATTGATCAACCGGCATCTTCTGGGTCTCTGCATTCACAGTCATTTAAAATGATCTTCTCGAGTCTAAAACGGCCCTGATAATAACATTCCTCTCTTCTGCTTTGCGGCATCTCTCTCCCTTATGAAATTTCTTCACTCGTTCTTCTCATGTCAAGTTAGGCCTTAGTTTTCAAGGCTCCTTTCCAGTGTAGTGATGAGTCTCTTATTTCCTTCAATTCTCCTACCCTGCTTGACTTAGCTTTCTGCCTTTCATAACCTCCACTGCGCCCTTTTTTCTTTCTTTTTTTTTTTTTTTAAGATTTTATTTATTTATTCATAAGAGACACAGGCAGAGGGAGAAGCAGGCTCCATGCTGGGAGCCCCATGTGGGACTCAATCTCGGGACTCCAGGATCACACCCTGGGCCAAAGGTGGGCACCAAACCGCTGAGCCACCCAGGGTTCCCCCACTTCGCTGCACCCCTTCAAACACGCATGTGCCCGGTGCCCTGCAAGCTGCAAAGTGCTCCCCACACTCATCATCTCTGACCAACACCATCTTAGATGGGTAATATTGAGCCCAGGACAGGTGGCATTAGTTGTGGGGCTTCTTGTTCAATGTTTGCTACAGACTTTAAGATGGTGAGAGCAAAATATGAAGCCAAGAGTGGGACCCTCCTATGTGTGGGGTCCAGAGGGGACCCCCAACCTACCAGAGGCAACAGAATTTAACCGGGTACAGGGATGGCTCTGCATTGATGTGTCTCACAGGTGCTTCCTTCCCTGTGCCCTTGCCTTCTGGTCCTGCCTCACTTAGGAACCTGGGAAAGTGTACTTAATCAGTCTCAGCTTTAATTTTTTTTCTCTGTAAAAAGGTAAAAAAAAAAAAAAAGTAAATATTACTTTTATTCCCTTTCTATAGAGAAAGGAATCAAGATGAGGTGATTAAATGTAAACAGTAGTATTTACTTATCCTTGCCTCACAGAGTTATTAGAAGGATTTAATGACAGGACTTAAGGAAGAAAGGCAGTAGGTAAATCCCAGGTATTATATAGTTATTTTACATTATAAGGAGAGGGATTTAGGCTGCATAAGAGGGGGTTTTTATTGACACAGGTGTTAGACAATGAGATAGTTTTCCAAAATCTTCCCTAGATATATTTTCGATTAAGTAAAGATTCCTACGTGTCTGGTTAGATCCTAATGTGATTTTCTCTGAGCATGGCTTCAGGACCCTCAGTGGTTCTTTCTACCTGATATTTTGTTTCTGTTTTTTTTTTTTTTTAATTTTTTTTTTCCCAGAAAGCCCATCCTATAGCATCATAACTCTTGAAGAGTCGGGTGGGAATGGAATGCATAATTCTTTTATACCTCCCCCACAAAGGCAAGGTCCAAGTTTCCCCGAAGCATCCTTTCAAAACGAGCTGTGAACAATGGTGTGTATTCTGTGGGTATGCAATGTTTAAAATGCTAATGAAGCCAAAGAAGTAGTTATTACAAGAAAATATGCCTTTGCCTTTTTCTTTAAATAAATTAGGATCAGATACAACTTTTAATTTTTCCAGTTAAGGATTAAAAGAAACAAGCTACTGTCCATTATCATTATAAGTTCAGAAAGGAAAGATTCTGACACCAAGACAAATAAACAAAACCCATGGAATAAGAGAAAATACTTGCAAGTCATGTATCTGATAGGGGGCTATTATACAGAATGTATAAAGAACTTGTACAACCCAACGACTAGAACAAAACAACTGGTTAAAAAATGGGCAAAAGGAGGCGCCCGGGTGGCTCAGTCGGTGAAGCATTTGACTTGATTTTGGCTCAGGTCATGATCTCAGGGTTGAGCCCCGTGTCGGGGCTCTGCACTCATCAGGGAGTCTGCTTGCATTCTCTCTGTTCCTCTCCTTCTCCCTCTGCCCCTTCCCTCTCTTTCTCTCTAAAATAAATAGATAAATCTTTTAAAAAAATGGGCAAAGGACTTGAATAGATAATTCTCCAAGGAAGAAATACAAATGACCAATAAACGTATGAAAGATGCTCAGCATCACTGATTATTAGGGAAATGCAAATCAAAACCACAGTATACTACCGTCACACCAGTTAGAAGGGCCACTGTCCAAGTCAAACTAAACCAAACCAAACAAAAACTCAGTAACAGCAAATAGCAAGTGTTGGTGAGGATGCAGAAAAACTGGAACCCTGGTGCTCTGTGGGTGGGAATGTAAAAAACTGTGAAAAATAGTGTGGTGGTTCCTCAATAAATTAAACATAGAATTATCACATGATCTAGCAATTCTACTTCTAGGAACATACCCAAAGAATTGAAAGTAGGGTCCTGAAGAGAGGTCTGCACACTCATGTCCATAGTAGCCTTATCTACAATAGCAACTCAAGTGTCCATCCGCAGATGGAGAGATACAGAAAACGTGGTATACACATACAATGGGATATTACCCAGCCTCAAAATGCCAGGACATTCTGACACATGCTACAACATGGATAAACCTGGAGGATAATGTGCTGAGTGAAATGCATCAGTCACGAAAAGACAAATACGGTGAGTCCATATATTTGAGGTACTTAGAGAAGTCAAATTCAGAGACAGAAAGAAGAATGGTGGTTGCCAGGGCTGGGGAAGAGGTAATGAGTTGTTTAATAGCATATACAGAGTTTTGGTTTTATAAGCTGAAGAGTTCTGAAGATTGTATGACAATGTGAATATACTTAACACAAGTGAGCTTGTACAGTTAAAAATGGAGGAAGTGGCAACTTTCATGTTTGTATATGTCATTGCAATTAAAATAAGGGAATGACAAACTCCTATATCGAAGTTTCTTCCTCATTTCTCAGAATATGACCTAGGTACCGACCAGCAGTTGGTAAGCACTGTCACAGTCTACACATTAGCCACTGAAAATATCCAATGCTTTAAATTAATCTTTTGCGAAGAGGTAAGGAAGTAACCCAGATTTGGCATCAAGTCACCCACAGAAAACCATGACCAGCCTCAAAAGACTGAAGGAGATAAAGTTCTGGGCTGCATGTGGAAATTAACTGTTAACTGTCAGGGTTTCATATGAACCTGATGGGTGAGAAAGAACTCAGGACCAGTTTTATCGATAAAATCGTGACTTGAAATGTGCGATCAGCCCTGATACACCCCAGCTTGCCTTCTGCACCCGCCTTCTGTCTCTGTCTAGATTGACAGATGCATGCAGTGCATACACATGTATTTAGTATATGGAACACACAGATATGTATAGAGCATATAATAAAGCTTTCACTAATTCAAAATTACTCATACGTGACTGGACTGAGGTCTGTAATAGTTTGTTTTGGGGTTATTCACAAAGACAGAGTTTGCTAAGCCACTGTGATTTCTCAGCTGTACTCAAACACAAAAACTGCAGGTATTTTCATCCACGTATAAAATACTCATTTATATACATGCCCTCACTTGACAGAAAGATTCATACTTCTATTTATTAAAGCAATTTTTTCAAGGAGCTTTACTGGAAAACACCTCAATGTTTTTTGTTTGTTTGTTTGTTTGTTTTTTTAAAAAACCTCTTTACCCAGTTTGCTTTGTGGCTTCTGATACAGTTATCGGAAACTACTGAACATTCACACAATTTGAATCAGTCAGTGATTTTTCACAATAACCTTTTCCGTTGCTATGGCTGTAGAAGTTTTCAGACTGTTTGCTGATTGACCTTTCTGCAGCTTCTGTCCCTCTGACCCCTCATTTGCACAGTGGGAGACACTCTCTTTTCTAGCTTGTCCCCTATGTCCCTGCTTTTTTTTTTTTTTAAAGCTCAGCAGCAGCTCCTTTGTAGCCTCCTAGGAATCTTCCTGTTCGGGATCCACTGGCCGTTTCTCCCTCTGGGTTTGGTTTTAGGCCCTCTGCTCCACACCAATGCCTGGGCAGTTCCATCTGACAGGCTTCATGACCACCATGTGCCACCACCTCCCCTATTGGCATCAGCACTTCATGCTTCTCACCTTCTTCTCCACAGAGCCTCATGCCTGCCTGACATTTCTCCTGGGATGTCCCAAGGGCTCCTTAGATCAGTACATCCAAAACCTGCTCATCATATCCCCTCCCAAAGCTCCTCCCCTCAGCCCCCTTGTCAGTGCTGGTTCCACCCCATCCAGCCATTTAAGTCCAAATCCCAGGGGTCATCTTTGACCTCTTCCCTCCTCCCTCCTCCTTCAATCTCCATGCTCTATTCATCACACCAAGAGACATCCATTCTACTACATGAGTGTCTCCTCAGTCCTGTCTTTCCCTACCTGTGACTTAGTCTCCCATCTCTTACCTGGATCATCATGCCAGCACCCCAACTGGCCCTCTGTTTCTCTTGCCCCTCCCCTAAAAGGTTCTCTAGATCAGCACTCTCCAATAACAGACAATTGTCAGACTTTCTGCATTGCCCGAAATGCTGACAACTAATTACATGTGGCCACTGAGCACTTGAAATGTGGCTACTATGATTGAAGAACTCAACTTAAAACTTTACTAAATTTTAATTAACTTCCATGTGAATAGCTGCATGTGGCTAATGGTTACTGTACCACACAGAGCAAGTCTAGATTCTCCACAGATGTGCTCAAAATCCCTTAATAGCTCCCTTGAGGTGGTTCACAGATTCCTTCATTGTCTCCATTCTCATTTCTCTCAGTTCCTCCCCGACACCCTTGGATGCAATGAAATTCTCCATTTCTCAAAATCACCATGTTTTCTCTCTCTCTTGGGATATTAACTCCTTTGGCTTGGAACAGTTTCCCTCCATCTGTCTGGCAAACTCCAACTTTGCCTTTGGGGCTCAGCTTAGCGATTGCTTCCCCACCTCATGCCATGGGCCATCTCTACCCCATCTCTTTCTCTTCCAGATACACTACCTATGGGCCTTACAGCCGATAATGAGCACCTGTCACACTGGATTTTAATCCCTGGTTTGCTTGTCTATATGCCTGATCAGACTTCACTGTGAGGTCAAGGACCGAGTCTCCTTTGCTGCTGCTGTATCCTCAGTACCAGCACGGTACCCAGCCTGGTGAAGGTGTGCCTATCCTGCCAGGAGCTCGGGTCCCAGCAGCAGAGTCCCTCAGCAGCACTTCCTCTGCACACCCCTGGTTAACAGAAAATGTAACTGACATAGGGGTGTCTCATCCTACACGCCCTAAAACAATGAGGCACAGAAAGGTATCATCTCTTATGTAGTATCCTGGTTACTCAGATCCTCTTTCCAACAGGTTTAGGAAGGCAGTAATTCAGCTCTTCTCCTGCCTCTCACAGTATGAACTGATTACAGACCCTAGGGGAGCTTGGAGAGTCACAATCTCGACCACTGCCTGACACTGCCCTTAAATTCACATGGGAACAAAGAAGGAACAACAGGTAAGGATGTCCTTTATGACTGTGGGGAGTTACATCTACCTGGGTTTCATGGCCAAACCTTGAACAGCCCAGACCTCTCCAAAAACCACACCCAAGGTCATGAATTCCCTATTTATCCACAATATGAAAATACTAGAACATTCTTATTTCTCTCCATTTCCCCGATCCTATTTTTTTTTAAATCTGACGCATCTTTTTCAGCTATACAAAGATAAAAATATTTTGAATGGAAATAAACACTCATTGGCACAATTTACCCAGGGCAATGCATTCAGAACTATTCTATACCCTTGGGATGAGAAATCTGTAAGGGCAAATGTCAGTGCTTAGGTATTATACAGAAATGCTGTGAACCATAGTAACTGTTCCACTGGTTTCATCAACTAGACAAAAAATAAAAATCTGCCATGTCAATTGTTAATGTAATTTAATGAATTTTAGTTAATTTAATTTTCAAAAGGAGAGGGTCTTTTGTGTAATTTGTGTCCTCCCCTCCACTGGGTCCCTGGAAGATAAGGCTCTGCTCCCTTAGCTAACTCTGGAACAAACAACTCTTCCTTTATTTAGAATGGTTCTAGCCATGGTCTTGTCAAAGAAGAAGGCAGTATAATGCTGCTAATAACTATACTGAATAGTTGCTTTGCTCAGTGAAGTAGAACGTGGCTTTGAACTTGATCACTCTTAAACACACACACACACTCACATACACACACACAGGTGTGCTACTGCCGGTGCTGTATTACAAATAGAGAATCAAATAGTGTCATTTCCTTGTCACTTGAGCAACGAGACGAGAGGGAGATTTCTCTCCTCGTGCTGAAGCAGCATGGCCAGCCTTTTCATTGTTAGCAGTGATCTGATAACACCTGGGGCAAGGGTTTATGGTTCGCCAGCATCAGTCCTCCTGATGGTCACCTCATGGCAATCTGCCATCATTGCATCATCAATCACCTTTAATTCAGCAAATTAGAAAGTGGCTCAAGCACACCCCAACATGTTTGTAACAACACCGATCTCCCCTGGTAAATATGTTCAGCTGACTTGGTGTGCACTGGGACCTGAAGCATCATGGAAATGCTTTAGGATTGATTTAATTCTGGTGACTCACTCCCAGACAACGTATTATGCTTCCTGCCTTACTCTGTGGAATGGTCCTTACAGCCTTTTATTTTTTTTTTGAAACTTTCTTCATGTATATTTGAAGAAATTTTCAAGGAAGTGCTTATACATATCTCATTAAAAATCTTAAAAATAAAAATAACATTCTCCAATAAACATAATAAAAAGGAAAATATAAAGCATTTTTAATTAAGGTAAAATTAAAACCCTTTAAATATCAGTGAACTCATCCAATCAGTTTTAAATTCATTCTCACACACACACATGCACATACACACACACCATGCATCACTGGCTAATAAAATTCTTACAGTGAAATGAAGGGTTGATTTCACATTAGAAAATACATTAATGTAAGGTAGCATGTTATTAAAGGAGGAAACTATATGAGCACATGAATAAACATCTGTATATTTGAAGCAAAATGGCTATCAAGGCTGAGTGAAGTAAGTCAGTCGGAGAAGGACAAACATTGTATATTGTATGTTCTCATTCATTTGGGGAATATAAATAATAGTGAAAGGGAATATAAGGGAAGGGAGAAGAAATGTGTGGGAAATATCAGAAAGGGAGACAGAACGTAAAGACTGCTAACTCTGGGATACGAACTAGGGGTGGTAGAAGGGGAGGAGGGCGGGGGTGGGAGTGAATGGGTGACGGGCACTGGGGGTTATTCTGTATGTTGGTAAATTGAACATCAATTTAAAAAATTAAAATAAATAAATAAATAAATAAATAAATAAATAAATAAATAAATAAATAAAAAAAAGTGGCTATCAAGGATATATTTGACTTATTCCCAAGCTTGGAGGTAAACTTTTCAATTCTTCAGAGCTATTTGTTGGCCCTTACAGCCTATCTTGTCAAATGTAGACTGTCGTTTCCTTGAAGGTCCATGCTATGCCTCAAGGGTTTGGGGGTCTCTGTATTTATTTATTATTATCTTTAAAAATATTTATTTATTTACGTATTTATTTATTTATATATTTATATTTATATTTATTTATTTATTTATTTGACTGAGCGAACATGAGCAGGGAGGAAAGGCAGAAGCAGGCTCCCCACTAAGCAGAGAACATGATGGGTGGCTCAATCCCAGGCCCCTGGGATGGTGACCTGAGCCGAAGGCAGATGCCTAACTGACTGAGCCACCCAGGTGCCCCTTGGGGGTCTCTGTATTTAAAAGCAAATTAAAACTGCTTGATAGGAGTTTTTTGGTGGTATGGAGATACAGTTTTGGGGAAACTCTAACATGGTCTGGGAAAAGGGGATGTAGAGAAGTGAGTATCTGTTCTGTGCTCTGTGGCAGAGGCCTCACTCAGGACTCATGTTATTTCATTCGCTCCTAAAAATTCCCTAAGATGGACATTATTCCCATTCTATAGGTGAAGAGACTGAGAGTGGAAAATTTAAGTGAAATGCCCAAGTTTACTGGGACAAATGGTGGTACAGCACCGCAGGCCATTCTCTGGGGTAACGTTTCTGCAGTGGGCTCCTATTTTGGTCTCACAATGTTTTCTAAGGAGAAGCTGACTGGGAAGACATAAACCAGAATCAAATGTGAAAGAAAGCGGGCTGCCCAAACAGTGGACGGAGCCAAACTTGTGGTTTGCATTCTTCAGTGTGTGGTGAGAAATGCTGAAAATAGGTTTGCATCGATCTCAAAGCCACCGATAGTGTAACCACGATGGAAATTACACTACCACGGCCCAGATGCAAAAGCACCCACTGATTAAATGATCAATAAGAATCTCAAAATAATTTGCTAATAGTCTCGACTGCTTGCAGCAATACCTCTTTTGTTGGTGATCGTGTCACTGAAACTTAACGCCCTCTTCACGCAGAGAATGAAATCTCCCGAGTGTGCACGTGGAGCACTTACTGTCCCAGCAGATGTTCTGCTCCCCCCTGCCCCAGCTCATGGAAGGAAGACCTTGGCTCTGAGAGAAGAGCCACTTCAGTTGTGAACATTCCCTCTGGAACCACAGAAAGCAATTCTTCAGCAACATGACCCTTAGAGTGTTTCCTTTTGTCACGCGGAGAACAGCATACAAGCGACACACCAGTGCCTGCCCAGGCAACACGTAGGTTCTTACCTGGGTTTAATGATCAGATGCAAAGACAAAAGCCTCTGCACCAAAGCCTGCTCAGTTTATGCTGAGGGAGACCTAACATTTTGTTTTGGGAACTTCCCAACGTGTATGACATTTTACTATAACGCCAGGTTCGTTGCCTTCAAGATGTAACCCCGTGCCTCACAAAAACAATGCATTCCAGAAGATGCCAGGGAAGATCTAAATGAGTCTGGAGAGCTGGAGAGCAGCGCAGCTGTTTTTAATGTTCCTAGATGCTAGTTTTCTGATCTGCAAAGATGCAGACCAGCCTAAAACTGAACAGCTGCTATTTGCCTGAAGCTCTCCTCATCGTGACAGTGGTTCAGGAGCACTAGACAGCGAGTCAAGAGGGTTCAGCTGCCATTGGCTACACATGGACCCTGCAAAATCACTCTCTGGGCCTCTGTCTCTTTTCCTATTAAATAAAGATTCTCTGAAACCCTCCTGGAAGCCTTCCAGGACCCCTGCCCAGCACAGCTGGCTCCTATGCCTTTTCAATCAGGCTTTCTATCAATTCAGAATAAACATCAGTGAGCCCGCAACTCATGGCATGCTCACCTGGTCAGAACTCCCAAGCCCCCTGCCTGTACAGTGGTGTATGTGGGGGGGGGGGGCCTGAGCAGACTACAAGCTTCTGGAGGCCAGGCTTTGGGTTTCTTCTCCCCCAGACACTGCCTTGCGCCTTCAGACATTAAAGCATCTGCTAAATGAGATGAACATCTTCCTCCAACAGACAAGCAGGATCCCCTAAGGACAGGTATTCTATTCACACTTGCACCTTTGGTCCAGAACATGGTGGGGGCATGTTGGCACGAGAAAGAATGAGACCCATGTGCTCTCAAACGTTCTACTGCCCCAGTAGCCACCCGATTCTCTTCTGCTGTGCGTTGTTCTCCAGCCACCTATCTAGAATTCAAGCTATTTGAGGACTGGGTTGGTGTCATACACTTATTTTGTATCCTATGTAGCCTTGTCAATAGTGCTATGCACGAGGCACATTTCTTGCTAGAGTGTATGAAATAAAGATGATTATAAAAGTATGACCTTGAAACCAATTAATAGAAAAAGGGCAATTTTTCTCTAAAAAGTATTATTAATATCATTTAATATTTACTAACAGTTCTACACAGTGATCATAACATAATCCTTGATCTCTATGAATGAACAGAAGTTACCAATAACTTCATTAGAAATGTGCTTTTTACATGTGGAAAATTAGTTGCCTGCCTTAGCAATAGCTAGAGAATGACTATTAAATTATCAATTTTCTTTAGAAGAATAAGAACTCTATCTGCTCTGCATATAATACTCAAACATTTACAATGCAAAAATACATCTATTCCTAGCAGCCTGACCACAGCTGCTTTCTTTGAAACATTCTTTGGGGGAAAGATTGATGTTCAGGGGGATTATGATTCATTAAAGTTGCTGACCGATTCAAATACTTAACTGGCCAATCTATTTTTTCAGAGAATGTTCCTTTCACACACCTTGGCAGCATTCTGCCAACACATGTGTGCACCATGTGGGAGAAATCCACATGTCCTGAGATCTATGGACATGTGTCCCGAGGGGTGGCATACTACGAATGCTATTTAAGCAGAACTTTGATTTGACTCATAGGGTTCGTATTTGTGTGAACCTTAGGAACAAATGCTCTTTTTCCACAAGGTGACCAAACTAGGCTTGAGGATAGAGCCAGCCATTGTGGAGTTCTTTGTTCCCTGGAAGAAAATTCCACAAATGTTGATTCACTAATTTACTCTAATGAAAAAGCTGTAAGCAGTCTCGAGTCTGAGTAAGTGCGGATGTTAGAAAGGTCCCTCTAGACTTACGATGCATTTTTCAATATTCTGTCTACAATAGAAATATAAATAGAGCATTCAAGATGCTTCTGTTAGGCTACTTCGAAGCACAAACATTTTTGATAATTTAAAACAAGGGTTTCAGAATTAAAATGACTTTAGTGATTCCCCCAAAGAATGTTCTCCTTCTAGCCTTCTACTCTGGTGAAGTAAGGCGGATTGGATTTACCCTCCCATAAGGAAAAACCAAAAATGCCCTAAAAAAAAACCAATAACAAAACAACGCATAGAAAGTGTTTTTCAATATACTCCATAGCGGTCAATGAAGGACAGTGATCTCTAGAAGAAAAGAGGACAAAAGATTTGTGACATTGGCTTCAGCAAGGATTTCTTAGATACAACTCTAAAAACAGGATTCATAAAAGGAAAAAACAATTGGATTTTATAAAATAATAAAAACTATTGCTTTTCAAAAGACATTGTTAAGAAAATGAAGATAATCCACAGACTGGGAGGAAATACTTGCAAATCATAAATCTGATAGAGGCTCTGTATCTAGAATATCTGAAGAACTTTTAAAATTCAACAATCAGAAAATCAAACTTTTAAGAATGAAATAGTTGAATAGACACTTCATAGAAGATGACATAAAGATAGCAAATAAGCACACAAAAAGATTAGGGAAATGTAAATGAAAACCACTATGAGACACCAGAACATAGCTGTTAGAATGGCTAAAACTAGAAAGACTAGCCATAACCAAGAGCTAGCAAGGATGTGGAGCAATCTGAACTCATACACGCTTCTCAAGGGAAGGTACAACTGGACAACCACTTTGGACAAGAGTTTGGCAATATCACAAAAAATGAAAACACACCTACCATGTGACCCAGGCATGCCACTACTGGCTAGCTATGCACCCAAGGAAAAGAAAGTGATGTCCATACGAAGACTGGTATACAAACTTTAGTGCAGCTTTATCTGTATTAGTCCCTACTCTGGAAACAACCCAACTGTCCATTAGCATGTGTGTGGACTACCAAGTTGTGGAATATCCACATGTGTAGGATTCTACTCAGCAAAGGGCAGGGATGAACCAGTGATCCATGCAGTAGCATGGATAAATCTCAAAATAATTATGCTAAGTGAAGAAAGCTGGACAAAAGTACTACATACTGCATGATTCCATGTATATGAGACACTGGGATATATTAACAAAACTCTATTGCTAGAAAGTAACTGGGGAGCAGGAGGTAGCAGGAAAGGTTAAAAAAGGGGGACAAGGAAACATTTTGGGTCATAAATATGTCTGTCATCTCAATGGTGATGATAGTTTCACAGGTATATACGTGTATCAAACTTCCTAAAGGTACGCTTAAGGAATGTTCAATTTACTGTGTGTCAATTATACTTGGATTACAAAAAATACTAAAAAGACTGATTTGCCTGGGGGAATTTTGCAGAACATCACCACCTATGATCTAGCCATATGGGTCAATGACTCAGTGAGTCCCAATCTTGTGCTAAGTATGGCACTAAAAAACAGGCTGGCTGAGGACAGAGACATTGACCACTGGCGTGGACTCCGAGTGTTTCCCAGCTTAAGGCACCAAGATTCTGAGAGGCTGTGGAAAAACAAGTCTTCACTTCTGCTGCCAGTCTCATTACACACAAATTGCCTCAAAGTGTTATCATCTATTATCACATGTTGCAGTGATGACAATCACATACTAATTCTGACATTGCACTTAAGCCTGTCCAGATCTTTGAACCAATAAGAAAACCCATCAAGAAAGAAACCAAGAGTCTGTTCTGAGTCCACAATAAAGGGTTTTCAACAAAGTTGACAGAAGAAAGTACATCTACTACCTGTTCTCCTATAGGTGGCCTATGCTCCAGGCTCTGGTTTCTTTTGTTCTCTGTGTGAGTTGTGCAAAACAGAGTTGCGGTCTCTCTACAGCTGCATTTGCCATCATCTTAGTCCTAAGATTTTCCATTAAATCATACTCTTTAGGCCACTAATAATTAGCAAAATTATCAATGAATTCACCTTGTGGGAATATGACTTAACAATGTATGAAAAGTTGAGAGAAAGCAAAATCAATGTGGTATGTTCAGAGTCCTCAGTGTAAAACACTGGAAAGTGACGTTCTTTATCAATCAGACCACAGAGACATCATATCATTTCACTGGCATAAACAAAATTTTAAAGGATGACTCATGATTTCAATAGGAGTACTATTATAATACTAGCCATGGAGCCTGGCAACATTTTTCTGAAAAGCAGGGAAGTATTTGAGAAAGAATTTCTTAAACAAATCATATGGGCTGAAACTGGTGCAGCCACTCTGGAAAACTGTGTGGAGGCTCCTCAAAGAGTTAAAAATAGACCTGCCCTACGACCCAGCAATTGCACTGCTGGGGATTTACCCCAAAGATACAGATGCAGTGAAACGTTGGGACACCTGCACCCCAATGTTTCTAGCAGCAATGTCCACAATAGCCAAACTGTGGAAGGAGCCTTGGTGTCCATCGAAAGATGAATGGATAAAGAAGATGTGGTCTATGTACACAATGGAATATTCCTCAGCCATTAGAAACGACAAATACCCACTATTTGCTTTGATGTGGAGGGACTTGGAGGGTATTATGCTGAGTGAAATAAGTCAATCGGGAAGGACAAACATTATATGGTCTCATTCATTTGAGGAATATAAAAATTAGTGAAAGGGAATAAAATAAAGGGAAAGGAGAGAAAATGAGTGAAAATATCAGTGAGGGTGACAAAACATGAGAGACACCTAACTCTGGGAAATGAACAAGGGGTAGTGGAAGGGGAAGTGGGCAGGGGGTTGGGGTGACTGGGTGATGGGCAATGAGGGGGGCACTTGGCAGGATGAGCACTGGGTGTTATGCTATATGTTGGCAAATTGAACTCCAATTAAAAAAAATTTTTAAATAAAAAAAAAAAACCAAAAAATCCAAATTATATGGCAATAAATTTTCCAAAAGAAAGTATGAAAACCTCACAAACATAAGAAACTAAAGCAGCATGATTGCGTACAACTTTTTTTTTTGAGCCAGAACTACAGAAAACTGCTTGCAAAGTGAAAAAAGCATATTTCAAATAACATAACAAAGCAAATTAACCAAATCAATATTTTGTAGAAACTAACAAACACCTAGACTACATCTAAAATTGATTAATTTAGAAACAAGCTCAAAATTTACTTTCTATATTTACAGAAGGCAAGAAAGGTGTCTCCTGTGAAGAATGAATATAGGATTCAAAATTTGGCAAAGACTGAGATGATCCAAGTTGGCCCTGGACCACTAATAATATTTTGGAAAGATTGTGTTATTAGATTAACAGTTGTAGAAGATGAACACTATTTATGCAATGTTAAAGCAAACATTTTTAGTAACCAAACATCTCCTAAATTGTAAGCAGAAATGTGAAACTTGATCTGACACCTGTAGCAAATATGAGGGCCTTCCCTGGCCCAGGACCCTGGGGTTTAGCCATTATGGTACCCGGCACCTCTCATCCTGCTCAGAATGGAAGAGAGTCACACCCTTTACTCCACATGAGGTGATCTGAAGAAAATCTCCTTCCTAATCAATTCTCAA
Source organism: Canis lupus familiaris (assembly GCF_011100685.1). Classification (NCBI taxonomy): domain Eukaryota; kingdom Metazoa; phylum Chordata; class Mammalia; order Carnivora; family Canidae; genus Canis; species Canis lupus. Next base: position 46,777,676 of record NC_049236.1, read on the forward strand.
GTCTTGCTGCCTCCTACTGGATAATCTGTCCCTATTTTTCTTGAATCCCTTAGAACTCTCTCTCACCTCTCCAGTTTTGTTGGGTCAATACGGTGTGACTGTTGATCCTTCATTTAACAGGCATGAAGGCTCTACTTACATCATGCATGGAGTCCAGAAGCTTGGTCAGTTGGTAGAACCTTTGCCAGCTCTGCCCAGAGTTGCTGGGACACTTAGTTACCATCTTCCTCAGTTCTTTGATGTAATTTGTCCTCATTTCTTCAAATGCAGCCTGGCTTTTGAGGCCGTCCTTTGGAACTGTGTTTAAGGAATACAGACATGTAAGTCCCCAGAATGGAAAACAGCAGCATTGCAGCAGTTAAATGGTGTAGAATATTTTGAGGTTTTTAGGCTCACACTTTTAGATTGATACTGAATCTCAATTAGTTACATTTGTGAACAAATATGGCAGTTATCTATTGGTAAATTCTTGTGCCCATCCATATACAAAAGAACAATAACTGCTATTTATTGGGTGTATATTAACCTTGCATATAGTAACTTGATCTTTACCTCAGTTTTATGACATAATCGTTATGGTATCCTCATTTTACAGATGACAAAAGTGAAGACTGGAGGTTTAATCCTGCCCAAAGACACAATAAATGTGTGGCAGAGAAGGGGGTAGAAACCTAGGTCTATTTCCAAAGCCTGTCTCTCAGTCACAATGCTACAATGCCTTGTGGCCTGCCATTGAAGTGTTTTATGATCCTAACTTGCCAATACTTCAGAGGTAAGAAAATATACTTTGATTTTCCAGGACAACTAGAAGAGCCACAGATGATCTAAACTGGGGCTAGAATTAGCAAGCGACATCTCTATATTCAAAGTCAGATATCAAAGACACTTGGGGAGACTGGCCATCTACCAGGGGGGAAGGAAGGCATGCTGAGAAGCACTTTGCATTTTCTTTGGGCCCGGATCACATGATCAGTGGGGTTGCTGTCATGTGGCCTCCCAGGAGACCAAGGGGTGGGTGTGCACACTGGTTTGTGTGTGCAAAGGAGTAACATCACAGTGGCTGTGCATGTAAGGCAAAATCTATAACTTTCAAAGAGAATAAACCATGTTCCTCCTTTTCTTTGAGAAAGTAAAAAATCAAGGATCATGTTTTCTTTTATGTAGTGGTTGGCTTTTAATTTTAAATAAGAAAAAGTCTCACTTAGAAACAGTATTTTGGAATTTAGAGCTTGGAAACATATCAAGTGTTTCTGTGACCTGCTGAAAGGAGATGCTTTTTCCCAGGATACATGTGAAAGCAGTTATGGACAGAAGGTGCTCCTGTGCTGGGAATCGTTCTGGAAAGAAGTATAGGGCAGAGTGTAAACTAAGGTATCCCCTCAGAAAATCTACCTTACATGTTTGCTTTTATCTACTAGAGCTAATAAATAGTTATGTGATAGTTATGTGCATGCTTTAACTTTGAAAAATAAAATCACTTAAGAACTTTATTTTTAGGAGATGAAGACCTCAAGAAAATTCATCTTGTGAAATTAATGTTCAGAGTTTGAAACTGCTTTTACTTTCACTTCTTAATTATACAGCATGTTGCTAATTTGTCATAGGTGGGATAGATAATAATTTACTTGGGTTGTCAGCCTTTTAGAATGGCTAAGTACATTTTTGACTATTATGAGAATCCTGGAAGCTGAGAATACCACTGTTTCCAAATTAAACCCTGTTGTCTTGTATAAAAATATGGATTATCTAAGGACTATATTACAAATTAAATTCACATATTATGGTAATAGTCTCCTTGAATTTAATTGTTGAGGCTTTTGATTTGTGGTTTATCTAAGTCTATTTCTGTGGGGAAAAAATAAACCCCTAATAGCAACTGCACGCATTCCTGAGGCTGCCACAATATTAGCTGTGGTTTCAAATATTTGACATTCACATTAAAAGTTAAATGCCATCCATTATATAACAAATAGTTTGTTTTCTTTAAAAATAAAGCCATGTTTTTAAAGTATAAAAAATATGAAGGATGGTAATAACCAGGATGTTAATAGTAAAACTATAGCTCTACCTTCTACCAAGATTTTAATGTTAACTTAAAACTTTCTGAAAGAAACTGCAAGTTTGCAAATACTTTGCAAATAGTGTCTACACACAGGTTAATATTTATTTCTGTTAAGTTATAAAATATCATGGAGTACATCTTTTGGTTTTCAATATGGATATTTAGGGATATCATCCTATACATTAAAAAATTACCTAAAATTAGACTGGGGTGAATAAATTTCACTACTATAGTTCACTACTATTTGATATATCTACTAAGAATAATCAAAGATCTTCATATGGATAGTTCTGTATCAGAAATTCTCAAGATTACAATTTGTGTCAAATATTACTTATATATTATTGCTGTAACTGAAAATATATTATACCAATTTCCAAGCCAGATTTTTTAGAAGTTGAAACAAACCCACAAATAAAGAGAATTTAAGCAAAACCTCAAATTCTGGAGGTTTGCCCAGATTTTCTGAATTTACTTATTAAATGCAGCAGGGCTGCTGGAAACTATCCAAAATCTATCGGCTGGAGAAGAGCAAAGAGACAACTAGGGTAGAGGTTTGTCTGTTTTCCTCCATAAGCATTAAGAACATGAGATTCTCTCAGTGTCATTGCTAAAAACTTTCTTGATACACTGGAATCAGATGTGCCATTTAACATCCTAAAGAAAAATCTTAACACATTCTCTCATAGATCAGCAAAATAAGCTTACTAAAGCCTGCAGCTCTATAACTCATACAATTCTTATGTTTTCCTGCCTTTTTATTTTGCTTTTCCTGCATTTACAAAAATCAGAATTGAAAATACCGAGCTATTTGGAAGCTAATAAATTAAATCGGGTAGCTTCAAAACGGTATCAGGATTGATTACAGGCTGATTAAATGGCATAAAAGGATAAGACACCAATTAAGATTGAGTAGTCAAAATGTATAGAGAATCAGTATCACACGCATTTTTCATTTCAATTCTATCATCCATCTGATCTATCTACGTCTAGATCTATACTTTACACATTTTTCAAGGCAGTGATGGGTAATGACATAGCTTGGACAGGGGAATAAAATCACTGTCACCGAATTTAAAGATTCTATTTCCAAGGTTATATTCCACAAAGGACAAATCAGGAGCATCAGAGACCCTGAGGAAGAGCTGAGTAGGGAGAAAGAGCCTGGCTCCGGGCCTGTAGATGAGGGGCTGCGAACACAACCCTACCGGACCTCGGACCTCGGCTGAGTGTGATTAGTGAGGAATGGCAGGGCCTGTGGCAAACTGGAGAGAACATGCCCTGCCTTGGGCAGTCGAAGTCAATGAAAATAAAACAAGACAAAAGGCCAAAAGCAACCTAAAATACCTGTGCTGGCCAAACAAAACACAGCTGCGAGTGGGCCGCACCTGGCCCAGGCTGCCCGCTGCCCCCTGCTGGCCTCCTGCGGGGGGAGCCGGGACCACGCTGGCGGGAAGGGTCCGAGTTCGAACTCACACAGGCCACTGAACGCACACACTCTAGTAGGCTTCTTTCTGCGCTCTCAACTTTTCCTCGGGAAGCTCTGCTGTTGGTCATGCCCCTTTTGGAAAACAGCCCTTGGCTCCCAGTTTCCCTGCCTCTCTGGAGTCCCATCTCTGCCTCTTCAGCCCTGCCATCCTCCACTCATGTACTCGACTGGACCGTTCCTTGTCTTTCTGTGCCCTGGCAACCCCACTCACCATTTTAGTTTTGATGACAGTTTGCCATAGGCATAATTTCATGATTATTTCTCAATACTCAGATCTGTCTTCTGAGTGCCAGTCCCAAATTCTCCCCATCTTCTGGCCTATCAGGATGCATCTGAAAATTAACCCATCTAAAATGGAACTCATTCTGTAAAACTCCCACCAAATCTTCTCCAAGTCGCAACATTAACATATTCCTTTTAATGGTAACACTGCCATCCTAGTCATTTCTCTGTGCTCAAAAACCTATTACCTCTGACCCCAACCCGTTTTCTCATCAGTTGCCAGTCTTGGCATGTTCCTTGAATGCATTTGTTCCTGTCCATCATACCACTGACCACCATCATTATGGCCATTATTTCAAAAGCCTCATAGCAGTTCTCTGGGCTTCTAATCCAGCTAAATTCTCCATCTTTGCCTCTCTGCCTCTCCCTCTCTTTCCCATATAATCCAGTCTACTACCAGGTACATTTTCATAGAGGCACAAAACACAGCTTCGGTCATGTCACCCCACTGCTCAAAGCCTGCCGTGCTGCAATCCTCTGCCCACCCAGTGAAGGTCAAGTGTTTTAACAGACATTGAATATCCTGGCCCACCCAACCTCCATCCCAACCTTATTCCCCACTCCTCTCCAACCCAACATCACCTTGTGCACCTTGAAAAATTAAATGAATACATACATAAGAAAAAAAAATTAAAGGGCAAAACACTTCTCCCAGAAACAAATTCTAATGTCTGGATATGCTTTCCCGCACTCCCTCACATCGCCGCGTCCCTTGATAGGAATGCCATCTCAGACCTCATATCCCATCTATAACCCTTGCAAAGCTCCCCCAAGATTCAGCTTCACTGTGAATCCCTTCCTGACTCCCAGAACCAAACATGCTCTTCCCTTTTTTGAGCCACCAGGACACTCTTTATCTTCTATCATGACTGGATAATCCCTTTCAACAACATATTAAAAGTATCTTTGAATTTATCTTATAGTGAAACTCCATGAGGGCAGAACCTGCACCTCATTCACCCTTGTAGTAGATGAATTGCCTAATCCTACCGTATGTATAAGATGCTTAACAAATATTTAGTGGTCAGATGGATGAAGAAATAAAGGAATATGCCCTTTCTTTGCCCAAAGCCTCATGTTCTCCAAGTAACTTAGTTCACCAAAGACCAAAGCCTCTCTCCCATCTCCTGAATTTTTTTTAAAAGATTTTATTTATTTACTCATGAGAGACATAGAGAGAGAGAGGCAGAGACATAGGCAGAGGGAGAAGCAGGCTCCCTGCAGGAAGCCCGATGTGAGACTCGATCCCAGAATTGAAACTAGTGAGCTACTAGGATCACACCCTGAGCCACCCAAGCATCCTATCTCCTCAATTTTTTTTTATACCAACAACCCAACACTGTAAATAGGCTAATCTCCTAAGAGGTAAGATTATCTGACAATAAAAAGTACCCAAGTGGACATCATCTTACTTGTGCTTAGCAGCAGCAGAACTTTCATTATAGTGTACTCTTCAAAGGTGAGCTGCAGTCGAACGAACTGAAGGCTGATTTGGTGCATCCCCTGGCATAGTTCATACATGGCAGACTGATGCATCTTCTCTCTGCAAAGGAAATGAAAAAAAAAATCTGAGAATACAGGGCTCATTATCAAACCCAGACTGGTGGCCCAAGGCACCTTAATAAGGGATCTGAGTCAGAGTTTCCCTTTTGCTTCAACATGGAGCAAATAGGTATCCAAAGACAAGTTAAATGCCTTTTACACTGACTGGTAAATTGCTTCTAGACCAACACTGCCATGCTATTTCCTAGTACCCTGCAACACTGTGTCAGAAGCACAGAAATCAAACTTTTTCAAAGGGTGCCATTATTTCATTTTATGTCAAGAGTAATGATGTCTGATCTTGTTGTGTTATATAGTGAGATCATTCACGGAGCAGAGAGGCTGCCATGATGTGGGGGAAGCCCGCAAACGTCTATTCCTTTTCCGCTAGAGATACCAAGCCTTTACTATTCTTTTCTTTTCTAAGATTTTATTTACTTATTCATGAGAAACAGAGAGAGAGAGAGAGAGGCAGAGACACAGGCAGAGGGAGAAGCAGGCTCCTTGTGGGAAGCCTAATGTGGGACTCGATCCTGGAACCCCGGGATCACGCCCAGAGCCAAAGGCAGACACTCAACCACTGAGCCATCCCAGGTGTCCCCAAGCCCTTAGTATTCTGACAAACTGTACTAGATGCTGTGAACACAGGATAGTGATGCCACTTTTATTTCCATAGGGACCCCCCTTAGAGAGGTCATAAAACATGAACAACTATTTGCAGCAGCACATTTAAAAAGGAAATTGAACAAAATTTTGCAATTGGAGAACCTTGAATAGAATATTTCTGATAAAGGGAAAAAGCAGTGTGGGAAACAAAGGCAAAAGAAAAAATTAAATTTCCTTATTACCTACAGCCCACTGACAAGTCCTTGAAACAGGCAAAGTGACATTCCTCTAGGGAGTCAACTGCCTCGATGTTAATACTTTGTTAAGGGCAAAAGGCAATCTTAGCTTAACATTATCCTGAAGCCCCAGGATCCTGTAAGTCTATTTTAATATAAAAAATTCCTTTGGAAACTTCCTTTATCTCTACCCACCCCAAGATACATGTTGGCAATCATCCCCCAAGCACATGGCCCACTGATATACATCTGAAGGATCTCACAATGAAGGTTTTACTAGACGGTAATAAATGACATTTTCCCAACAATAGTTAGCCCCCTCAAGGTTCTGGAAACCTCCCCTCCAAAATTCCTTAGAGACTTATGCTATGCCTAACCCCCTCCCAACTTGAAAGTATGTAACGGGCCACTCCTCATGACCACGGTGCAACTCTTTCTGCCCACAGATCCTGTCCCTATGCTTTAATAAAACCACCTTTTTGTACTGAAGATGTCTCAAGGATTCCTTCTTGGCTCTCAGCTTTGAACCCCAACATTTCCACTGTCAGGAGTTTGGGGCAATATAAGCATGTTTCCACTTGGACAATCAACTAATCCTTTCCTCCCACCAAATCCAAATTTGGTTTCTTTTTCTTTTGTTTTTAAAGATTTATTTATTTGAGAGAGAGAGAGAGTGCAAACGAGCATGCATATTAGTGGGGGATAGGGGTCAGAGGGAGAGAATCTTCCAGCAGACCCCCCCACTGAGCACAAAGCCCAACCCAGGGCTCGATCCCACAACCCATGAGCTCATGACCTGTGCCAAAACCAAGATTCAGACGCTCAACCGATTGAGCCACCCAGGTGCCCCCAAATGTTTCCATAAAAACTACATTATATAACAGAAGTCATCGTCTCTTTCCATGAGAAGTAAGCAAAACATCAGTCAGTTTTTAAGATTTTCTTTCTCAAAGTAATAAATCTTTTGGGAGGTCTTGGGTAACTACTGCTTTATGATGGCCAGAATTTAGTAAGTGAAATGGACTTTGGACTTGATAAAGGCCAAAGAAACAGAAAAAGAAGTCATGACGGTTGATATATTTCCAAGGGTGACTGATAGCAGGTGGGAGTCTGTAGGACAGCAGTACTGGGCCTCTCTCAGGATGCATTTTCGGGTTCCCCTCATTGTCAGAAATCCCTTTCATCTCAGCTCTGAAAGCCACCTGTATAAAGCCCATTAACAGAACACGGAACATTTTCTCTGCATTATTATTGTATGTCTTTTGTCTTCCATAACTGAGAAGATACTTTTAATTATGTAAATGTTTTAAACACATATACACACAGAATAATAGCAGGAGTGTCTGCATCTGAAATGTAAATAAATGCCTAGTATTTTTGTTATATTTATTTCAGATCTTCAAAAATTAAACATGGCAGAGATACGCTCTGCTCTCTCTTCCTCCCGGTTCCCATCCATCTTCATTCAAGAAGGGAACCGCCCACTTTGGGGAAACTACCATTTCCTCTCAGGTGTATGTATTTTACTACCACATCTATGTATCTATAAAACCAGCATATAGTACCTGCTTTATGTAAATTTAAAATAAGATATGCACATCCTCCTGCAATTTACTTTTATTCAATGTTGTAATTCTGAGATGTAACCATTTTAGTACAAGTAACTGTAAATTAATTCATTTTCACTGATGCAAGTTTCATTTGTTTGAATATATCACCACCTACTTATCCATCCCACTACCGATGGCCACTTGGATTGTTTTCTCTTATCGTTATTACGAATGATGCCCAAGGAACATCCTAGTGCATTAATCTAGGATACAGAATGAGAGCGGAATTGCTGAGTCACCGATCAGTGCACATCTGCTGCTTTCATTCCAACCAGTAAGAAATAAGAATTTCCTTTTTATTCCACACCCCTACCAGTACTTGTCATTATCCAATTTAAAATTTGTTGCCAGCTGATGGGGGTTGAAAGGATAGCTCCACTGGTGCTTTTATTTGCATTTCCATTCACACCAGTAGGCTGAACATTTTTCAAATGTTTTAGGACCATTTGGGTTTCTTCTTTGGTGATTTGTCTCTTCATATCTTTACAACCAATTTACTGTAAGCCTTCCATCACTAAGTTAACACCATCTTTAATCCTAGTATTTTTTTGCCTTCAAAATTTTGTCTGATATTATTTTTTTCTTCCTTTCTTCCTTCCTGTCTTACTTTCTTCTGCTCTTTCCTTAGAATTTGCCTGGTATGCCTTTTTTAAAAAAATCCTTTATTTTCAAATTTCCCAAATAATTATATTTCACACATCTCTTATAAGCAGCAAAAAATTGGATTTAAAAAATAGGAGTCTGTGTATTTTAAAAACTGTTTAATCTGTTTTCCTTGATCATGATTACTGAGGGTAATGAATTTTTCTACCATTTTAACTTTCTTTTCTTTCTTTTCTCTTCTTTCTTTCTTTCTTTCTTTCTTTCTTTCTTTCTTTCTTTCTTTCTTTCTTTCTTTCTTTCTTTTCTTTCTTCTTTCCTTCCTTTCCCTTCCTTCCTTCCTTCCTTCCTTCCTTCCTTCCTTCCTTCCTTCCTTCCTTCCTTCCTTTTCTTTCTTTCCAGCTTCCTTCCTTTTACTGGCTTAATTCAGCTTTTAAAAAATCCCCTTCTTTGCTCCAGTTCTGGATTACATTTTTACTCTTTAAATAATTATCAAGTTGTAAATTTGCATATTTAAAAGTCAAAAGTTAATCAAAAGCTTTTCCATGAGAAACAAGCAAACAAAAAAATAGAATGTCTTTGGTCTACTGCTTCTAGTTCTCCTTGTTAGAGCTCTTTAGAATTTAAATATCTGTTTTCACATCTTCCCTGAAATCAGCCCTTCTCTCTTCATACCCATACATCTCATCTGTCACAGTATCCATGTGTTTCTTCAGTCCCCATTGTTTCTTGTATTTTACTCCATACTTCTGGGTTCGATGTCTTACATATTAAAGAATATGTTTACATAATTCTTTCAACAGTGGTCAGTCATTGAAAGCTCAAGTCTTTCAGTCTTGATTTGTCTGAAAATCTTTTTACCTTCATTCTTTACAAAGTTATCGATTTGCAGCTTGATAGATAATTGCCTTCAGTACTTTGAAGAGACTGTTCCAGTACAGTGGGCCTTCATAGCTGCTTATGGAAAAGTTCTTGTTAGTCTAGTTGTCATTCTTTTACAGGTAACCCGCAGTTTTCTCTTCGGTAGCTTACCCCAAATTCCCTGTTTATTTGATGTCTGCAGTTTCATTCTGAAGTACCTGAGTGCAGAATAATCTTTTTCTCCTGCTCAGGACCTAATATCCCTATTTGATTTGAAGGCACAGGTATTTGTTCGGTTCTGAAATGTCCTTACACATTGTTTCTTCAAGTATCACCCCCATCCCATCCCTGTTATTCTTTCTTTTTGAACTCCTGTCAGCAGCACATTGTACCTTCTTGCTAGGTCTTTCACATCAACCTTCCTTTCAAAGTTCTATCATTTATCTCTCTGGACTATATTCTAGGTGATTTTCTCAGATCTCTAACTATATATATATATATATATTTCTGTGTCTAATATGTTTAATGTCTACAGTGTTTTAATGACAATATTTTTCATGTCTAGGTGCCTAGAAATATTCTATTTAGTTTTATTCTCAGATACCTCTTATTTTCCATAAGGTATTCCTTACTTTCTAGCTATTGTATCTTTGTTTTCTAAATTATGTCTTTACTTATTATATCTCTAAGTACTTTTAACATGTTTATTTCCAAGTTTCTTTCAGATTCTTTTGTTTGTTTAACTTTTTGGGATGCTAATCTGCATGCCTAACATGTACTGTTTGGCCTGGCTGAGTCCCAGGGGCACTGCCCTATGGAAGGGACTCTATAGGAAGTTTCAGCATTCATAACTGTCAGGGGTATAAGCACTTCACTTGTTTCGGACCAGTTTTTATGCTAATTTCTAAGCTTAAATGCTTTTTGCAAGACTTGTGTAGTTTAAATTTAGACTCCACATTTGATGTGATATAGGCTTGTTTCTTATTTCTTTCAGCTTCCCTGTCATGTCCCTGGGCTGGCTGGCACGTTGAGTTTTACTGTCCGTGTTAGGAGAAAATGAAATCATTGCAGAGCCATGGTTTTATGCAAGAGGCTCCATTTCAGGCCCAGCCTTGCTGGAGTTACGTTCTTGGTTCTTATCTCTTGTTGCCATTTGTGTTCTAATATCCATCCCTAAGGTATTTACCTACATTCACTAGTCAATGGGCCAACTATATAGCTTTAGCTCCAAGTTAAACCACTCTGGCTGTGAATTCCCTCTTCTTGCACCTGTTTTTTTATTTTATTTATTTATTTTTTTTGTTTTTCGTTTTTTTTTCGTTCCCTCCTTTTAGGCTTCCCTATATATTTAAGCCTTTCTTTTTTAAATGCAGAATTTCTATGTGCTTAGAGGGGAAAAAAGGGCTCAGTTCATTTTTACCTCTCTGATTGCTAACTATACACTTCTTAAGGATAGGATCCATGTCTGGGTAACCTTTTTGTTTTTTTTTTTTTGTTTTTTTTGTTTTTTTGTTTTTTTTTTTGAAAGAGAACCTTTTATTACTTTTATGTACAGAAAATTCAACAGCGTCCACTTAGCCCAGCTTGGTGGCCAGTTCTTTAGCCTTTGCTTTTTCCAGCTTGGCGATGCGAGCCACTGACTTCGGACCCAGGACATTGCCTCCCCAGTGGCGGCGGATCTCATCGTATCTGTCATTGTAATTGGTCCGGATGGCTTCTACCAGCTTAGCCAGAGCTCCCTTGTCTTCCGAGTTAACCTGTGTGAAGGCGACAGTGGTGCAGGTCTTCCTGTGGACCAGACGCCCCAGCCTGGCCTTCCCCTTGATAATGCAGTAAGGAACCCCCATCTTACGACACAGGGCAGGCAGGAAGACAACCAGCTCAATGGGATCCACGTCGTGGGCTATCACTACCAGCTGAGCCTTCTTGTTTTCCACCAAGGTGGTGACAGTGTTAACCCCAGCTCGAAGGACAGGCGGCCTCTTAGTGGGGACATCCCCTTTGCCGGCAGCTTTCTTCTCGGCCCGGGCCAACAGCCTCTGCTTCTTCTCTTGCTTGGTCTCTGGTCTGTACTTGTGGGCCAGCTTAAGCAGTTGTGTAGCTGTTTGGCGGTCCAAGGCCTGGGTGAACTGGTTAATGGCAGGAGGCACCTTGAGACGTTTATACAGGATGGCCCTCTGGCGCTGCAGCCGGATGTAGCGCGGCCACTTGACAAAGCGGGTGAGGTCCCTCTTGGGCTGGATGTCCTGTCCGATGCCGAAGTTCTTGGGCCTCTTCTCGAACAGGGGGTTGACCACCTTCTTGGCCTCCTGCTTCTTCACCACGGCAGGGGCCGGGGCCACCTTCTTCCCCTTCGCCTTCTTCCCTTTCGGCATCTTGGCTTGCCGGAGAAGAGAGCTGGGTAACCTTTTTGAATGGTCAATAAGAATATGATAGCCAAGAATCATGTGTCAATCTTTGCTCAATAAATATTTCATGAATGAATGAGAAGAAAAAAGTGAAGACAACAAAATGAAGGTTTGCATATGATGATGATAATGATTAGAGCAAGAGAATATTGTAAAGTTATGTAAGATCAAATGTCTAATAAAATAGATATGGCATTTGTTAATTTCTTCAAAACTTATCAAAAAAAGGAGAGATTTAGGTTGTAAAGTGGGGTGGGGCAGATTACAAATCAGAGTATATCGTGGCATATATCACAACATGCATTTCACACTAGACAAGTTAAAAAGTGGACTCCTATGCCTTTGATTCCTTAGATCACTTGGTGCTGGAGCAGCATATGCACACTTGGCTTCACCCCAGCACGGTCTGGAGATGCACAGGGTGCTGGCTTTGTGAGTCTGTTGATCGTGCTGCTTCTGAGACCCAGACTTCCTGCATGTAAAAGTGGTATACTAATAATAATTCCAACCTTGCAGAAATGTAGGAACCAATTCTATAGAAATCTTAAATTATAAAGTACTATTATCTTTTTGGGTTAAATACTTGGTATTTACTTTGGGTAAAATACTTCTTGTGAGACCATTAATCATTTTGGTTAAAACAAAGCAAGGAATAATCAAATTCTGAAGATGACTTTGTAGGAAAACAGTATTATATTATCACTATTATTTCTATACGTCAGCTGATAAGGCAGGAGAAAAACCAGAGACAGCATGGATTTTCAGTGGAAGGAACTTGCCTGGAGTAGAACATAAATAAGGACTAAGCATCTCTGTGTCAAAGTGTTTCTGTTCTCAGATGTGTTGACAAAACATCCACACACAGATTAAAAGGTGACTTAAAGAAGAGACCTCAGATTCTACTTGAAGACAAATGAGCATGATAGTGTGTGACAACATGCCCAAAGGAAGCATGTTTTACCCCTTCAGTATGAACAGCATCTCTTGACCTCTTTCTTGAGGTATTATTACCTGAGTAACCTCCATGGTCTTCAGAGTTATCACTTACGGGATGCCTACCATCCACCAACGCTAAATTTAGTCTTGCTAATAAAAATGCTTTGTGAAGTATTATCCTCATGGTCACAGTAAGGAAATGAGGGTGCATTTCCTTCAGCTGGGAGCAGACCTCAGGTTCTCCACTTTGTACCTCATGCTGTTTCCTCTCTCCATGCCTGCCAGTGGCCCAGCACTTTCTACCTGTTTTCTCCAGAGTATCTCTTTACAACTATGAAGAGATGTTTGGTATCTCATATGTTTTGTTATTATATTCACTCATTTGTTTATCCTTTGCTCCCCATTACGTGGTAAGATTTTATGTTTTCAAGTTCTACTCTTGTTTCTACTGCAGGAAAGTGAGTTCCCCAAATGAAGAATACTGGATACTTAATATAGCTTGAGTTCTCAAGAAAATAGGCCATCTTAAAAACACATTTTACATCACATCATTTTTGCACAATTGGATTAAATGCACGGAAATGTACATCCATAGAAGTTGAAACAAGGACAATCTTTTTGGCATGATACTGGTATTAATTTTGTAATATTACTTCACAGAAATACTCTTTGCTACATGCTTTTATTCATTTTATAATTCTTACCTCATTTTCAGTAGAATAATGTAAAATCAGTAGAATAATGTAAAAATACATGAACAATTTTAGGGAAAAAGACGAAATTTGTATAATGCTTCTAAAAAAAAAAAGTAAATGCAGAAGTCATCCTTGAATGCTAAACTAATATAAAGGCAGTAGGAGATTACTGAAGTAGGAAATACCCCCTCTATTAAAGTGAACAGCAGACCTGAAGAACTGATGGCCTTCTGAACAGTGGGCACATGTCATCCATTTGTAAACATCTCGTTTGCAAGAACAGAATGAACTCTATTTTTGGATAAGTGCAACAATCAAAATGGGCATAGAGACCCAGTTCTAATTCCAAAGGCCTTGGGATAAAATCTACAAGAATGATAGTTCTAAATTTTTTTTTAAAGAAAAAAATAAATGTTTCAATAGTTTTGCAAACTTGTCATTTTTCCACACTAAGAAACAAATTTTATTCATAGCTATAAAACTTCATCTGTTTCTCTCTTAGAACACCTATTATACTAAACTACAATCATATGGTCATTTGGAAATAGTTTTAAAATATTAAAATAATCTAATGTCTCCAGGCCTGATTAACTTGGAACAAAAGTGAATAATTGAAGAGTTGGAAAATATATTTTTCCTGGCTTTTGAGAGAATTTGGGGTTGAAAATGGAATTCACTTTCATGACAACTGTGGGAATTAGAAAAAGCCCCTTCATAATCAGAGTAGGAAGGATGTTCAGTTTAATTTCTACTTTTTTTAAAAAGATTTTATTTATTAGAGAGAGAGAGATAGAACGCACATGCACAGGGGAAGGGGAAGAGGCAGAGGGAAAGAGAATCTCAAGTAGATTCCCTGCTGAATGTGGGGCTCCATCTCACAAGCCTGAGATCATGACCGGAGCCGAAATCAAGAAATGAAAATATTTGACTGAGCCATCCAAGAGCTTTATGAGGTTCACAATTTAAATGACTTGTATACTAACTGCTTGCTTTTAATTTATCTAAATAGCTGAACTTTTGTATCTGTAAGGCCCATGTCATCTTGCCTTTATTACATTAACAGTGTTGCCCTACTTTACATTTGGAGGACAGTCCTTTGAACCTATGAGTCAATGGCTGTCAGAAGGAACACTTCTGTTTTGGCATTCAAATACTAGCTTACCAAGACACTACTAAAAAGTATTTGAAAAGCTTAATCATTCAGTTATCTGGAGGTTCATCTCGAAGCAGCTGATTTGGGAAATTACCCAAACTAAATGCAATCCAGGAATATTTATGTTCTATTCTGTTAGAAGTAAATATTCGATAAGCCCAAACAATAAAACATTCCAACTATGGGTAGCTGCCGAACTCAAGAGCTCTAAGTATTGGTATTAGTATCATATGAACCTTGATGATAGTCTGTCAGGTAAATAAACCAGTCACAAAAAGCCAAATATTACATGATTCCACTTCTCTGAGGTGCGTGGTCCTCAATTCCTGCTGACAGAAAGTAGAGCTGCTACCCCTGGGGGCTGGGGAAGGGGAGGAATGAGCACTTATCTACATAACACTGTGAATGCACTTAGCATTATTGAACTGCATGGTTAAAAATGGTCAAGTTGGTAAATTTTATGTTATGGGTATTTTATCACAATTGAAAAATAAATTAATTAGAAATAAAGAAGAATCTCTGTAACTCATGATCATACCTGCTATACTTTGATAGAGATTAGGAGACTAGGATTTATGTTTAATTAAGTAACTTCTCTTAAGAGTTCAGGCTTTCTATTCATTCTTCTTCTTTTATAATATATAAACTATTTCTTTTCTGTTTTTACTACTAGCTTTTTGCCTTTTTGTGTCTTGATGCATTTTTAGTCTTCACTGTATGTACTTTTACTGCAGGCTGTGCTAAATGCCTTTTAAAAGCAGGAAGAGTAAAAATTCTTTAATAACTATAATTTCAAAAAGGCAGTCAGAAACACTTCCTCAAAGGCTTGTCTGTTGTAGTTCTGGTACCCTAAAGGAGAAGGGAAAATAGAACTACCTTTATCACTCTTTTCTCTAAGAATTCACATTTAAGAAACATAATCCTTTCACATTGGCTGATTTTATAAATGCCAAAGCACAAAAGGTTCCTGGCTCTTCCACTTACGGAAGCCCATGAAAGGTACCGTGACATTTTTTTTTCAACTGAGGATATTTTAGCCATATTGCACTAAACTGTACCTTGGTCACCTACACACCTTTTAGAAGTGGAAGACATCACTTTACTTAGGAAGAACTACAAAAATAAATTTTTGAAACATTTCTCATTAACTCATGGATTAAACAATAGGCAACTCCCATACTTTGAAGGTCTGTGTCCGCCTTCTGGAGAATCATCTGTGGTTGATTTTTTTGTGTGCAGAGGTCCCAAATTAGACTAGTACTAAATAAATATCTGGTAGCCACTGAGAACGGGTAAATCCAGTGGATTTCAAAGACGCTGAGTTGCTCTGAAAAAATATATATTTATAGAGAGAGGCACCTGGATGGTTGAGTTGGTGGAGCATGTGATTTTTGATTTCGGGGTTGTGAGTTTAAGTCCCACATTGGTTGTAGAGATTACTTTAAAATACAATCTTCAAATAGTAATAATAAAAGAACATATAAACAAAACACAGCAAAACTCATTCAGGGCTGGAATCCTTGAAGTCCCTGTCATCTGAGGAAGACCCTTCAAAAACACATTTGCTAACATGCCACTACTTTCATAAATCACCCTAGGAATGTGCATGTGTATTACATTGTTGGAATGCATACAGCAGTAGTATCAATCTTACAACAGAGAAAATAACTTGAGTGGTATGGTGCACACGCAATCACAGCTGATCTCCAAGACCAAACCTTACCTCTGATGCTGCAAACCACATCATTATGTCCGAATAAATGTAACATCTTGTTAAGTGGTCAGTAGTATAACAGATGGTCCCTGTCTTAGGCTTGTTATTTTTCTAAAAAATAATATGCAGAAACAGTTTTTTTTTCCTAAACCTTATTTAGAATAAAAATGACCTCAGTGTGAACATTCAAATTATTCCAGTGTATGGTATACATTTTTTCTCATAATCTTACCAGATTTTTCCTTATCTGACAAGCAAAATCTCTCTGTAGTTGGGCCATTATGCTAGCTATAGTTTTGATTTTGTTATAGCATTTACATCCTTTTTTTATAGCCAGAGCAGAACTCAGCCACTTTGGTCTAGGAATTGCTGGACAACGTTTGTGGTTGCTTTACTGGACTACCATACCAGAGGGTTGTATCCCAATGGTCTCTATGACATTCCTCAATTCCCTGTTAATTTTACATGGTCAGCTTTAGTAAGAGTTAAACGCTAATTCAGTGTTTTGTCACCTTAATTGATGTTCCAAAAGGGATGTGTTTTTGTAGAAGTGCCTTTGAACCTAAGCATCACAGTTGCCACTGACTTTAGAAGATGTTACACATATCAAAATGCTATCTGATAATTTAAAAATGTAGAAGGAGCTTGACTACCTGGCAGCCATAATGTGCCACTGACAGTCCTAAGAAGTTATGAAAAAAAATTCTTTTAACCATATATTTTATATATAGTTTTTTGTGAAACATTCTTTCATACCTTAGATTTTTAAATATTTATTACAGTTAGCATAATTTCTCTTGGATATAAGGACAGATGTTTCTGGTAGAGGGGAGAAAACATGAAGTCATAATCCACTGTGAAAATTTCCTCTTAACTGCTATACTAAGGTTAAAATACACATCAGCATGCTTAGAACTTCATGAGCACTTAATAAAATGCAAGCCATGTTAAGACTTAACACCTGAATTGCTCTACACATAGAAAGGATACAAAAAAACCAACATCCTCTGGTGAAAGAATTTAAAACAAAAATCAAAGCCTCATTTTTGTAGGATGGAGACTTTACTACTAAATTTCTGCAGATTTAATGGTATGCAGACCACAGATGTTTCAATAGGAGACAGAAAACCTTCAGTGAGCTATTATCACTTCAAATGGGGACTTTTTGGGTATATACTTAAAGACATTGCTTAATTTCAATAAATGACCACAGTTTCCTCACTTGTAAAAAAGCAGCCATATAAAGGTAAGATTCCTACTTGATAACTACTGAATTTCAGGAGTGCAAAGGTAATCACTGAATTCAGGAGTGTGGCTAGACTACTGTGTGGGTAAAGGGTGACAGCAAATCACTTTTCCTAGTACAATAAAAGATTTGTATTAGATTGCAATTTATGGAGTCATAGTCTTGAAGCAAAAGTCACATTAGCTTAGCAACAGACCTGACACAGGTTATAAAGGACATTTATTCTGATAAAGCCCAGGTGTACAGTTATGCTTCTAAGGCAACAGCAGAGCATGGCTGACCCTTGCAGAGGTGCCTTTACCAGTGTGTGCACAGGTTCAGGTGGGGATGTGGAAGTAGAAAGCAGGCAAGTTTACTTTACATGGTCACCGACTTCTACCTGCAACATCTTGCTTTGGAAGAAGAAAACAGCGAAACCCCTAGAGACTATTATCACAGACACTATTTCATTCATTAATCGGACTCGGTCCTAGACAACATTTTCAGGTGCCATAGTTTTGGATGAAAGCTAGTTTATTTTGTTTGTTTGAATCATTCTAAAAGCTGATAAATCATCTGCCTAAATAATAAGATGATGTTCAACTCAATTAATTTATTAGAGATTAGCCACATGTCCTTTCTTATTATTCTGAACATCTGTCACAAAGCAGATTTTGTTCAGGACATTATGAACAACTGCATCATTCATGACTAGATGAAGCAAGTATAATACTACCAGGTCACTACACTTGTAGTGACATCTGTTTCCCGTAAAACAGCAGCACTGAAACACATACTCCACATGCACATGGACATGAACACATTCCTTATTACTTCTCACCTTCTTTATCCACTTGTAGAAAATCGCTAGTCAATAGTGCTGAGGAGTTTAGCTGATGCTCCTAACCTTCTCTTCTACTTGGAAATGCTGTGAGCTTCTGAACGTTCTTAATCAGAACAGAATGGCCATGTGATCTTTAATGACAAACAAATGATTCCTTCAGTTTTTGTTTCATCCACTAGAAGCAATGCACAGTTGGAAGGCCAATGCTTCAAAAGAATTAGCTCCCCTGGCGCCTGGGTGGCTCAGTTGGTTAAGTGCCCGACTCTTGATTTCAGCTCAGGTCATGATCTAGGGCTTGTGGGATGGAGCCCTGCATCTGTCTGGCTCTGTGCTAGGCGTAGTCTGCTTGTCCTTCTCCCTCTGCTCGTCCTCTCACTTGCACTCTCACTCAGAATAGAATAGAATAGAATAGAATAGAATAGAATAGAATAGAACAAATAAAATATTGAAAAAAAAGTGTCAGCTCCCTGCACTTTCTCAAGCATACAAGACCCCAGGCCCAGCCAGACACTGGGTCTGGGACCCTGGTAAGAGAATGTGATTTGAGCTGCTCCCTCATGGTGTTGCTTAGCACTAAGAACTGGGGAGTGGGTTGGGCAGCCAGATGATAGCAGTGCTTTTCTGCAACAAGTACAAAGAACAGCAGTCAGGAAAGATAGAAAATATAATAAAGAGCAAAGAAGCAAAATCCCTCCTCTGAGTAGCTTCTGGAACAGAATCTCAGTAATTGTAAGACTAAGAGCAAGATGGGTGGGCTGTGAGTGAAAAGGTTTCCCACTTCGGATTGCTGTGAGTGAAAAGGTTTCCCACTTCGGATTGCCACCTCAAAGAAAAGAGTACAATCGGTCATACTACAGTGAAATAGCAACTTTGTGTTTTCTGTTTTTCTTCCCCCTGCAAAGGTATATGACAGCCCTAACACAATTTCAAAACTAAGACAATATGTACAGCATGGTGACGGTGGTTAATAACACTGTATTTCCTATTTGGAAGTTGCTCAGATTTTAAAAACTCTCATCATGAGAAAAGATTTCGTAACTATGATGATAGATGTTAACTACGCTTACCATGGCAATCATTCTGCAATATGTGCAAATATCTGAATCAGCAGGCTGTACCCCTGAAACTCATACAACGTTATAGGACAATTCTGTCTCAATTTACAAGCTCAGCTGATAATGGGATGTAACATTTTTGTTTGATAAATGAGAGATGGTGAAGGCCTGTGGATCATCCACAGAGGGAAGAGGATGGAGGAGAAAAAAAGGGAAAAGAGAAACTCAGAAAATGGAGGGAAGGAGAAAGGGTCAAGCAGAAGTGGAGGGATGAGACAAGAAAGAAAAAAAAAAGTCAGTTGTGGAGAGAAGGAGGTTAGGGAAAGGAGAACTAGTGAGAGGAAAAGGAGGGTAGGAAAGAAACAGTCACTTCCATTCTGAGGTTTGAGCCCACAGTTTTTCATGCTTCACGTACAGTTGGGTAACTTCAACTCTGAATTTCAGAGACTCATCCCTTTGCCTGCTCAGGTACAATTCCGCATGCCTGGACCATACAGCATCGTGTTCACTGTGCCCATCCAAATTCTAACCCTCCTTTGGAGGCTAACACAATTTTCTTTCTTTCTTTCTTTATTTTATTTTATTTTATTTTTTAACACAAGTTTTCAAGCTAGATAATTCCTTCCAAGCAGTTTTCTTTGATCACTTCAGCCCAGGGGAATCACCTTCTCTTTAAACTTCTGAAAGACTCATCTTAAATAAAACTTATTCGTCACACTGGTCATGTGGACTTTATCCTGTTGGGTCACCACTCTTGGGTCTAGGTCTTAATTTACCAAGCACATGATAGAATTCTGGAGGATGGAAATTGTGTCTACACAACTTTGGGTTCCTTACAACAGCCACCATGTAAATGTTCTCAATATTTATTAATGATCAGTGAAATGCTAGTCATTGTTTACAGTTTTTCTATCTAATTAATAAAGGATTTAAATTTCACTTTAGGTGGTGCCTAGATGGCTCAGTGGTTGAGTGTCTGCCTTTGGCTTGGATCATGATCCCAGGGTTCTTGGATTCGAGTCTCGCATTGGGATCCTCGCAGGGAGCCTACTTATCCCTCTGTCTATGTCTCTGCTTCTCTCCCTGTGTCTCTCATGAATAAATAAATGGGATCTTTGAAAAAAAATTTCATGTTAGGGGAAGTGATTAGGATATTTAGTTATGATACTGTCCTCCCTTTTAATTGGCCTCATTTTAGTCACAGATTCTCATAGCTATAAGAATTAGTCAACTTGTTGGTTAAATAAAATCATAAATTATAGATGGTTGGAAGGGACCTGAAGACCCTTCCATTTCCATTGATTTGTAGATGCATGGAGACATATGATATAATGAGAACACCATAAGCTCCAGGGAAATCCTGGACTCAACCTGAGATCCACCTCTCAACAGCTACGCCAGCTTGAATAACCCTCTTGAACTTCTCTGTCTGAGGCAACCAAATCATTTATAAAGTAGTGCCTGAAAACATGACTGTCTATAAACAAGACAGTTCATATAAAAGCAGCAACTTTAGAAAATGGCACAGAGTAGGCTCCATTACGTGTTCTGCTACTAGACTGAGAAGCCTTTAAGTACGGGGACCACATTGTATTTAGGTGTGATTCTCTGATATCTTAAATAGAGACTAAGTCTTTCCTGAATGAGGAAACAGAGATCTGGATCACAAGTGAGGCTTCCCCAAAGCCTTGCAGAATGACAAGTCTGGGTTGGGTTTTATTGATCATCTCATCTAGTGTTTCTCAAAGTGTGGTCTGGGGACTCTGGAATATCCCCAAGACCCTTTCCTGGAGTCTGTGAAGTACTCCTTTTTCCAACTACCTGGATGAAACTGAATTTTTTTCATATACTTCAACTGAAACAACCTATCACCACAGACTGAATATAAGAAGCAGACAAGGGAATCGAACTGTCTTTATTTAAGTCACATTGAAAGGATTTACAATAAAAGTAAAAGAGTAGCATAGCACTCTTTTAATACTTTTCTTTTGTTAAAAAAGTTTTTTTCATAAAATATTTATGCTATGCTGTTTATGTTTTTATATACCATGTAATTGCTATTTTAAAGCAAATGATAAATCCATATTTTAAAAATTTGTTTTAATTTCTAAAATGGGCAAATACCAATGGATACAACTTAGATAACCAACAGCTCTAAAAGCTCATCATCCTTTAAATTCCTCCTCTAAACCACTTGATTGTATCCTATTATCCAAGTAAATGGAGATACTACAGACTGAATGTGTGTCCCCCAAAAGTCATATGTTGAAGCCCTAACTCCCAAGGTGATAACAGCAGGAAGTGAGGCTTTTGGAAGTAAATAGGTTTAGATGAGCACAACCTCCATGATGGGCTTAAAGAAAAAAGAAGTAGAGACACCAGAGTTTTTTCTCTTCCCCATAGGAGGGTAGAGTGAGAAGGCAGCTGCTTGCAAGCCAGATGAGGGCCCTTACTGAACATGGCCATACGGACACGGACCTCAGACTTTCAGCCCCCAGAACTGTGAGAAATGAATGTTGCTGTTTAAGCCACTCAGCCTGTGGTATTTTATTATAGCAGCCCAAGGTGACTGCAAAAGGGAAATTAGGAGTATATAAACTAGCAATTCCATTGAGGCAATGGTTATTTCAAGGTGGAGGAGCACAGACAAAGGGTCATTAGACAAAGGTTGTCACATCGGTGAATATGGACCCTGGCTGGGGCAGTACTCATACTGTAGATATACAGATAAGCTTTTTTTTTTTTAAGATAAAGAGAGCGCACAACGGGTAGTGGGGAAGATGGAATCTTAAGAAGACTTTGCGTGGAGTGTAGAGCCCGATGTCGGGCTTAATCCCAAGGATCCTGAGATCATGACCTAAGAGTGGATGCTTAACCAACGGAGCTACTCAGGCGCCCACAGATGAGCTTTAATAAGTAGGCTGAAGGTCACTTTTTTCCTTCTCCTTCTCTACTTATTTCTTTCAGAAAAATATTAATACCAGAACCCCCATTCAAAAATTAACCTGTACAGAGCTCTCCAGATATACAACTCTATTAATTTAAGTTTCATGGCTGGAAGTGAGGGATTAAAATCCAAATAATCTCACGTATGATACAATAAAAGTGTGTAACAATGTGGTTTTGGTTCTAGCAATGTTTAGAGATGCAAGTTCACTGAATATTTTATATATCAAGACATATAAAGTGTGTTCTCTTCCTTCAATCTATAGGAGCATGACCAAAGACATCATCTATGTGTCTGATGATGACCTGTGTCAAGGGAGGAAGCCTAGCACTTTCCTTAGTTCTGTAACTGACTAATCCATTCCTCAACCACCTGCCCCAATTTTGCAATATAATCACTGCACCAAAATTAATTTGTCTGTTTATAAATTTTTCAAAAAAACATTAATTCCAGTAATTTTATTTTGTATTGAAAAAAAGAGTATTTTTAGCTCAAGAGACCAAAGTCTCTGGGCATGCTAATTGAAATAAAAAGCAACATGCTAATATTAGCCACACTAAGGCTTTTAGAGGTAACATGTGACCTTAAACAGGTTTTGACTTCTATTCAAAATAAAAAATAGCTCCCTCTAGTTATTCAGAGTAGAGCTTGGACCTATTTCTTGGATCATTATGACTTGATACAATCTTCGGGCACCTGGGTGGCTCACTCTGTTAAGTATCTGACTTTTAGTTTTGGCTCAGGTCATGATCTCTGGGTCATGAGATAGAGCCCTGGGTGGGGCTCCGCACTCAGTGGGGAGTCTGCCTAAGGATTCTCTCTCCCTTTGCTCCTTCCCCCACTCAAGTTCTCTCTCTCTCTCTCTCAAATATATAAATCAGTCTTAAAAAAAAAAAAAAAAGAATGCCAGTGTCTTCAACAGAGGACTGGTTATAAAAAAACAAAACAAAAACAACAGCAATAACAACAACAACAACAAAAAACTCAAAAAACCTCCCAAGACCCACCCCTCCCCAAAACTGTGCAATCTCTATATAGTTCTATATAGCTAAAACAGGGCATTTCATTTGCAGTCTTCTATTTGTTTTAATTTCATACTATACTGGCAATTATCCAGCTTCATTAACTACTTAGGAAATTTCTCAAGTATGCTACAAGAAGCAATATGTAAGAAATATTAACATATAGCAATGTTCCTGAACTAAAATTTAAAAGAACCCTACAAAAAATGAATCCTTTTCATTAAGGTCACATGCCATACCCTAAAAGCACTTTGAGCAAACTCATAGCAGGAATCTTGCATCTGACCCTTGTACTAGAAAGAGCACTCATCAACAGACCAAAAACAGCCACTGAGTACCAATTATGTAAAAAGCATTTTGCTAAACATTAAGGAAAATTTTTTCAGGTATATTTTCTGTGCTCTAAAGTTTACTGTATATCTGGAGTGAAAACATATATAAAACACAAAAAGCAGCAAATAATTGATATAGAAAAAAGAGTTTTGGGGGCAAAAAATTCCTCTTGATTTTGAAGGTAATGGGAGTCACCAGAGAGGAGGCATCTTTTGGTTTGGGTGAGGGAGAGAAAAGGAAAATGTTAGGAGCAAAGGCACAGCAGTGGAAAGATAGGGCTAAGGGAAGAGAAAGGTTAATTTGACTTGCACAAAGTTTATGCAGAGAAGCAGCAGGAAATAATGCCGAAAATAGCATTTTAAAATTAATTAGTTCATCAAGCACTTACTAATGCCAGACAGTATTCTAGGTTCTGGGTATGCAAAGATAAAACAAGCCAGGTTTTTGCCCTCTCTGAGACTATGTTATGACAGCAAGAGACCCACCGCAAAGAAAATAAACGTGATATAATGAGGAGGGACTGAACAGAGTGGTCTCTCTAGATCTGGTGGTCAGGCTTCTAAATAAGGATTAGTTTCAACTGAGACAAGGGGATGAGAAAGGACCATCTCCTGCACAAAGCAAATAGCAGGTATAAAATGTCTGAGAAAAGGATGAGCTTAGATCCTTCAAAGCACCACGAGGACGTCAATGTGGTTAATCAAGGGCGCTAGTAAATCCCCTGAGAGGATCCACACTGCACCTTATTATTTTATTTTTTAAATATTTTATTTATTTATTCATGAGAGACACACACACAGAGGCAGAGACACAGGCAGAGGGAGAAGTAGGCTCTATGCAGGGAGCCCGATGTGGGACTTGATCCTGGGACCCCAGGATCACGCCCTGAGCCGAAAGCAGATGCTCAACTGCAGAGCCACCCAGGCATCCCTGCACCTTATCGTGTTAAATACCACTTTTTCATGGCTGTACACAAGGATGATGTTATGTTCCCTGTGCCAGAGTCCTTGGAGACACAGGAGGTGGGATTTCTTCACCACCTGCCTCCACCTTTCCTGCTCTCCTGTTCTCATGCCGCTGGAGTGTGAACTCCATTTTTCCCCTGTCGTATTCCCAGGTCCTAGAACAGTGCCAGGTATATTGAACAGTGTTCAATATTTTGTTGAATGAGTGGACTGAATAAATACCACTTATCTCCTTCTTCTAAGAACAGTTCAAAATGAGAAGGCAGGGTTTGGTGAACAAGAAGACAAGTGGAGGAATGAGTTAAAAAGTCGACCTACAATTCTAGTCTTAATACTACTCTCTTCAGGGTTCTCACCTTTCTCAGGTCCAAGGGCAGCCCCCGACCCTAACATGATCATTTCAAGAACTTTCCTTAATGTGAGCAGTAACCCAGAAGCATCCTCCACAGCCAAGTTACTCATTTATTTTAGAACTTCTCTCAACTATTTTGCTGGAAATGTCTAGAAGTAACTTTTTGCTCTGACTCTACTTATCACTATGCTAGCTGGTTAAGGGGAAGAACAATGTTTTCAAAGAATAGGAGGAAAAAGAAGGGAAGAAATACTTTTTGTGTTGAGTTCTGTACCTATCTTTCCTCTGCCCCTATATGTGATGGAGTGATTAGTTCTCATTTGTAGCTTATAAAAATCCCCTCAGGTTTCACTGCGCCTACCCTGCAACTCCCTCCACCTCATCTCCCTCAGGGGGCAAGGTGTCTTCCACACCCCATCTCTATGCAAAAGAAAGGTAATTCCATTCTGCAATGTTTCTGCTACTTTCAGGCAAGGACTGACCATTTTCTACCCTGTGACATTGTTTTCCTTTATTCGGGAGTGTCAAACTCCACAGTCTGGGGGCATAAGGGGTAGAAGAGGGCCAGGTGCAAACAGCAGGCAGCGGTGGGAACCATGGGGAGCAGGGCAGCAGATGCACCATCTAAAGGGCGAGCTGTGGCTCCTGTCCAATGCACAGAATGGCCACACCATTCTGCTGCAGCCTGTGGCCCTCCAGCTGGTAGAACAGGGCCTGGGTTTCCATAGGGTCTCATGGAAAGATAAGGCACAAACGGGCGATTTTTTTTTGTTGTTGTTCTTTCTTATCTCTTCATACTGACCCAGAAGAAAAAAACACAGAAGAAATCTCAGAAGGCTGCTGGTTTTCAGACAGGAGGTAGGTGTAGGTGTGTGTGTGTGTGTGTAAGACACAGAGACCGAAAGGGACGGAGATGGAGAGGGAGGAAGGAAGGAGGGGGAGCAGAAGGAGGAGGAGGGAAAGGAGGAAAGGGTGGAGGCCAGATACTTGAAACTACACAGAACAGTGTCCCAGTGAGCAGAGGGGAAGTAAGAAACCCTGTTTGAGTGCTGCAGAGAGCGAACTGAGGAGGAGAGAGCAGTTGGGGACAAAGAAGAAAAAGTAAATGAAGCCAGTGAAGGGGAAGCTGACCCAGGCTCAGCCTACTTCCTTGGCTCCTCTCCTCAGAACTCCTGCTGCCCATCCATCACTGGCTCTTACCCTGCTGCAGCGAGGGTCCAGGCACAGAAGGCACCTCTAGTGGCTCAGGAATAGCAAGCACGCGGCCTTGGGAAGGGAGGTTGAGGCATGCCAGGTTCTGACTCCATCCCCTCCTGGCCTTCATGGGGACACCCTGATTCTGGCCAGAACAACAGTGACACGGCCTTGGGACACACAGCCTGAGGATGAGCCAGGCCTACTAGAGCTTGAGGCCCTTAGGTGCAGAGGGTCCTTACAGGCACTGCCCTATTTGCAGAGTGGCCGAGGGAGGGCCCCCCACTAAGACAAGTGGCCTCTGGCAGCAGTGATCCCCCACTGGGGACACAGCAGGGACAGGTAGCACTCCATGAAATAGGAAATGACCAATAACTGTGTAGACTTCTCTCCTGGTGCTGCCATCACACAGCCAATGGTGGCAGGGCAGGCACGGGGTGGGGCAGGGGGAGGGCTCACCTTCCACCATGAGGAGTGGAGCCTAACGAGTCTGGGTCAGACACACTCACAGCGCTCACCCAGAGGGGCTCAGAAAGTGACACCAAGACTTAAACTCTTGCTCCTACCGTCTCTGAACCAAAATCAATCAATCAATCAGTCAAAGGTTCAGAACTACAAAGACCATGAAAGGTCATTCAAAAAACATTTTTTGTTGGGTTACCACCTGAGACAACATAAGCATGCTTTAAAATACAGAAGAGAATTA
Source organism: Canis lupus familiaris (assembly GCF_011100685.1). NCBI lineage: Eukaryota > Metazoa > Chordata > Mammalia > Carnivora > Canidae > Canis > Canis lupus. The sequence continues at coordinate 46,804,513 of NC_049236.1, forward strand.
AAATAGTTTTAATTCTAAAATACTGGCCAAGACTTAAAAAGAGAGTGTTAACACTGAACCTGCCTTTCAGAAATTAAAAAAAAAAAAAAAATGGAAGAAATTTCATTACAGGCTTAAATGGGAGTTTTAATATGTGTACTGAATTGATAAGAAATTTGAATACTTGCAGCGATCTGTAGCAATATACGATAAGCTGTTTCAAGGTACAATTGAATAATTAATCATTTAATACATATTTGAAAAGTTTCACATTTATAATAAGAAAAGTTCTATGCTAATTTAAAGTATTAACTCATATCTTCACCCCAATGTTTAATAAAAAAAGATTGGAAAGAATGTTTTCCTTACTTATTACCTGCTCCCCACCTTTCCTCCAACTCCAATAAAGCCAGTACACAGTGGAAGGATAAGATCTTTGGAAACTTCCAGATCTGTTTCACAGGAGAAGGCAAACCCAAAGGATCAACTATGGAAGTTTTGGTCACGGTTTTAAATATAGCAAAGGTTCAGTGCATGAAAATTGCATCCTCTATCACACTTCTTTATCAGAAATGTCATCCTCATAATTAGCAGTGATCACTTAGAAAGCATCTTTTAGACTAGTTAATAGATTGGTTCCTTTGTTCAACAATTCGTATATTCGGCAAATATTTATAGAGTTCCTACTTTACCTTGGATACCATGCCAGGTGCTGGAAATTAAAAACTGATGAAGACAGAACTCATGATTTCAATGAGGAGGTGTCGGGGAAACAAAGGAAGGCTACAGACATGGGAGAAAGAGCTGGGTGCAGGTGAGAGGGCCTGAGCCAGGGGAGGGTTAGTGGGAGATCCAGGGGGGAACCCATGAGAGCTGATCTACCTCTAGCTGGATGGCATGTGCTATTCCCTTGCACAAAATGCCAACCCTTCCTTGACCTGGTAGAAGGGTATGGAGGTTCAGGCACTGGCCGAAGGAAAGTACAGGGACATGGTCAACAGATAAGAATGTGCAAGGTGTTGGCAGGCTGGTGGTGAGGCGTGCTTCCGGTTTTCCAGTTCACTGCTCACTGGGATCCCATGGTGTTTAATGTCGGTACTGTATTTTCTTTCTGGAAGCCCTCTTTTTCCTTGGGACCTGTGATGTAGCACTCTCCTGTCTTGTGTCCTTTACCACCTCCAAAATCAGTCCAAAATTTATATCTTCACTAGGACCTCTCTTTAAGCTTCAGATGTGTATAACTGCTTATTTAATTATCTTTCCTTGAATGATATTTGAAAGGCAATTCAATCTTATGTTTAAAACTGGCCTCACACTCTCCCTTCCTCTTCCCTTTCAAACTCTGGTCCTCTACCCTCGTTCCCTCATCCCAAGTCCTACCTGGCATTTAAGGCAGAGGCCTGGAAGTCATCTGAGGCACCCACTTTCCCTCTGCTCTATTCTCTACCTGAATCTGACCACAATAATTCCTGCCGATTTTGCCTTTTGACACCTTTGCACTTCTCTCCGTGTCCCATCACTGTACAGTTCTGCATGGAGTTCCTTCCTTGTCACTGGGTTTGCACATGCTGGGCCCTCAGCCTAGATCAACTTCCCTCCTCCTGTACTCCTTCCACCCGGTTGACACTAGTTTTATCAATACCAGGGAAGCTTTCCTGACTAGATTAGTCCCTCCCATTAACTGCCCCCAAAGTACTTTTCCCGTTCAATACTTAGAATAAAAATTTTAGGATTCTCTGATCAATATTTGTCTCCCTGATTATATGTTCCATGAAACAGGTACTATATATACATTTTCCCCCGTTCCAAAAGCACTGTTCAGAACACTGACAATAGTTAGTAAAAATTCCTTGAATAAATGCAGGATGAATCACGCATAGGAGTTCAGAGTCTAGTTGCAGGCCATCCTCCCTAACTTAGTAGTTTCCCTAAAAAGTACAGAGTCTATGATAGCATCCTGTGATAGAGCTACTACTGGTCAAGCTCTCCTCATTGGTGTGATGTCATCAAAAGGCTTTATGTTATTTCCAAATGTTTTCTGGAAGTAGGTTCTCCCATTTCTCAACTTTGAAAAATAAAGCTCTGCCCTATTCTTTCTAGTTGAGAGAAACCTACACAATTATAGGATGGGGCTAAGGTCAATGTTTTAAGAAGAGAGACAAAATTTTCATTCTAATAATTATATAATATCATAACATTGAACTATATTTATAATATTAGAAAGCAATTTTTGTGTTTGCATTTTATCTCTATTAGTATTTTTTACAACAGGCAAATGCACATGAAGTATATACGGCCTTTTCTATTTTTGGTTTCTTATTTATTTCTCAAGCCTTTCAATTACATTAATTTAGACTTCAAATATAAGCTGCTTTCCCCCAAATCTCATTTTTAAAAGGATTCTTGAAATTTTGTCTTTTTCAGAAAGTGTATAGATATGTGTATACCATTAAAAATTAATAGAGTACACCAAAAGCACAGGCAACACAAGAAAAAAATAGATAAACAGCACTTCATTAAAATTATAAGCTAATTTTAAATGCCTCCCGGGATACTATCAAGAGTGAATAGAAAACCCGCAAAATGGGAAAAATATACAAATCCACATCTCTGATAAGGTTTAATATCCAGAGTATATAAAGAACTCCTATAACTCACGAACATAAAGACAAACCATCAAATTAAAAATGATCAAAGGACTTGAACAGATACTTCTCTGAAGAAGATCTACAAAATGACCAATAAACTTACGAACAGAGGCCCAACATCATTAGTCATTAGAATAATGCAAATCAAAACCACAATGAGATAGGACTTCACAACTGCTAAAAGATAAGTCAGACAGAGAAACACAAATGCTGTAAGATATCACTTATAGGTGGAATCTAAAAAAAGGCTGACTTGTAAAAGCTCAGCACAATAGTGGTTACTAGGGGGTGGAAGAAGGGGGATAGAAGAGATGTTGTTTTAAGGATACAAACTAGCAACTAGTAGACAAGGTTCTGCAGATTTAATGTACAGTATAGTAAATGTATAAAATACAGTATCATCAACCTTGCTAATGGACTAGATCTTAATTACTCTTACCAAAACAAAGAAATGACAATATATATAAATGACATTATTTAATTATATCAAATATATTTCAAATCCCAGACCTCCTCAAAAAAATCCCATCCCCAAACATTCTATATACCGCTAGTTACCTGGGTGGCTCAGTTGGTTAAGCGTCCAACTCTTGATTTCAGTTCAGGTCAAGATCTCAGGGTGCTAGGATCGAGCTCATGGCAAGCTCTGTACCCAGCAGGGAGTCTGCTTGAGATTGTCTCTCTCCCCCTCCCTCTATCCCTCCCCTCATTCTTGTTCTCTCTCTCTCTCTCTCTCTCTCTCAAATAAATAGAAATAAATCTTAAAAAAAAAAAAAAAGCCCCAAACAGAAAATAAGTGTTAGCAAGGATGTGGTGAAATTGGAACTCTTGTAACTATCCTTACTTTTTTAGATTCCTGGGATCAGGTCCCTTACTTTGCTGGTGGGAACATAATATGGTACAACTATGTGTGGAAAACAGTATGGTGGTTTCTCAAAAGTTTAACACAGAATTACAATATGTTCCAGAGATTCCACTCCTAGATACATATCAAAAAGAAATGAAAGCAGGGACTCAAGCAGACACTAATGTACAAATGCTTTTCACTTGGCAAAATAAATAAGGCAGTTATATTTTATAAAGTTGCAGCAAATACTGAATCAGTGAATACTGATTTCCTAAGGGAAATACAGGGTTAGGTTCTGGAGAGCCATTGGTCACTTCCACCAACTGATCTATACATAAACCTATTTTACGTGTATTTCTGTTTAAGGGCACCTTATTAATAGATATGTAGCTGATTCTGTAACGTTGAACTTACAGCCAACAATACTTAACTCATGCCCAAAAGAAGCTTATCTAAGACCTATATTTTTTTCCCCTAAGGAACATCAGAATTCTTGCTTTAGGAACATCAGAAAGCACTCAGAACCACGCTTAGAGGTCATTTTAAATGGTGAAATCCCCCAGAAAAAGCACAAAAATGCAAAAAACATGGTACTAAATAGGCCATGAAAAGGCCACTTGTTCACAGTATGAGAGCTGAAACAAAAAAGCAGAGAGTCTCAGCTGAAATGTACACACTGGGCGATGCAAATATATTGCTGCTCTGGGTACATCTGTGAAGAACTGTGGAAGTGCTGTGAGTATTGACTCTGGGGTTAGAGATAGATGCAGCCAGAAGGTCAATTCACAAAATAGAATCTGCAAACAATGAGGATCGATCCTATGTACATACATTAGAATATCACTCAGCCATAAAATGAAATCCTGATACAGGGTACAATAAGGATGAGCCTTGAAAACATTATGCTTAAGTGAAATAAGCCAAACACAAAAGGATTCATATTGCATGATTCTACTTGTATGAATTACCTAGAATAGGCAAAGTCATAGACTAGGGGGTATCAGACGTTTGCAGGAGGAGTCTGTAGAGTTATTAAGGAGTTCAAAGTTTCTGTCTGGAATGATGAAAAAGTCCCGAAGATGGACGGTGGTGATGGTTGCACAGCAATGTGAATGCAATTAACGCCACTGAATTGTACACTTACAAACGGCCAAAAAGGGAAATTTTTATGTTATATGTATTTTATGGGGAAAAGTTAATAGATGTACTAAACAAGATTGAACTTATCTTTTAAATCTCCTGTTAAAATCAGATGGAGGGGGGATCCCTGGGTGGCTTAGCAGTTTAGTGTCTGCCTTTGGCCCAGGGCATGATCCCAGAGTCCTGGGAGCTCCCTGCATGGAGCCTGCTTCTCCCTCTGCCTGTGTCTCTGCCTTTCTCTCTCTCTCTCTGTGTGTGTCTCTCATGAATAAATAAATAAAATCTTTAAAAAAATATCAAATCAAATCAAATGGAGACATGCTAGATGGCACGGAGTAGAGATTTTTATTTACCCACACTTGTAAAACACGGAATGTTTTTTCTTTTGGTTTATAGACCAGGTTTGAAAACAGGCTTACTACTTAATAACATCAGCGATTAATGAGGAAAATAAGTAAATGAAAGTGGGCATGTCAGTTGTTTGGCCTCATTGAGTGCTTTTGGTGAAAAATTATGCAGTAGAATTATTCTTTCTGACTACTAGCCAAAAGAAGGGTCACCTTGAGAACCAACATCTGATGTTCCTAATTTATATTGGAATAAAGTGGCCTTTGTGGCACACCATTTTGGGGTGACCCGGCTGTGTAGGTAAACTGCTATGGTACCATATAGGTATCTTGGCACTATGGATCCACTTTTAACCTTCTGCACTGCTTTTCTTTCTTTTATCACCAATCTATTTCTTATCTGCTTCCTTCCTTACTTGAAAACCCCTATTTTCATATCTAGGGAGAGCCATCTGTTAGAATATGGCTGTGGTTACTATCATAATTCAAATGTTCCTTTTTTATTTTAGGTATTTCTTGACCCCACAATTACAAAGAAGCCCTGCTGGAAATAAACATAAATGAAATGTGCTAATGTGGAATGCAAATGGTACTGAAATGTAAACTTAACATAGGAAGGAATTCATGGCCAACGAAACATCTCTTACAATTCTTTTGATCTTTTAAAATGCATCATAAAACCAAAGTTGTTTCACTACAGAGAAAGATTTTGGCTTTTTTTTTTTATGATTGCAAAGAAGGGTAATTATGAGTGTCATGAAAACACATTGAGCAGCTGTATACTGTTAACAATAGAACCACTATATGAAAGCGTGCAAAAACTGGCACTTCATGCATTCGCATTTCCTAGAAATTAGTCTTCTCAACCGGAGTAGATACCAAACGAGACTGTTTTCTATTAATCGTGGCTTTGTACCAGTCAAGTTTTTAGAGCCAACTGGATCATCTTTCTGTTGGGACAATTCCCACATACTATTCTGTGAGATCCATATATACTGATTTATATATACTCAGACATGTGCATTATAAATCTGTAGAAAGTAATTTTTAAATTCTTAAATGATAGGATTTTTTTACTCTTAAAATGCTAGTGTCAGTGGATTCTTTCACAAATATACATATGATTTATGTTTAGAAATGCTAAAAAAGCTTAACAAATAACTCTGCAGTTTATTTTATGAAGGCTAATTAATAGGTACTTACTCATTAAAGACTAGGTCTGGCGCAAAATAGAGAAATTGGCTGTTTGTATGTTTGTACGATCTCCAGCTCAAGGCAAATGATGATAGACACATCCAAGAATACTGGATTAGGGTAATTTGGTCCTCAAGAGGCAAGTTTCGAAATCCTGAGGAACAGAACAATTAATCACAGAAATACACTTAGCATTTAAGTACATTCCAGGAAGAAGCTTCTTAAGGCAACCCCAAACAGTCACCTGTCTCTAAGAGACTCAAATTAATTCAACAGTCATTTAAGGAGCACCCACTGTGGGCATGGCCCCGTTCAACTTACCCTTTTAAATTCACCCTAAATTTTCAATGAGGGTGAACTGCCAGGACAAATAAAAGCAGGGAGTTCGGGCAGTTTCATCGTGGATTTTACTTTTTGTGTTATAAAGTGTCATTCTTGTCTTATACAATACTTATTTGTCCTGAATCCAACTTGTCTGAAATTAAGGTCAAACTCCTGGTTTTTTTTTTTTTTTATTATTATTATTTCTTTATGTTTGTGTGTGTGTGGATGGGGCATTAATTATTCAGCTAAGACTTTGATTTTCTCTTTTGTTATCAACCATTCTGAATCTTTTTAACATATCTGTCTAGAGTATAAAGTTTTTAGAGTATCTACAGTTTACAACCCTTGGTTAGACTGAAATAATTCATTATCAACCTATAAAACTTGCTTCATCCTACTCACGATAACGTTAAAGAAAGAATATTTTAATAACTCATTGCCAACTCCTGCACATCTGCAATAATGTGGAAGGTCTTAATTTTCATGAATTCGTGGTGGTTGAAAAAGTATTATTCCTTGTTTCCTTTCTTCTGGGCTAATACTGGACTCCAACAAAATTGTGAAGCCGAATAAGCGTCCTTGGCACCCGTCCTCCCCTCTCCCGCAGTCTTCCCGTCTGGGCCCAAGTTAGCCCTTCTTTTGTTCCTCTTCTCATCCCCTGTGTCCCCAGGGGCACCACGGTGTTCTTCGCTTGTAGGGTTCACCTGGGCAAGCTCGTCTTCAAAGAAGCCAGCAAAGGAGCCTTCCCCAGTGTTCTGTATTAGGGCCCCGGCTGACCGCAATCCAAGACAGTGCTCTGATTAATGGACTGGGACATTGGGCTGCCCATCCCTAGTGAGGTTTCTGTAGATTAACAGGGGCCTTGTTAATAAAATTCTATAGCATAAAAAAAATGACTAAAGTAGGAACTTCCAGGGACAGCTTAAAGGGTGCTGGAGGTAACGACGCTGTTTTCAGAAAGAACAGGCTTTCAGGGTCTCCTGCAACTTACTTGCTAGGTCGTGGTGGCCTTGGCGCTTCCACCGGCCCCGGTTTGCAGGCCGCTGCCACCCGGGCTCGTGTTCTGGCAAACAGGGCAGTTCGCCTTACTAGTATTTTGGGTCTGAGATGTCCCCTCTCAATCCGCAGCACAAGAAGGGGGTATTCACATGGAACCCTCGGCCCTAGCATCCGCGGGGACATGAGCTTCCCTGCACCGCGCCCTTCCTGGGGTACCGCCGGGAGGACGCGGGGCGGGGCGGGGAGGGGCGGGGCGGGGCGTCCTACCTGGAAGTACCTTCGCCCACTTCACCACTTGGATCATCTGCTTGCCCGCCAGGCGGTTCAGCGTGGAGAGGAGGTTTTCGGCCGTGTCGGGCTTGGAGCTGTCGTAGCCCGCGTACACGACCTCGGGCTCGATGCTCTCCAGGATGGTGACCGGGGAGGGCGCGAGCGCGCGGGACACGGCGGCGAGCTGCGGCACCAGCGCGGCGGGCACGGGCGGCTCCTGCGCGGGCGCGAGGTACGGCGCCCCCTCCTCGGGGCTCTGCGGCGGCGCGGGCGGCGGCTCCTCGTGCGCGCCCTTGAGCTTGCCCAGCTTCTTGGACTTGCGGGCTGTGAAGAGGCACAGACGGGAGGGTTGGGCGGGGGGGCGGGCGGGCGGCCGGGGCCACGCGCCTGCCACCAGGGGACCACGCCGACGACCTCGCGAGCAGGTGCCCCGAAGGCCCCACTGTGTGACGAGGCGGCGGGCCGGAGCGGCCACGAGCCTGTGGCAGGAGAGAGGGGAGTTCGGAGGCCAGCGGGTGGCGGACGCGGCGGGGACATCCCTAAGGAGCCGGGGATGCCCCCCCCCCCTGCCCCGGGCACCGCTCACAGGTGCGCACGGCCCGGCTGCTGGTGCATCCGCAGCATCCGCGGCCACGAGACCCGAGACCCGAGACCCGGCTGCTCCTCACTTGCAGCCCCCGCGGCGCCTCCGTCAGTGCGATGCCTGGACAAACTGACGTGTGGATTTCCGCCGCGTTATGGGGAGAGCGATCGACCCCAGAGCAAAGGCAACAAAAGGGAATAAATTAAATATCTAGGGGATTTCAAACTGCAGAGCTAAGTACTACATGTACAGGAATCAACGCTACAAAAAAATCAGGCGCAAGTTCCACCAGGACACACATATGAAATCTTTAAACATCTGCCTCGCTCTCTGTTTTTAATATGAACGAACAATACACGTATCATATAATCTAGAGCTAAAAATGTACTGATGCTATATCAGAATCCCACCCTAGATTTTTAGGACAACATACCCTGTACGAGTGACCCGATGTTCTCACTTACCCAGAACAGTCCTGGTTTATGCCGGTTTTCCCAGGATGATCACCAATAAGGCCCTGTTTACTCTTAGAAGTGCCACATTTTCGATAATAAACATAATACAGTCATTTAAGTGAAAACCAAAGGGTCAGTATTAAGGTTGATAGCAACTGTTTTTCTTTCTCATTTCTCTCAAGGGCTCTTGAAATAGAAAATGAGAAATCAAAGACTGGGGAGGTAGAAGAGAGACCGGAAGGTGGATAGGAGGACTGGGTGGGGGTGGGAAGCACATGCATGGGGTGGACAAGTAGACAGACAGATAACTGGGAGGATGGATGGATGGATGGATGGATGGGTGGATGGATGGATGGATGGAAGGACGACTGAATGGATAAAAAGGAAAGAAAGCTTAGAAATGCCAAACTGAGCTTCGAGCTATGATAATAACTTCCTTAGCAAATGCAAGGTTTTCAATTTTACTGAAGATTTTATTTTAAAATCTTGAAGGACCTTCTCCTTAGTTCTAACATGTAAGGGACTTCTAGAACACAAATTTCACGTCAAGTCAAAATATGCCACACCAATAACCTTGATTTTTAAAAACAACCATTCATGATTACAATTATGGGCATCAATATTTACCACATTCATCACAGAAACACCAATTCAGATACAAGGCAAGCCACTAGCCAACAATAGATCTATCTGCCACACATCCCTTAAATATTGGAATTGGGCTTAAAAGATATAAGTTCTGTCTTTCAGGAGTTTGACCTTAGCAGAAAAATTTTAAAAGTCATTTCAAATCATTTCATTTCTTTATAGGCTACCTCCTTCAAGAAAAGATTTGTGGCAGAAAAACCTGATTTCTGGGGTTGTTTCAATGAAAAGCAAATGTATCATATTCATATATGCTAACAGGAAGCTGAGAACAAATCCTGGCCAGGAGTGCTGAGCTTACAGTAGAGAACTAAGGTGTTTCTGATGAATTGGATGAGTGAGCAAACCACCAAGGAGAAAAAAAATCAGCAAAGTGCCTCACAAATAGCATCTACTGATTATTTGGGGAATCAGATACTTGGAACTGCCTGTGTCACATAAACTTTTCTCTAAGCCTCAAATGATTTGTCTGAAAAATGGAGATGACAGGGCTTCCCTCTCCTATCTCACAGTGGGCTAACTGGGTAAGAAAGATAAAAACATTTTGAAAATCATTAGTAACATCTGAAATAATATTTCAGTAAGTGCTACTGAAAGTGCTACCAGTCTTTCCATAATTTTGCAAATATTTAAAATATTCCAGTTCATTAAAATGTCCCTATTCATTGTAAGACTACATCTGATGATAACCATAATTTGATTGACTAGAAGTAGCCAAGGGTTATATTTTCAAATTTTATTAAAAGTGGTATTTGCTTGCAAATTAATTATAAAATTCATATTTGTTTTAGGCCTTAGGTCTATAATGCTGTGTTTATTCTCATGGCTGATTTAAGGTCAATGCTATGAAATATCTTGAAGAAGAAAGCTTAACGTTTTCTCTAGCACTTATCCACAAGGCTACGGCCTGTAGCATAGCCTATTGAGCAGCTTATCAACATTATGTTTAGTGTTTCAGTTACATTTAACTTTACCCTGTGATTTTGTGAATATATGTGGGACACACTTGGAATTGAGTAATAATCTGTATTTATTTAAATAGCTCAAGGTAATATTTTCAGTGTGCAGATTCTGCAGCCATGTGTATTCACCCAGTATCTTTTCTAAAAGCACAGGGAGTTACATAATTAATTTACTTTTATTACTCAAAGTAGCCTTTCTAAACCGCTTGAAAATTTTATGCCGCTCTTCTAATACATGCTGTATTATAAAATGAAAGCTCCTAGAAGTTGGTAATAGTGTCTTATGTGTTCCTATAACATCCTTTCCATGAGGCTTATGGGTACTCAATAAGTGTTGAATTTATTTCAAATTCCAATTTTAATAAACTTTAATAAATTATCATACTCTATTAATGAAGTTATACTATGGGGCTTCCCTTCTAATCTTTTTGTCTTTATCTAATTTGTATCATTTTTTATACTTTAACTCAAGCTTCAAATCCAGGTGTGTAATTAAGATGCTTGCTAATTACACAGGAAAATCTTTGGCCAAAGATCCTTAATAAGCATGATTCCACTATCCAAAGCATCAGTTAACATATATTTGGGGTCTTATCGCTGCCTACTCACCACCTTACTAAATAAACATGGAGTTAATAGGCATTGGGCTTGGGAACTCATGCTCCCAGATGGCCAGAGCCACACTTCATTTCTTAAGTGCCAACAACACCTGTGTGTGCACACGCACGGTTGGGGGTGTGTGTGTGTACATTAATGTTACTGGAAACATGTCCCAGTCCCACTCAAACCTAAAGGAGTTTCACTTGTTCTATCTGGATGTTATGGTTAACTAGTACGTGCTTCCTGGCTGCCCTCAGCTGCCAAATCCTTAATTACTAGCAGCATCTTGGCAGCCACTTTTTCCTGGCACCACTAGGAGATAGAACTCTATAGATTCTCCAAGAATTGTTTCCCCCCAGGAGCTGTGCAACGGGGAGACCCTGCTTCCCATCCTGACCAATATGCAGAAGCAAGCAGGGAGCATCAGGTTGGACCTTAGGGAAAGTGTGAAAAATTCTCAGTGAGCTCTCACGATTTGCAAAGGCCTTGAACGTAGCATGGCAAGACTTCCCTTTTTGGTTTACTCCTTCTTCTGAGGTGGATAGTCCTTTCTGACAAACTACTGGTGGGCAAGAACGATGGCTGGCTAGGCCTTACATCACTCTTGCATCTTGCAGTAAAACGATGGGATAAACAAGATTCTCATAGTACTTTCATCGTGATCTTTCTCAAGTATGTCCAATGAAAGATATTTTAGCTCTAGAAATGGGTAATTAGGACAGCTTTTTTTTTCTTCTTCTCCTGGAGTAGAAGAAAAGGCTGGTATGGATTCTTTTTCAATCATGATGTCTCACTGTAAAGTGAGAATTCTTTCATTTCATTTCAGAGATGTCTCATACCATGTCTTGAAATGTTAAGTGTGGGCAGGATATATTCAGGTCATGCGAAAACATGTATTTTCTGTTCACAGGCCAAATATAATTTCTGGCTTGAATCCACCGGATAAGAACAGTACCCACCCCACCATCCTTATTCTAACAGACCATTTTTTTTTTTTTTTTGCCACCCTCGACTTGCTTATGTTTTCCTAGCCTCCTCATCCTCGTCATTTGCATGACTGCTCTTTGTCTTTCTACTGCCCAGAGAAGACACACTCAGAGAGCTGGGGGCGGGGGGGGGGGGGGGGGGGGGGGGAGGACAGCCACGTATTTTTGTGTCGTAAAACCAAAAGAAGAAATGTCATCTTTCTACAGGTTTAATTGGTTTTGTAGCGAAACTTCTCTCTTTGGTACTAATATGTAAAAGAGCATCTGTAGTTCCCAAGGCAATACACACCCCTGGAACTGGGGTGAGCATCCCTTGGCACACTGCTTTATGAATAAATGATTAGCTTCTCAAATGATAATTAAAAGTGGCATTTCAATTGTTTATAAATACTCCTTGAGTGGTTACAGAACTTGAAAACAGGGTATTTTAAAAAATATCCCTAAACATTCTCACATTAATGTACATAATTTAATAAATTAATAGGCATTATTGATGTTAGTAGTACAGAAAATATGCTAAGGCAAACTCAAACTCAACTTCTGACTACTTTAAAAGACATTACAGGGATCCCTGGGTGGCGCAGCGGTTTGGCGCCTGCCTTTGGCCCAGGGTGCGATCCTGGAGACCCGGGATCGAATCCCACATCGGGCTCCCGGTGCATGGAGCCTGCTTCTCCCTCTGCCTGTGTCTCTGCCCCTCTCTCTCTCTGTAACTATCATAAATAAATAAAAAAATTAAAAAAAAAAGACATTACACACACACACACACACACACACAATGGTAACTGTATGGGGTGATGAATATATTAGCTTGTGGTAATAATTACACAGGTATATTTATATCACAATACCACACAGTACATGTTAAATATACATAATCTTTTATTTTTTAATCATAACCTCAGTAAACCTGGGGGGAAAAGACATTCCAAATTAGTGAATCACCATATATTAAATTTTAATGTGTATACAAATATGTCCATAGACATCATCACATCTATAATAAATATAATTTTGTTGCTATTGCGGAATACGTTTCTTCACGACTTAACCAATAACCAATATCTACCCCTGTGTAGAAGGTGTCCTGTGCAATGTTGAATAACAAGATCTGAGCCTGAACGAGAGATTACAATCTTGGGAAAATTGGATAAAAAAATAAGAGAGTGATTAGGTTTGTAAAGCAGGCTACGGTAAGTGTGGGATCAGTGGTACTGACAAATATGTAGAGAGTCAGACAATGGGAGGGAGACGTTGAGAGGTCACATTTTCCTGTATCCCTCTGCATTATTCCCACCATGCTCTGGGATTTGCTTCTGGTGTGATTCAGATTACACTGAAGACCCACATGGACCAGGCCACCTTCCTATGTGGGGATCCACCCAAAGTTAAGCACCACTGACCCCTCTAACAGGAGACCAGAAGCCAAATCTCATCAGACCAGATGCCAAATCTCATCAGAGATACGCAAGGGAATCTGAGGCAGTCAGAATAGAAGTCTTCTAATTTCGTGGAGATAATAACAAGGTTCTGGAAGATAACCCCTGATGACATTCTGATGCTTTTGCTGCTAGGGATAGGGCAGAAAGGTGCAGAGTGAGCATCTACCTACAAGGTATTTCTGAGGCTAGACAGATGATTAATATGGTGGTTCTTTTTTATAGCATTTATATTTTTTGTAGTCACATATATTATTTTTTCCTCTAATACTTTGCAACACTTTTTTCCTCTCTTTTTTCTTTTAATGCCAGTCAGACTCAGGAATGTGTGTACAATGAGGATGTGTGTGGAGAGGGTTCCATCTTGGGCCAGAGTTTTGAAGGTGAAGCAGCAGGTCTAGGTCTGGCCAGGCTGGGACTGCCTTAAACTAATTTTATTAGTGGGGAAACAGTGGTAGTAAAGAGCTGCCATTCATTGAGAATCTGTATGTTAAGTGCTAGGACAGTGTCCTGGAAAAATATCCCATTTAATCCTCATAAGCACCTTGTGAGGTAGGTATACCTTGTCATCACCATCATATAGACCGGTGCAGTGATTTGCACAGGGTCACAAGGATGGCACTGATGACGGGGGCAGAGTGATTAGGTGCTGAGCTATTGAATGACAATGGAAAAACAGAAGACAGAAGCCTCATTACATGTACAGATGACATCAAATCAGGAGGTCAAAGGGAGGTGAGAAGGGCCTAGCCCTCCAGTGACTTTCTACATGGTCACTAAGGTTACCATTAGGTCGCTTTGATTGCAGATATTGGTCTTTTCAGTAGGAGGCATATTATGACCTGTACCGGCACACAAGATATTTCCTCTCCCCATTCCTTGGGCAGAATGGTCACTTTCTGTGTATTCAGGGGCTGCTGCTGCTACAGCAGGTATCCCAGGCTTTATGCTTTTTTGCTCATATGAGAATACCTTCATTCTGATGGAAGGAGATATCAAAAGATGCAAATTCAAACTAGTCTGTATAAAAAATAGTATTCAATGGGGGGGGGGAGAACTACTTCTGAGCAAAATAAAGTTCCTAAGATCTGTTGCAATTGAGACTTGAGTTCTTTGGACAAATCGATCTTTGAAATCAGATGAAAATTCTTGATAAAATACATATTATTTATTAGCTTTTATAAATTTGTATTCTTTAGGAACAGCTATGCTACACTCAAGATCGATATATCTGTGTACACAAAACAAAATACAAACAAAGGAAAAAAGGAGAGAAAACTTCCATCCAGCTTTATAATGCACTTCAAATAAGAAAACCAGTGCCACAATAGCTGTGGCTGCCAAGCGAGAGGCCCCTCCCTCAGTTAAAAAGTTAATTCTTTAACAGCTGCAAGGGTTGCCTTCTTGGCATATGTTTGAGTACAGAATTTATTACACGAAGCCTGATCTCATTGGGCATGCAAGGTAAATAGTCTCATTAAGAATGTTTTATGAAGAAACATTACTGTTCTAACAAGGTCAAAGGGTGAACAAGGTATAAGAAAGAGGCAGAAGGCAGTGACCTGGAAACAGACTACAGTGCCCAGCTTAATTTACTGTGCCTTCCTGCACCCTAGCATGATCCTCCATTGGCTCAGGCCAAAAAGAAATAGTCACATGCTAGAACACATGTCGGGGAGAAAACCCACAGAAAGGGCCCCACGCATACCTTCTCAAACCAGCAAGTCTGCTCAGTGGGATCTACCTCAAGCAATATTATACACACAGATGCAAAAATGTTTACTTATTTATATTTATAAATATATAAACAAAAGTTTACCCATAGATATATTAGAGGTTATTTACCTTAGGTTAATGGCATTTTTCTTTTATAACATTTTCAGCAAAAGACTCTGTAAATAAGCTCTAAGAGAATGTATAAAATATAATGCTTTAACATTTGTCTGCACATCACTTTTTAGGCATGGTTCAATTATTCTGTTTTTCCCTCTTAGCATTTGTTCCTACTTTGCTGCAATGGCTTCTTCATCCTGGTCCCTTAGATTGTACCCAGTGACCTTACAACTTGCAAGTATTCAAGAATTCTAATGCCATGAGGAAAGTTGCCTAAATTCACTTTCAGATTTTTTTTTTAAGACTACTATTTATGTACCTAAGAAACAAAAACTATGGAGAACAGAAAAATATGCAAACTAGAATAGTTTTATCTCCAATATCAGTTTCCTTCAAAATATTTTATCCTGAGCTCAATATTCTTTCTGTCAAATAATTACTTAGAGCCACATCATTATAGTTTTAATGATCTTTTAAGAAATATTACTTAACAGCATATTTAATATAAAATCATCTCATTTTTGATCAAATTATAAGTAATAACTTATACATTACTTACATGAAAAATAAACTGACTAGGTTTTAGTTGAGACTACCAATGTTGAAATTATAATTGAATGATTAAAAATTATTAGAATTCTTAGCAAGAAAAAGAATTGGTGATCTAGATAACCAAACAGAATAATAACCCAATGAAATGATATAAATGTGTATTTTTCAAAATTGGCATAATACAGAAAACAATTCTGCACTTCTGAGTACTATCACTCTAGTATTTCAACATTTAAAAAATGCAAGACAGAGAAGCCGAGCAGGATTTTAAAAAATCTTCACATTAGAAGCTAACACTAATATAAAAAAAAAAGAATGAGTATAGTAAGTACATGTTAATGGGTTAACAGGACGCCACTCAAGTTGGGGGAGGGGAGAAATTAAACAGGCCTGAGGAAAGAGAAAACAAATGTCAATGTTTGTAGCTTTTATACATTTTAAATAAATATTACTCTACATTTTATTCCACTGACATTATCAGAATAAGTCTAAATTAAGAATTAATAGTAGCCAATGATGCATGTACTTGAAAAAAAATTATTTTTCTAGGCTGGGATCTCTTCAGGATACAGGCTGAATTGGTCTGGAAACTCCCAGATAAAGCTGAGCCAAACCAAATGGTCTTTTCTGAATAAGTGATTCTCTTGAATTTGCTTCTCATGTTTTCCTTCCAGCTTTTTCTCTGAAACACAGGGTTAGCACTAAAACATTCTGAGGCCCTCTGATGATGTCTTGTGTTGGCAGGTCTCAGGTCACTGCTGAGGTGGAGTCTTCTCAGCTGCCTGGTGGTGAGCAGAGCTGTGCCAGGGGTGGGGGTGGGGGTGCGGACACACACGCCTGACCTCTCTGCTCTGTTTAGAAGACGAACAGCTATTTTTTTTCATCTGGTATACTGCCACAGTGTAAATTCCAGAGCTTTGGTGGCTCTCTCAGAACCTAATTCGGCACAGCAGGCTGGGCGAAAGCATCTTTAAAAGAATATGCTTTCCATTTAAGTTTCAAAAGTATTCTTCAAATTTAGCTACTTTAAAAAAAAAAAAAGGTCTAAGAAAGAATTTATGAATTTTTTTTTTTTCGGTGCAAAAAAGGTGGTTTTATTAAAGCACAGGGACAAGACCCGTGGGCAGAAAGAACTCAAGAAAGTTCTTAATAAATGCGATGCTAACCCATAAAAAGAAACTTTTAGGAGAAGTAGACATTAAATCCCTTTTTATATTCAGTGATTCCTTATAATCTATTTTTCCTTCACATAGGAGATTGAACCATAGATTTAGATAAAAACAAGTCAGCCCTTCTCCATCAAAGCTGGAAGATGAGCTGCCCTGAGGAGGTCTTCTGGAGACTCTTTAAGTAGTTCAGGAAGGATAATTGGGCCATTCGGAAAGTTTTTCTTTCAGGCTGTAATTCAGATTTATGTCACTGTTAGTAATTTTAAAAGTAATGTCACATTTATAATAAGGAGATTAAACAAAAACAGTTATGGTTTCTTATCACAAATTGCCTACCATTTTCCTGTTAGATTCTGCTTATATTCCAAAGATAGGGTTCCCTTCATTTAAAACATAGTCTGCTAGCATATTCTAATTTTTAACAGCCCTCTACATAGCTCTGAAGAATGGATGGTACTTTTGATGATAAATATCACTGATGGCTTTGCTAGTGTTAGAACGAGCCTCTTCTAAGTGTCACAGGGTGGCCCATGGCTGTCATACCAGGGCAGGGGTCTTGGCTAGGAGTCAGTTCTTTGTTGCTGATTTGGGTTAGGGCCAATTGCGTGCTATAATTTTCAAATGGACAATGTGGTTCTAAGTCACATACCACGGAAAACACCATTTTTAGCACCCATAATAGTTTTTAACTTCCATAATTGAATTGGGGATGCTACAAGCCTTCTCTAACGGTTTTCCTATTAGAGAATTTGTATGCTTTCATGGGAATTTCCTTGGGCTCAGAGTTAGGATTTGAAATGTTTTTTTAGATTCAACTATTCTCCCTTTACAGATATGATCATAGAGAATAATGATCACAAGACATGCCCAATATACAGATGTACTCAATATTCATTTATTGGATTTCTGTATTCTAATACTTAGAACTTATTGGAGCATTTTATTGCACAGCACACAGTAGGCGTTAAATAAGTACTTACTGAACAAAGAGGAAAAAAGTACAAATAAATGAGTGAATGTTTTGGTGACATCCTACAACTGGTCGCATTTCTTAATGTGATGACTAGTCACCATTCTGTAACAAAGCTGTTGAGGAAAATAGGAAGTATGTTAAGTCTCACCCCAAACCCCAATGAGCTAGGCCAGTCTATCCAGAAAACAGCTCCAGCCAAGGCTCAAGTTAGCCTTAGTGTGATAATAAGGACAGGTCAGGTGTCCTCCAGAAAGAAGCCAAGTATAGTAGTAGAGGGCAGGCAGCCCTACCATTTCTGTGAGAGAGTCTAATGAGAGAAGAAAAGGGAAAAGCCAAAAATAAGTTTTTTTTCTTTTCTTTTTTTTTTCTTTTACCTCTTTAACCTCATAGAAGAACTTATTCTATCTAGAGATAGAAACCAGGAAAGAGGTACTCTACATCCCTAATCTTAGGGCCCACTTAGTATCAGTGAGTTAGCAGCATGGATTCCTTTTTTGTGGGTGCAGTGATAGGAAACGGTTCTGCCCTTAACACTGACCCATTGTTGGGGTAGAGGCGGAGATACAGAGAAAAGCTATGATCTTCTCCTGCCCAAATGGCCCTCATTAATTCAGTATCTGATATCCAAACTGTGAGCACTCTAACAGAATCATAACCTTCTAGAACTAGAAGGGGCATCACAAAACAGCCAGTTTAATATCTGCATTTTAAATCAGAGGAAATAAAGTGCCTTAAGGATGAATTTGCTGAGATTCCAGCTGGTTAAGGTGACATATACACTCAGCCTCATCATTTCAAGTTCAGTGGCCTGTTAGCAGTGTTGGCATCAGAATTTTTATAGAGGAGGGGCTTAGACAAAACTGTGAAAACCCATTTGCTCAGTGAGACATTATCTGTATTTATTTATAGTAGGTGGGAAGACATTTGATGAAAATTATGAGGGAGTATCTAAAGACCTCTCCCCAGGCCATCTGATAACTACTTCAATATCTGCTAATTTGGCATGAACACAAAGCCATCCAAACAGAATTCTGGCTTTCTTAAAAATAGTTTCTTCATGATTACCATGAGAAAGTGACCAAAGTTGGATCACAAAGTTACTCCTAACTCTGGTGGAAAGCTGGTTAGTAGACCAACACTGTTTGCATGATTGTAAGCTGTCTTATCTGTGTAGAAGGACATCTGTTTTGGTAATGACATCCCAGAGGATATGCCTTATTAATGACCCAATAATTGCCATATATAATTCTAATGATAAATTTCAAGACACTGAATAATTGCTGTGGACCTATCAAAGCCCTGTGATTTGAACTGAACTGTTATAATACGCAGAATGCCAAACATGAGTTGAAGCTCCGGAAGGCAGGTGCCTAAATAAGCCTGCAGCTTTCCTAAGTGTCAGGCAGCATTGGGAGAAATAGCTCTTATGTAGTTACTGCTGCCCTCACCTTTTTGCTTCCATGGAACAAGTGCATGGCATAAACTACAATCCTCAGGGGGTCAATTTTTTGTAACATTTCATATGCATCAGTTTGGTTAAGGAATCACTTACATGGATTATTCCCAATATTTTCAGCTGTTACAGTCCATGCTTTTTTTTTTTTTTTTTTTTTTGATTGGTTCATACATTTAAAAGACAAGTTTTAAATCTTGTATTTTCAGGGACCCTCTATCAACCAGTGAGAAGACATACAGTATATTACCAAAAAAAAAAAAAAAAAAAAAAAAAAAAGTAGGGACAAGAGACCAGAAATTTTGGGAAGAAACTCTGTAAGATGTATTATCCAGCTACTTGGTTGATGTGCCCATAAATACATTTATTTCCCAAAGTATAAATAATTATTAAAAGCTATGTATATTTTAAAGGCTTAATCAAGATAACAACATAATTGATTAGTTCAACTAATAAAGGATCTAAACAAATGAAGAAAAGCAAACGTTATGAAAACAAAGATTATCCTACCACTCTAACTGCGGTCTATGCATGGTCTTCCTCAGGATCACCTGGAGCCCTTTCAAGATGTAATCTTGGGCCACTCCAGATCTATGGGTCAGAATACCTACAAGGGCAGGCTGAGAGTCTTCATTTTTCAAGAACTCCTGTGTGATTTTTTTCCCTGTATTTTGAAATTAAGAACCACCAACCTAAAGGTTCTAAGTGAGATGACAGAGAGGAGAAACAGAGGGGACCTAGGAAAAGAGTCTAAAGACAGGAAGGAAGGGAAGGGATATACAGGAAGAAAAATAGATTCTATAACAGGGTTTCTCAATCTTATCACTATTGATATTTTAGGCCAGGTAATTCTTATTGTTGGGTTCTGTCCTATGCAATGTAAAGTATTTAGCAGCATTCCTGGCCCTCTACTCCCTAAAAGCCAGTAGTATCCTCCTACTCCAAGTTGTAACAACCAAAAATATTTCCAGATTTTGCCAAAAATCCCCCTGGGGATTATTATATTATATTATATTATATTATATTATATTATATTATATTATATTATATTATATTATATCCCCCCTGGGGATATAAGTACCCCTGACTGAGAACCACTGCTTTACACCACAGAAATTGATAAAAACAGCAATAAAAAAAAAAGCCAGAAAGATAATTAATTTCTTAGACTATATAAAAAACAATCAAATGAGAACTGAAATAAGCAGCATACTAATTTATTATGATCCTAAAATTAGTTTCCTTGATCGTAGAAGTCATAAATTGGAAGTGAGCTTAAGTAATATTTAAAACTTTCATTTTCAGAATTTGGCATATTTCACAAAAAATTTTATAATTCTGGTATCTCAAAAAGAAATCTTAAATTCTGGCAAGATCTGCCTATTTTCCCCCGTGGCAACAAATGCCTGGAGCTGAGAGCTGGCCATTTCCCTCCAATGGAGCACTGAAGGTATTCCCTTGTGCTTTATAGAGAGGTGAATTCTATACAAAATATCCTGTATGCATCACTTGTGCTGTAAAAAATTAGAACCCACCCGTATTTTAAAAATTTACATTTAGTCTTCAAACTAAATCCAAATCTTATTATCTGTGCCACACTACAATTTACAAGCACACTAGAGAATTACACACTAGTGTAATCACAGCATCAGGTTTACAGTTCAAAAGCCATGGCCAAGGACCTACCATGCCCAAAGGGTGTGTGTACTGAGTGACAAGTGCATATCCTGTATGTCATTACACTCATAAAGAAAAATGAGTAATGACTGGCTGACTTCGACATTTTCACATTAAAATTCAAGCTGGGCTTGATAAAATAGGCTTCCTTACTAACCGTCCATTAAAAGAGTATTTGTTCCTGCAATGAAACAAAACATAATCTTCCTTCAGTTGTGTTGCTGGCACTGCTCCCCATGGTCAACTTCCTGCTGACACCACCTGGAGGTAAAAAGGTCCACACCCCTAGGTTTATAGGTTTCTCATCTTCGGAAGTTGTGCCTTTCCCCCATTCTATGAATGGCACCCCTGCATGCAGCCGAATTAAGTGTACAATTAAACGTGACGACAACGTTAAGGAATTTCCGACTATGAGCTGCACAGAGTTGCTTCAATCACGAGTCTAGTTTCACGCTGTTCATGTAGGTAGGCACGTTTTTCTTGTGGCTGAAGGCCTTATAGATCCTCCCTGATAACATTCTCCTCCTTTAGCTGGCAGGCTTCTCTATTTCCCAGAAATAGGACTAGAAGACTGTCTTCATGTTCATGGTCACGGACACAGCACTGCTTATTTCTGCTTCACTCATCTGGCCACCCAAACACGTGCTGGGCGCTTCTGTCAATCTTGGTGAAGTTCTTGGGAAGACAGGTTCTTCCCTCACTTGAAATCAGCACACACACCTGACTTTGACCTTGACTTACAACTGTTCTGGAGACCATAGATTCCACTGATTTACTTAACGATCCTTGGGATTGGGATCCAACTAAGCTGCTCCACCAACCCTTCCATCCTAAGCTACTCATCTGATTTACTTAATGATCCTTGGGATTGGGATCCAACTAAGCTGCTCCACCAACCCTTCATCCTAACCTACTCATGCCTCACTCCTGTATTTTCTTTCCTTTCCATTACTTCCTCCCCTGTCTTTTTGCACTTATTTTGGAGGCTCCTTTCTCCAGCACTTTCACTCTAGGCCAACTCACACTAGCCTTGCTTGAACTTGAACTTAAAGCTTCACTACCAATCATCAGACCAGGGCTAAATGACAGCTACCCCAAAATGCCATTCTCCCATGCTGGTGACAAAAAATGCAGTTACATAAGCATAATTAAGACGTTCAAACATCACATAAAATTCCTCATTGACGAACAAAGAAATACATAAAAGCTTTTTTGCAATATGTTATCATTTAAGAAGTTGCCAAATTATACTATATAAGTCAACATTATGATCAAGACTTATCATATGTTTTTTGGAAACTGCACCTTCCTGGTAAAAGGATGGAAACAATAATATTTATAGTAGAACTTTCTTAAAATATCATCCTTGGAATCTTTGTTATGGGACTGGTTTCAAAATGAGAATACTGTGCCTTAAATAACTGTATAACCAAACTCATAGTTTTTTGCTAAGGTCAGCTTAGTTATATTTGTGCAAGGTTTAACTGCATGTTCACTCACTCATTCATTCACTCATTCATTCATTCATTCATTCATTCATTTATTCCATAAGCATTTATTAAACACTGACTCAGTTCTAAGTGCTCTAAATATAAAGACAAAGAGACAACTCTGTTCCTGAGAAATTCAAAGACTATTTGGCAAGAAATACCTATAAACAAATAATTGTAATAAAATCTGGTAAGTGTTCCAACAGAGGCTTTGGAAGTACAGAGGAGGTACTAATTAACTTCATCTAAGGAAGTCATAAAAGCTTTCTGCAAGAAGTCTTAATAAATTATATACATACATAACATCCTGGAACTGTCTAAAAAGGAATGAAAGTTCTCCCCACTGGGTAAAAGACTGATCTGTGAGGGGTGCACTTAATGTGGAGGTGATGAGTTTTTTGAAGGAGGTTTGGAGTGGGTAAGAGAGACTTATTAGCATAGGGGAGGAATATGTAAGCCTTTTAAGAACTGTGTGTACAAAGGCACGACCAGAAGCCTGTGAACAAGAAATCAAGGTGGCTTTAGGAAAAGAAGGGGTGGTGCCAGAAGGTAAGGAGACAGGGGGATGAGCTGGGCGAGTGTGTAGAAGGCCAAAATCAGGAAGCCATCTGGAAACCCCACAGTGGCAACTGTGTTTTATCAGATATAGGTTGTTAATAGTGTGATGGCAAAATAATGGTTCCCCAAAGAGTTCTACCTCCCAATCCCCAGAACCTGTGGAGGCGTTACCTTACAGGGCAAAAGGTACTCTGCAGATTTAATTACATTAAGGTAGGGAAGATGCATTCAATTTGGGTCTGAAGATGGAAGGAGGTCATGAGCCAAGGAATGCAGGCAGCCTCCAGAAGCTAGAAAAGGCAAGGAAATGAATTGTCTCCTTGAGCCTCTATGAAGGAACACAGTCTGTGGACACGCTGATTGTATTTTAGGTTGGTGAGACCCCTCTGGGATTTCTGACCTCTAGAACTATAAGATGACAAATCTGTGTTGTTCTAATCTTGTGGGACTTTGTTACAGCACCAACAGAAGCTCCTAGGCCTGGGAATACAGGGGGCTCCCTTGGCCTACCTACCTCTGTTGCCAGTGAGAGGCTTTTGCTGTGTCTGACAAGGGGTCCTGTCACTCAGACCAGTGAGGCTGACGTGGCCGGAACTTTCCCACAGCCGTGGGCAGGGGACAGCCCTGATTGTGTGGAGGGCACGCAGGAGCGCTGGCAGGACTAGTTACACCACCTGCGCCTAGGGGTGGAGCAGAACTGTCCCGGGGGCAGGGTGAGCAGGTGAAGGTGAAGGGCTGCGTGTGTGAACACAAACCAGCACTGTGTTCACTGCTTTATGTTCAGTCACAGGATCCCATTTATTTCAGATAACCTAAGGGGAGGCTTCAGATTTTGTTTCTTAAGGAAGAAAATGAATCAAATATTTTGGAAAAAAAACCCCAACCTGTCGGATAGGAAAGCCTGCTGGGAACAGGGCAGTTAGTGGACCTTAGGGTAAATAAATCAAATAGAGCTAAGTCTTTTAAGTTTTATTTTGAATCTGTTTTTGACTCCAGAGTATTTTAATCAAATCTCTTATATAATATTTAAAGTCTGATAAGGGTTTTTGTTTAACCATGAAACAACTGGAAAGCCAGCAATAAATATGTCATCACCATTATCTGAAAAAAGTTTAATGATGTGACCCAAACCATCTCTCTTGGGCAAGGGTGGAGAAGCAGGGCAGGAGGTCCTTTACGCTAAAGAAAAAACAGTCCGGAGAATAGACTCACTTGAGGGCTTGGAGACAGTGCTCATATGGACACCTTCGGACCCAGTGATGACCAGCTGGAAGGAGGGCCGCCGTGGAGGGGCCTGGGGCACTGTGAGTGCGGGGGGGCCCGGAACTCTGCTCCCTCTGCTCTCCTCGGGGTTGCAAATGTCTACACATGTCCAGGGTATGAGGTGGGAGCAAAGGAACAAAAGCGACCCGAAACCATTTTTAAATCTGCTTCCTCTCTTACAACAGATCACAATCCTTTCCACCATCTCCTCTTTCCCCACTCAACTTTTCTTCCTGAGATCATTCTCTGCCTTCTCCTCTCTTTCTCCACCCATGGCTCCTCAGAAGAGAACTGTAGGGCCATTCTTTCAGACTTGTCCTCTCTTAGGATAAGAAACCGACCTTCATTTTTGCATTTTGAACACTCTCCCTCAATATTTGTAGCATTTAAATGTATAATTTATAAAGTTAGTGCTTTGAAAAGCACAAATCAGTAAAGTCAGTGGACTAAAGGCTAACAGGGCCCTTAATAAGGCTATGTGGAGGGTTAACAAGGAAAATACAAATACATTAACTTAAAATATCATTTTTAGGGGACTTCTGATAAAGAAATATTTTCCAAATGCTTAATGATTTCCTTGTGGAAAAAAAAAGTAACACTATATAGAAAAAAAATGAAAACTACTGTGCTTTAAACAAATAATAAAAGGGTTTTATCCTAAGAAAATTGCTACCAAAGTTCTAGTAATCCCTAGAACAGTTGTTCTCAGCTCTATGAACTGATGCAGAATGCATAGTTTTGTTTTTAAAGTAAAAACGCCCATGCTTGGGACACCTTCAGCTCAGGGTATGATCCCAGGTCCTGGGATCGAGTTTTGCATTGGGTTCCCTGCGGGGAGCCTGCTTCTCCTCCCTGTGTCTCTGCCTCTCTGTCTCTCTCATGAATAAATAAAATCTTAAAAAAAAAAAAAAAAAGATGCTCATGCTTCTCTAGATGTATTCCATGAGGGCCTCTGGGAGCAGGGAGTGGGTAAGTGTGCTTAAAAGATCTGATGGCTGAATCTGATATGCAGGCAGAACCAAGAATGAGTGTCCTAAAGTATTACTTAATTGAGTGTCCTCCTGGGTTCCTTTCTTTTGCATGGTCTTTTGAATTTTATTTTATTATCTAAAAATATGAACATATACAGCATGGAAAGATGTTTTTATTCTACAGGATTTAAGTTTCTGATTTAAAACAAACAAACAAAAAACAACCTGGGGCACCTGGGTGGCTTAGGTGGTTAAGTGTCTGATTTTTGGCTCAGGTCATGATCTCAGGGTTGTGAGATTCAGCCCTGCACTGGGCTCCATGGCGGGTATGAAGCCTGCTTAAGATTCTCTCTCCTGGGATGCCTGAGTGGCTCAGCACTTGAGCATCTGCCTTCGGCTCAGGGCGTGATTCTGGGGTCCCGAGATCGAGTTCTGTGTCGGGCTCCCTGCATGGAGCCTGCTTCTCCCTCTGCATGTGTCTCTGCCTCTCTCTCTCTCTCTCTGTGTCTCTCGTGAATAAATAAATAAAATCTTAAAAAAAAAAAAAAGATTTTCTTTCCCTCTGGCCCCCTCACCCCTCCCTTAAGAAACAAGTGAGCTAATTAACATATGTAAATGTTTTAAACTAATTATCATGAGCTGCCAAATAAACATGAAGCTGAATTTTCACTGGTGAACTACTCTAATTTCAGAATCAAGAGTGGCTAGGGGCACCTGGGTAGCTCAATCAGTTAAGTGGCCTACTCTTGGTTTTTGCTCAGGTCACGATGTAGAGGATCTTGGGGTTGTGGGATCTAGCCCCATGTCAGGCTCTGCACTCTGCAGAGTCTCCTTCAGATTCTCTTGCCCTCTTTCTCCAGCTCATGCTCTCTCCTCCTCTCAAATAAATAAAATCTTTAAAAAGAGGAATGATTTGGTTTGACTATTTCCAGATTAAGAAAACTGTGTGTGGAAAGACATCTTCGAGAATTAAAAACATTAAAAAAAACTCTTCATAAAAGTTTGTTTCCTGGCTTCTCTGGCAGTTGTTGAAGGTGAGTTCTGAAGTTTCTGGGGGAATCAGTAACATGCTGGGGTGGTTCAAGACCTGAAGGGAGCGGAAAGTCGGTGGCTAGGAAGTGGCTCCCAAAGTTCCAGCCTTTCTTTACAGATGTTTCCTCTTATCCATTACAAGAGCTACAAGACAGACGTGGCATGTGTGCCCAGGAGACTAATCAGAGATGCCTCAGTTGTCCTCAGACTAGAAATGACTTAAAAACTTCTGAGATGGCTAGAAGTCTTCATAGGAAAGTTAGTTTATTTTTATTTTTGGCAAGAATGTGAAGAGCCTAGTCCCATTTCAGGGAGCAACACCAAGTGAAGATAGATGCTGAAGTTTGAACTGGGGTGGTCTGTGGTTGGGAAGGAGCTGGGTCTGTCTTTACGACTTCACGATGCAGAGCTGCACCTTTCCAGACAATGTTTCACACAAGTATGGGAAGATGCTATACGGCTATTTGGTTGGGATTGATGCACAAAGGAAGCAACCAGGATGAACGAACCAAATATCAAGGGACAGAGTCAAGGGAAGCCATCCTGAGGTGCCACCACCTTGATCAATAAATACAAATCAAGATGTTATGGATACCACTCTAAGACAAAGACAAAGAAGTCTAGGGATTTGAGCCACCATCAACACTAATGGTGCTCTTAAGTGCTCTGCTGCAATTTTTAATGCTTATCTGGTCCATAATAAATTTCTTCATTCTTAAAGATTAGGTCTTTGAAAGCAAGGCCAGTGCCTGCCTTCTCATGCTATCCTGGCAACATCGCATGGGATATACAGAATTTTAGAGGCATGTGATACTTATTTGCTGAACAAATCAATGAATAGATTCAGCAGAGATGCATTTTTTAAATAGTATGATCCCCTCCTATATAAACTAATCTTAATATAAAAAATTATATTGTAACAGAACAGAGTAGTAACCGCTTATCTTTACCACTGTTTAAACATATTTCACATTATTATCCTCTCAAAACAAATACTGTACAAAACACTGAGGGAGAAATATAGAACAATTACATTTTGGAGTGTCTTATTTTTATGACAGATCTTCTTTTCAAAATAAAGAAGCAGCACATTCTGAAGAAACCATTTTTATTAGCTCTGCTAGTTCAGCTTTTAAGAGCCTCTCTGTCAAAATGTAAATCATTATTTTTTAATCAGTAAATAAAGTGCTCGGCAAACAACTTGACTTTTCTTCCACCTTTATTCTCTCAATATATTACAGAGAATTATTACTTTCCCTTATTAATCACTATAGTGAGTATGTATTTTATAATTCCATAAATCAATAAAAATATTTTAAAAATCTGTTAAAATTGGGTTAGCCTTTAAAAGGTATATTATCTGCCCCCAAAAATCATCTTAAGAGATACTAATGATATCAAATATCATACTATTTACTAGCAAAGGCTGAAAAACTGTTAGCAAGTTAGCTGGATGGTTTTTTGTACATTCTAGAAGTGAGGACAGAAGACTTTATTGTAACATAAAAAGCTTCCTCTCCCCATCTTCCCAATCACAACATTTTCCTGTGAAAATGGGGAGAAGGTGTTTATGCAGAAAGCCAATGAGCAGATGATCATTAGTCTCTAGGTTTTCAAATGAAAAAAAGATTAAGTTATATGCCTTTAGTGGACATACTGGTTAATTGAAAGTAAATGAATTCAATAATTTTTAACTTTGTGAAATCAGAATTTGAGGTAGATGGAAAAATGAATCCCAGAGAACAGGCAGGGACTTTATCTAGAAACACTGATCACCCCTTTCTAAGTTGACTAAGTATGGTAAACCTATGATGCTTGGTTTTAAAAGCAGTTTGATCCTCTCTAATATTTCTTTAGTCCTCATTCCCTACCTCCCCTAACCCCAGAGCTCATTCTCTCTCCTAGAACCTGGCATTTAGGATGAGAGAACATTTTGAGTACAGAGAGATGTTTTACAAGAGAATGTCCACCTTACACATTGTTTTTTTAAAATTAAAATTTGCTTTATTCATGTTTGTGTGTGTGATTTTTGGTCTGTTTTCAAAGTAGCTATATCAAAAAGTCTTGAATTCCAAAATAAAGCCTTAGCAGTTCTGCTCCAAGAAGCATGAAAAGTTACTTTCCTTTGTTAATTTGTTTACTGAAAACAAATGATTTTTAATTCTAAATATATGGATAACTTATATAACATGTGAACAAAAATCTGGGTGTTGAAAAATTACTATGATTTAAGGGATGCTCTACAATTAACAGATGATTGTAATTGTTACGAGTCTGTATTGAATCTATTACACTCTGATTGCTATCTATACTTACAGTTCCTTTCTGAAAAATGAGATCAAAATGTTTCTTGTCAGAGATTATCAAGCTTTGTGCCCCAGGGATCTATAACCTGCCACACCAGCCTGGGTAAGGAAGGGGCAGTAGAGGCAAGGGCAGCCATTTGTCTATATCCTCTGGAGGACTCCAACCAACCAGAAGCTCCATTCTGATAGTCAACCCAGGCCCTCTCTTGGTAAGTTTGAGTACAGGATACTCAGCTGATGATGAGCCTAAGAGACCGAGAAGGCAATGCATAGAGACAAGTGTACTGAAAACCATGAGTAAGCAAAACACCAAGGGAGGGAAGGGAGAGATTGTTGCTTGAAAAGAAATAAAATCAAAGAGAAAGTCCTAGAAATTGAAAACCTGATGTGTCCCAAATAACATTCCAGTATTTTCCAGAGACTAAAAGTGAAATTATCAATTTTCTTAAAATTAAACTCTATCTATCGCCATGAGGTAACTTCAAAGAATATAACAATATGAAGCACCATAAACAAAACAATCTCCCCCCTCCCAAAAAAAAACCCTCCCCATAGTGTACCCAAGAGTTAGAAAACAATTGTGTATTACAGAAAACATCACTGAGTGTGTGGAACTGGAAGGCTGCTGTGGTCCAGCCAAAGGAGAAACTGTATCTGTGAGGTGCTTCTCAGAAAGACAAAGGGCGGCTCTGATGCCAGGTCTCTGGAGATCACCAGGGCCCATGACAAGCTATCCTGGCCGCAAAGGTCAGAAAGGCTAAGCTCTCCAGCCCCTTAAATAAAGAAGGGATGACAGTCTACCAGGACAGACTGCAAATGAAAAAGTTAAAGGAAACATGGAAGTAATGGGCCTCTGCATACCAAGCAGAATTTTTCCAACACCTCTGGGTTATATATCTAAAAAGACCCAAGGGGGATGCCTGGATGGCTCAGCGGTTAAGCGCCTGCCTTCAGATCAAGGCATGATCCTGGAGACCTGGGATGGAGTCCCACATCAGGCTGCCTGCATGGAGCCTGCTTGTCCCTCTGCCTGTGTCTTTGCCTCTCTCTCTCTCTCTGTGCCTCTTATGAGAGACATGAATAAATAAATAAAATCTTTAAAAAAAAAAGAGTTTAAAAAGACCCAAGGGAAGCATCATAGTTTAGTAAGCTCACCAAGGCCTGAGTATGTGCCTAGAAATGTGTCTATTTTTGGGATGGACTGAACCTTTGAATTGAATGCTTCCACTGCTTCCGTTCTGTCATCAGTCAAAAGTAAGACCCCAAAAAGAGTTTTAGAGGAAACCAATACAATTACATGTATATACTAATCGCAAATTATATAATCATAATAGCTAAAATTTGAAAGAAAAAAATGCCTTGGGATTGAGGAAATATAGTAAACCTTTAAATTCTGTTGGCTTTGGGACCAATGCTGAACTTTCCTCTATGAAATTTTGCAGGATAAAAATACCAGTTGTTTAATTCAAGTTATGTTCCTAGGCAATTAATATGGCTTAACTTATACGTGAAGATTGAAAAAAAAAACCCATACTTTCACTGATTCATAAAAATGTGTTATTTCCCCCTTCACTTTACTGTTCAACAGTCCTACTGAAATTCTTATTGTCTAAAAGCAAGAGGAATTAGACAGAAAAAAAATCCAAGGAATGGTATTTCTTCATAAAACTCAGTACACAAGGGCTTTCTAAACTTCTACAGACTACTGCATATCCTCCCTCAGGGGACCCTTAAAGATATAAAAATTGTTTTTCTTATTGGATTTCAGATATTAAACCTACTCTTCACTGGCATTGATCCTGTAATTTCTCTCACCGGACCTTTGCTGCATGGGAGTTATGCAGGTGACCATGCCAACTTGTTGCAGTAAGTTGCTGGCAGGTACAGCCAATTTTCCTCAAGTAAGGAGATCCCTCTCCTTGGGCTTGGTGTGTCAGTTATGATTCTATCATTCTCTGATCTTTGGGTCTTTTGTTTTTCACTCACTTCTCTGTTTTGGTTTTTAAAACATTTCACAGCAGGAGATTGGTTTACTGAGGTCTCTAACCTCCTCTTTTGTCCTCCGTCCTGTCAAGCAAAAACTCCTTTGGTTATCTGTAGGTCTCGTTCTTTACCTCTTCTGCTCAACAGCAGTATTATTTTTAGGTTTCCCTTCTTAGTTCAAGACCACGAACTCTATTTTCTTTAAGTTTTATTATAAAACATGTTCATGTTACTAAAAAAAACTAGAAAAGGTAAAAGAAAAACTTTGTCTATATCCCTACCCCACTGACACAGCCATTTGGGGTATTATAAAACTTCCTCCTTGTCTGACTCCTGCAAGTCTTGTCCCATATAGCTGTAATCATAGAATAAGTAACCTAAATAATTTTGCATACTAATTTTTCATTATTCCTTTTTTTAGAAAGTTTCTATGTTGCTATGAATTTTCATCGCCATAATGTTATTGGCTGATTAATACTGCATTATGTGGATGAATTTTAATTTACAGATTTTCCTCTCTGGTTCCATTCTCATCAGTAACGTACAAGAGTATCTGTTTCTTTGAACACTGCTAGCTTAGTGTTGTGTTTCATTCCTTTTCCACCGACCTGCCTTTCTGTCTCCAGAAAGCAACCATGATGTCTACTGTTGCTGCTGCTTCCTGTGTCTGACATCCTTCTCTCTCATCATATGACATGTTCTATTCCAAGAAGAGAAGATAGACCTGCCTGGTATGGCCACTGGTTAAAGAAGGCTCCTGCTAAACTGAGTGAAAGTGACTGCTGGCATTAAGGAAAGCTGCAGATACGCAGTGGAAGTAAATTGGAACCCAAATTAGGAATATCCTGTGGTTTGTAAAGTCTACATTTCTAAAGCTACAGGAAGCAAGTTTTAATATTTTAGAGTCCTCATTAAAGGAATGTGAAAGTGGACTAAGCCTATATAATGAAAAATGAAATGGGGGGGGGTGTGCTTTGTCAAAGAAGAAAGACAACGGAATTAGAATCCTTACGTTGCATTTTTTAAGTCTCTAATGATATGATCTTGGATTCCAAGTTCCTCATCTGTAAACGGGAGGACTGGAATAGAAAAATCTTGATGATCCCCTCTATCTTCTATGGCCAGAGCACAGTCAATAGGAAATACACCCCCCCACCAAACTCATTCTTGGTCTGAGGGCAACTTGGCTTTAATGCTATGTTTTATATATTTTAGGAGAAGCTCTAAAAGGCATGTATAGATCATCCTCTTCAGAACACTGGCATGTAAAAGTGATTAATTCCTCTGGAGAAAGCTATGCAAAGCAGTAAATTCTCATGCATATGGAACCACGACTTTTTTAGATCTACTGATAGGGGCTAGAGCAAGAGTGGCAGGCCCAGCTTGGGGCCAGGAAAGCTGTTATTTTCCTTTCAATTTCTCTGTTGACATTCTCACATCTTCTGCTATATTTTCCTTTGCATGCAGCCTAAAGCTCAGCAGGATTTTAAAGAAAAGGAATAGTACTTGTGGTAGGAAGGAGGGAGTGGGTCTAGAGAAAAGGAAAGAGGCACATTTTACGGCTCTAATTTTTAAGAAGTAAAAATCTACTTGCTCTTCTCTCTCCCTCCACTTTCTAAGGTAGAGGCTAGCATGGGGACAACAGTTAGAATGACATGCTGGCCAGCTGATAAGATAGGAAAAAAATTATTCTGAAGTATTTTGGATTCCTGAAGTCTTTAGAATGGGAAGGCTAATTTTGTTCCCAGAGTCATGATCACTCATCAACAGAAAATGCCTTCCAAATATTACATTGGGTTGGCAGCTGCCTTATCCCCCAAGAGAGGCAGCAGGGAAGAGAAGTGGATCAAAAGAAACTGGACAGCCCTGCTCTGTTAAGAAAATTTGGGGGGTGATCGCAACATGTATAGATAGGCTTTAATATGACTCGTTGTAAAACTGCTTCACACTAAAAGGTTAAAATTCATGTTATCATTTTTGAATATAATAGAACTGCTTGCGTTTCTTATTGCCCAAACTGAAACTAAAAGCGAGGCTTCGGGGCAGTCCCAGTGGCTCAGTGGTTTAGCGCTGCCTTCGGCCCAGGGCGTGATCCTGGAGACCCGGGATCTCTCCTTCTCCCTCTGCCTGTGTCTCTGCTCCTCTCTCTCCTCTCTGTGCTTCTCATGAATAAATAAATAAAATCTTAAAAAAAAAAAAAAGCGAGGCTTCAAAATAAATTACAAAAGAAAAAGAAAAACTTACAAAGTACATGGCTGCAACTGGATAATTAGTAAAAGTTAAGGATTTATTTTATTTTATTTTTTAAAGATTTTATTTATTTATTTATTCGAGAGAGAGAGAGAGAGAGAGAGACAGGGAGGGAGAGGCAGAGACACAGGCAGAGGGAGAAGCAGGCTCCACGCAGGGAGCCCGACATGGGACTCGATTCTGGGACTCCAGGATCACGCCCTAGGCCGAAGGCAGGTGCTAAAAACCACTGAGCCACCCAAGGATCCCCAAAACTTAAGGATTTAATAATCTATGAGCCAGAAGTGGTTAAATTATAACTTGTGCCTGAAGAAAATAGTATTTTCATAAATATTATTTTCCACTCTGCCTGTTTTTGACTCAGTGCTTCAAAACTCACAGCATGCCTTCGCTCTAGGTAAAATGTTTCACCCAAACCCACAGGACCTGTGTTGCATATGCAGAAACCAATGACAGACTATGTGAACTGTATTGGGTCCTGTGCCAAATCTCACTTACAGGTCATTATAGACACAAATGAAAAAGCAGGCTGTCGTGGCTGCCATTAATGGACAGTCTGGATTATTTTAAAAACGCCAATCTACAAATAGCAGACCTATGTCATACTGCAGAGTGACGTTGGACACAGGGTCTAGTGCCAGGGCCAAGGTCTGAGTTTTGGCTCCGCCGTCCCTTGGCTCTGTGGCCTTAGGCTACTTCTTTAACCTCTCTGCATCTCCGTGAACTCACTTCCAAGATCGACAGATTTAACAGTATGTATCGCATATTGTTACATGAGGTTTGCCAAGGATGACACATCTAAAGGCCTAGCAAAATGCTTAGAATGCAGAAGCCCTCAAAAATGCCAGTTAGTCATTCATTCATCCAACGAATAGCTACTGAACACCTACTTTGTGCCAGCCACTGTTCTAGTCACTGGGGAAAAAAAGCAATGAACAAAACAGACAAAAATTCTTACCCTGATGGAATTTATATCGTAGCAGAAAATATCTCACTGAAAAGTGCTTATAATGATTTAGTATTATAGCTAAGCCAGTGGGTTTGATGCCACCCAGGGTCCATTTAGCAGAGCCTGGGAACATCTTTAGTTGTCACAACCTGGGGAGAAGGGCTTGCTATCAGCATTTTAAGTAGAGACCAGGGATGCTGATACACAAACTACACTGCATGCAATGGTCCCCTGGAACAAAGAACTATCTGGCCCAAAATGTCAACAATGCAAATGTTAAGAAATCCCATTTTAAGGGTTATGTAAGGGCTTGGGTACTCCTTAACAAAACCCAATGAGGTAGGAATTATACGTATGGTTACTTTGTTATTTTATAATAACCAATAGTACTTATATTTATAGAATATAATAATGTAACATTTATAGTAATATTTATGTATTCAAATTTTACAGTATTTGTAAAGTTAAATAAAATTTACATATAGACGCTTTAAAAGGTACCTCCAGTAGTGTGTATGTATACTTAAATTCAGGTTTTGGATTTTACAAAACTGATTTAGGGTTTATTTCACAATCAATGGCAGTACCCTTGTGCCATCTAGATTTTAAATGATTTCTCCTGACCCTCCCTCACATATTTAAGAAGATGATCTTTGTGCCACATTTGCACTGATTCAGATAACAGAACAAGAGAACAGTGTGCTATACTAGAAACACCAGACCAAGAGTCTTGAGCCCTAACACCTAGCATTGTTATTTCGCTGGCTGTGGCATCTCTGGGCAAGTCAGCCTCTCTAGGCTGAGGTTCACCATCATCAAAACATAGAGCAATAATGTCTTTCAGATCGCGTGTGAAAGGGCTATGGAAATCACAGTGAGCATTGCAACCACCCACCAAACCACTGACATGTACTGAGTGATCACTTTCTTCTCACTGCACAGGGACTCATTCAATCCTCATCCCAGCCCCTGTGGTAAGCATCTGATTACTGCAAGCTGAAGGTAAGGGAATGCGGCACGGAAAGGTGGTAACTTGCTTGAGGTTACAGGGTCAGGAAGTGCAGGAACAAGGGTTCCCACCTGGGCAGTCTGGCTCTGGAGTCCATCCTCTTAACCAGCACCAGCCTCTCTGGCTGAGCTATAATGTGACATCTTCCGGCCACACTCTGACAAGAGCAGGCTCAGCTGGCGACAGCCCACTCCTGATTTCATGCAGATGCTCTGCTCTGCATGCTGCCTTGTTTACCTCCTCATCCTGACTAGCCAGCCAGTTGGTACATTTATCAAAGCAAAGAAGGATGAAGTCTCATTTCTTTTTCAAATTACTTTATTTCTTTTAAATATTAGGTAACATGTATACACAATACATGCACTAAACACAATACAAAATTCAAAGGCATGGCAGAGAACACAGTGACAATAATTCTCCTGCCTGTCCTTGTCTCCCAGCCACCTCAGTCCTTTCTACTGAGACAACCAACATTACTAGTTCCTTGTAAACTATTCCAGAAATGTTCTATACAATATAAATTCTTTTCCTAAAACAGGTCACTTGTAGGAGACAAAACACCCTATTTTGCAACCTGCTTTTTTTTTTCACTAAATAATATTTTGAAGATCGGTCCATATACAGCTTCCCTTATTGTCTGAAAATTATCTGTAATTTATTGAACCAATCCTGAACATATGAATACTGAATGTATTTCTGATAGTCAACAATGTTATAATGACTATCTTATTATTGTATCATTTCTTACATTGCAAAAATAGACTTAGGATAAATTCTTAGAAGTGGAATCATTGAGTCAAAGGGTATGTGCCCCTTACCATTTTACTGAAATAGCTACATTGCTCTCTATAGGGCAACTAAATCACCTTATCCTTTCACCTAAAATGCACGAGATCACCATTGACTTTTACTTTACTTCTATATAATCAAACAATATATCATAAAAATGTTTTATTTTTGCCATTTGTAAAAAATATATATCATATTTTTAATTTGCATTTCTCTTATGATTAGATTGAAAATCTTTTCATGTGTTTCAAGAACCAACTGTATCTCTTTTGTCTATAAAAGTTCTGTTCAATTTTTTTTTGGGGGCGGGGGAGAGAGAGAGAGAGAGAGAGAGAGAGAGAGAGAGAGAGAGAGAGAGAATTTTAAGCAGGCTCCATGCCTAGTGTGGAGCCTTATGGAGGGCTCAATCTCACTACCCTGAGATCATGACCTGAGCCGAAATCAAGAGCTGGATGCTTAACCAACTGAGCCACCCAGGTGCCCCTCAATCTCATTTTTATAGTAAGCTGGTTTCTTTTTCTATGGAATTACAGGAGCTTTTTATGGAAGAAATAAACCCGTTGTCTATAAGTGGCAAGTACTTTTCCCCAGTTTCTTATTTGCCTTTGCAGTATTATTTGATTTGTAAATACTGTTAATTTCCTCAGTTCTTTTCTTTCAAAGCTTCTGAGTTTTATACCTAAAAAGGTCTTCTCCACTTGGAGAGTGTTAAAAAAATCCATGTTTTCTTTTAGTGCGTCTGTGGTTTTATTTCCAAGTTTAAAACTTTGAAAGACTACAATTTATTTGGGTGGATAGTATGAATTTGGATTCAATTTTTGTGTTTTCCAGATGGCTTCCCAGTTGTCACAACAATTTCTGTTGAATAATCTATCCTTTTACTACTGATCTGGAATGAAAACTTTATCACATAAAAAATTCTCATATTATTTTTATTTATTTCTTTAATTTCTGTTGGTCTCACAATCAATAAACAAACAGATCTGTAAATTTACTGTAGTTGTATTATATGTTTTGCTATCTGGTAGAGCTAGTTGCCCTCATTATTTGTCTTTTCCAGAAGTTTGCTGGCTGCTCTTTAGGAACTTTGAATCACCCACTGGTATTTTTTTTTTCTTTTAGATTTTATTTATTTATTCATGACAGAGAGAGATAGAGAGAGAGAGAGAAAAAGAAAGAGAGAGAGAGAGAGAGAGAGAGGGGCAGGCAGAGGGAGAAGCAGGCTCCATGCAGAGAGCCAGAGATGGGACACGATCCTAAGTCTCCAGGATCACACCCTGGGCTGAAGGTGGTGCTAAACTGCTGAGCCACCGGGCTGCCCTCCATTGGTAATTTTGTAGGATTGTGTTATATTTATAAATTAATTCAGGGAAAACTAATACTTTTAGTATGCTGAATCCTCCCATCCATAGATATTGTATACTTCTGTGTTTGGTTCAATGCTTCTAACCACCACTCACCTCCACCCCACCTTCCCTCACAACCCCTTGTCTTTTGGTGGGCTCCTATGACATTTTTAAGTGTTTTTCATATAGGTCTTCCTTTAGTACATTTATTCCTAGAGTTAGGAATGTATTCCTATCTGGTTAATGTTATCACATGTAGGGCTTATTTCTAAACAGACATTACAATAAAAACTGTTAGTTACAGCTTTATATAAAAAGTCATTCATTTTTATTTTGGTTTTGGATATGTTCCCAGTTCTCAAAACCTTAGCAAACTCAAGGTTGAAAAATTTTCCTAGGACCATAGTCACGTAACATACTTCTTTTAAACTCCTGCTAAGAAAGAAATACTGAAATGTTTTAGAACAAGTATAGAACTTATGAGATTTTCAGAAATCTGCTCCATGTTAGCTTCATCTTAAATTTTGGGAGTATAGAGAACTTAGTGGTGTTATGTGACATATTAACAATTTTTATTGAACTAAAAACCCAAAACTTACCTCCTAAATTCATTCCAGCTTGAAGACATTTCTGAAGTCTGCAGGCAGGACAATTCTTCCGTCGAATCTTATCAATGATGCAATCATTTCTTCCAGCACATAAATAGTTATGTTGCCCTGAATAATAATTTAAAAAAAACTGTTAAAGACTATTACAATAATATAAAGTATTAATAAGTACAATCAGATTATGAGACTTCATCTTTCCTGCCCTGAAATTTCTTCTACAAAAAAATAGAAGACAAAAAAGATTTACCAATAACATAGGCACAGGAATAGTCAGTTTAACGTATGTGGGATTTTAGATTACAGATAAGATTAATACTGCATATATTGACTTTCTTATACATAGAGCCACATTCCTCTAAACTGAAAGTTTTGGTAGCTACCCAAGCCCTCTCAGGCAATGGCCCAACATTCATTTAGACATCACAGCAGCAACAAAGTGGATTGTTCAAAGGCTTTCCTGCAGTTGTTTAAGCTGCTATGCCTGTTCACCATCTATACACGTGATTTTAGTGGGAAGACTTTCAATTATACAAATGTTAATGTTTAACTATTTCACATTGTAGACCAAACTGTAACTTAAAATATTCAGATGTGGGAATATGCTTAGAGAGAGGCATCTACTGGCAAAATGTGAAATTGTAGCCTAGCTCTATTATTCATTTATTTAAAAAATTTACAGAACATCCACTAGGTACCAGGCACTGTGGATATAGCAATGAATGAGATAGTCAAAAGTCCAGGCTATCATTAATTTTCATTCAATTGGGAGGAAACAGTTAACAGACAAGGTAATTAGGTAAAATATACAAATGCTGGACAGTAGTAAGTGCTAGGGAAGGAGCATATAACATGGTGAAGGTGTGGGAGGATGTTGACATTTTAAAAAGAGTACAGAAGATGCTTACTCAAAGATACTTTAACTAATGGTCTGAAGGAAATGAAGGCACTGTGTTGATATCTTGGGGAGAAAATACACTACATAGAAGGAAAAGCAAATGAGATAGGGACAGGGTTGGGGAGGTTACTTGGCAGGTTTAAGGAATAGCCAAGTATGAAAGAACAGAAAGAATGAGTAGAAAATAGGAGATAATGAAAAAGAGTTAATATGAGTCAGATCATACTGGGCCTTAGTAAAGATTGTATTTAAGACTTGGACTTTAAGTGCGATGGAAAGCTTTGAGAAGAGAAATGACTTGATGTGATTTACATTTAGCGAGATCACCCTGGCTGCTATGTTGACAACCGACTCAACAGACTAAGACAGATGCAGGGAGGCCAGGTCACTGTGGCAGCAAGTGGCAGTGGTGAGAAGTGGTCAGAGTCTAGATGCATTTTAAAGGTAGAACTGCTAGCATTTGCTGATAGATCAAAGAGAAAGGGGAGTTAGAGGCATTAAAATTCTTGGGTTGAACCCTTAAGAAAAATGGAACTGCCATAAATTGAAATGACAAAGACAGTAGGAGCATGTGGTTTATGGAAAACTACCCCAGTTCAGTTTTGGACATGTTAAGTTTGAGATGCCTGAGAAGCATCTAAGGCATTAGATACACAGGTCTGGAGTCAGGGAGAGGTCTGGGCTGGAGATGTAATCAGCTTGTAGTCATTATTTTAAGCCATGAGACTGGATGAGATCATACGGAGTGAACAGAGACTGGAATGAGAAGAGGTCTGAGGACTGGGTCATGGGTCACTGAAAACATGTAGACAAAGGAGAGAGGGAGTTTCATCGATTACTGTAAAGCAGTGAACAGGCTCTAAAGCACTCCCTTCAGCTTAGGACTATCATGCTCCCTTGGTTGAGGCTTACTAAGTAAATTACAGTAAATACTCAATAAAAATAATGTGTTGCTTAATGTAATTAAAATAATTTAATCTAGAGCACATTCTCAGGAACATTATGGTAAATCTTAGTAATAATAACAATAAACAGTACTAGAATAGGGAAATCTATCAAAGTAAAGAAATGAAAACCCATCATTATAATAATCTAATGATTTTTTTAAAAAAAATTGGAGCTCTTAGTGAATATAAGTAGGTACAGATAATTACACAAAGGCAATCAATACCCTTGGTAAAGACTGTAACCGATTCATATAACATTTCATGATGCTGCATGGTATCTTAAATAGTTGGTTATCACTTTTAAAATAAAAATTTAAGGCCCTACTACAGAACTATCTTATTTAAGCCTTATTAACAGCCCTATGATATAGAAGGCAATTATTGTTATTATTGTTATTAGCTTACAAGAAAAACCTCATGCTAGCACTGGTAAAATGGGTTCCCAAAATGGTGGAATTGGAAGAATTCAGGAAGGCTGACAGTATCCGTGTGCCTTAAGGCCAGAGTCTTTCAAACATCAATTTGCAATATAATTTACTGGTGGTCCAACAGGATGCTAAAAGTGCTCTTTGGAACCAATAAGCAAAGGAACATTATTTGAATGAGGAACATTCTACTTTAACAGCCAGTATTTCCATTGGCAACCAGCATTCTGTGCCTTTTGCATGGTGTGAAACTGAACACAAAACTATAGATTTATCTATAACTCACACTGAATTGAACATACTTGAAAGTCCAACAAGAAAACTAAATGTAATTTTAATTGGTTTTAATTCAGCAAGTATTCATTGGGAACCTACTATGTGTACAAGGCTGCCAAACAATTGCATAAGGAGTTGGGGTAATCTAAGGTTCTTTCCACTTCTGTGAATGTGCAGTAAAATGTGACTAAGTCTCTTAGATTGCAGGCATACGGGAATGCATAAGAAATGACCACTGCCTTACATACACACTAGAGGATTTTCTTCTTTGGGTGTTCAAAAACAGAAACTTCCAAAGGCTGGGATATTTCCATATGGATTTTAAAAAATGAACACATCTTAAAAATCCATGTTACTGTAATAGCTACAGGATAACTTCCTTCCTACAGCAATATTTGAAATTGTGTACCTGATTTCTACCAACCAGTGTGGTCGCTGCCCCCAATTCATCTTCCAAAAATAGGATGGGAGCATTGTAAAAGACTGCTGCAGGAATGGCCTTAAGAGTTTTCAGATAGTTCCTCATCATTTATATTTTTAATTGTGCAAACATTAAAGATTTTAAATTGTACGTACAAAAATATATAATGTGTGTCCCATTCCTCAATCTATATTAAAACATCAAAGTAACAACAACAAACCCACAATGAAAACAGGAGAATGGGGATCCCTGGGTGGCGCAGCGGTTTAGCGCCTGCCTTTGGCCCAGGGCGCGATCCTGGAGACCCGGGATCGAATCCCACGTCGGGCTCCCGGTGCATGGAGCCTGCTTCTCCCTCTGCCTGTGTCTCTACCTCTCTCTTTCTCTCTCTGTGACTATCATAAATTTAAAAAAAAATTAGAAAACAGGAGAATGCATCTAAAAGATCTAAAAACTTTAATCATGTCTTATTTAAACTCTGTGTTGTCCTAGTATTAAGACTGCTAATCCTGAGTAAGTCACATCCCAGGCATTTTTAGGTAAATGATTTTCTATGATGCTAACTTAGGGAAGACAACCAGAATGTTGGGGACCAGATAGTGGAAGCTTTGGATGATAAGCTAAGGAACTCAGATTTTATTCAGCAGGTGATGGGGTGTCACTGAAGATTCTATTTTACATTATGTTGAGTACAGAGCTATGTTTTAGAAACATTAATCTGAAGGTGATACTAAGTAGATAGAAAGGAAGTAGGACTCCATTAATAGTCCTCTTGAAATTTCTCAAAAATGATCTCTGGGCAAATTAGTAGCTATATATTTGTCAGACTATATAGCAATAGGAATAATCCCATGGTTAAAAAAAAATCTTGGTGATAAAGGAACAAAGATTTCTCATTTAAATTATATGTCCATTATGGGGAGAATTCCAGTTCTGGTAGTGGCAGAGCAGCTGGATTCAGATAGATCTCTCACAGATAACAATGATAAACTGTCCACAAAAGGAGTGAAAGATTTGAAGGCACTGGGGAGCAATCAAAAGCAGCCAGAAACTGGAAGAAAATGGACTCTTGAAAAAAGAAAAAAATCACCCTAGACAAGATTCACCTTTGAACAGCTCTTTCCTTGAGGGCCTTATACACCACTCAGTGTAGGATAAATAGAAACCAAGTAAAATTCTCAGTCTCATTAGTTTCAGAAGCAGAGAACAGACTTGGGGGCTGCCGGAGTAGCTAGGACTTGAAGAAGGATATTCTGGAAAGGGTGTCATGGGGGATGGAGGTAGATAAAATGTACATATTAAAACCCCCTCAACTTTTTGGCTGAGCCCTAAACTGAATATGAAACTCCATAGAGTCCAGGGGTGAAACAATTTAATGTTGAAAGGGCTGAGCAGATTATTTCAGCTGCTGGCCATCACAAAAAGTTTGAATCCCACTTAATCAGAAGGACTCATTAAATATCTCTAGCTTTCCATTGTAATACTAGAAGGTCCCTGCCTAGGAGGAAATATGGTATTCTGGAACTGAGACATTTACTCTAGGGTTAAAGGCACAATCGAAATAGACCTATCCTAAAAAAGTTTGAAGCAAAGGCTCGACAAGTTCACGGTGATTTGTCAGATGATTTTAATGCACTACGAAAACAAAACTCAATACTCTTTGGAAAAATGTAACAGGATCTGGATTCTCCAGAGTTTAGAATACAATAATGATCAATAGAAATATTTAAAAACAGAAAAATATAAACCAAAGACAATTGAAAAATTTATCAGTAGTAATAGACCCAGAAGTTGGAATTAACAGATAAGGGTTTAAAAATTGATATGTTAGGTTGTATAACAAAATATGATTAATAGGAATTAAGAACTACCAAAAGAGGTTTAGAAACTATAAAAACAAACAAAACCAAATGGATATCCAAGAACTGAAAAATATAGTATCTAAAATAAAATATTTATTGGTTAGAATTAACAATATATTGGGCACTAAACAAAAATGGATTATTGAAATTAAATAAATATAAGTAGAAATCATCCAAACTGAAGCACAGAGAAAATAAATCATAGTACAAATGAACAAGGCACTAATAGTCTGTAGTACGGCATTAAGTAATTTAATATGTGTGCAGTTGGAATTCCAGAAGCAGAGAGAAAATAGGGCAGAAAACTATGAAAATTTTAAAATTTGATTAAAGCAACAACTTGAAAATCTAGAAAGCTTAGCAAATGCCCCCTTTAAAAGATAAATTCAAAGAAAAGCACTATAGCACAATATAGTAAGGTTGCTGAAAAACAAATATAAAAATAATTTATAAGCAGCCAGAGCCAAAAAATTACACTACATTAAAGAGAACAAGGAAAAGAATATCTGATTTCATATCAAAGCAATTGTGGCCAGAAGACAACATGCAATATCTTTAAAGGTCAAAAATCCAGAATAACCAATGAAAATATTTCTCAAAATGAAGGTGAAATAAAGAAATTTTTGGATAAACTAAAGCTAAGGCAATTTGTTGCTTGTAGAATCACATTATAAGATATGAAAAAGGAAGTTCTCTTTGCTGAAAGAAAATGATACCAGATAAAAATCTGGATGTACTGAGAGAAAGGCAAGGACTGGAAATGATAGATGGTAAAATGTAAAAAAAAAATTTTCTTTCCCTCTAAAAATTCTTTAAAAGTCAAATGATTGTTTAAAGAAAGAAAAGAATAAAAATGTATTATGGGATTTATTAAATATGT
Organism: Canis lupus familiaris; assembly: GCF_011100685.1. Taxonomy (NCBI): domain Eukaryota; kingdom Metazoa; phylum Chordata; class Mammalia; order Carnivora; family Canidae; genus Canis; species Canis lupus. Next base: position 46,847,848 of record NC_049236.1, read on the forward strand.
ACGAATGAAACACCCAAGAACATAGCACAGAGAAGAAGGGATATAAATGAAATTCTACTGCTGTAAGTTTCTTACATTAACTTAAAATGGTATACTTGGAATTAATTCAAGGTAGACAGTGAGAAATTAAGAGTACATCCTAAAATCCCTAGAGCAATAGTTCTCAAAGTATGGTCCTTGGACAAGCAACATCAACATAATGTAAGAATTAATCAGAAATTTAAATTCACAGGTCCACTCCAGACCTACTAACTCAGGAACTCTAGGGTGAGACCTAGAAATCCGTGTTTTATATAATCCTGCAGGTGATTCTGATGCACATTAACGTTTGAGAGACTGCCATGAAGCAGCCACTAGAATAGTAACACTATGAAGCATAGCTCAAGAGACAATAGAGGTATAAAAATGGCATACTAAAAAGTACTTAACCCAAAAAAATAGAAAAAGGAAAAACAAGTGAACAATTAAGAGGGAACAAAAGGAAAATAAACACCAAGATAACAGATAAAAATCTAATATAGCAATAATTACATTAAATGTAAATGGTCTAAACACTTTGATTAGAAGTCAAAGATGGTAGACTAGATAAAAAGAAGACCGATGTATGGGTTAAGGTGCATTTTAAATATAAGACACAGACAGGCTGAAGATTAAAAGATGGGAAAATATACACAATGTAAAATGTAACACAAGAAAGCTGGTGCAGCTATATTAAAATCAGACAAAGTAGACTTCAAGACAAAGAGTATCACCAAAGAAACAATGTCATTTCATGATGATTAAATTGACATATAATAATCCTAAATATAAGATGCATCTAATAGGACTTCAAAATTCATCAAGCAAAAATTGACAGAACTAAAAGGAAAAAAAAAGATAAATCCAAAATCACAGTTGGAGATTTAAGAACCCTTCTCTCCATAACAATTTCTCAGAACAATCATTATCTATCTAGAGAGACACTAAAGATATAGAAGGTTTGAACAGTAGTAGCAAACACTTTGACTCAATTAACACGTAGGTCATGCAATTACACAATATACATGTTCAAGTGCTCGTGGAATGTTCACTGAAATAGAGCATATCCTGAGCTATGAAACAAGTGTCAAACTCTAAAAGGCTTAAATTAATGCACAGTATAGTTTCTCACCACAAAGGAACTAAATTAGAAATCAATAACAAAATATCTAAAAAAAACACATATATGTGAAAATTAAGCAACATCCATCTAAATAATTTATGGATCAAAAAAGATCAAAATGGAAACACTGAATATTTCAAACTGAATAATGAAAATTCAACATATCAAAATTTGTTGGATACAGCTAAAGCAGTACTCCCAAAAGAACTTTTGGCTTTATATACTTATATTAGAAAAAAAACGGTTTAAAATTGATGATCTAGGATTCTAATTTAAGATGCTAGAAAAAAGTAGAAACTAAACCCAAAGCAAATAGAAGGAATGAAATATGGTGCAGAAATCAACGACAAAGAAAAATACAAGCAATAAAGAAAAATCAACAAAGCCAAAAGGTAGTTCTTTGTAAAGCCTAATTAATCAGGCAACAGCAGATAGGCTGGGAATTCTGCCCACATCTTCTCACTTTGGGCCCCAGGCTGATGCAGTGAATACTTCAGTCTCATGGCACAGGGGCTGGTGAATCTACTTAGGAAATCTAAAACTCCAGCCCAGAAAGGACAATTCACTATTCATTGCTCAGATCTAGCCCAATGATCCCACTCAAGCACAAGGAAGGCAGGAATTGGAATCCTACCTTGTGCCCAGAAGGCAAAGATCTAGAAATATATGGAGAACCTCACTGAAGACTATCTCCATGAAGGGGAAAGGAGAACATAAAATTCGGCCTCTATATTAGTTCTTCCTGAAGTATTAGAAGACTTACATTATTGCTTTTTTTTTTGGAAAAATGAATTTTAATAGATACTGTTGAGACCTCTCTTTCCATAAATAGCCGAACTTTTAGAAATGTTAGTAAGAAGCTACTGATGTGTAACACATTTCCTTTTAAATGAAAATAAGCCTCTATGGACTGTTTTAATAAAGAACGTAATTCAGTGACCACCCCCAAGTCCCCAAACCCCCAGCTATTTTATCAATGGTGGTACACTAATATACACATGTATTCAAGAATTTGTACTGAAAGAAAAAAGAAACTAAATTAAAAGCTTATAGGGGAAATGCAAATGTCCCACAACTTTCAAAGAGATTATAATTATTTTTCCTCATAAAAATTTAGAGAAAGTTCCATCTGGCTAGTTGGTAGCAAGCATGGTAATAGATACTCCAAAGGAAAAAAAAAAGTACAGTTCCACAACATGAAAGGAAATAAAAGCTTAAAGTAAATAGGATATGCTTTGGAGATTCCAAAAGATTTCTTTAGATGAAAACTTTTGTACAAAATTGCTGAACATCCATCCATTAGGCACTATGAAAAACAACACAGCACAAACAGCATACTTTCCGGCCCACGGTTGCTACTGAATAGAAGAATGAAGAAATGAATGTAAGCATAGTGATACATTCAATCATATACAACATACAGAACTTAAATGTTCATACAGTACGCTGTATATAGACAAACCGACAGGAACGGATGTTCACAGAAGGCCTTCTGACTCCCAGGTAATTGACTTACAAAAGATCCATGCATACAAATCTTTTCTGCTCATCTCCAGCATTGTACCTTTCAGACTCTCCTACACACACTGACACATACACACAACAATGGAAAAGAAGAGCTCTCCGAATTGGCTAGTTCCTTGAGAGGCAAAGCTTAAACCAGGGTCAGAATCCCACGGGGGATGAGTGTACCTTCCTAAGTAATTCTAAGTAATTCCCTGATGCAGCCCACATCATGCTCCACTGAAGTGGGTTAGGTAGCCATTCCAGAGTCACTTGCATTTAAAAGCATCTTGTTTTAAGAATGAAAATCTGTTCAGTAGAGCTCAGGGAACTTTAGTCACTCATCCATCTGTGTGTACTAGTTCAATGTACCTCCCGCCTGAGGAAGTGGCAGCTTTTGGGAGAAAAGGCAGTAATTCTAGAAAACAGAAAGCCACCACGGTTAGAGTAAATCTGGATGGGATACCAGGAAACTTAGTTAGTACATGTGTAATATAAATTCACCGGCTTGCGGACAAACCAGAAGTACTTCAATCAAAGAGAAAATGTCCATGGACTTTAAAAAACTTTAAAACTGAGTTCAAAAATTTAAAAAACAAATCAACAATATCATTTTTTCCTTACTGTTCTCAACTATATATAGCATTGCTTTTTAACTGTAGAATAATTCAGAGAATGACTAAAAATTAACATCATTGTTTTAAAAGTTACTGAACTAAAAAAATGCCTTTTAAAATTTTCAATTACTTTGAAATCAAGAACCAAGTTTTTGTTGTACTTGGGCTGGTCCCAAATGAGAAAATACAGATTGGATGACATATGGGTCTTGCCTTAAAGCATCAATAATGCTAGAACGGAAAGAGTGGAAACATGGAAGGCAGCGGGGAGGAGATACAGTGGGAAGGGCACAGCTTTGTCACCAGAACCGCACCTGGGTCCCAACTCTACCTCAGTCAATAGGGAGCTGTGAGATTCTTGGCCAATTTGCTTAACTTGTTCTGAGCCTCAGCTTTCTGATCTATAAAACGGACACAGTAATGCCTGCTTTGTAGGTTGTCAGATGGATTCAAATTAATATATATAAAGCAAGAAGCACAAAGCCAGGCCGGAGGAAAGAACTAAAAAAAAAAAAAAAAATGATGATAGTGATGTTACCCATCTTTTTCTTTTTTTTATTACTAGCTCGGTCTGAAAAAAAAAAAAAGTAAAATGAGAAAATCCAAGGAACAAACATAGCCAAACTCTTAATGAAATATGTCAGTGAGGAACTTCCTGTGGGAAGAGACTATCACCACTGAGTGAGCAACACCCACTTGAGATGATACAAATACCATTCAGCTCCGATCTCATCTTCAAACCTTAACTTCTTCAACAAGATGGCAAGGGTGTAAGAGTGGAAAGCGATATCCTTGGGGTAAACACAGGACAAATTGCCAGGATTTGGATCTGTCTTTAGTTCACCTAAGAATCCTAGACAAGGACCCAGGATCCTGAGTGGTAGGACTCTGGAAAGTTAAACCTTCCTGGTCCCGTTGCTCCTCATACATTTTATCTGTTTTCTAGTGTTACTTAACATCAAAATTCTTAAAAGTAAGTAGGCACATGTTTTAAAGGCAAAACATGGTCCAATCCCTCCACAACCTTTCTAGAGGGTGGACGAGGCTGGGGAAATGACTAACATAATAACATGTTAAATGACTAACATAAATCATGTGGGATTGAAGTTGTATGACTTTAAAGGAAGTGATTATATTGGGAAGAGAGGGAAGAGGAAGGCTTTGTGCAGAAAGCAAGCATCTGAAGTAAGCCTCAAAAAATGCTGTGGATTTGAGACAGGGAGAAGATAGGCACACAGGCATCCCAGGCAAAGGATGGGGGCAGGGAACAGCAGAGACATAGTTAGATGGGGTGGTGAGCAACTGGTCTGGTCAGTTGAGGGCCAAGGAAGACACAAGCACAGAGCAGGAACATGTTACATCTATACATCCTGCTGGCCAGAGGACCTCCAGGGAGCTGTTAACACTGGGGTGGCTGCTGAGCCCTCTCTTTCATGTTGTAGACGCACTCATCCACCTAACTCAGTGGACATCCCCACCTGAAGGTCTCTGACATGTCAAATCCTCCACGTTTACAAATCAGGCATAATGTGCCCACCCCACAGACAACCCTCTTCCAGGTGCTTACATTCCCCTACCCTTAAAGCTATAAGCAGTTATTGGAACTAGAAGCTTCAGCCTTACTCTTGATTTACACCTCACCTATCTCCCTGCAAACTCCTGCAATTGTCAATATTTAACTGGCCATCAGGTCCTGATGATTCTCTGCCCCGAGTTTCTCTTGAATCCTACCTATGTCCGCCAGTGTTTTCTCCCGATTTCAGACTCTGTTGGTTACATTTCTGAATTACAGTGTTTGAATCCCTGCTCACTATCTGTGTGACCTGAGACAAGTACACTGGTTTCCTCATTTGTTAAATAGGAATTATCAAAGTGCCTAGCTCATGAGTTACTGGGAAGACGAATATGCCATATAAAGTACTCAGAATACTCCCGGGCATCTGGAAAGGACCCTGTGAATGGTAGCTGTTATTATGGTATCATTGCTATTAGCATGCATTATTGCATATTATTATTATCGTAACTAGTTGACCTTGCCTCTACCATGTCCTCACTTCTAAATCAGATGATCCTTAAACTTTAATTTGAAAGCTTAGTCTAAAAGAAATGAACTCTAACCTAGACTTCACTATCTTAGAACACAAAGAGAAGAGCTCCTCTGGTTGAAATGGCCCAGAGGGCCCTCCCTAGTGTTGCTCCCCATTCGGCACCTGCCAGTGACCCGGAGGCTGCGAACCCAGCACTCCCGTGAGCACACACGCAGAGCCATGAGCCTCCGTCTTCCGGACAGCTGTGCAGTGATCCTGCAGAATCACACATCTGATCGTTTCATCCTTCCGATTAAAGGCCTTCTCGGGTCTTTCACTACCTAAACTTCCAAGTCCAAACTCTTCTGCATCTTATTCAAAGTGACATGGAGCCACTGGGGCACAGAGAGAGGAGGCGGGCTGGCTGGCAGAGCTCAAAGACCTGCTCAGTGCAACTTACTGCTATTTCAGGAAAAGTAAGCAAAGCTGGGGTCAGAGGCATCTGATACTGTAACACTGGACTGTTATTTCTACTGGTGTTTTAGTTCTGGTGTTTTTTTTTTTATTGTCATTTGATTGATATTATGATCGGTATGAAAGGCATTGTATCTGGTGGCTTATTTTAAGAAAATGGGAAAATGCAGAGGATTGGTCACCTTGTAGATTTCCTCTCTCTTCACAGGTACAGGCATGTAGGTCAGTCTGGAATTACAAACCATCCTTAAGAGACATCCTAAAAAACTGCAGATGGGTAGCTTGGGGTGCAGCAAGCATCCTCTGCCTGTCTGCCCCTGGCTGTGTCCAGCCCTAGGCTGTGGCCACACCTGTGGTACATCTTCCCCTTTACCTCTTTGTTTTGACCTTAGGAAGGAGTGCTTTTTCTGCTTCTCTCTGGCTCGACTACCTTCATATTCAGTGATATCTAAGGACAAATAAAAATACTTATTTTTCCAGATGTAGTTAGAGGAGAACAAGAACTCCTCTCTTGTTCCACCTGGAAGGTAGGCCATAAGCATGACTGATACCGAATCAAACACCAAAGTTCTCAGGTAAAATTAGACATAGAAAGAATCGGGTTCTAGAAGCCCCAGTAACATGCTGAACATCTACAAATACTTATCTGAATTTTTTTTAAAAGGATGCACAAAGGAGAAGAGGTAGTTGAACTCAATCTGATGAGCAGGCATTTAATGTGACGGGATTAAAGTGATTCTAGACTGAACAGAATACCCCAAGTTCTGCATTTTGAAAAACTGACTTATCCTAACACTTTGGGAGCACGTCC